>NC_083708.1:1875000-2500000 GCF_033118175.1 Dama dama | reverse complement strand
CTACTTGTTTGTTCTTTAGTTCGTGTAAGTCTTTCATAAGGATGTCTTATATTTTCTCAATCTGTGCCTCCATTCTTTTTCTGAGGCCTCAGATCAGTTTTACTATCATTATTCTGAATTATTTTTCTGGTAGGTTGCTTATCCCTACTTTAGTTAGTTGCTTTACTGGAGTTTTATCTTGTTTCTTTATCTGAGACATATCCCTCTGCCATATCATCTTGTCTAACTTTCTGTAACCACAGTTTCCATTCCACAAGCTTCTTATTTCTGCTGTCTTCCCCCTGGTGGAAGAGACTAAGAGACTTGTGCAAGCTTCATGGTGGGAGAGACTGGTTCCTGCCCACTCATATGGGGAGCTGGGTCTTGTCCTTCTGGTAGGTAGGGACATGCTCCATAAGACTTCAAGCAACCTGTCTGCTGATTGGTGGGGCTGTGATCTCACCCGTTGGTTGTTTGCCCTTAGGCATCCCGGCACTGAAGACTACAGTCTGTTGGTTGGGCGTATGTCTTTGGGAGGAAATGGTGGCCACCAGCAGGACTCATGCTAAAGAATACTTGCCAACAATGCTGCCACCAGCGTCTTTATCCCCACAATCAGTCATAGTTTACCCCTGCCTCTGCAGGAACCCTCCAGTACTGGTAGGAAATTCATGGCCCAATATCTTATTATTTCACTGCTGGGTCCAGGTGTGCACTCGACCTTTGTGCACCCTTCAGGAGTGGAGTTTCTATTTCTCCCAGTCCTGTGGAATCCCTGTGATCAAATCACAGTGGCCTTCATAGTCAAATTCTCTGAGGGCTCCCTCCTCCCATTGCCAGACCTCTAGATGTGAGGCTCAGGATTTTCACTTCTATGGGAAAACTTCTGTGGTACAATTACTTTCCCATTTGTGGGTCACTGACCTGTCAGGTTTGAGATTTGTTTTTAGTGTAATTATACATCACCTATTGTCTCATGTGGCTTCTTTGTCTTTGGATGTAATGTATGCTTTTTGGTAGGTTCCACCATTTTGTTGTTGTTGATGATGGTTTTTAACAGTTTTCAGTGTTTTTGTAAGAAATGATGATCGCATGTCCTTCTACTTTGCCGTATTGCCGGCCTTTATCATAATCAATCTCCCCTTTTCATACTAAATAATCCTCAACTCCAATCTCTGAACATAGATACACACACACACACACACACACACACACACATACACATATACTTCATTTATTCTGTTCTCTATATATTTACTAATGTCCTTATAATATGTCAGGCTTTTTACCAGATACAGTATATAAAGAAATGGCCTAATTTAAGTCATGTTTCTTTAATAAAAATAAATCATGGGACTAGGTAAGAAAAAAAAAATTGTTAGGTATTTACCATTTTTATCACACATGCTAGATAAGTCATCTGATTTAGTCCCCAAAACAACTCAATGTAGTATTGCCAGGTGAAAGCTGGAATGTATTCAATTCAGATTTCATAGGAATAGTGAATTTTTTTTAGCATAATATTTTCCATGCACTATTTTGGACATACTTGTATTAAAAAATCAGGGCACTCTTGTGTTTAAAAAAAAAAAAAATCCCTGAATTAGGAAATGGCTTATCACAATCCATGAGTTTGCAAAGAGTTGGACACATTGTGCATATGCGCACATGCTAAAAATTAAATGAAATTCATATTTATACTTTCATTTGCTAAGAGATGTAGGTAATACTGTATCAAGTTTATACGGGAGTAAAGCGATGCTCAAGAAGATTAATTTAGTTGTTTAGGTTCATGCATCTGGAATTCCCTGTAATGTCTCCCCTCATGAATATCAGATAAAGAAACAGGCTACAAAGAAATGGATGTACTCCAGTGTACCGGAAAGGAAAAAGGGATGAAATTAATTCCATCTGGATAACTTTATATGACCAAATAATAGGTAAAGTATAAGTAAAAATCAATCAACTAAAACAGATTTGAACCATTTAATTATTATTTGATCTTCCAAAATAAAGCTCACTTTTATAAAATTCCTTTGAATTTAATATTAGCATCTCGATTCATTATTCTGCTACAGAAAAATTCCCCATAGGTAGTAACATTTTATTGATTTTTTTCAGAATTGATAAATAGTTATTAAGACTCTAATTCAGTTATTATCAGTATAAAAATGTCCAAATCTTATTTTTAGCACTTGTGTACAAAGAAGCTATATTGAAGACAGAGGTCAAGTGAAATTTAAGAAATGTGTCCAGTTATTTTGTCTTATCAGTTCACTGCAGATCAAAAGAAGAAAGCCAAAAATCTTTATTAGAGAGCTAAAAGAATAATTTCACACAGCAATTGTTAATGAAACAAAAATATCTATTTCTTCCTGATTTCTCTTCTTTAGATGAAAAAGAAAATTATATCTGACAGCTGGATTCTGATTGCATGTGGTATGTAACTATTTCTTAATTTCAAATGAAGTCTGTTGTGTAGTAGAAAAGATTCTTCATTTCCCCGAACTATATAGAAAATGAACACTAAGTAAACTTCTGCTACAATTGATATAAAATATTTAATTCTTTTTAAATTTTTTAAAAAATTTATTTACTTTATTGAAAGATAATTGCTTTACAGAATTTTGCTCTTTTCTGTCAAACCTCAACATGAATCAGCCATAGGTATACATATATCCCCTCCCTTTTGAAACCCCCTCCCATCCAGGTTGATACAGAGCCCCTGTTTGAGTTTCCTGAGCCATACTGCAAATTCCCATTGGCCATCTATTTTGCATATGGCAATGCAGATAATTTCAGAAAAAAATTCAGAAAAAAATGCATTCTGTAGCCACACTTGGTAATCATCACAATGTGATCATGAAGAAGTGTTCTGTCCCCTAAGTGAGGCAGAAGGGAGATAAGGAATAGTACAAGCCTTTCTCTTCATGAAGAGCTGTCACTTATAACCCATCTTCATGAGAGACTTGACTCACTTCTACTATTAAAGTTTCAAAACATATCCTACCTTTCTGGTGTTCGTATTTTTGAAATAGTCAAAACTGAACTGAGAGAGTCCACTTAGTTTTCCCTGTGAGAGAAGAATGCCTGACAAGTGATGGAAATAGCCTGTTCTGTATCTGTCTGGTGGCTGTGCCTCTCTGCTGCTTTTACTCAGGAGAAAAAAGTGTAAAGACTGCTCCTGAGAACAGGATGCCTATAGTGACTGTTCAATACATTTCTTTGTTCTTCTGGTGATGTTCTTTCTAAGGGTTCTACGAAGTAGAAAACAAAGAAAAAGAAAAATACATTGAAACACTTATCCAAAAATATGCATTAGATGACAGAGGCTGAACTATATTCTTCCTTTTCATCAAAGTTTTAAACATTTGCTCTGGTACCAAGTTCACTTAAATGTACTCAGATTTATTCAGAATTCTTTAGTCTTACTAATATAACACAGAGGTTGAAAGTACCCCCCACCATATATTGTATTTGGTCCCCCATTATTTTGCTAACACGTATTTGATTGCCTTCAAAACTCAAAACTGTATATGTGTGTGTGTGTGTGTATCTGTTACAACAGACCCCTTTAACACTTAATATGTCCAACACAGAATTTTAAGTCATGTTCCATGTGAATATAGATTTCTACAGAATAAACCTCAGAGTATTCACATTAAAGTATGTCTATAGGAACACAGTGTTGTTGTTGTTTTCAATGCCTATGAAAAAGCTCAGCTAAAATTAACTAATTAATTTTTCATTCACTAGTTGTAAAAAATAAGATGAATTAAGAGTCTGTTGTGACACTTCAGATTTTCAGGAGTATGACATAATTTAGAGGAGAATTATATGTTTAAATAAAACAAGATGGGAAAAGAATCCTAGTAAGTGAAATAAGGCATTTTATCACTGGTAAATCTTTTTTAATTGATTGAAAAATGATAACTGACAACATATAGCTTTGTGTATTAAATGCTAAATTATTTTCACTGTATCAGTATCAATGTGTTGGTGAACAATGATTATTTCAGAATATATGGAGGTGGGACTTCCCTGGGGATCCAGTGGTTAAAAATCCACCTTGCAATGCAGGAGACATGGGTTCAATTCCTGGTCAGTCAGGGGACTAATATCTCACATGCTGGGGAGCAACTAACCCCCACGCAACAACTACTGAAGCCCATGAGCTCTAGAACTTGAGCATCACAACTAGAGAGCTTTCATCACAACTAGAGAGCCCTCGTGCTACATGTTGCAAGTAAGACCCAGCACGGTCAAATAAATGAAGAAAGAAAATATTTAAAATGGGATATATGTGGTCTATAGACATTAGTAAATAGACTGAACATCAATAAAACCCACCTGGCAAGGTATACATCTTGGAGATTTTTTTTAATGAAATTTTTCTCTTCACTCCTTGAATCTATGAAGTCTGAGCATGGGAGAAAAAGGTAAATTTTATATTTTATAGATTACTTTCAATGTCTTTTGTTAATTTAGCTACTTCTCTTCAAGTAATTCTAAATGCCAGCTTCCATCTCCATCATATATATATATATATATAATGCCAGTAGTTCAAAGGCATTTTTTTTTTTTTTTTGCATAATGGTAACTCTATATTAAAACAGAGTTCAAAGAAGCCAGAGTAATAAGTGGCTTTTAATAAGTGGCTTTCTCAAAGAATTTAGATTTCTTTCTCACTTACAGAAGTGAAGTGGAAATTTGAAGCTTCCTGCTAACCACAATGGAGGTACACTTACTTTAATTTTATATATAGTTCATCCTGTCTGAAAACACCCACTTCCCCACAAAGTAAAGAAAGATAACTTCTTACACTGTGATCTCATGATGAAAAATTGTATCATCAATAGAGTAGATTCACCATTAAAAAAGAACGTTTTAGGAAATCAACATTTATTTTGAGGGTTGTGAAATTTTGATCCACACTGATGACCTGTCACTATTTCAGACAACTCATGGGAAATAATTTTGCAAAACGTAATGGAAGAAGAACATTTTGTTTCCATTTGGTTAGGAAGAAACTTTTTATTAGGTTTTTACATTTGAACAAAGAGAATGTTAGAAATTATGCTGGCCAGTATCATCTAAGAATCTATAAATCATGCTTCAAAACCAAATTGCTGGTTTTTTTTGTTTTGTTTTGTTTTTTTTTTTTTTTTTTTTTTTTTTTTTTTTTTTTTTTTTACTGCAAACACTTTCTTTCTTTCTTCTTCTTCTTTTTTTTTTTTTCCAATTGGGTATTCTACAAATATTTATTGAGCAGCACTGAGTGTCCTCTGTTCTTCCTCCCTTCATTTATTCACTCAAATGTAAATATTTTCTGATTGCCTGTCCCGTGTTAAGTACCAGGAATACAGAGGTAACAAGACAGCTAACCTGTAGCCCTTATAATGACCTGGTTCTGGCTTTGACAGAGACAGCTTGCAAAGTGAACTCTTGGGAGCAGGGGACTGTAGTTAAGAAGTGAATTCAGAGTGACAGGACCTTAAGATGTCATAGCTGAGGCTAAAGAGCTCAGTAGCCCAGTGAGGAACCTGGCCTTTGTCCCGAGGGTGAGGGTAAGTTTCTGGAACCTTAAAGGAGGAACAGTGTTTTCTGATGGTGAGTGGAGATAAAAGAGAATGGAATTTCGTTCCTCTGTTTCTTTTAAGAGGAGCAAAATAACAGTAAGTTTGTATGCAAATGGGAATAGGTCAGTAGAAACAAACAAACAAAAAAAAAAAAACTTCATGTGTAAGAAAAAGCAGGAAAGTTATGACAAACCTAGAGAGAGTGTTAAAAAGCAAAGCTAACACTTTGCTGACAAAAGCCCATATAGTTAAGGCTATGGTCTTTCCAGTAGTCACTACTTTCCAGTAGACTCACATAAGGTTGTGAGAGCAAGACCATAAAAAAAGCAGAGAGCCAAAGAATTGATGTATTCAGGCTGTGGTGCTGGAAAAGACTCTTGAGATTTCCTTGGACAGCAGGGAGATCAAACCAGTCAACATTAAAAGAAATCAATCCCAAATACTCAGTGGAAGGACTGATGCTGAAGCTGAAGCTCCAATAATTTGGCCAACTGATGCAACGAGCCACCTCATTGGAAAAGACCCTGATGCTGGGAAAGATTGAGGGCAGGAGGAGAAGGGGACGACAGAGGATGAGATGATTGAATGGAATCACCAATGCAATGGATTTGAAATTGGGCAAACTCCAGGAGATGGCGAGGGACAGAGAAGCCTAGCGTGCTGCAGTTGACGGGGCCATGAAGAACTGGACACGACTTGGCACCTGAACAACAGCAACAGTAAAAAGCAGGGATGGTAGAACGGTGCCAAGGACTGTGTTGAGGTGCAGTGCGATGGGGTGGAGAGATCCTAGGGACCCGAGGAAAGGAGGCACTTATTAACAGTGCCTAGAAGCACTCATAGGAGCCTCTTCAGAGTTACTCTTTTCTCACTGAAAGGAGAGTGGTGTAATTTACATATGTGAGTTTTTTTCATATTTCTCCCAGAAATATTGACTCCAATTTGAGCTTCATCCAACCCGTGCATTTCACATGATGCACTCTGGATAGAAGTTAAAAAAGCAGGGTGATAATATATGCCTTGACCTACTCCTTTCTCAATTTTGAACCAGTCCAGTGTCCTATGCCTGTTGCTTCTTGACCTGCATACAGGTTTCTCAGGAGGCAGGTAAGATGATCTGGTATTCCCATCTCTTGAAAAAAATTTCCAGTTTGTTGTGATCCACATAGTCAAAGGATTTAATGTAGTCAATGAAGCAGAAGTAGATGGTTTTTTGTTTTGCTTTGTTTTTTGTTTTTTTTTCTGGAATTTCCTTGCTTTCTCTATTATCCAACTGATGTTGGCAACTTGATCTCTGGTCCCTCTGCCTTTTCTAAATCCAGTTTGTACATCTGGAAGTTCTTGGTTCACTTACTGATGAAGAATAGTTTGCAGGATTTGGGGCATTACCTTGCTAGTATGTGAAATGAGTACAACTGTGCAGTAGTTTGACATTCTTTGGCATTGGTCTTCTGTGTAATTGTAATGAATACTGACCTTTTCCAGTGCTTGCCCCCTGCTGAGCTTTCCAAATTTGCTTTCATATTCAGTGTAGCACTTTAACAGCATCATGTTTTAGGATTTGAAACAGCTCAGCTAGAATAACCCAGATAACCAAAATCATGTGATCACTCACCTAGAAGCCAGACATCCCGGAGTCTGAAGTCAAGTGGGCCTTAGGAAGCATTGTTATGAAAACAACTAGTGGAGATGACAGAATTCCAGTTGAGCTATTTCATATCCTCAAATATTTAATATCAAATGAAAGAAGCAGTCTGTAGCATAGAGCCTAATCTTTCATTATAGACCATTTAGCACTTTATAATGTATTGCTCTATGTTTTGACTGTTTTCTTTTTACTCTCTAACTTGTTTTATAAGATATGCATTATCTCTTTCAAAAGATTCCATGGTCCATTAGGGAAAGTATGTTCAAGACCAGGAGGGGCGGCTGTGACAAGATACCCTTCGTCCAAGGTAAGGAGCACCGGCTGCTGCTTTTCTCTTACCCACGTCCGAGGTAAGAGAAACCCAAGTAAGACGGTAGGTGTTGCAAGAGGGTGTCAGAGGGCAGACATACTAAAACCATAATCATAGAAAACTAGACAGTCTGATCACAGGACCACAGCCTTGTCTAACTCAATGAAACTAAGCCATGCTGTGTGGGGCCACCCAAGATGGTCGGGTCATGGTGGAGAGGTCTGAAGGAATGTGGTCCACTGAAGAAGGGAATGGCAAAGCACTTCAGTATTCTTGCCTTGAGAATCCCATGAACAGCATAAAGGCAAAATGATAGGATGCTGAAAGAGGAATTCCCCAGGTCAGTAGGTGCCCAATATGCTACTGGAGATCAGTGGAGAAATAACTCCAGAAAGAATGAAGGCATGGAGCCAAAGCAAAAACAATACCCAGCTGTGGATGGGACTGGTGATAGAAGCAAGGTCTGATGCTGTAAACAGCAATATTGCATAGGAACCTGAAATGTTAGTTCCATGAATCAAGGCAAATTGGAAGTGGTCAAACAGGAGATGGCAAGAGTGAGTGTCAACATTCTAGGAACCAGGGAACTAAAATGGACTGGAATGGGTGAATCTAACTCAGATGACCATTATATCTACTACTGTGAGCAGGAATCCCTTAAAAGAAATGGAGTAGCCATCATGATTAACAAAAGAGTCGGAAATGCAGTACTTGGATGCAATCTCAAAAATGACAGAATGAACTCTGTTCGTTTCCAAGGCAGACCATTCAATATCATGGTAATCCAAGCCTATGCCCCAACCAGTAATGCTGAAGAAGCTGAAGTTGAATGGTTCTATGAAGACTTACAAGACCTTTTAAAACTAACACCCAAAAGATGTCCTTTTCATTATGGGGGACTGGAATGCAAAAGTAGGAAGTCAGGAAACACCTGGAATAACAGTCAAATTTGGCCTTGGAGTACAGAATGAAGCAGGACAAAAGCTAATAGAGTTTTGCTGAGAGAACGCACTGGTCATAGCAAACACCCTCTTCCAACAACACAAAAGAAGACTCTACACATGGACATCACCAGATGGTCAACACCAAAATCAGATTGATTATATTCTTTGCAGCCAAAGATGGAGAAGCTCTAAACAGTCAGCAAAAACAAGACCGGAAGCTGACTGTGGCTCAGATCAGGAACTCCTTATTGCCAAATTCAGACTTAAACTGAAGAAAGTAGGGAAAACCACTAGACCATTCAGGTATGACCTAAATCAAATCCCTTATGACTAGACAGTGGAAGTGAGAAATAGATTTAAGGGACTAGATCTGGTAGACAGAGAGCCTGATGAACTGTGGATGGAGGTTCATGATATTATACGGGAGACAGGGATCAAGACCATCCCCATAGAAAAGAAATGCAAAAAGGCAAAATGGTTGTCTGAGGAGGCCTTACAAATAGCTGTGAAAAGAAGAAAAGCAAAAAGCAAAGGGGAAAAGGAAAGATATTCCCATTTGAATGCAGATTTCCAAAGAACAGCCAGGAGAGATAAGAAATCCTTCCTTGGCGATCAATGCAAAGAAACAGAAGGAAAAAAAAGAATGGGAAAGACTAGAGATCTCTTCAAGAAAATTAGAGATATCAAGGGAAAATTTCAGGCAAAGATGGGTTCGATAAAGGACAGAAATGGTATGGACCTAACAGAAGCAGAAGATATTAAGAAGAGGTGGTAAGAATACACAGAAGAACTGTACAAAAAAGATCTTCATGACCCAGATAACCACAATGATGTGATCACTCACCTAGAGCCAGACATCCTGAAATGTGAAGTCAAGTGGGCCTTAGGGATCATTACTATGAACAAAGCTAGTAGATTGATGGAATTCCAGTGAGCTATTTCAAATCCTGAAAGATGATGCTGTGAAAGTGCTGCACTCAAGATGCCAGCAAATTTGGAAAACTCAGCAGTGGCCACAGGACTAGAAAAGGTCCGTTTTCATGCCAATCCCTAAGAAAGGCAATCCCAAAGAATGCTCAAACTACCACACAATTGCACTCATCTCACGTGCTAGTAAAGTAATGCTCAAAATTCTCCAAGCCAGGCTTCAGCAATACGTGAACTGCGAACTTCCAGATATTCAAGCTGGCTTTAGAAAAGGAAGAGGAACCAGAGATCAAATTGCCAATATCCGCTGGATCATCAAAAAAGCAAGAGAGTTCCAGGAAAACATCTATTTCTGCTTTATTGACTATGCCAAAGCCTTTGACTGTGTGGATCACAATAAACTGTGGAAAATTCTGAAAGAGATGGGAATGCCAGACCACCTGACCTGCCTCTTGAGAAACCTGTATGCAGGCCAGGAAGCAACAGTTAGAACTGGACATAGACCAACAGACTGGTTCCAAATAGGAAAAGGAGTACATCAAGGCTGTATATTGTCACTCTGCTTATTTAACTTATATGCAGAGTACATCATGAGAAACGCTGGGCTGGAAGAAGTACAAGCTGGAATTAAGATTGCTGGGAGAAATATCAATAACCTCAGATATGCAGATGACACCACCCTTATGGCAGAGAGTGAAGAGGAACTAAAAAGCCTCTTGATGAAAGTAAAAGAGGAGAGTGAAAAAGTTGGCTTAAAACTCAACACTCAGGAAACCAAAATCAGGGCATTCAGTCCCATTATTTAATGGCAAATAGATGAGAAAACAATGGAAACAGTGACTTTATTTGGCGGGGCGGGGGGGGGGGGGGGGGGGTGGCATTCCAAAATCACTGCGTATGGTGACTGCAGCCATGAAATTAAAAGGCACATGCTCCTTGGAAGAAAAGTTATGACCAACCAGGACAGCCTAAGCAGAGACCTTCCTTTGCCAACAAAGGTCCATCTGATCAAAGCTATGAAGCGCTGAAGAATGATGAGAAGACTTGAGAGTCCCTTGGACTGCAAGGAGATCCAATCAGTCAATCCTAAAATAGATAAGTACTGAATATTCTTTGGCAGAACTGATGCTGAAGCGGAAACTCCAATACTTTGGCCACCTGCTGTGAAGAACTGACTCACTGGAAAAGACCCTGATGTTAATAAAGATTGAAGGAGGGAGGAGAAGGGGATGAAAGAGGATGAGATGGTTGGATGGCATCACGGACTCAATGGACATGAGTTTGAGTAAGCTTGGGGAGTTGGCCATGGACAGGGAAGCCTGTCATGCTGCAGTCCGTGGGGTCATAAAGAGTTGGACATGACTGAGTGAACTGAACGGAACTGAAAATGAGGTTTAAATCTAATTTCATTGACTCCTTTTTTATTGATAATAACACTTGGTGTTAGAAAATTTGAAGACAAAATAATCATTTTTATTTAAAGATAATTTCAACAGATAAAAGTATAATACATGAACATAAGCATTCTTGAACAATTGCCTACAAAGTTTAAAATGTGAGGCATTAATATAGTGCCAAACAAGAGGGAGAGTGATACTTTAACATGCCAGCTTGAAATTTTTGAAATGAAAATATATTTACCCAGTTACTTTTTAAGTTGTGCTCGCTTTGGCAGCACATATATTTTTAAGCTGATATTATGCTGGCTATTTTAATAATGCAAGAGTTGTATGTAGCAAAACCCTTAACTGGTTTAGATATATCCAAGCCCATGTACATTCTCCCCAGGACTTTATGGCCTCTATAGATCCAAAATTCTGCCTTGTTCATTTTGTTTTATCCCAAACCCCAGATTTTGTAATGTCTTCCCGATGCATAGCGTCACTTACATACAATTTGGAAATTACTTCCTTCTGCCCACTTTCTACTTAACATATATTTATCAGCTATACATTGAGCTCCCTCAATTCACTGTCTCTGAAATGACTGAATAGACATAAAACCCTATTGTCCTAATCTGTTCCCAGGGCTTTGTGAATCAGTTCATAAACTCCAGTACCATTTTTTACCTATAACACAGGCCAAACTGTAGATGAAAAAAAAAAAAGAATGAGGAACCCTCATGAGTAAGGATTCACATCCAAGAAGCATAGTATTTGAAATTTTATGTTAATTATAAAGAAGACTTTATAAACTTTGAAAAACTCTTTTGCTTTTAATTTATTCAATTTATCAATTGAACATTTTTAGAATACCTACCAATTTTCAGGTCCTTTACTAATGTTTGACATGTGTAATGTATGGCAGTTGTGTGAACATCAATCTAAAATTTTAGGGAAAATAACCAATTCATGGTTTTAAACCTTAAGATTCATCATACAGTAGACATTTTGGTTATTTCTAAAACTTTAAAAGTTTACTGGTTTATGCTTTGATTTAGAACTGGCACTTTACATCTTTGTAAAAATTTAATTTCTCTAGTGTCATGCTCAGGCAGTTTTAGTGTGGAATTAGCCCAAGGTAGCTTTGTAGAAATAAGAGATGTCATATTGAAGAAGCCTGCTAATACTTTAACTTTTATTTCCTACTCCAAAACAATTGAAAACTAGAAACTGTACCTCAGGGAACTAGCTTTCAAGTATGATCAGAAACTACTGGGACACATGTTCTTTAGTTCCTAAGTAAGATGATATCCATTCCATTCTCTCACTAGAGAAACGATTGAGTTGCTTTTAAAAAGAATCAATATGTACCTGAGGCTTTGGATTACTTTTTAATCCCAAGGAGATATCTAGCAATTCTGAAACCTGACTGTCACAAGTGTATTGCCACACTATGAGTATAATTTCAAATCACAAGGCAAGCAGAAAAGTAAGAATGAAAAGCCAACATTCTTGCCTAGGAAAGCAATTGTGAATCTGCTCAGAGGCCAAATTTAGGTTATAAAGTTGGGATCTCCTGATAATAATGATTTAATATTATTTTAGGAGCATGGGCAGAGAACTATTACTGTCAGGAATAAGGGATTATATATTATTTATATGACATTTATTGGTGGTGTTTTTCTTCCATGGTGAGTAAAGTGTTTTTTAAATATTCTCCTGGCAATACTGAAGATTCCTTTGTTTTTTATGTTAGTTCCTTCCTTCAGATGGAGAAATTGAATTAATAGTGTATCATTTGCCTAAGGTTACATTTCTCTGATTCCTGCTAAGTGTAAGGGGATGATCCTGAGCAAATTACAAAAATCTATCCCCCCCCCCACCTCATTTCCATCTACAGAGTTAACACTTTAACCCCAGTCATAATATCTGCAAGTCCACTAATGGGATATACTATGTCACAAGGGATATCTTGCACTTAGGGACCCTAAACTAATTCCAACTATGTAGAAAATTACAGTCAGAAGTAATTTATTAATAGACAAGTAATTTGGTATTGTCTTACATAACCAAACCAAGGAAAGAGCCTCATACAGTTGAACTCAAAGGCAACTAGAACCAGAGGTGGAAACATCATAATGGTGCCTTTCTATGGACTGTCTCTAATTTTGTTTCCATTTGCTGGTCAAATAACTTTATCTGGATACATAGCAGTGCAATCATCACATTAAGTTAGAAGGGCTTCCCAGCAAAAGGTATGGCAGCCGCATACACACCAAAATAACTAATTCAGAAGAATTTACCAGCTGGAAACCTTGCCAGTTGTAGTTCTTCTTTCATAGTATTGGTTTTTATTCTGAGAAAGTAAAACAAACCTAAGAGAAGACCATTGATTAGCTAGGTTTGGGTCACATGCTCACCCCACTAGCTAACGAATCTACTGCTAAAATTAACAGGCCAAAACCAACAACAGGGATCTTTGGGAGTTGTAGTAGAGAGAATATGGTAGAATTAGTTCCATAAAGTTATGGGAGTTCATATTCCTAAAGAAGAGGAGATATTCCTGGAGGAATAAAACATAGATGACCACTCAAATTATGAAGTGATATTTGTGATTGACCACTGCAAGATCTTTTATTGCATCTAAAGTATCAGAGAAATTAAGTTATAGACAAGAAAGAGAATGAAGTGTGGAAAATTAAATAGATTTGGAAAGGGGGAGCCATAGTAATGAAACTGTAGGAGGCTCTTATAGCACTTGTCATAGTTGTTGTTCAGTTGCCAAGTTGTGTCACTTGTCATAGTAGTATTTCATAAACATAAGCCTCAATAGACATTATTGGATGAGGATAGCCAAAAATTATCTAGATAGTTAATAGGACAATCAGCAAACTAGACAGACGTCCTAGAAAAAGACATCAAGCATATTCATATGAAAATAATTAATTCAAAGGATTAATTATATTTCAAAAAGGGATAACTAATTAGAATAATAATTTAAAATATAACCTCATTAATATTGATTAGTTCTACAATAGTTTAAAGAACAAGTCTAAAAAAAAAAAGGAAATTAGCCATAGTAAGTAAAAGATAGGGGAAAAATAAGGTAACAATGCAAAAAATAATAGGACATTAAATTGTCTCATTTCAAAAAAATTAGTGTTTTTTTAATAGGTAAAAATAAGCGTGAAAAACACAGAAAAACAATGAGTATAAAAATTTAGTCTTTCAGTAATTCATATTTGGTTGTTAAAAGTGTGCTTAGTTGCTCAGTTGCGTCCGATTCTGTGTGATCTCATGGAGTGTAGCCCGCAAGGCTCCTCTGTCCATAGGTATTCTTCAGGCAAGAATACTGGAGTGGACTGCCACGGCCTACTTCAGGGAATCCTATAACCCCAATAATTATGGACAAAAAAATGTATATTTTTGCTTTTCTTCAAAAAAGTGAAATCACCATAATGAAGTCAAGGAGATAGCTATGCAAATTATGTATAATGCAAAGCAAATTATTAGTAATATCCATCATTTACAACCATTTGTGCAACAAAATAATAAACAATAAAAGAGGAAGGACTTTTAAAATTCATATTACGTCATTTATTTTATATCAGATGATACATTTACATTTTTAATTCAGTATTCTCTTCAAGCTAAATGGAAAATAATACTAAAAACACAAGTTCACTTCATCAATCTTTTTTAGTAATGGTCCCTGACATTAAAATTTTTCTATGTGAACACATAAAGCAAGACTCACATTTAATTTTAATGCACTTTAAAAATTAAACAACAGATTATTTCTCAGAAGCAACTTGTAATTGAGAGATTTTTTTAAACAAAAATTAGCATCATATTTAAAGCACCCATATCCTCAGAAAATATTGTAGCTTATTTTCCATGGTACAATTCATAATTTAAAATGTGATCAGAGGAGTAGTTTTCACGTTTATCCAAAATCAAATGATCAAATCAGATTCCAAAATTTAAAACAAAATAAAATACTTCATATAGTTTTGATGGTGTGATACGTTAAAATCTTATTCTATTCTACAAATAGTGTTTTAGCATCAAAAATTTTTATTGTCAAAGCTTTTCATAGTAAGGTACTGTGCAACAGTATAAAATTAGTTGGAATATTCCAATATACTGTCTGATGTTCCTGCTTCCACCTTGTACTTTCGCTGTCTGTTCTCAGCATAGAAGTCAGAACCTGATTTATACATTCGTATAATCTTTTTTGGCTCAAAGCCCTGCTAAGGCCGCCTTTTCATCGAGATTGAAAAGGGCAGCCTTTGCGGTGTCCTCGGAGATGCTGCCTGACCCGGTTTGCCTCGCTCTTTCCCTCCTGCCCCTGTTACTGCACCCTGGCCACATCAGTTCCTTCCTGCTCAGCAGCTTGGGACCGTGTGCCGGCAGCTTTCACTCAGCCGTCCCCTTCTCAATCAGGCTGACCCTCACCATCCGTATCTATAACTGCATCCCGCCAGCCTCAAATCCCTCACTACCCTCTATATGCTCAGCGTTTCCCGCGGCACTTATCTTCTAATCTTCAACACGCGACGGACTATGGATTTCTTGATTGTCTACCTCCCCAGGTTAGAAGAGAGTCCAAGTGAGTGGCCTCTGTCTGATCTGCCCTCAGTGTCTGTAGTACACGGGACGTGTATCAGACAACTCTCATGTACTAGGTCAAGTCTTCTTTATAGATCCCTGGGGATCGTCTTTGATATTTCAGCCTTGTTCTGGCCAGAGCTATCGCTAAGGTAGCCGAGTTTGCCTGGCACACTCCACAGAGCACATCCTGACAGCAATGTGTCTCAGGCCCTGCCGGTATCCCCTCGCCCACTGCTCCCTTTAAGACTGAACCACAGCAGCTTTGTGTAGGTACCCATGCAGGCCCAACCCAGAATGTGGGAAAGTCCACAACCTCCCCATGTAGAGAAAAAAGGGAAATATTTCCTCTTACTCGAACTTCAGAAGAAGTGATCATTTGTATGACCTCTCAGAAGATAACTGTATGAAACGAAGCAATAGCAGATCCTTGACACCAAGAGGGGGCTGGTGAATCACCCACCCCTGCAGAGGTCTTCTCTGCTTTCCTGCCTCAGGGCTCTCTTCTCTCATTTCTGCTCCTTGGGACTGAAGCTCCTGAAAAACATAGCAGAATGCTAGCTTTATCTCAGGCTCTAATTTCTGAAAAACCTAGGTTAGGCTAGTGGTTACTAAACAAATGTTTATTTATTGAATGAATTAACATTAATTTATAATATACAATAGAGACATAGAAATACTGAATGAGTTACACTTAGACACCCAAGAAATCAGATATAGCATCAAGCCTAAAGAATGAGAAAATATTTATTCACAAGTCAACTTATAACAAGGTAACACATATAAATGTGCTGTATTTTCTCAATTTGTTTCTTGGACATAAAGACAAGGCAAGAAGCCATAAATATTTAATGTAAGACATCTGGAAACCCTCAGTACCTTATAAGCAATATTACTATTTTGAGTTTCTAGTGACTTTGCATAGACAATCATCTTTAGTCCACTAGTTTCAGAAAAAACTTTTAAAACTCAACATGAATTTGTATAGACTCGTGATTATACGGCTTAACTATTTACCGGATATTTTACCTTGTTCCTAAGTGGTTTAGTTGTTTTCAAAAATTAAATATAGTCAAAACAGGCTTTGCAATATTAGAATAAATTACTGTGTATATTCTAATGAGATTTTATCTTCATATTAATTTAAGACAAATATCTTTACAAGTTAATGACTGAGATTTGTTTAATCAGACAAGTAAATCTCATTGTCTTCAATATTTTGTATTGTACAAATACAATAGTCTGTATTTGTATTTCTGCCTTTACCCAAATAGTTGCAAAAAATGAATGTCCTCATTTTAAGATGGTTTTAATATTTAAGTCTGGGGTAAGTATTTACATATGAATAAAAGTATTTTCCTACCAATATAATTTAAAAATTTCAACTTTACAGCTTTAGATGAAAAATACTTATTAAAGCTCTTTAGTGATAATCCACATTACTTCATTCTGCAAATGTGGAGTTACCATAATATGATCCCATACAGTAATATAACTTTGACATAAGAAAAATATATATTCAACAATGAAACACATATATTCCTCTAAATTGTATTTTAACTTATAGCATAAGCTTAGAAACATAAAATTGGAGAGAAGTAAAATACATCTTCATTTTAAGAAATTAAAAATTAACATTGATGAAAGAATTGTTTTTCATTTCAGTTGAGAAATTAGACTTCTGCCTTCATGGCCCAGGGACTTTATCTGAAGAAACTCAAAGTTACAAAAAAATGTAAACAATATAGATGCTTGACTCTTTCAGATACCTCCTGTAGGTGGAATCACAATTTTGTCCTGTGACTGACTCATCTCACTTAGCATAGCATCCTCCACATTTATCCATGTGGTTGTATGTAGCAGGATTTCTTTCTTTCTTAAGGCTGAATAACATTCTACTGTGTATATGTATGTGTGTGTGTGTGTGTGTGTTAGTCACTCAGTCATGTCCAGCTCTTTGCGACCACATGGACTGTAGCCCGCCAGGCTTCTCTGTCCCTAGGATTCTCCAGGCAAGAATGCTGGAGTAGGCTGCCATTTCCTTCTCCAGTATATATGTATATATACCATATTTTCTTTATCCATCCATTTATCAATTGTTTCCATATCTTGACTATTGTGAATAATACTGCAGTGAAGGAGTTCTGTTTTTAACTTATTGAGGAACATTCATTCTGTGTTTTCATACTGGCTGCACTAATCTACAGTCCCACCAATGGTGTTGATTTCTGTTATATGAGGAATCTAAAATAGTTAAACTCATTTAAGCAACGAATTGAATGGTGATTTCTGGGACTCTGGGGTGGAGAGGTGGGGTGGTTGGGAAATGAGGAGTTGCTGGTCGACGGGTGTAAAATTTCAGTTACATAAAATGAATAAGCTCTAGAGTTCTGCTCTACATTGTTGTATCTATACTTAACAACACTGTATTATGTGCTTAAAAATGAAAGAGGGTAGATCCAAAGTTGTGTTTTTGTACAATAATAAAAATAATAAAATAGATAATAAAAATAAAAACATATGGAGAAGAAAATATCTTATAGAAGTTATATAACTTCCATATGGTTATATGCATTTTTCTGGGGATATGCATAGCCACACCAAAAAGAGATCAAGAAATATTCTTGAAAAAGATTATGAACATTTGTTATGGACATTTATTGATCATTCTGATGTCATTATTGCTCAGTTGCTATGTCTTCTGCGACCCTGCCAGGCTTCTCTGTCCGTGGAATTTCCCAGGCAAGAATACTGGTGTGGGTTGCCATTTCTTGCTCCAGATCTCCCTGACCCAGGAATCAAACCCACATCTGCTTTAGCAGGCAGATTCTTTACCAGAGAAGCTGTACATCCTGCTGTACCACTTTCTAAAATTTATTTTAATTTTCATTCAGGTATCCACCTATTAGCACTGGTCTGGGGACAGTCCCTGATTTATCTAAAGCAATCAGTATGTTTCATTCCCCTGCCAGGAGGAATGGCTCAAGGCAAGCCTGTGACCACACTCACCTCAATCAGCATGAATCTCAGATCCTTTGATGAAAACACTTAATAAGCCTGGTTCTCTAGATATGGAGGATGAATAGTATAGACCACAAATGGTCAGCAGCCTTCCTGTTTGAGCCACGGAAGTCAGCCTAGTAAAAATCCAACTCACAGAGTAGAAAAGTGCTAAAAAATAGCGAAAAAAATAAACTTAAGATCTGGTTGAAATACATCATCAACTTTTCCATCTACAGAGATTTTTAGTTACCTAAGACAATAAATTCTTATTATCACTTGGGACAGTTTGAGTTGGGAATTATGTTATTTGCAGTGAAGAATCCAACTGATATAACAACGATCATTAATCGAAATTATATTTTCAAAGTGTGGGGAGAGAGCAAATTAGCCAAGATAGCGTGTTCAGGCCCTCTCATCCCACATTTTGTAAGTAATGACTATGTAACAGCTGAGATCATTTGTAGCACTGTGCATGCATGTCAGGAGGTTCTCACTTGGTCATGAGATTCTTTGGGTTTACACCTGTTTGAGCTTCACCTAAAAAAAGCTTCAGCATTACTGCTGTGCCTCGGCTGTGTCCGCTGGGTCAGCCACTAGAGGAGAGAATACAGCGTGCCCGCTGCTACGGCTATGGTGTCAGCCAGGAGAGAGGTGGTGTTGTGTTAGGTCATGCTATGGCTGCTGCGTCAGCCAGGAGAGAATAAACATGTCTGAAGTTCCTACAGATCCTTAAGTCTCCTTCTAGCTTCTTACCTCGTGTCTTGCCTGCTCTGGATTCAGCAAACAGTGCAGCAAGTGTGAACAGTGAGACAACTTGTGCTGTGAGCAGGATCAGCAAGGCACAAAGGATTTCTTTCCTTTCAGAATGCTATATACTATATGTAGTTATTTCTCAATGGTGCTTTAAAAATAAGTTAGTCATTCTAGCTTAAATCAGTAAAAGGTTTGATTGTTTAGCAATAAAGCACACATATAAGATAGATTGAAATGTATCTATACACTCATTCAATAAATGTTTTTAGAACATATTGGGTAGCCTAAAGAACTTGAACACTAAGCAGTAAATATCATTACTTGATACAACTTTGTATGTTGACTACTCCAGGTGTTGTTCTAAACCATAATGTTTTAAGAGACCACAGATCCCTACAATACATAAGATGTTTACTGTCTTTATATTCAGTTTACTTACTTACTGCAATAAACACATGTATAAATTCAGAGAGGTGGTCAAGGATTTAAATTGATATCACTGCAATTATTACTTGTTTTAACCAATTCAGTAACTAAACTAACAGTATCACATAATGATATTTAATTTAAAATTTAAAAAGACCTTTCCTTTGTACCATATAGTTGTTAGTAGGTTCATTCTGGTGTGTTAACTGCTCAGACATGTCTGACTCTTTGTGACCCCAGGGACTGCAGCCTGCCAGGATCCTCTGTCCATGGGATTTCCCAGGCAAGGATACTGGAGTGGGTTGCTATTTCCTTCTCCAGGGGGCTTCCTGACCCAGGGGTCAAAACCAGGTCTCTTGCATTGCAGGCAGATTCTTTACCATCTAAACCACCAGGAAAGCTCTAGGGATTATTTTACCATTTTAAAACTGTAAAGGAATAAATTTAGTTATAAGCTACATATTAAGCAGAAGAAGTGATAGTAAGTTCAGAGCCAGTGATAGAAGAGGGTCAAATAAGATCCACGGCTGCAGAGAGTAAGACAGTGCCTTTCTGCCCACCCAGGTATTGTGTGCTGTGCCCACATGCCCACCTGCCACTCAGTGTAGAGGTTTGAAAAAATAGACAAAGGGGCATAAGGAGTATGAAAGTAGTGTATTAAATTCTTCATAAAAATGAATCCATATTTATTATTTTTGTTATTGCTGTTCATTGTTTTGCATTGAGAGATGTTTCCCCCCTAAAAATTTTTTTCGAATTCCTTGTCCCTGGTACCTATGAATGTGATCTGGTTTAGACACAGTCTTTGCAGATGTAAAGAAAAAATGAAGCCATAATGAATCAGGGTGGGCCCTGGATTCGATGACCAGTGCCCTTAGAAGAAAGGAGGGGTGTGGAGGCAGGGACTATGGACATGTGAAGATGAGGCAGAGATCTAGTGATGAAGCTGCAGGCCAGGGAACAGCAAGAATTGGCAGCCACCACCAGAAGCTGGGAGGAAGCACAGGACTTTTTCGTGGAGTTTCAGAGGGAGCATGACCTTGCTGGTGCTTTGATTTCAGACGTCCAGCCTCCAGAACACTTCTTTTGTTTTAAGCCATTCCATTTGTGGCCATTCATAACAAAAACCCTGAGAAACAAGTAATCTAAAGACAAGCACATGTCTCAGGAGGCGCATCACGTCTTGAATCCTGCTTCATGGGTATCCTGAGCCTCCTGAATCAAGATCTGTTATCTTTTCTTAGAGGCTATTTATTCTAAGTGCAGGGAAAAGTGGTAAATGGCTTTGCTTTTTTGAGAGGGGCACAATTTAGAGCCACAAACCTAATCGACTCAGTACAGAAAAGATAAACACTGGCTTTCTTTCAGCTCTCCTAGCTCCTGTACTCTGGCCCACTAATTGCTTTCTGAAATCTCAGCCCTGCCATACCAGAAGGATTACAGACTAAGGCAGATGGTCTTAAAACCTCCTCAGCCTGCCTTCAAAGGACTGGTTGCTTGTCCAGCCTAGCAATTTAGGTAAGAGGTGTTAATCATCAGCCTCTGCATTTTACCTCAGTTCTTTCCTCCTTACATGAGACCAGTGGTCCAAGGCTCACTCCTGAGCTGAACGCTCCATTTGTGTCGCAGTATCCACCCTCCACCATGATTTGTAGAAGAAGCTGAGACAGAGGGACACGTCAACAGGCTCCTGGGGCCCCAGGCTTTGGTGAGGGCTGGACCATGAAGAGCCCCAGAGGGACATCAGGAAGAAGGAGGAGGATGAGGTCAGGGTGTTTGTTTTTTTGTTTAGGTCACTGCTGGCTGGGAGACCAGCAGCGCCCTCCCTTCTCTAGGTGGCTGTCTTTATGAAGCTGTCTGCTCTGTGTCCCAGGAGCCCTTCCCACCCTCCATCCTCAGGCCTTTCTCCTGAACTCTTCCTATTTTCTAGCACTGTGTCTCTGTTCCAACTCTACAAGTCTCTTATATCGTGAGCATGGATTTTCAAAAATTGTTTTTTTAAAAATTTTCCTCAAATTTTCCAATTTGAATACGTTAACTTTCTTTCTATTAGAATTGGTTGGTCTCGGCTATCCCTGTCCTCATGGGGACCACTTAGAGGTCCTCTGCTATCACCTGTTTTATTATTTTTCTTGACCTCGTGCCTGATTGTAAACCCCAGCTGAGAGGATGAGAAATTTCTCTTCTAGAGGTTGACTACCCAGATGAGGATCATGCCACTCACTCACTTATCAAATGTATTCAGTGACACCCCTGAGACAGGAAACATTTTAAGCCAGGACTAAACTAACGACAAGAAGATTGATGTCTATTCTCAGGGAGCTAGTGAATTTAGGGAGAGTAACAACTGAGAAAAGATACCAACATACATTTTAGACAGCTGTTTGTGGACTCAAAATCTTTTTAAAAATTCCTTTCAGGAATTCTATAAATATTGAATTTTTTCCTAGTCTCTAAAGTGTTTTTATCTCACTGATTCTACTTTTAAACATTAGCACTAATTAATATCTAACAGTATAATTTAGTTAAGAGCATTACTGAGCTTTAATGGACATACCATAAATTTCACCCTTTTTAAGTAAATATCCAGAGCTATACAACCATCACAAAAATCCAATTTTAGAACATTTACATTACCCCAACAAGTCCCTTTGTACCTAGTTGTATTCACTTCTTCTTCTCATCCCCCAGTCCAAGATTATGGTTAGCTTATTTGTTTATAAATTGCTCTTTTCTTGACATTTCTAAAATAAATTTGTACAGTATGTGGACTTTTACCCATCTTCTTTTACACAGCAAAGTGCTTTTTAGTATTTAGTTTCACTACTGTATTGACTTTTATTGTTATTGTTGTTGAGTCGCTCAGTTGTGTCCAACTCTTTAAAACCCCAAAGAAGAGACCCCAAAATGCGTTTTGTTACCAAACAGCAATTTGTTGTATGAATATGATATATTTTTTAATCCATCCACTGATTGGTGGATGTTTAGATGGTTGTTTCTAGGTTTTAGCTATTATGAATAATGCTGCTATAAACATCATGTACAGGTCTCTATGTGGACATGTTTTTATTTCACTTGGGTATATACCTAGCCCCTGGAGAAGGAAATGACAACCCACTCCAGTACTCTTGCCTGGAAAATCATGTGGATGGAAGAGCCTTGGCAGGCTATAGTCCATGGGGTTGCAAGGAGTCAGACACGACTGAGCAATTTCACACATATACATAGGAGCAGAAACTCTGGCTTGTATGACAAACTTAAAACTGTTGAAGACTCTGCCAAACTGTTTTCCCAAATGGCTAGACCATTTTATATCCCTATACACACGCATGAGCTCCATTTCCCCCTGCTTCCACCCACACTTACTACTGTCTGCCTTTGAATTATAGCCATTCTGATGAAGTGACACCTATTAGAGTTTTAGTTTGTATTTTTCTAGTGACAAATGATGTTGAGTATCTTTTCATGTACTTAATGATCACTCATAAATCTTTGTTGTATTATCTTTTCAGATATTTCCTTTTTTAAAATTTGGATTATTTGTCTTATTCTTATGTTATTTTCTATATTTTCTGGGTACAAGTTTTTCACCAGATACAAAAGATTTGCAAATATTTTCTCCCTATCACCTGTCATTTCATGTTCTTAATATAATTTTTATATAGTATATATGTATTGTAATATATGTAAATACATGCAATGCATGTAAATATATGTGAATATGCATGTGTGTGTTTATTTGCATATTCAAATGCATGTGCATATATAAATAATGTGTATTTAGACATATGTAAAATTTGTCATGCTCACATTCTTTGGACCTTATTCAGTGTCTACCTTTCAGATCAAGCCAGATTCTTTATCTTTTCTTCTAAACTTTTCTGAATTTGTATGAAATTGAAACTTCTAATCTTATAACTCAGGGAATTAAAGAAGCTCAGAATGTATACCTGTCTCCCATAAATTAGCCCATGTACTAAATTTAGAAGAAAAAAGCCAGATGATGGCACTATTCTAAGTATTGACATCATCATATTTGTGTTGTGAAACGTTCCTCTTCATATCATCTTACTGTCATGAGATAAAATATCAATAATCCATCATTACCATCACAATCCTAATTGTCTGACATTAAAACTGCTCAAACCACAAAAAGTCTATCACTCTCCATATTGCTGTGGAATTTATTTTTATATCATAAGCACATTTTGCATACCAGAAGCAACTAAATAAATATACGGTAATCATTTCTTACACTATGATTTTCTTATTTAGAATCATCACTTGCTACAAAATTTACATAACCATTAACTAAAAGAACATGAAGATTTAGACTATCTAAATGAAATCTTTCTCACTTCTCCCATCAAAGTACTTTGGATCAGCCAGCAGGACATCTTTTACTGCTCATTCAATTTTAGAAAATTATAAAATAATCTATTTTTGTGCACATGGTGGGGAATCTAAATGAAACCCTCTGTTATTTTATAAGCTGTGATTCTACAACTTTAGAAAAAATTTTATGATATTTTGAGTCAAAAAGAAATTACATAGTATTGTATCTAGGAAATATGTCACTAAATTAGAGCTTTAATTGTGCCACTGTGAGATTTTAAGATACATTACTATTAACAGGCTACCTTTACAGAGAAGCAGGTAAGTAAGAATCAGTTTTGACAAGCACCATGCTCTATCCCCCAGTTAATTTCTGTAGCTCACTCCAAACTTGGATAAAAGGGCCAGAACACTTTCTGGCTCTGATGCTGTTAATGATTTCCCAGAATGCTTCTCCAGCCAGCTCAGGAGACCTGTCCTATAATTAAATACCATGCATCATGGTAAAACTGATAGGTAGGTATAGCCAAGGCAAGATATAGATAAATAAATAGCTTAATGTGTAGATTATAGTTACTTTGTCTCTTGTGGATGTCAGAAAATATTAATACAACATTGGAAGGAATACTTATTTTAGCTTAAATTTGCTTTCTGCAAATGTTTAGGGTTAAAAAAAAAAAGGATTAATGAACTTTTAAAACAGTGAAATATAATGGAAAAGCCAACCTGAACACAATGACTACAATAAGAGCTAATCATTCCTGTAACTTGAGAAGATAAAAAATGAGAATAACAATATAATATTCTCCTTAGTTTTTTTTGTTTGTTTGTTTGTTTTCTAGGCTAGAAAACTTTGCAGAGGCGGATAGACTTTTTTCGTCTCTGTTAGAACACTTCCCCCACCCATCTAAATCCTTTTCTTACTGACTCCTACCAATGCCCCAAGGTCTCATATCACAGAAGAACGGGTCTATGTTTTTTACTGGCAGGCTCCTTGAGGTCAGGGGCGACCTGGCTTTTTCTCTCAATATCCATGCCCTGAGGCAGGAGTGGTGTTTAGACCAGCCCTCAATAAATACTTTATGAGTTGAACAAATACATGTGTCACATTACCTGTGAGCAGTAAACAATGAAGGCTGAACATACCAAAATTTGGAGCAATAATGAATATTGCAGGCAACTAACTTACCCTTAATAATTTAATAGCATAATTAATCATTATCATAATATAAGATAATCAATCATAAATGATAATTTGTTTACAAAATTAGCATGCTGCTCTTTCTCTGGCAGAGCCTTGCCACAACTTCTTTGAATTAAGGAGGAGGAAGGAAGAGGCATGGAGAACGAGGATTAAAGTACCCTCGAGGCTTTTGGACGTCTCTGCCTCTGAACTGTGTTGAGAGGAATCTAAGCTGACTCCCAGTCTGTAAGCAGAGGTCAATGTGATTTCAGCAGAGACAACGTTTCTGGACTCCCCTGTCTAACGGGACCAAACCCAGAGCCCTCGGTCTCCCCAGGGACACTGGTGAAGGAGCAGAGAGACACTGGTCTCTCCGGAATTGCAAAATCACTCACTACTCTGGCCAAGCTGAAGATACATGGAAACATGTTGAAATCATGGTTCTCAGAGCCTTCATAGCAGATGGCAAAAATGAACCAAATAGTCCCAGAAATAAATGTACGAATGCCATTGTGATATTTTTTGCTAATGAGAAGTTCTCTGAGTTTAAGGTAATGGGAAAGAGATGAATCTTCAGAGGATCTCAAAATCACATTTTCTCCCAAAGAGTTCCTCTTGCAACTGTTCATTGGGGTGAAGGGGGTAGACAGTGCACATTTCCTTTCCCCTCATTGTAAGGCTGGAATCTACATGTTGGCCAAGCAGGAGCAGCTCATATTTAAGTTCTCAGCATAAAACTGCCCTATTACCACTTTTTTGGAAATTACCACACACCAAAATATATTTGACCTAACAAACAAACAAACAAAATCTAAACACAACAAAGGTAAAAGAGAGAAAGGTAACAGTCATGGAAATATAGTTTAAAAGTTGTCTTTCTAAGCCTGGGCCTAGAAATTCCAATAAGTGGAAAAATCCTTGAATAATAGCCAGTGTCATAAAACTGCTAGCCCTCTACGTGTTAAGATCGTAAGTTGTCTCTTCGATTATACATGACGGACCTCCCCCACAGAGAGGTATCTATATAATTTCACTTTTAAATCATTTAATAATAAAAAGTCTTTTAAATAATTTTCCATTTGTATTTAGCAAGATATGAAAACTATTCTCTCACATTATCCCCAGTTGTTTGCTAGTGTTTAAAAACTGCAGGTGCTTTTTATAAAAATAACCTAAAATATGCTTTATTTAGTCCTTGAAAGAAATTGTCTCCCAAGAAAAGTAATCATGTGTTAAGAATCACTGCATCAAAAGTGATTATTAAGACATTACACCCAAGATACACCACTTCTTTCTGCTTTGTGGGAGACTATAGTTGGTTTATTAACTCCGTCACAGCAGTAGCCTACTGATGACAGATAAATATTTGCTCCTCTTTGGGTTTGGCACTCCCTAAATGCTTATTATCAGTTATCAACAGTTTCTTGATTAGATGTGAACTACTGAATTCTTAGATAGCTGTATATATGTAGGTGATCTGTCAAGTTACCCAGCAGTACACAAGCGTCCCCTCTAGGAACATGTGTTTCTTTATACCATCTAAGAACTTTTTAAAAATAATAGTACTGCATTTTCTACAGTTCTTCTGAAGAGAGGTAGGTAGGGGGAGTGTTGATCAAAATTGATATTTTGAGTTACACATATTATGCTGGTTCGTTAAAGCAATAGTACATTTATTGATGAGTCTCCTCTTACATGGATTTTTAAAAATTAAAAGAATGAAATAACTTATTATATTCTCCAAGGCCTATATAGCTTTATTTCCCAGGACACCTAGCTGCTGTATATTAGCATGTGCCCTTCTTGGCAATGGAACAGCATCCCTGGCATCACCCACGAGAGCCAGGGTTGTCCCTGAAGAACTCTATTGCCAAGAGGGAACATATCACTAAGAATCCCTTCATCAACCAGCATATAGGGTGGCTATCTGACCGGTACACACACGTCCTTGAGAAAAGTGTGTTATATCACATAGCTGCACATATTCTGTCCTTCATTCTGAAACATCCCATGACGGAAGAGGCTAAAAATATTACATATTAAAACAGAAAATGCCTGCAATGAAAAGATAAGAGCTAAGTTTAAATTTAAACTCCTTCAATTAATCCAGCTGAGGGTCCCAAATTCAGGCAGACAGTGTAATAGTTTAAAAAAAAAAACAAAAACAGAAAAAGTTCAATTTTAACTCTATCCTGAATAAGTAATCATTTTGCTATAGAAGAAGCTGAATTTGGAAAGAGAGAGTAGAGAGCAAATACATTTATCCTCTATGTCATGAAATGCTTTAACCTGTTAAATATTAAAATCTATTTGGTGTTCAATAAGAAGTCAATAAAATTTCTGTAGAAAAATGATACACTCAGTTCATGGAAATGAATAAGATAACTTGGGCACTTTATGTCATTGAACCCAGTGGTTCAATCTTTTCAGGAAGGTAATAGCATATATACTATAGTTAACTAATACATGTGCTTATGAATTTCTTAGGTGATCCTCAATTTGAAATGATTGTTCTGACCCCCTTGAAAGTCATTAGAAAATAAAAGTCTAAATCTATTTTTTTTTGTTTTCATTTTTTTTTCATTTATTTTTATTAGTTGGAGGCTAATTACTTCACAAAATTGCAGGGGGTTTTGTCATACATTGACATGAATCAGCCATGAAGTTACATGTATTAGAAGTTACAATTGTTGAGTGAACAAGGATTAGTAAAATTCCTCAAATTGCTTTGGACAATAAGAGGTGTTAAAATTTGTTTCTATCCTGTAACAGCTCTGGGAATTTGAGCAAGTGACTGCTTCAGTTCATACTTCAGTTTTATCATTCTGAAAATAAAATAATAATAATATCTACTTCACTTTTTTTAATCAGGATTAAATTAGTAATATACAAAAAAAAAAAAAGGAACCAATGTAAACAAAAGAAACCTCTGACAACAGTCTGGCATGAAGGCTTCCATCTCTGAGGGGCTTTTATTTCTTGTTAGAGCAACTTCTCCTGGGTGTGAGGATGTCCTGTGATGCAGGTTAAATAGTTGTAGAGGAAAAAGGAACTTCTCAAATGGGAACTAAAGAATTGGTGGATATTGAAAACATACACTACTATGTTTGCCATCAATAGCTGCAGTTTTAATTCATCTACTCCAGATCACACAGGTCAAATATTGTCATAGTTACGTCCACAGCACCCAACACTATGTTCACACATACAGAAATTAAAGTGTTAGTCACTCAGTTGTGTAACACTCTTTGTAACCTCATGGACTGCATCCATGACAGGATGCATCCATCTGTCCATGGGATTCTCCGGGAAAGAATACTGGAGTGAGTAGCCCATCCCTTCTCCAGGGGATCTTCCCGACCCAGGGATCAAACCTGGATGTCCTGCATTGCAGGGAGATTCTTTTCCCTCTGAGCCACCAGGGAGCTGCTCACTAAATGTTTGCTGAATAAGCAGAATGAAAAATGGAATGAATTTATTTGTTTACCCTATGCTCACATAATTGTGGGATCTCCATAATGCAAAAAAAAAAAAAAAAAAAAGGGAGAGGTTTGTCTTTAGTTCTATGACTTTTTAACATATATTAAAACACAGTTAATTGATATTTATTGTTGTTCAGTTGCTAAATCATGTCCAATCATTTGTAATCCCATGACTTGCAGCATGCCAAGCTTCCCTGACCTTCACAATTTCCTGGAATTTTCTCAAACTCATGTCCATTGAGTCAGCGATGCCATCCAACAGTCTCATCATTTGTCATCACCTTCTCCACCCGCCTTCAATATTTCCCAGCATCAGGGTCTTTTCCAATGAGTCAGTTCTTCACCTCAGGTGGCCAAAGTATTGGAACTTTAGCATCAGTCCTTCCAAAGAATATTCATGAGTGATTTCCTTTAGTACTGACTGGTTTGATCTCTTCACAGTCCAAGGGACTCTCAAGAGTCTTTTTCAGCACCACAGCTTGAAAGCTCAATTCTTTGGCGCTCAGCCTTCTTTATGGTCCAACTCTCAAATCCATACATGACTACTGGAAAAACCAATTTGACAATATGAACCTTTGTCAGCAAAGGGATGTCTCTGCCTTTTAATACACTGTATAGGTTTGTCATAGCTATTGCCCCAAAGAGCAAACATCTTTTAATTTCATGGCTGCAGTCAATGTCCACAGTGATTATGGAGCCCAAGAAAATAAAATCTGTCACTCTTTCCACATTTTGCCATGAAGTAATGGGACCAGATGCCATGATCTTCAATTTTTTTAAATGCTGAATTTTAAGCCAGCTTTTTCACTCTCCTCTTTCACCCTCAAGAAGAGGCTCTTCAGTTGCTCTTCACTCTCTGCCATTAGAGTGGTTGATATTTCTCCCAGAAATCTTGATTCCAGCTTGAACTTCATCTATCTAGCCCAGCATTTTTCATGATGTATTCTGCATAGAAGTTTAATAGGCACCATGACAATAAACAGCCTTGACTTACTCCTTTCCAAATTTTAAACCAATCCATTGTTCCATGTCCAATTCTAATTGTTGCTTCTTGGCCTGTGTGCAGGTTTCTCAGGAGGCAGGTAAGGTTGTCTGGTATTCACATCCCTTTAAGAATTTTTCACAGTTTGTCGTGATCCACACAGCCAAAGGCTTTAGCTTAGTCAATGAAGAAGAAGTAGATTTATTTTTGGAATTCCCTTGCTTTTTCTATGACCTAACATATGTTTCCAATTTGATCTCTGGTTCCTCTGCCTTTTCTAAATACCTTGTACATCTGGAAGTTCTTGGTTCCTGTACTGCTGAAGCCTAGCTTGAAGGATTTTGAGCATACACTTGCTAGTATGTGAAATGGGTGCAACTGTAGGGTAATTTGAAAATTATTTGGCATTGCCTTTCTTTGAGATTGGAATGAAAATGACCTTTCCCAGCCCTGTGGCCACTGTTGTGTTTTCCAAGTTTGCCAGTGTATTGAGTGTACCACTTTAACAACATTGTCTTTTAGGATTTGAAATAGCTCAGCTGATATTTTTGTACAGATCTTCTGTGTATTCTTGTCACCTCTTCTTAATATCTTCTGCTTCTGTTAGGTCCACACCATTTCTGTCCTTTATTGTGCCCATCAGCATGAAATGTTCCCTTGGTATCTCCATTTTTCCTAAAGAGATCTCCAGTCTTTCCCATTTTATTGTTTTCCCTATTTCTTTGCATTGTTCTCTTAAGAAGGCTTTTTTAAAAATCTCTCCTTGCTATTCTCTGAAACTCTGGATTCTGTGAAGTATATCTTTCTTTTTCTTTGCTTTTCACTTCTCTTTTTTTCTCAGCTATTTTTAAGGTCTCCTCAGGCAACCACTTTACCTTATGGCATTTCTTTTTCCTGGGGGTGGTTTTGCTCACTACCTTCTGTTCTATGTTGTGAACTTCTGTCCACAGTTCATCAGGCACCCTGTCTAATTCAAGATCTCATACCTTGAATCTATTTGTCACCTCCACTGTATAATCATAAGGGATATGATTTAGGTCATACCTGAATGGCCTAGTGGTTTTCCTTACTTTATTCAATTTAAGCCTTAATTTTGCAATAAGGAATGGATCATCTGAGCCACAGTGAGCCCCAGGTCTTGTGTTTGCTGCTGTATAGAGCTTCTCCATCTTTAGCCACAAAGAATATAATCAATCTGATTTTGGTATTGACCATCTTGTGATATGCATGTGCAGATTCATCTCTTGTGTTGTTGGAAGAGAGTGTTTGCCAGAGTATTTTCTTGGCCAAACTCTGTTAGCTTTTGCCCCATTCATTTTGTACAGTGAGGCCAAATTTGCCTGTTGTTCCAGGTGTCTCTTTACTTCCTATTTTTGCATTCTAAGACCCTACCATTTTTTTTTTTTTTTTTTTGATGTTATATCTAGGTCTTGTAGATCATAGAATTTTTCAACCTCAGCTTCTTCTGAATTAAGTTGGGACATAGACTTAGATTACTGTGATGTTGAACAGTTTTCTTGGAAATGAACCGAGATCATTCTATCATTTTTAAGACTGCATCCAAGAACTGCATTTTGAACTCTTTCATTGACTATGATGGGTACTCCATTTCTTCTAAGGGATTCTTGCCCACAGTTGTAGATACATGGTCATCTGAGTTAAATTCACCCATTTCAGTCCGTTTTAGTTCACTGATTCCTAAAATGCTGACCTTCACTCTTGCTGTCTCCTGTTTGACCACTTCCAATTTGCCTTGATTCATGGACCTAACATTCCAAGTTCCTATGCAATATTGCTCTTTACTGCAATCAGACTTTACTTTCTTCACCCGTCACATCCACAGCTGGGTATTGTTATTGCCTTGGCTCTGTCTCTTCATTTTTTCTGCAGTTATTTCTCCATTCTTCTCCAGTAGCATATTGGGCACCTACCAACCTGGGGAGTTCATCTTTCAGTGTCATACATTTTGAAAAGTTGTTGCTGAATCACACAAAGACGCAGGGGTTCTTGGCCTCCAGAGGAGAAGAATTCAACCCAGGGCCAGAGATGAGGCTGGATCGCTCAGAGCTTTTGTGTAATAAAGTTTTATTAAAGTATAAAGGAGATAGAGAAAGCTTCTGACATAGACATCAGAAGGGGGTAGAAAGAGTACCCACTTGCTAGTGTTAGCAATGGAGTTATATACTCTCCAGTGAATCCAAAGAATGTCTGGAGGTTGTAAAGACCTCACCAGACCTACTCCCATAATTTACATTTTAGGATAACAGAATTAGCCAGAAGGTTTAATCCAAAGACTGTCCTCAGGCAGGATACATTATTGTTATATAATCCTAAGGAATGTAGAGGGAAAAAAAAGCAAAAAGTTTGTCCTTTCTTCCTCCGTGAGTATTCCAGACCTCTCTCCTTGGGGACCCCTAGACTTCTTATCAACCTACCTGGGAAATGACTCTTTCACTTTTTGCCTTTTCATACTCTTCAGGGACAGTATTCCTGCCTTGAGAACCCCATGAACAGTATGAAAATTAATATATCAATCGGTGACAAATAAAACATCAAAATTTTAAATAGAGAGAGGATGAGACTTACCTTTACATACCTCACTTGTCTCACCCTAATCTTGAAACTGACTGAGGTTTTAATTCTTCCATTCTCTGCAGAACAAGGAGATGAACATTAACCTTAACCCTCCTAAGGGCATGGTGGCATGTGACAAAAGAAACCTCTACTGACACAGTGTCAGGCCAGCACTTTCAGCCTTTGTATTGACCCATTAAATAATCTCATGAACATGACCTCCCAAATTTTCCTAAAAGCAGAGCCAGTTTCCCCAGACTGTGCTGAAAAGGAGACCTCTTTTACAAATGAACACAGAGCTACAGAGGAATGCTCAATCTTCAGTAAGTCACACCAGGAACATTAAAAAAAAAAAAAACTGTCCTGGTTAGAAATACTTAAATCCTTTAAGGTGCTCATGAAATGAAACTATGTCTTAAACAGTGTTTCTAATGACAAGCTATTGTTTTAAATTGCTTGTTAGCTACAGCATGAGCTTAAATCCAGTGGATTAATTTATTATCCTCTCCATGTTGGCCTAGGCTAAATTGTAAAGTAGGTTCAGTTTATCCTGACAGACAACTCTTGGCGCATAACATATGTAAATGTCCACTCTCTTCTTCAACTACTCAGACACCCTCTGACCTGCCCTTGGGCCCTGCAGGTCCGCTAGGAAGCTCATCAAACTTCTCTGCCTTCTCTCCCCCCACAGAATCATGCATATCAGCTCTGCAACCTCAGTTAGGTAGCTGTGATTGGAAAACAGTCACTTATAATAAGCTGCCTTATGGTGTGTTGTTCAATGATATTTTAATGTGTTTCCATAGCCAGAATATTAGCATTTGAACAGAGGCTGGAGAAAAATACATGGCATACCTCTCTGGGGCAACAAAATTGTACATATGATATACTGTCAGCTATAAACTAATCCTATGATGGTAAGAAAATATACTGAATTTTTAAAATTACACTTCAATGACAGGATAACATGTTATTTTTTGCAGTTTCCATCTTCTTATGACTAAAAAATTTGCTTATTGTGAATTATTTTATTCATATAAATAAAGAATGGTGGTTTAGTTGCTGTCATGTCTGACTCTTGCAACCTTTTGGACCGCAGCCGTCCAGTCTCCTTTGTCCATGGGATTTCCCAAGCAAGTATACTGGAGTGGGTTGCCATTGCCTTCTCCAGAGGTATCTTTCTTACTCAGGGATCAAACCCATGTCTCCATTGCAGGCAGATTATTTACCACTCAGCCACTATGGAAGCCCAAATAAAGAGTCAGTTCCATCACTCAGTCATGTCCGACCATTTGCAGCCCATGGACTGCAGCACACCAGGCTTCCCTGTCCATTACCAACCCGCCGAGCTTGTTCAAATCCATGTCCGTTGAGTCGATGATGCTATCCAACCATTTCATCCTCTGTTGTCTCCTTCTCCTCCTGCCTTCAATCTTTTCCAGCATCAGGGTCTTTTCAAATGAGTCAGTTTTTCAGAATAGGTGGCCAAAGTATTGGAATTTCAGCTTCAGTATCAGTCTTTTCAATGAACACTCAGGACTGATTTCCTTTAGTATGGACTGGTTGGATCTCTGTGAAATCCAAGGGACTCTCAAGAGTCTTCTCCAAATGCACAGTCCAAAAGCATCAATTCTTCAGAGCTCAGCTTTCTTTATAGTCCAACTCTTACATCCATACATGACTATTGGAAAAACCATAACTTTGACTAGACAGACCTTTGTTGGCAAAGTAATGTCTCTGTTTTTTAATACGCTGTTTAGGTTGGTCATAGCTTCTCTTCCAAGGAGCAAGCATCTTTAAACTTCATGGCTGCAATCAACATCTGCAGTGATTTTGGAGCCCAAGAAAATAAAGCCTGTCACGGTTTCCATTGTTTCCCCATCTACTTGCCATGAAGTGATTTGCCATGATCTTTGGTTTTTTAATGCTGAGTTTTAAACCAACTTTTTCACTCTCTGCTTTCACTTTCATCAGTAGGCTCTTCAGTTCTTCAATTTGTACCATCAGGGTGGTGTCATCTGCCTATCTGAGGTTATTGATGTTCCTCCCACAATCTTGATTCCTGCTTTTGATTCATCCAGCCAGGCATTTCACATGGTTTACTCTGCATATAAGTTAAATAAGGAGGGTGACACAATATAGCCTTGATGTACTCCTTTCCCAATTTGGAACTAGTCTATTGTTCCACATCCATTTCTAACTGTTGCTTCTTGATCTGCATGCAGATTTCTCAGGAAGCAGGTAAGGAGGTCTGGTATTCCCCTCTCTTTAAGAATTTTCCATAATTTGTTGTTATCCACACAGTCAAAGGATTTGGCATAGTCAATAAAGCAGAAATATATCTTTTTCTAGATCTCTCTTGTTTTTTCTATGATCCAATAGATGTTGGCAATTTGATTTCTGGTTCCTCTGCCTTTTCTAAATCCAACTTGAGAATCTGGAAGTTGACGGTTCACATACTATTGAAACCTGGCTTGGAGAATTTTGAGCAACACTTTGCTAGCATGTGAGATGAGTGCAATTGTGTGGTAGTTTGAACATTCTTTGACATTGCCTTTCTTTGGGATTGGAATGAAAACTGGCCTTTTCCAGTCCTGTGGCCACTGCTGAGTTTTCCAAATTTGCTGGCATATTGAGTGCAACACTTTCACAGCATCATCTTTTAGTATTTGAAATAGCTCAACTGGAATTCTATCACCTCCCCTAGCTTTGTTCGTAGTGATGCTTCCTAAGACCTACTTGACTTTGCATTCCAGGATGTCTGGCTCTAGGTGAGTGGTCATACCATTATGGTTATCTGGGTCATGAAGATCTTTTTTGTATAGTTCTTCTGTATATTCTTGCCACCTCTTCTTATTATATTCTGTTTCTGTTAGATCCATATCATCTCTGTCCTTTATTATGCACATCTTTGCATGAAATATTTCCTTGGTATCTCTAATTTTCTTGAGAAAATCTCTCGTCTTCCCCATTCTATTGTTTTCCTCTGCTTCTTTGCACTGATCACTGAGGAAGGCTTCTTATCTCCCCTTGCTATTCTTTGGAACCCTGCATTTAAATGGATATATCTTTCTTTTTCTCCTTTGCTTTTCATTTCTCCTCTTTTATCAACTATTTGTAAGGCCTCCTCAGACAAGCATTTTGCCTGTTTGCATTTCTTTTTCTTGGTGATGGTCTTCATCACCATCTCCTGTACAATGTCACAAACCTCCACCCACGGTTCTTCAGGCACTCTATCTCTCAAATCTAATTTCATAACTAAATCCATAACTAGAACTTCAATGACTCCTCTAGACAATGCGAATTTGCTCTCACAGTGGCCTATATTTTAACCTGTGAACTGTGTCTTCACATCATCACAAACTGTTGACATTGTCAGACTTCTAAATCTTTGCCAACTATAGGAACTCTGTCTATCAGATCAAATAAGAGTAGAGGATAGTAAATATCAAGTAGCATTAGCTTTAACAAACCTTCATATTGTTCCATATTTACTTTAAAACATCTGTTAAATATAACATTAAATACAAAATGAAAGCTTCTACTAAGACCACTTTTGAATCTCCTTTCCTGAATGTATTGTTTACTATCACTGTATATATTTTTTTAAAGGCTAATAAAAAGCTTTATTCCTCAATCATTGGTTAACAGTTTTGGAGATGGGCAATGTACAACATCTAGAAAAAATGTGAACAGATTGCCAGAGTTTTGCAAGTGTTATCCAAGATTGTTTTTAATACAGTAAGATTAGTTATACATGTCTGAGGAGTTTTGGTTAGTCTTTTGAAATTTACTGATTTTTTTAAAAAAATTAATTAATTTATTTTGATTGGAGGTTAATTACTTTACATTTTAGTTGTTTTTGCCATACATTGACCTGAATCAGCCATGGGTGTATGTGTGTCCTTCATCCTGAACGCACCCACCACCCCTCCCCCCCGAACTCCATCCCCATCTCATTCCTCAGGGTTGTCCCAGTGAACTGGCCTTGAGTTCCCTCTTTCATGAATCCAACTTGGATGGATGATCTATTTCACATATGGTAATATACATGTTTCAATGCTGTTCTCTCACATCGTCCCACCCACACCTTCTCCCACAGAGTTCAAAAGTCTGTTCTCTATATCAGTGTCTCTTTTGCTGTCTCACATATAGGGTCATTATTACCATCTTTCTAAATTCCATATATATGCATTAATATACTCTATTGGTGTTTTTCTTTCTGACTTACTTAACTGTATAATAGGCTCTAGTTTCATCCACCTCATTAGAACTGATTCAAATGCGTTCTTTTAATAGTTGAGTAATATTGCATTGTGTATATGTACCACAGCTTTCTTATCCATTCATCTGCCAATGGACATCTAGGTTGCTTCCATGTCCTAGTTGTTATAAACAATACTGCGATGAACATTGGGGTACACGTGTCTCTTTCATTTCTGGTTTCCTTGGTGTGTATGCCCAGCAGTGGGATTGGTGGGTTGTATGGCTGTTCTATTTACAGTTTTTTGTGGGTTTTTTTTGTTTGTTTGTTTGTTTGTTTTCAGGAATCTCCACACTGTTCTCCACAGTGGCTGTACTAGTTTGTATTCCCACCAACAGTATAAGAGGCTTCCCTTTTCTCCACACCGTCTCCAGTATTTCTTGTTTGTAGACTTTTTGATAGCAGCCATCTGATTGGCATGAGATGGTATCTCATTATGGTTTTAACTTGCATTTATCTGATAATAAGTGACGTTGAGTATCTTCTCAGGCATTTGTTAGCCATCTGTATGTCTTCTTTGGAGAAACGTTTATTTAGTTATTTGGTCCATTTTTTTATTGGGTCATTTATTTTTCTGGAAATGAGCTTATTTTTTGTGCACAGTGTTAGAAAGTGTTCTAGTTTCATTCTTTTACAGGTAGTGGACCAGTTTTCCCAGCACCACTCGTTAAAGAGATTATCTTTTCTCCATTGTATATTCTTGCCTCCTTTGTCAAAGATAAGGTATCCATATGTGTGTGGATTTATCTCTAGACTTTCTATTTTGTTCCATTGATCTATATTTCTGTCTTTGAGCCAGTATCATGCTGTCTTAATGAGTGTTGTTTTGTAGTATATTCTGAAGTCAGACAGGATGATTCCTCCAGTTCCATTCTTCTTTCACAATATTGCTTTGGCTATTCGAGATTCTTTTGTGTTTCCATACAAATTGTGAAATTATTTGTTCTAGTTCTCTGAAAAACACTGTTGGTACCTTGATAGGGATTGCATTGAAGCTATAGATTGCTTTGGGTAGTATATTCATTTTCACTATTTTGAGTCTTCCAATTCATGAACACGGTATTTCTCCATCTATTTGTGTCATCTTTGATTTCTTTCACCAGTGTTTTATATTTTTCTATACATAGGTCTTTTGTTTCTTTAGGTAGATTTATTCTTAAATATTTTATTCTTTGCATCTCAAAGGTGAATGGAATTGTTTCCTTAATTTCTTTTCTGCTTTCTCATTGTTACTGTATAGGAGTGGGAGGGATTTTTGTGTATTAATTTTATATCCTGCAACTTTACTATATTCATTGATTAGCTCTACTAATTTTCTGGTGGTGTCTTTAGGGTTTCCTATGTAGAGGACCATGTCATCTGCAAACAGTGAGAGTTTTACTTCTTTTCCAATCTGGATTTCATTCTTTTCTTTTTTTTTTTTTTTTTCCTTCTCTGATTTCTGTAGCTAAAACTCCCAAAACTATATTGAATAGTAGTGGTGAAAGTGGGCACCCTTGTCTTGTTCCTGGCTTTAGAGGAAATGCTTTCAATTTTCACCACTGAGGATAATGTTTGCTGGGGGTTTATCATATATGGCTTTTATTATGCTGACCTATGCTCCTTCTATGCCTATTTTCTGGAAGGTTTTTTATCATAAATAGATGTTGAATTTTTTCAAAGGTTTTTCTCTGCATCTACTGAGATAATCATATGGTTTTTATCCTTCAATTTGTTAATGTGGTGTATCACATTGATTGATATGCAAATATTGAGGAATCCTTGCATCCTTGGGATAAAGCCCCCTTGGTCATGATGTGTGATCTTTTTAATATGTTGTTGGATTCTGCTTGCTAGAATTTTGTTGACGATTTTTGCATTTATGTTCATCAGTGATATTGGCCTGTAGTTTTCTTTTTTTGTGGCATCTTTGTCTGGTTTTGGTATTAGGGTGATGGTATTTGGTATCAGGCTTCATAGAATGAGTTTGGCCATTTACATTCCTCTGCAATTTTCTGGAAAAGCTTGAGTAGGATAGGTGTTAGCTCTATAACTTAGAGAGTTATAACTATAACTCTCTATAACTTAGTTAGCTCTATAACTCTCTAACTTTTTGGTAGAATTCACTGTGAAGCCATCTGGTCCTGGGCTTTTGTTTCTTGGAATATTTTTGGCTATAGTTTCGATTCCCATGCTTGTGATGGGTCTGTTAAGATTTTCTATTCCTTCCTAATTCAGTTTTGGAAGCTTATGCTTTTCTAAGAATTCATCCATTTCTTCCAAGTTGTCCATTTTTATTGCCGTGTAGTTGCTGAAAGTAGTCTCTCATGACCTTTGTATTTCTGTGCTGTGTGCTGTGATTTCTCCATTTTCATTTCCAATTTTGTTGATTTGATTCTTCTCCCTTTTTTTCTTGATAAGTCTGGCTAACCATTTCTCTATTTTATTTATCTTCTCAAAGAAGCAATTTTAGTTTTGTTGATTTTTGCTATAGTTTCCTTTGTTTCTTTTTCATTTATTTCTGCCCTAATTTTTACAATTTCTTTCCATCTACTAACCTGGGGTTCTTCATTTCTTCTTTTTCTAGTTGTTTTATGTGTAAAGTTAGGTAATTTATTTGATTTTTTTCTTGTTACTTGAGGTAAGCTTGTATTGCTATGAACCTTCCCCTTAGCACTGCTTTTACAGAATCCCATAGCTCTTGGGTTGTTGTGTCTTCATTTTCATTTGTTTCTATGCATATTTTGAATTCTTTTTTAATTTCATCTGTGATTTATTGATTATTCAGAAGTGTGTTGTTTAGCCTCTATATGTTTATATTTTTAATAGTTTTTTTTTTGTTTGTTTGTTTGTTTGCTTTTTCCCTGTAGTTGACATCTAAGCTTACCCCATTGTGATCAGAAAAATATGTTTGAGATGATTTCAATATATATATATATATATATATATATATATATATATATATATATATTTTTTTTTTTTTTAATTTACCAAAACTAGATTTATGGTCCAGGATGTGATCTATCCTGGAGAAGGTTCCATGTGAACCTGAGATAAAGGTGAAATTCATTGTTTTAGGGTGAAATGTCCTATAGATATCAATTAGGTCTAACTGATCCATTGTATCACTTAAAATTTGTGTTTCTTTGCTAGTTGATTGTTTGGTTGATCTATCCATAGGTGTGAGTGGAGTATTAAAGTCTCCCACTATTATTCTGTTACTGTTAATTTCCCCTTTCATACTTGTTAACATTTGCCTTACATATTGCCCTGCTCTTATTTTGGGTGCATATATAATTGCTATATCTTATTCTTGGATTGATCCTTTAATCATTAAGTAGTGTCCTTCTTTGTCTCTTTTCACAGCCTTTATTTCAAAGTCTATTTTATCTGATATAAGAATTGCTACTCCTGCTTTCTTTTGGTCTCAATTTGCATAAAATATTTTTCCAGCCCTTCACTTTCAGTCTGTATGTGTCCCTTGGTTTGAGGTGGGTCTCTTGTAGACAGCATATATGGGCGTCTTGTTTCTGTATCCATTCAGCCAGTCTTTGTCTTTTGGTTAGGGCATTCAATCCATTAACATTTAAGGTAATTATTGACAAGTATGATCCCACTGCCATTTACTTTGCTGTTTTGGGTTCAAGTTTATAAACCTTTTCTGTGTTTCCTGTCTAGAGAAGATCATTTAGCATTTGTTTAAGAGCTGGTTTGGTGGTGCTGAATTCTCTCAGATTTTGCTTTTCTGTAAAGCTTTGGATTTTTCCTACATATTTGAATGAGATCCTTGTTGGGCATAGTAATTTGAGTTGTAGCTTTTTCTCTTTCATCACTTTAAGTATGCCCTGCCATTCCCTTCTGGCCTGAAGAGTTTCTGTTGAAAGATCAGCTGTTATCATAATGGGGATCCCCTTGTATGTTATTTGTTGCTTTTCCCTTGCTGCTTTTAATATTTTCTCTTTGTGTTTGATCTTTGTTAATTTGATTAATATGTGTCTTGGAGTGTTTCACCTTGGGTTTATCCTGTTTGGGATACTCTGGGTTTCATGGACTTCGGTGACTATTTCCTTACTCATTTTAGGGAAGTTTTCAACTATTATCTCCTTAAATATTTTCTCATACCCTTTCTTTTTGTCTTCTTCTGGGACGCCTGTGATTTGAATTGTTGGGGCATTTAACATTGTCCCAGAGATCTCTGAGTTTGTCCTAATTTCTTTTAAATTCTTTTTTTTTTTTTTAATCTCTGCTTCATTTATTTCCACCATTCTATCTTCCACCTCACTTATCGTATCTTCTGCTTCAATTATTCTACTGTTTGTTCCCTCCAGAGTGCTTTTGATCTCAGTTATTGCAGTATTCATTATTGATTGACTCTTTTTCATTTCTTCTAGGTCCTTGTTAAACATTTCTTGCATCTTCTCAATCCTTGTCTCTAGTCTACTTATCTGTAACTCCACTGTGTTTTCAAGATTTTGCATCATCTTTACTATCATAATTCTGAATTCTTTTTCAGGTAGACTCCCTATCTCCTCATCTTTGGTTTGGTTTGGTGGGCATTTATGATGTCCCTTTACCTGCTGAATATTTCTCTGTCTTTTCATTTTGTTTAGATTGCTGTGTTTGGGGTGGCCTTTCTATACAGTGGAAGTTTGTGGTTCCTCTTTATTGTGGAGCCTGCTCCCTGTGGGTGGGGTTGGACTAGTGGCTTGTCAAGGTTCCCTGGTTAAGGGAGCTTTCATCTGTGTTCTGGTGAGTGGAGATGGATCTCTTCCCTCTGGAGTGCAATGAAGTGTCCAGCAGTGAGTTTTTGGGGTGTCTATGGGTTTGGCATGGTTTGGGGCAGCCTGTATTTTAATGCTCAGGACTGTGTTCCTGCATTTCTGGAGAATTAACATGGTATGTTTTGTTCTGGGACTTGTTGGCTCTTGGGTGGATCTTGGTTTCAGTCTAGGTATGGAGGCGTTTGATGAGCTCTTGTCTATTAGTGTTTCCTGGAATCAGGAGATCTTTGGTGTTCTCAAATTTTGGATTTAAGACTCCTGTCTCTGGCTTTTGGTCTTATTCTTACAGTAGTCTCAAGATTTCTCCATCCATACAGCACAGATGATAAAATGTCTGGGTTAATAACGAAAAGATTCTCCACAGTGAGTGACACCCAGAGAGATTCAAAGAGTACAATGGAGAAGAGAAGAGGGAGGAGGGAGATAGACGTGACCAGGAGGAGAATAGGGGGAATCAAAAGAGGTGAGAACAATCTAGACAGTAACCAATTCCCTATGTGCTATCCACAGTCTGGAACACACAGAGAGGTTCATGGAGTTACATAGAGAAGAGAAGAGGGAGGAGGGAGATATAGGTGACCAGGAGGAGAAGAGGGGGCATCAAAAGTGTAGAGAGCAATCAAGCCAGTAATCACACCCCTAAGTGAAAATGGATATTGAAGATTAGATTCTTAATGGTACAAAATTGATAACAAATACCAAAAAGCAAAGATTAAAAATCTAGAGTAGAGATTAGAGTCTCAAATATGCAATATTAAAAATACAAAGCAAAATCAATCACAAAAATTATATATATATATATATGAAATTTGCTTTTAAAAATAGGGTGTTTTTTTTTTTTTTTCAAGGTAATAGTAGGTTATAAAAATGAAAATTAAAGGAGTAATAAAGAACTTAAAAATGAAAACAATTTAAAAAATAATAATAGTAAAAATATATCTAGGAATTTCTTTGGAGCTTTTGTGGGCAGTGTGGGGTCAGTTCAATTTCAGATAGTTCCTTGTTCCAGCTTATACTTCTTCTCAAGGTCTATAGGCCCCTTCCAATGCTTAGTCAATGTTAATGACAGGGTTTTAATCTGTTGCACCTGTTACTTGCAGAGCAGTTTCCTCTTCTTTGTTTATTTTGGCTTCCTCTGTTTGCAAGTCTCTTCAGTGCCTAATTTCTGCCCTGACACAAGGGGGCAAAGGTGATCACTTTTTAGGCTCACTTGTTCAGTTGTGTTGTGGGGAGGGAGGGGCACTGCAAACAAATATCACTGGCATGTGTGGGGAGTGATCGCAGTGTATGGAGCACACTGGGTTTTCCCCAGCCCACTGAGTCATGTGCTTTCCTGGTCTACACTACCCCGGTTCCAGGTTGCCCTGCTGGTGTACTGTCCAAAGCGGATCCTGTGTTTCATGCACTTCCCAGGTCTAAGCCACTCAGGTTCAGGTTCTTGGGTACTCTGCAAGGGGACAGACTTGGTTGGGCATGCGTTTTGTGCCCTTCCCAGGTCCAAGAAGCTCAAACGACCAGGTGCTTGGCAAGCGCACTGTCTCAGGTGAGCCATGCAGCTTAATTAATCACCTCCCCAGTTCTGGCACTCGGTTCCCTGGGTGCACCCCAAGAGCACTGTCTCTCATGTGCCGTGTGTCTCTGGGGAGCTGGTCTCAGGCTGTGACCCTCCTGGCAGATGTCAACCATCCAGGATCTCAGGAAGACGTGATTAGCAACTAGGAGCCTGCTCACAGTTTGCTGGAGGATGCCATTTCTGGGGCCAAGACTGTCCCTCGCCTTCCAATTCTGGCTGTCGCTTGCCTGCCTCTCTGCCTCCAGCAGGGGTCAGGGCCCTGTAGGCAGCCTGCTAGCTCTCCTTTGGTATTCACTTAATCCTTCATTCTGTGAGCATGCCAGGCTGCCAGTTAGATTAGAGCCTTTAGTGGGAACATTCTCTCTCTCTCTCTCTCTTTCTCTCTCTCTCTTTTTTTTTTTTTCCCGCTCTGGCTATCCCACAGTTTGGGTTGCTATCTCATGTTAGCTCCCTCAGATTGTCCTCAGGGCATTCAGGCCCAGTCCTTACCCTAAGGACCGATGATGCAGCCTGCAACTCCCTGTCAAGCCCCTGCTCACTAATGGTGGACACGAGCATCTGGGCTACTTCTCTGCTGGGAGTGGTGATTAGGCACGTATTCTGTGGGTATTTTTTTTGTTTTTTTCTCCCAGTTATGTTGCCCTCTGAGATTCCAAAACTCCCCACAGACTGGTCAGTGAGACGGTTTCCTGCTGTTTGGAAATTACTCCTCTCTCACGATTCCCTCCCCAGGATAGGTCTCTGTCCATAACTCTTTTGTCTCTCTTTTTGTCTTTTATATTTTGTCCTACCTCCTTTTGAAGAGAATGGGCTGCCTTTCTGGCTGCCTGGTATCCTCCAACAGCATCCAGAAGTTGTTTTGTGGAAGTTGCTCAGCATTCAAATGATCTTTTGATGAATTTGTGGGGGGAGAAAGTGGTCCCCCCATCCCATTCCTCTGCCATCTTGGGACCATCCCCCACTTTATACATTGTTAAACCACTTAAATATACCCGCCCCCCAAAGAAGCATCATTTTGGAAACTTTCAAACATTGTATAAATCCCATTATTCTGTATATATCTCCTGATAGTCAGCCATGTTTTGAGTGTGATTTTTAGTTGAAGGATGTTTGATTTACAATATTGTGTTAGTTTCAGGTGTACAGTAAAAGGAAGTTTATACACATACATATATAACCTTTTTTCAGATTGTTTTCCATCATAGGTTATTACAAAATATTGAATATAATACCCTGTGCTATACAGTTAGTCCTTGTTGTTTATCCACTCTATATATAGAAGTTTATTTATGGTTTATATAAACCTTTTTTAATTGACCCATTTGTATCCATGTAGCTCTTATTCATTCCTTTTCATTCATTTATATCCTTTCTATTGCTGTTGAGTTTTTTCCATGTAACCAATGCCTCAAAATTTTTAATTTTGCAAATGTCTCCTTATGCACATATGTGCTTTCTCTACTTTAGTTACTTTTAGTCAGTAACTAAAAGTAACATTGCTGGCTCAAAATGTATGAACATCCACGACTCCACTAGACAATTTCAGTTTGCTCTCGCAGTGGTCTATATTCTAACCTGTGAAAGGTGAGAGCTCCTGTGTCTACACATCGTCACAAACGGTTGACATTGTCAGACTTCTAAATCTTTGCCAACTATAAGATATGAAAAGGTATTTCTTAGTCATTTAACTGGCATTTCCTTGATAACTTGTGAAGTTAAAAATCTACTCATGTGTTCATTATCCATTTAGATTTCTTATTCTGTGATTTACCTCTTTATATCACACTCTGTATTTTGTAATGACAAAAAATACTCTATTCTGATTAAAGTATCTAACATTGACTTATCTGGTAATTAGAACTTAATAAGGAAGATCTTCCTATTTGAACTGGGGCCTCCCAGTATCCCTTGAACACATCCACTGCTGCTTTAGAGAAAGACTGTTTCTCAGTCATCATTCGTGTGATCCAAAAAGTATGATCACATACTATAAAGTATGATTAGATACATACACCCCCCAAGCACCAACACTGAGTTAAAATCCTCATTTACTACTTGTTATGTGTTACTTTGGAAGAAACTTATCTCAGTGCCTCAGTTTCCTCAACTTGAAATTAGATAATAGTATAACTCGAACCCTCAGATTCTAAATGCAAACAGGATTGTTGGGAGTATATAATAACTGGTAACGATGTTAAGTTAGACTACTGTCTGGTCACAGTAATTATGATGATAATGGTGATAATGTATTAGACACAGCATAAGTCACATGACACCTTAGGTAAACAGATGTGAGAAAAGCCTTCAGTAATCACAGTTTGGTCTATGTAATTTGCTTCGTGCTACATGGCATATAATTAAGTTTTGAACCATTATATTTCTCCTCATCTCCATAGGTTTTTTATTTATTTTTGTCCTATTAAGCTATTTTTTTATCCTCCATTTCAGAGAAAATTTCTCTCAATTTACATAGATCCCCTGCAAACCTTAATGAATGTCATGAAAATGCTTTGAAACTTGTCAGTAAAAGATATGAAAATGTAATTGGTTTCAACTTTCAGGGACTCAAAAGGTGAATCTCTAGATGCAAAAACATATCCTTTTCCAAAATCTTAGCAAGAAATGACAATCTTAGAATCTTACTATAGCTGGAAATATCATTTGATTGTAATGCTATAAAATAATATCCTTGACCCCAGAACTAAAAGCTGGGTTAAAAGCTTCAAGGCCAGAGTCATTCCTTGTAATTGACTGGGAATCCCCATAAGAGACTAGAAATTGAAGGATCAAGATGGAAAATTATGAGAGCAGCATGAGATAGCTGATATTTATCAACACTGAAATCTAATCACAAACTGGAAACAAGGCATGTGAAGGCATGCTCAGTCTTCTCCGACTCTTTGTGACCCCATGAACAGGCTCCTCTGTCCATAGGAATTTCCAGGCAAGGGTACTGGAGTGGGTTGCCATTTCCTTCTCCAGGAGATCTTCCCGACCCAGGGATCGAACCCAGGTCTCCCACATTGTAGGCAAACGCTTTACCATCTGAGCCACCAGGGAAGCCATACATTTAAAATGGTGTCCAACATTTCTTCCATGTTCACAACTCATGTGTCTGTCTGTTTTCTACCAAGAAAAACTACCCAGAATGATGAATGTGATGAACTTTCAAGTTTACTACTCCCTTTTGTCTTTATGGTAAGCTAACATTACACTTAGACATTTTTGTCTGTTTTTGTCAGCTGTCCCATAAAAATCCTGTCTCTTCCCCTGTCCCTATTTCTCACATTTTAAAGTTGCATTAATATCTTAATGAGCTAATGTTCTAGCCATTTTTTTATTCAAAAATTGTCCTTGAATTTGTGGTCATCAGGCTAGAAAACAAGTTTTAGAATGGAAAGTGAGCACACAGTTGAATAACACGCAGCATCTTGGACTTGTGGACTGTAGAGCTTCTGTTACTGAAGGGGAGAGTTGCAGCTCAGCTGGAAGAGAGACAGCCTCAGAAGATACAGAGATTCAGAGTGTCACAAGCAACAGCTGTCTTTGTGAAAAGGGATAAAAACATGGACAGAGAAGTGCCAACTATTTTAATCTTTATTTTTATCATAAATCTCCTTGCTTGCTATATGAATTCAAATAATGCAATAATTATGTTAAAACCAACAGTTCCTCATCCCTTTCCAGAGTCATCTCCACATAGTTCCAGTTCACAGTTTTGCTTTCTATTTTGAAGACTGTTTTAATATGTAAGAAATTATATAACTATATAAATACTTTAAAGTGGTAATATATATACACGTATAAATATGCGTATATGAGTACATATATCTGTAACTTATTTTCACTGAGCCATATATCATGGACATTTGTAATACAAATATCCTTTACATAAACTATCTCTCTGTAAATACAGTAAGTTATTCTGATGTATCATTAAATGCATTTATCCATTCTCCTACTGATAGACATTTTGGGTTCTCCACCTTTTTCTTACTGCCAAACATGTAAAACATTATACAGAAATATCAATATTTTTATATCTAAGCAAAGACAGGTATGTCACATAAGAATATTTACTTGAAGTGTAATTTCTTGGTTATGAAACAATCATTTCAAGTGTGCATAGCACCTGCAATGGAAACTTCCAAACACATTGCCTCAATCTGTACTTCTACTAACAGTGTGTAAGAGTGAGGGGTCCCTCATAAAACTGTCAACATTTGACATAATCAAGCTTTCTAAGACTGTGTCTATCTGACAGAGTGAAGCACATATCTCACTGAACTTTAGATTTGCATTTTCTTGACATCTCATAAGGTTAAGAATCTTTGATATGTTTATTACTTATACAATTCTTAAAAAAAAAAAAGATTTATAACTGAACCACTGTGTTGTACACTTGATACTGTAAATCAACTGCATTTAAATAAAATTTAATTTTTCTGTATATTATGATACATACTATATATAATATGTATACTGTATGTGTACATATGACATTTATTTATGGAACATTGTATTATATGGAAGTTTTCAGTTTTGATGTAATCAATTTTCAAATGGATTTTGAAATTGTATAATTATTAGTAAGGCCTTCACCTTAGACACCACATTCTATAAAATATTTTCTTCTAAAAATATATTGTAGGTTTATTTACTTTTTTCCTTTAGTATATTGTTTTCTTGTTTCTTGGTTTGCTTGCTGTTGTCACACGTCAATGGAATAATTCATTTCCTGCTCTCCCCCAAGTTAGTCTTTGTTTTCATACTCACATAAGACACTTTCAGTGACTGTAAATCCTACCTGTTTACTTTGAATATATGTAATACAATAGTTTATTAAAAATGTTTATAAGCCTTTCCCTTCATATTGTAATTTTAAAAATATCTTGTACTTCCTCTAAAGCCTTTGCTCCTAAATCTGATTCTGTTTCTAAACTTAATTTCTATATAAACTATGAAACCTTCCCATGATGCAAGCTGGTGTCTTCAAGAATATTAACCCTGTAGCTTTAGAATTCACCTGTGGGTATTTGTAAATCTCTGACCATCCTAGGCAAAAGCAACTTAGAAACACTTTTGTTTTCTAAATAGGATCATAATTTCCTTAATCTTCTGATAAATATCCCCTCTACTAAATATATTTATACATTTTTTTAAAGAATACTTGAATATGTTAAAAAAAACTCAAGTTCTTGTACAGTGGATCTAGTGGCTGTGCGATTTGATGAGATCCTTTTTCCAGCCTACACCTTGCCTCCTCTTAAATTCTGGCTGGACAGTCTACTCCTTAGTGAATTGTCTGTTTCTTGCTTTTTTCTCCTTCTGAGCAATCTGCACCATGCCTTTTGAACTCATTTATTAACTTCCATTTTTGTATTCAGATTCTGTATCATAGTTTTTTTATTAAAAACCCTATATCTTTCCTCAAATTGTCTTTAGTTTATTCCAGTTAGTTTTTCAGCTAAAAGTTCTTTAAGAAAAAAATTTCAAAGATTTATTATTATTGCCATTTTCCCTCATTTCTTTCCCATATTTTTCCCATAGTCAAACTTCAACAAATCCATTGCTGAAATTGCATGTTTTCATTATTCTGCACACATTTCTGTCATCTAACTCCTTTTACTGCCTTATAAAGAGAATTATTACTCTCTTTATTCCTTTGATCTAAGTCTTAATACTTCCTGTGATGTTCCTTATGTCTGTCCAAAGATGTCACATCATTGGTCTCACTTCTCATTGGTATCATTCCCCTTTTAGAACTTGAAACCTTGATGTATGTAACTTATATCAACTCCCAACATCTGCCAGATCTCTCTGAAGTAAGCATGATACCATTTTTCCTCCAGTAAGAACAGTAAACATCATACATAAAGTAAAACATACCAATAACAAAAGAACAAAAAATAAGACTATCACTTGGAAATCATATCAATACAGCTCATGTCTATCCCCACAGTCTGATAGATTGCCAGAGCTTCAGGTGTTGTTATAAGGGAGCTTATAAGGCAAGCCCATTCTTGAGACTCAGTACAATTTGGGCTAAGAAACTGTCTGGGATAGATGGGTATACTCAGATCTTAAGTCTAAACCACTCATATGGGTCAGCTTGGTGATCTGGAGAAACTTGAAGAAGGTTGATTGGACAATTTGCAGGCCTCCCAATCTCTCACCACTATTAAAATCTAAAATCTCTAAAACTGCTAAACAGATAAATAACATCTATCCAGCCTCTATCTTCAGGCTTCTCAAACTTAATATACTTATTTTTTTTTCATTTATTTTTATTAGTTGGAGGCTAATCACTTTACAATATTGTAGTGGTTTTTGCCATACATTGACATGAATCAGCCATGGATTTACATGTGTTCCCCATCCCGCCCCTTCCCTCCCGCCCCCCTCCCCATCCCATCCCTCCGGGTCTTCCCACTGCACCAGCCCTGAGCACTTGTCTCATGCATCCAACCTGGGCTGGTGATCTGTTTCACCCTTGATAGTATACTTGTTTCAATGCTATTCTCTCAGAACATCCCACCCTCGCCTTCTCCCACTGAGTCCAAAAGTCTGTTCTGTACATCTCTTTTCTGTTTTGCATATAGGGTTATTGTTACCATCTTCTTAAATTCCATATATATGCATTAGTATACTGTATTGGCCTTTATCTTTCTGGCTTACTTCACTCTGTATAATGGGCTCCAGTTTCATTCATCTCATTAGAACTGATTCAAATGAATTCTTTTTAATGGCTGAGTAATATTCCATGATGTATATGTACCACAGCCTTCTTATCCGTTCGTCTGCTGATGGGCATCTAGGTTGCTTCCATGTCCTGGCTATTATAAAGAGCACTGCGATGAACATTGGGTGCATGTGTCTCTTTCAGATCTGGTTTCCTTGGTGTGTATGCCCAAAAGTGGGATTGCTGGGTCATATGGCAGTTCTATTTCCAGTTTTTTAAGGAATCTCCACACTGTTTTCCATAGCGGCTGCACCAGTCCGCATTCCCACCAACAGTGTAAGAGGGTTCCCTTTTCTCCACACCCTCTCCAGCATTTATTGCTTGTAGACTTTTGGATAGCAGCCACCCTGACTGGCATGTAGTGGTACCTCATTGTGGTTTTGATTTGCATTTCTCTGAGAATGAGTGATGTTGAGCATCTTTTCATGTGTTTGTTAGCCGTCTGTATGTCTTCTTTGGAGAAATGTCTGTTTAGTTCTTTGGCCCATTTTTTAATTGGGTCATTTATTTTTCTGGAATTGAGCTGCAGGAGTTGCTTGTATATTTTTAAGATTAATCCTTTGTCTGTTGCTTAGTTTGCTATTATTTTCTCCCATTCTGAAGGCTGTTTTTTCACCTTGCATATAATTTCCTTTGTTGTGCAAAAGCTTTTAAGTTTCATTAGGTCCCATTTGTTTATTTTTGCTTTTATTTCCAATATTCTGGGAGGTGGGTCATAGAGGATCCTGTTGTGATTTATGTCAGAGAGTCTTTTGCCTATGTTTTGCCTATGGTCTCCTCTAGGAGTTTTATAGTTTCTGGTCTTACATTTAGATCTCTAATCCAATTTGAGTTTATTTTTGTGTATGGTGTTAGTGTTCTAGTTTCATTCTTTTACAAGTGGTTGACCAGTTTTCCCAGCACCACTTGTTACTTAAGAATCATCTGAAAATCTTGTAAAAACAAAGATTCTAATTCAGTAGGTGTGGGTTGGGGCCTAAGATTCTGCATTTCTAAAAACTTCCTGAGAGATGCTGACACAGATCTGTGGACCACACTCTGAGTCCCAGGTCTCATATTCATTCTTTTCTTTAAAGAAACTGCTGGATGTTTCCAATTATGAAAACAATTACTCTGACCAATAATGGTGACTATAAAATAGCTCACATTTATATGACATTTCAAGTTGACAGAGTACTTTGACATTAGTTGACTCCATCTGATATTCACAGTAATTCCCTGAAAAGGCAAGATATTAATTAATCAGAGGAGAAGTTGAGGAATGTTAACTTTCCTGGTCAATGTCATGCAAGGAATAAGTGGCAAGGTGTGTGAGGTTCCCTCAGACATAGAGACAGTGTAACAAAATGGCCAAGAGCACAGGCTTTGGATATCACCTGTCTTTGAATCAGGTGACTTCCCTGATAGCTTGGTTGATAAAGAAATTGTCTGCAACGAAGGAAACCCTGGTTTGATTCCTGGGTCAGGAAGATCCACTGGAGAAGAGATAGGCTACCCACTCCAACATACTCAGGCTTCCCTTGTGGCTCAGCTGGTAGAGAGTCCACCTGCAATGTGGGAGATCTGGGTTCAATCCCTGGGTTGGGAAGATCCCCTGGAGAAAGGAAAGGCTACCCACTCCAGAATTCTGGCCTGGAGAATTCCATGGACTATACAGTCCATGTCACAAAGGGTCGGACACCACTGAGCTACTTTCACTATCTTTGGATATTGTTTCCTTCACATCTTAACTGCATACAGTATTACACGTTACTTAACCTCTCTATTTTAGTTCCCTCATTTGTAACCTGAACAAACCTATTTCATACACTTGTTAGATTCAATCATCTCTAAAGTCCCTAGTATAGGTAGCTGTCACCTGTAGTCATGACATAAATGGTGACTACTACTGGTGTGTTTTTTTTGTCCTTGGTATTCCAGAACAATGTTGAATTTCCCCATACCTTAGCAAAACATTAGTGCCCACCTACAAGAAATATCAAACTTCCCTGAAGCACTTGACTCTACATGAAAAATGTGACAGAATTAGACACCTCAGTGAGCCTTTCTTTGGTGTGTTTCTATTTAGCTGGAGGCATGGGAGAACTTTCAGGGTGCTGCCTGTCGATGTGTCGCTATGTATACAAAGAACTTCTGCCTGTGGAGTTTCTAGCATGGTTCCTTTCACAAGCTTACAAACCCATGCACATTTTCTTTCTTTTTTTTAAATTTTTTTATTTTTTTAATTTTTTAATTTTTTTTTTAATTATTATTTTTTTTTCCAGTGGGTTTTGTCATACGCTGATATGAATCAGCCATGGATTTACATGTATTCCCAATCCCGATCCCCCCTCCCACCTCCCTCTCCACCCGATTCCTCTGGGTCTTCCCAGTGCACCAGGCCGGAGCACTTGTCTCGTGCATCCCACCTGGGCTGGTGATCTGTTTCACCATAGATAGTATACATGCTGTTCTTTTGAAATATCCCACCCTCACATTCTCCCACAAAGTTCAAAAGTCTGTTCTGTATTTCTGTGTCTCTTTTTCTGTTCTGCATATAGGGTTATCGTTATCACCTTTCTAAATTCCATATACATGTGTCAGTATGCTGTAATGTTCTTTATCTTTCTGGCTTACTTCACTCTGTATAATGGGCTCCAGCTTCATCCATCTCATTAGGACTGGTTCAAATGAATTCTTTTTAATGGCTGAGTAATATTCCATGGTGTATATGTACCACAGCTTCCTTATCCATTCATCTGCTGATGGGCATCTAGGTTGCTTCCATGTCCTGGCTATTATAAACAGTGCTGCGATGAACATTGGTTGACAAAGGAGGCAAGGATATACAATGGAAAAAAGACAACCTCTTTAACAAGTGGTGCTGGGAAAACTGGTCAACCACTTGTAAAAGAATGAAACTAGAACACTTTCTAACACCATACACAAAAATAAACTCAAAATGGATTAAAGATCTAAATGTAAGACCAGAAACTATAAAACTCCTAGAGGAGAACATAGGCAAAACACTCTCCGACATAAATCACAGCAAGATCCTCTATGACCCACCTCCCAGAATATTGGAAATAAAAGCAAAACTAAACAAATGGGACCTAATGAAACTTAAAAGCTTTTGCACTACAAAGGAAACTATAAGTAAGGTGAAAAGACAGCCCTCAGATTGGGAGAAAATAATAGCAAATGAAGAAACAGACAAAGGATTAATCTCAAAAATATACAAGCAACTCCTGAAGCTCAATTCCAGAAAAATAAATGACCCAATCAAAAAATGGGCCAAAGAACTAAACAGACATTTCTCCAAAGAAGACATACAGATGGCTAACAAACACATGAAAAGATGCTCAACATCACTCATTCTCAGAGAAATGCAAATCAAAACCACAATGAGGTACCATTACACGCCAGTCAGGATGGCTGTTATCCAAAAGTCTACAAGCAATAAATGCTGGAGAGGGTGTGGAGAAAAGGGAACCCTCTTACACTGTTGGTGGGAATGCGGACTGGTGCAGCCGCTATGGAAAACAGTGTGGAGATTCCTTAAAAAACTGGAAATAGAACTGCCATATGACCCAGCAATCCCACTTCTGGGCATACACACTGAGGAAACCAGATCTGAAAGAGACACGTGCACCCTAATTTTTTAATTTTTTTTTTTGCACATTTTCTTAAAGTGCAGAATAGAGGTTATTTTTTTGGATAATAGGATACTGGTCAACCATTATATGGCCAAGTTTCACATGGTTTAATCACTTATGTTTTCTGCAAAATTAACTGAGCAGTGCCTCTAGAAAAAGCTGAAGAATGACCTCTATGTCAGTGACAGATAAACAAGAAAAAGCAAAAAAAAAAAAAAAAAAAAGAGCTGTACCATATAGATAATACTCACATCCAGGATAGGGCAGCACAATCTTTTTAAATGCCTCATCAAATAAAAACTATTCATCCTATCTTGGATTAGGTGTTTTTTTTTTTTTTTCTTTCTTTCTTTCTTTTTTTTTTTTTTATTAGATGGACTAATGGTGCAATGGTTTTCCTATTTAAACATTATCATAACTTCTTTTTGTAACATATCAATTCTGTGGTTGGAAAGTTCTTATTTCTAGGTATTTTGACTCATAAGCATTTCTCCTTGAACCTGATCATTATAACATGATTTTTAGAGTTGTAGTGCTTTTCAGAAAGTTCAGATATGCAAGAAAAATAAAAGTCTGTAGAACAAAATAAATATTTAAGATAAGTTTTAAGGTAAAAAATTACAAGATATGCTTTTATGGGACTATCAGTAAGGTGGACAATTAAAGTTAGAGTTAGGATTAGCTCAGTCAACTCCTAACCAGTCAACTGTTATTTTACTTGAATATCTGATTGACTTGCTGTGAGCTAATGAACTATTGATGTACAAGCTGGGATTTAAGGACAACATTTCTTATCATAAGGGACTAGGCTCCTGGATCAGGGTAACAGAATATCTATCCCCTTTTTGCAATGAAAAAAGTAATATGAAAAGTGCACTTTAAAACAGGAAAAAGAAAGCTAGCAAGTGAGACAAAGATAAGGAGTTATTTACATTTTCCATTAACCAAACTACAAAGAACATCTAATGACATTGGACAAAACTTGCTGACAATATTTTATATAAGAAGCAGTAATTTTACTGTAGTATTACTGTCAGTGATTTTTCAACAATGTAAAAATATGTGTACTCATGCATAGAAAATAAAACTGGAAGTATATATACCAAAGCTGTAATCATATTAGGCCTGTGAGTAGACCTTTCATCTCTGAGTATATTCTATACATTTTTACAAAATGTTCACACAGTTCACAAACACTTTTATAATAAAATATATGGTAAACATTTTTAAAACAAAATAATCTAGAAGTAGGAGACACTATTTTGCACTTAAAAGGATATATATGACCATTGAAGTTACAGTACCTTGGATTCAGATGATGTTTTCTCCAAGCCACAGTATCAAGCCACCCCAGAAGTCTCACTGGCTTTAACAATCTAAATGTCTATTTCTGAAGCATGCAAAAGTCACACTTGCTGGGAGGAAGCTGTGCGGAGGTGGAGTGGGGAGAGGGGGTTCGCTCAGCATCCAGTCTGTGCTGCTCTGCTAGCCCCAGGGCACCTGGGCACGAGACTGCAGCTCGGGTGGTTCCAGAAGGTGCCCCAGAGAGCTGAGCAGCAGCAGTGAGCACATCCAACACATCCGTTCAGAAGCTGCCCAATCATTTTGGCTCCACCGCCAAGCACGATGCTGGAAAGTTCAGTTCTCCTGCTTCTGCAAGTGGAGAGAAATTAAATCCTGGTAATCCTGAGGTATCGTCATCGCCAACCGCCTGGATGCCACTGGACCTGAACTTCTCTCAGATTATTTATGTCATCATGTAAACACCTCATTTCACTATTTAAATCACAAAACATATATAAAGGCATTACTGTGCTGCCTGGCATGAAGTAGTTAATAAATGTTCACTGTATTCCCCTTTGGGCTGTAGTTGTGGTCAAGTGTATAAAACCTTATTGTAAGTCATTTGTATTAGAATGTCACCATTCCTCCAGCATTTGAGGATTGGTATCTGACATGACCTGAGCTACTATGCTCTGACTCAGTTTAAAAACTGAATTTTTTATCTTGTATTATACCTTCTTATTCAGGGTTTCCAATAAGTCTGTATGAATCTGTGATGTGTTCATAAATCTTAATATGCTTTTCTACAAGCAAAGAGTGACCAACAATTCACCTTCCCACAGCCAACACTGGGAAATACTAGCATAGTCCTTAACCATCGTGTTGACTTCATCTTTCCCCACTGCTTCCACAGTATGTACGAAGTGAGTAAATGGTGCAAAGTGTTCTTCCCATTGGCTCAGATGCCCTCCATGCACATTAAACAAGTGTACATTGAAATCTTTCCCTACCGTGCAATCTTAGGAACCTGACTAGCCTCACTGAACTTCAGTTTCTTCATCACAGAAACAGAGGTAAAATATTTCCATCTCCCACATCACATCTCTTAGGCCCACATCTAATTTCAGCCTCAGTTTGGGTGAGCATTGGGCACAGTTCTTGCCCATGGGTCCCGTTCTGCTTCTCTGGTCTGGAGCCTTCTGCGCTGGTGCCCAGGCGACTCATAGGAGCTCAGTCAAGTGGAGGGGCACAGAAATCCTCCATCCTCAACCTTCTGCCCTCAAAGCGAGAGTTTGTGAGAGGTGGTCCCTACACATCCTGAAGTCCACAGCGAGGGCCCCAGTCGCACACTCCATTCGGGGTCACCTTTCCCCTCCTGCCCTAGGCCTGAGTCTGTGGATCACATCCCATGTAAACCATCTATGCTCAATACTTGCCTCATATTCTGCTTTGAGAGAGCCCATGGTTAGACACAGCAAACCTTGGGAAATATTTATAATGTTTCCTTTGTATATTTCAGGCCATTTCAAGAGTTTTCTCGTATTGATCAACCTGAAATAAATCCACACAGTTCTTGCAATACACCCATACTTTAAACAGCCACTGGATATGTAACTCCTTGTCATGACCCCAAGTGACTCAGCACAGTGGCCACCAGTGTTCCTGACACCAGTTTGCACACTAGGACAGCTAGAAATCAGGCAATTTCATCACAAGTCACTGTGAACCTCATAAATAGCTGCTTACAAAACCCAAATAAAGGTATTCCCAACTCAACTACCACTAACTAGGTCCACAAAATGGCCCTGGTCACTCAAAATTACGCAACCCAAGGAGGAATGTGACAGAAGACTTCAGAATGTAGTTCATCTTGGAGTTGTACTAACTTACCTGAGGAGACTTATAAGTGCAAGGTCGTGTGAAGACCCTGCTGGAGCTCTTGAGGGTCAGTGCCCATGAGGCCCTGCAGCTTCAGCTCCGTTAACCCCATGCCGCATGCCGTCAGGTCTGGCTACTGCGGACAGAAGGACTGGGAGGGAACGACGATAGACAATAGAGAAGACAGATCCTAGGAACGCATTTTCTGTTCCATGTGGGAATATAGGCAAGAGTCATATGTAAGCTTTTTATTTTTCCTTTAATTATTAAAATCTTTATTTAAAAATGCATGAACTTTAAGAAGAAAGATAAGATTTTAAAATTTAAGCATTTATTCCAGTGAATGAATTGGAAATGACCAAGAGGAGGAGTAAAACTCCATTCATTTGGCACTTGTGATTGATTTCTCATACATACCTGTGGGACTAAAGAAAGAACTTGACAAGCAGAGGTTTCAGGAGAGAAAATAACTTAAAGTGACAATGTCTTTTCAAATAATTGATTTATAATTACACTTTTGTATTTTATCTCTGTTACGCTAGATCCACTCTTCTATTGAAGTATAGTTAATTTACAATGTAGATTTAGTTTCAAATACACAACATAGTTGCTTGATATTTTTTATAGATTATACTCCATTTAAAGTTTTTATAAAACATTAGCTATATTATCTGTGCTATACAATGGATCCTTGTAGCTTATTTATTTTATATCTAGTATTTTATACCTCTTATTTCCTTACCCCTATCTTGCCCCTCCCTCACTTTTTTCCTTACGCTGCTGCTGCTGCTGCTAAGTCACTGCAGTCGTGTCCGACTCTGTGCGACCCCATAGAAGGCAGCCCACCAGGCTGCCCCGTCCCTGGGATTCTCCAGGCAAGAACATTGGAGTGGGTTGCCATTTCCTTCTCCAATGCATGAAAATGAAAAGTGAAAGTGAAGTCGCTCAGTCATGTCCGACTCTTAGCGACCCCATGGACTGCAGCCTACCAGGCTCCTCCGTCCATGGGATTTTTCAAGCGAGAGTACTGGAGTGGGTTGCCATTGCCTTCTCCGTCTTTCCTTACTAGTAACTGATAATTAGTTTGTTCTCTGCATCAATTTAGACTTTCATCATATTCTATTAATACTTGATATCAGGCAGCATAATAGTTCTGTTCACTCCCTAGTCTACTCTCTACTTTTAAACAATTGATGTATGCCCTACCTTACTGCAGAAATTATCACTATAAACCATAAGGTCGATCACTACCTCTCCTTACCTTAATCCTCAATGGCTTTCCATATATAGTAAATTCAAGCTGTGCGGTGACCTAGTTCAGCACACCCAGCCAGTTTCATCTCTTAGCAACCTTCCTTTCCCTTGAAAGCATTTGCCTCCTATACCCTAGGCTCCAGACACACTGTATTGTTATTGCTCAATGAACTGGCTCTTTTTTCCAACCTGTATCTCTGTACCTGATGCTTCCATGTCTTGGACTTTTCCTGCAGTATGCTGCTGGCTAAGTCAGGCCCTCCTTTTAGAGCTCATTTCAGAGCTCACCCCTGCTGGGAGTGCCTTCCCGGCATCATTTGTCTCTGTAAAGGATTCTCCTATGAGTTTTCTTAGCACCCCAGACTATTTGCTATACTCCAGTACCAACCTCTTCATTTGTCTGGCTTGGAACTTCATGTATCCTGTTCATAAACAGGGTGGTCTTTACAGGTGCAGGATTTATCCACCCTGTTCAGCTGCCTTCTTCATGGAAGATGTTTCTTCTCTTCCTCATTTTGAGGACTCCCTCACTGTTTATTATTCAATCCACAGTGCTTTGTCTTCCTGAAAGGCCAACCTGATCTGATAGGAAAAAAAAAAAAAAAACAACCAACTATACTTCAAGTTCTAATTTGAATATGTCTGACTCAAACCTAGGCTGGTAGCATCATTTTATTTCTGCTTTTGGTATAGGATCAAGAAGGGAGTAGCTTCTAGGGGTATCAATGACAGCTAGTAGAAAGTATAAATACACAGAATATTCAAAATAAGCTTCTAGATATAAAATACTGCCATACATTCAATATTGCTTTTATATATCTGTTTAACATATTCTTGCATTGAGGAAAAAAATGTCCATTATAAAAAAAGAATTAACATTTTATGCTGTAGACCACTCTAAGTGACTAAAATCAATTAGGAATGAACTAGAAGCACAGTTATGTTGTGACTGGTGATGGAAGTAAAGTCCGATGCTGTAAAGAACAATATTGTGTAGGAACCTAGAAAGTTAGGTCCATGAATCAAGACAAATTGGAAGTAGTCAAACAGGAGATGGCAAGAGTGAACATCAGTATTCTAGGAATTAGTGAACTAAAATGGGCCAGAATGGGCGAATTTAATTCAGATGGCCATTATATCTACTACTGTGGGCAAGAATCCCTTAGAAGAAATAGAATAACCCTCATACTCAACAAAAAAGTCTGAAATGCAGTACTTGGTTGAGGCTCAAAAATGACAGAATGATCTCTGTTCATTTCCAAGGCAAACAATTCAATATCACAGTAATCCAAATCTATGCCCCAACAACTTATGCTGAAGAAGTTGAAGTTGAACAGTTCTGTGAAGACTTACATGACCCTCTAGAACTAACACCAAAAAAAAAAAAAAAGTCCTTTTCTCAAATCATCCCACCCTCGCCTTCTCCCATAGAGTCTAAAAGTCTGTTCTATATATCTGTGTCTCTATTTCTGTCTTGCATATAGGGTTATTGTTACCATCTTTCTAAATTCCCTATATATGCATTAGTATACTGTATTGGTGTTTATCTTTCTGGCTTACTTCACTGGTGCACTGGGATGACCCAGAAGGATGGATTGGGGAGGGAGGAGGGAGGGGGGCTCAGGATGGGGAACACATGTAAATTCATGGCTGATTCATGTCAATGTATGGCAAAATCCACTACAATATTGTAAAGTAATTAGCCTCCAACTAATAAAAAAATAAAGGAAAAAAAAGAGCAAAAACAAACAAACAATAAAAACAAAACAAAAAATGTCCTTTTCATGATAGGGGATTGGAATGCAAAAGTATGAAGCCAGAGATTCTGGGGGTAACAGACAAATTTGGCCTTGGAGTACAAACTAAACTGAAGCAGGGCAAAGGCTAACAGAGTTTTGCCAAGAGAACACACTCGTCATAGCAAACATTCCCTTCCAACAACGGAAGAGATGACTCTACACATGGACATCATCAGATGATCATTTCCGAAATCAGATTGATATTATCCTTTGCAGCCAAAGATGGAGAAGCTCTATAGAATCAACAAAAATAAGTCTGAAACTGACTGCTGGTCAGATCAAGAGCTCCTTTTTTGCAAAACTCATACTTAAGTTGAAGAAAGTAGGAAAAACCACTAGACCATTCAGGTATGACCTAAATCAAATCCCTCATGATTATACAGTGTAAGTAACATATAGATTCAAGGGATTAGATCTGATAGATAGAGGGCCTGAAGAACTATGGATGGAAGTTTGTAATACTGTATAGGAGGCAGCAATCAAAACAATTCCCAAGAAAAAGAAATGCAAAATGGCAAAATAGTTGTCTGAGGAGGCCTTACAGATAGCTGAGAAAAGAAGAGAAGTGAAAGGCAAAGGAGAAAAGGAAAGATATACCCATCTGAATGCAGAGTTCCAAATAATAGCAAGAAGACATAAGAAAGGCTTCCTCAGAGATCAATGCAAAGAAATAGAGAGAAACAATAGAATGAGAAAGACTAGAGATCTCTTCAAGAAAATTAGAGATACCAAGAGAATATTTCATGCAAAGATGGGCACAATAAAGGACAGAAATGGTATGGACCTAACAGAAGCAGAAGGTATTAAAAGGTGGCAAGAATACAGAAAAGAGCTATACAAAAAAGATCTTAATCACTCAGAAAACCACATAGGTTTGATGACTTATCTAGAGCCAGACATCCTGGCATGTGAAGTCAAGTGGGTCCTAGAAAGCATCACTATAAACAAAGCTAGTGGAAGTGATGGATTTCCAATTGAGCTATTTCAAATCCAAAAAGATGATGCTGTTAAAGTGCTCCACTCAATATGCCAGCAGAAGATTTGGAAAACTCAGCAGTGGCCACAGGACTAGAAAAAAGTCAGTTTTCATTAGACTCCCAAAGAAAGGCAATCAAAAGAATGTTTAAACTACCTCACAATTGCACTCATCTCACATGCTAGCAAAGTAATGCTCAAAATTCTTCAAGGTAGGCTTCAACAGTACATGAACCAAGAACTTCCAGAGGCTCAAGCTTGATTTAGAAAAGACAGAGAAACCAGAGATAAAATTCCCAACATCCACTGGATCGTTGGCTTCTCTGGTGGCTCAGACAGTAAAGTGTCTGCCTGCAATGAGGGAGACACAGGTTTGATGCCTGGGTTGGGAAGATCCTCTGGAGAAGGAAATGGCAACACACTCCAGTACTCTTGCCTGGAAAATTCCATGGATGGAGGAGCATGGTAGGCTACAGTTCAGGGGTTGCAAAGAGTCAGACATGACTAAGCAATTTCACTTTCACTGAATCATAGAGAAAGCAAGATAATTTCAGAGAAACTTCTGCTTCTTTGACTACCCTAAAGTCTTTGACTGTGTGGATCACAACAAACTGTGGAAAATTCTTCAAGTGACGGAAATACCAGACCACCTTATCTGCCTCCTGAGAAATCTGTATGCAGGTTAAGAAGCAACAGTTAGAATGGGAAATAGAACAATGAAATGGTTCCAAATTGGGAAAGGAGTATGTCAAGGCTGTATATTGTCACCCTGCTTATTTAACTTATATGCAGAGTACCTCACATGAAATGTTGACCTGGATTAAGCACAAGCTGGAATCAAGATTGCCAGGAAATTATCAATAACCTCAGATAGGCAGATGACACCATCCTTATGGCAGAAAGCAAAGAGGAACTAAAGAGCATTTTGATGAAAGTGAAAAAGGAGAGTGAAAAGGCTGGCCTAAAACTACATTCAAAAAACTAAGATCATGCCATCTGGTCCCATCACTTCATGGCAAATAGATGGGGAAACAATAGAAACAGTGACAGACTTTATTTTCTTGGGCTCCAAAATCACTGCAGATGGTGACTGCAGCCATGAAATTAAAAGATTCTTGCTCCTTGGAGGGAAAGTTATGACCAACCTAGACAGTTTATTAAAAAGCAGAGACATTACTTTGCCAAAAAAGGCCTGTCTAGTCAAAGCTATGGTTTTTCCAGTAGTCATGTATGGATGTGAGAGTTGTACTATAAAGAAAGCTGAGTGCAGAAGAATTGATGCTTTTGAACTGTGATATTGGAGAAGACTCTTGAGAGTCCCTTGGGCTGCAAGGAGATCCAACCAGTCCATCCTAAAGGAGATCAGTCCTGGGTGTTCACTGGAAGGACTGATGCTGAAGCTGAAACTCCAATAATTTGGCCACCTCATGGAAAGAACTGACTCATTGGAAAAGACCCTGATGCTGAGAAAGATTGAAGATAATAGGAAAAGGGGACGACAGAAAATGAGGTGGTTGGATGGCATCACCGACTCGATGGACATGAGTTTGAGCAAGCTCCAGGAGTTGGTAATGGACAGGGAAGCCTGGCATGCTGTAGTCCATGGTGTCACAAATAGTCAGATAGGACTGAGTGTTTGAACTGAACTGAGAAGTGCAGTTCCTATATGATAATAGCTTGTGTATTTAAGGTATTTTCTGAAGTTAATGGATTTCAGCTTAGAATAAATATATTCTGGTAAGAGGTATATTGTTTTCACTGCTTTTTATGATCTTCCACATTGTCTTTTATTCAGGTGCCAAAAATAAGAAAAAATAGGCTATTTCAAGTATTAACACTTGTTTTGGCACATGCACTTTGTTTCCAGTCAATCATCTTCAACGCTAATATTGATCAGTCTGCTTTCCATTTAAGGAAGATTTTCTGAGAAGCAATCTCTTTCTTTATAATAGCTACTGCATCTCATTTTCAGATATCACACTATTCTTGCCAAGGGAAAGCCTTCTGGTCTTTTAGTAATTCAACATAACCATTCCAACCAACACCATTGACTCAATTTTTTTTTTTTTAAGATGGGCACATATATATCTATACTTAAAGTGTTTTGCTAGATATCTTTGGGTGTCTCACAAGCCAAAGAGTGAAGAATGCATTGTTCTACCAGTAATGTTACTTAGTATAAACTAGTTAAGAAACATAGAGAAATATACATTTGAAATTTTGCCTTATACTAAATAAAACTAAAATGAAAATGGAAATTGTCTTGGTCAGGGTGCCAGAAGGAAGCAACACACTAAAATTAGGGCAACTGGAGGATGATTCACAGGTATGTTTAGGACTATATGGTTAAGGAATAGAGAAACCATAAAGGATGGTGTGGTATCTTAGGGCTGGTAAGAGAGGATATTTTATTACTTCAAAGTTACACCATAGACAAGGATGCTAGCTGTTACCAAAATCTGGAAAGGGAGAGCTGTGTAGAGAGGGATGGTGACCTTCAGTAAGGGGGCTCAGCGTGAGCAGACCAGTACCCTGTGCAGGATGAAGCTTGCATCATATCAGCCCATACTCAGTCTGCCCTGTCTCATGGAGCTCTTGCTGGGGGCCCCCACTGGGTGGACCCAGTAGGGCACCAGAAGGCAGAGTGGCCCAGTGATGAGGCTCATACAGATTAGCCTCCATAGGCTGAGAGCAGAGTGGAGATGGGAAGGAGGGGCAGGGAGCATATCTTAGATAAACAGATAAGAAATATCCAACAGAAATACCAATATTAAACAGTATATGCTCTGGAAATAAATCACACTTAGAGAATTTTTGACTCAAATAATCTATAGAAAAGAAAATAAAGTCAACATCATAAATCCTCAAAGTTTAAAAATATGTAGAATAACTTCTTGTTAGATATTTGCAGATAATAGCAAAATATTTTTTTGTGATTGAGGTTGATTAACCAGTATAAACATCCAGACAAATTAATCTGAGGGTCTCCCCAGGAATGGAATTAAGCTGATCTGGTTGTTGTGTTGTCCATCACCAACCACCCGGACCTTCATTTATCCATACTTTTGCTATCTACCCAGTTACTCATCTGTCCATTTGTTTGCTTACTCATTTGCCAATATTCAATAAGTGTAATTCTATGCTACCTTTGTTCAAACTCTTCATTATCCATACTGATGGCCCTCTAACATGTTAGATTTTAGTGATCAATTTTGATGCATATTGTATGAAATCAATATTGCAAGGCCTGCTTTTGGAATCAAAACTGAGAGATTGCATAACACCATACACATGCCAGTAAATATTCTTCCCCTTTCTAATATCATGTTTTAACTTGTTTTCATTGAGTGGCTCTTCAGAATTTTCAGGTTCCCACGTTCTGTTCAACTTAACCAATACTGGCTTGTTTGTTTGTTTGTTTTTTTGTTTGTTTCTAGTGAAGAATTAGTTTTAAAACACTGTGATACTGATACAGAGAACTTGATGCAGTATTTGTATATTTTAATCACTATAACCTTTGCAATTTTGAGCTTCTGCATCTCAAGAGCTGGGCCAGTACAGTTTGGGTGTCATCTTGCCTCTTGAGAGTAAGGAGCTTTGGAATTGAATGCTCCATGATCAGGGACAGCATCCTCCCACCCCTTTACATTCATGTCAAGTACTACACCATTGCCTAGGCAGCATAGCTACAAGCTTGGTTTACATGGGCCTCTATTTTGAATCACACTGCAGGCTTCCCCTGTGGCTCAGACAGTAAAGAATCTACCTGAAATGTAGGAGAGCTGGGTTGGATCCCTGGGTTGAGAAGATTCTCTGGAGAAGGGAATAGCTACCCATTCTAGCATTCTTGCCTGGAGAATCCCATGGACAGAAGAGCCTGGTGGGCGACAGTCCATGGGGTCGCAAAGAGTCAGACAAGACTGAGCAACTTTCAGTTTCACCAGACTTTGACGGTCATTTTGAAGGAAGCCTTTGTGTAGTGCTTTAACCTAATAAAGTTGATGAGAGCAGAGGGAAAAGAAATCTATCATAAAGCCGGTAGATGTAGAAGTTTCTTTTGTTTCCTAGGTATGACTTCCTCAGCAGACCAATCTGCAATGCAGTATTGATTTGACAGAGCTTCTGCTTCAGTGATGTCTGTATACAATGGCTCCAAACAATTCATAATTCAACTGGATTTTTGCCTTCTGAGGTCTCTTTTATTGGTCTCTTCTTGAGTCTCCATAAATTTCTTTTTATTATTATGCCAAAATGATAGGTCTGTCACACCTAGCCTGACCTAACAATTTTTACCCAGTCAGAGTTGTCATGAGCAGCTGGTTCTGTTGCCTGGAACTCCTCTCTTCTAGAGTCACCCTTCATTGGGTTGCTAACCCTATCAACTGTCCTCCAGTTTCAGTTCCATTCCCACCAACTTAATCTACCTGCAATTACAGCTCAAATCCTTTCTTTATAATTTAGCCAGATCTCTCATTTGATGCCACCCATGTCCTTATGTGATTTTTCATTTATACTGGAAGAGAAATGGCACAATTCTGAAAACACTATTTCTTTTCTCTAATCTACTCTTTCCCCCTTTTTCTGAGAATAGTTGCTCTAGATCATTAACTATTTTGAAGTGTCATCTTCTCATTCCCAGAACACCTTGCCTCTGAATTCATGATTAAAACAGAAGCCAGAAGGAGTAAACACATTTGACATACCACACACTTACATTCTTATTTATATCTGCTCTTACTCACCTTCCTCTCATATCATTTGAAAATGAAATGCTGTGATTCTCACTCAAATGGATTCCTACCTTCTGCCTGGGTTTTACACTCTATCCCTTTCTTCTCTGTTCCTCCAAGACCTTGCTGTATTATGTACCCCTTTCTTCCATATCTTCCTTCTTTCTTACTTCACAACTGCCCCAAATTTTCTTGTGCTTATTAAATAACTGCCCTAGAAATATCTTTAGTTCTATACATGCTTCTAGCCACTTTTTCTCTGTGTAACTAACTTTCTTTAAAGAATTGCCTAAACCAATCATCTGTTCTTGTTCATCTATCAACTATATGTCATCTGTTATTAATATCCATGTTTTACAACTGGAGTTCTGTCCCCAGCACATAAATTGTGCTTGAGTCTAGGAATGTTCAAGTCCAAAGAGCTTATTTACAGAGCTTTATTTTCTCCATGGCATTTGACACTAGTTATATTAATTCATTTAAGTGTTCTTTTTGTATGACTTCTTTGACACAACTGTAGTTTTCTTTTCTGTTTTCTCTCACCTTCTGGCCATTACAAGTCTTTTCTAGTTTCTTTTCAAGACTGTCATTCTTGTCTTATTTTCTTTTTTCTAAATACTCTTTCCTTTGCCTCCATATGTCTCTTATAGTCCCATGCCTTCAAATAATAACTATATACCAACATTCTTCCAAGTTTTATACAACAAAATGAGAGCAGAATACTAACAAATAATATATGTAGTGAAGGCCAACTCTGATACTTAATAGGCAGAGAAAATTGTGCAAAAGCTTGTCTGAGCCATAGACTCCTCAAATGTAAAAGTGAAAATGAAACTGATAGCTTATGGTGAACGATGTCGGACTCGTGATTTCCAAAGAAGAAGATTTACCTTCGGGACCAGAGACCAGGCTTGACCACTCAGGGCTCTTGTGGGCAGAAGCTTTATTACAGAGAAAAGGGACAAAGAAAGATTCTGACATAGACATCAGAAGGGGGCGGAGAATGGCCCCCTTGCTAGTTTTAGCAAGGGAGCTGTATACTTTCTAATTAGTTATTGCAATAAATCAAAAGAATGCCTCAATAATGTAAAGATTTTACCAGACCCACTCCCACAATTTACATTTTAAGATAATAGGATTCAGTCAGTCAGTCAGTTCAGTCATGCAGTCGTGTCCGACTCTTAGCGACCCCATGAATCACAGCATGCTAGGCCTCCCTGTCCATCACCAACTGCCGGAGTTTAATCAAACTCATGTCCATTGAGTTGGTGATGCCATCCAGCCATCTCATCCTCTGTCGTCCCCTTCTCCTCCTGCCCCCAGTCCCTCCCAACATCAGGGTCTTTTCCAATGAGTCAATTTTTGCGTGAGTAGAACTTAGCAATAGAAAGATCTTACCAGACCCACTCCCATAATATACATTCTAAGATAACAGTGGTGTTGGAGAAGACTCTTGAGAGTCCATTGGACTGCAAGGAGATCCAAGTAGTCTATCCTTAAGAAAATCAGCCCTGAATTTTCATTGGAAGGACTGATTTTGAAGCTGACACTCCAATACTTTGGCCACCTGATGCGAAGAACTGACTCATTTAAAAAGACCCTGATGCTGGGAAAGATTGAAGGTAGGAGGAGAAGGGGATGACAGAGGATGAAATGGTTGGATGGCATCATTAACTCAATGGACATGAGTTTCAGTAAACTCAGGGAGCCGGTGATGGACAGGGAAGCCTGGTGTGCTGTGGTCTGTGGGCTCACAAAGAGTCAGACACGACTGAGAGACTGAACTGAACTGAACTGAATTGAAGGTAACAGGATTAGTCAGAAGGTTTTCAAGAAGGAGAAACTGTCCTCAACAGGATACATTTCTATTATATAATCCTTAGTACAGAGTTCAAGCTGAGTTGTGTTGTATAATCATCAGTTCTCGGCTTTAAAAAAAAAAAAAAAATTATGTGACTAAGACTAAGGAATGTTGGGGGGTGGGGGAGAAAGACATTTGTCCTTTCCTCCTCTTTGACAGTTCCAGACCCCTATCCCCTCTTCAAGAGCCCCAAACCCCTCTCACCTCTTCGGGGACTCCAGACTTCTTCTTAGCAACCTACCTCGAAATTGACTCTCTCAAAACCAGCCACACAGGCCATGTGTTAGCACAGTTCCTAGTATGTAGTGGCCCTCAAGAAAGCTGACTCATTTTCTCTCTTCTTCCTAATTATCCCACCCCTTCCCCTTACCCAAACATTTATCCTGTATCTTAGTTCCATTATCTGTGTAAGCCAAACCAGCTTTTTCTTCTACATGCTCAGCCTAGCTACATGGAGTCATCATTATCTCAGTTGCTTATAGGGAAAGTCTGGCTGTCTTCATCCTTCTTTAGGTCAGCTCTATCCCAAGTCCTATCCTATTAATTTTGTTTAAATATTTTTTCACATACTTTCTTTCCCTTCCTACTGCTCTTGTTTAATTATTCTATTTTAAAATATCTCTATAGTGTTACAGTGTTTGACTTCAGTCTCAATCCTTTTCCACTCAGTCCCAAAAATAATCACTCTACTTTGATCACAAAAATATTTCTGAGTTTAAAAATCAGGTTATTATTCAAGATTTTCTATGATAATACCTAAATGCTAAAGCATCATCTTCATGGGATTTCATGATCTAGGTTTTGCTTTCTATTCTCATTTTCTGAATATTTGAGGGCTTTTCATATTATAAAACCTACCCTTTCAAAAGTCTAAGATTGTTTTTTCTGTTAAAAAATTTATTGTTTCCGTCAGAAATTCCCTCCAATGACCCTCTCTGTGTCCACTATTGAGTATATACTCATATATGCTCATTTTTTCAGGAAATCAGCAAATCACCACCTGTTCCGTGAGAACTTCCCTCAGCTTTCCACCTTAATCAGAAGAGTTATTCCATCCCTGGGTACCTGTATTGTCTTGCAGCATCCAGTGGAATAAGCATATTTAATTCTTTGCTGCTTTTACTAATTGTGAACAATCAAGAACAGAGAACATGTTTTGTCATCACATCCCTAGCACCTGGCATATGCCTAACAAATAGATGCTCAGTGTATTTGTTAAGTACATAAAGAAACATTAATTGAATTCACTCCTTACTTGATGGATATCTGTTTTCTCCTCTGCTTTTCCTTCCTCAGAATCTCTATAGGTCAATAAGCAGTCTCCTTGTTCTCAGTAGTCTGAATCCTCAATCTGTCAGTCTCTGTGTGGACTCTTGCACAATCATGTCCCTGGGTTTGCATTTTCTCCATTTGCTACCTTCTCCTTCAGCATCTCCATGCTTCCTGCATCCTCTTTATCTACACTAACATTTTTGGCATCTATATTTCTAAACCCTTCCTTAAATGCCCTTCCCCATCAAGCAGATTTTTTTTTTTTTTGCCTTTCAATTCCTTGTCAAAACTTTAAAAAAATGTTTTCTTCATTTGCATTTATTTCTTCAACATCTGTATATTCCTAAAATGGGTATATATTTTTGCTAAACATATTTTAGAACTGTTATCCTACAAGTGTGTTAACATTTGCTGCTATTAAAAAACACTCTTTTACTGGATATACCTACCCCCTTAGTCTGTATTATCAAAATATATTTAATCTTTTTTTTTTTCCTATGTACTTTACTAGCTTTTTCTTCTTCAGATGAAGAAACTCACGTCATCAAGAACACCCATCCTCGTCATTTCTTTATTATAATAATATCTCCTCACTCCTTGGCTTAAAACTGGCCAGTGGCATCTCATTGAAATGAAAATAAATTCCAAAGGTCTTATCATGGAATAAAAGCCCCTAAATGATCTGGATCCTGTTTAAATAAATCTTGGCCCTTTTAAAGTACCATCCAGAGCTTTTCCTTAAGTAAGCCATATTTTCCCCTCTTTTACTAACACTCGAAACACACTACTTCCTTAGGAACTTTTAACATCACTATTCCCTAATTCTAGATCTTTGATGGTTCAAGTTTCTGATTAAAGATCACTCTTCTTGGAAATGTCTCTGACCAGCTCTGTGACAAGAACCATCTCCGACTTGAGTCATTCTTTATGAGGCACTAGGGATAAAACTCAGAAAAGAGAGTGAAAAAGGAAAAGGAACACCGGGGATCCGGGGGCTGGGACAGTCATAGGAGAGCAATGAAGACAGGTCCTATCCCAGAGCTGCTCAGTTAGGCCCAGAAGTAAGTGTCGTGCAGCAAGCTCCAGGAGAAGGACCTCTCAAGTAAAGGACAGGTGCTCATGGAGGGGCTAAATGATATGATGGGGCAGAGCTGTGGGTCTGATAGTGGCTTAAACAATTACAGGGTACAGAGAAAAGGCAGATGAAAAGCACAACAATGTTTGTATATGAATATAAATATCATAAATATCTTTGCATTGAACATTATTAATATAATTAAAAGAAGACTGCAATTGAATTGATCAAAATAGTTTGAAATTGTGATACTTACATGCAGATTAAGAGACATAGATATATAGTCAGGATATGTGAATAATGTAAAAAAAAGTCAAGTCCTCATCTTTCTTAATAAATCAATAAATAATGGCTAAAGTTTGTAAATTTAAAAAATTATTAAACATATATTTTTAGAGCTATGGAGGAAGCCACCAGATGAAAGAAATGAAAGTGTTATTTTAACTGACTCTGGGAAAAAGCTTGAGGTGTATGAAGCTCTGCTGTTTCATCTGCTAGTTTTACAGTAAGCATGCTGGTACCACAAGACTTTAAAATGTATATATATATTTTAAATATATATATATATAATTTATATATATATAACTTTGACTAATTTTTAAACTGAAATAAAGAATAAGAATTATAAATTATGTGAAAAAATGTTAGCCATAAAATTGCAATCAAAATTGCAGCCAATATTAGCCAAAGAACTGCACAATTTATGAAGTGCTTCTTCCATGTTGCACTGTTTGTAAGGGCAAAGCTCTCAGGGATAGGACAGAGAAGTGGAGTGGCTCATGTGGGCACTCATGCTCAGTTTCCCAAAGAAGGTCGATAATTCTGAAGTTTTGTCATTTGACTGCCACCACCAGAACTTTTCAGACGTGAGTGAGAATGCTGCACACTCCTGACAAAAGCACTAAAATAATTGTTATGAGTTTCTTAGATGGCCAGGACAAAACTGAGGTTGAAGAAAATAGACTCATAGTCACCACAGTCCTGATACCATGCCTGCTTCAAACCCAATTTTATGTTGTGACATTTCAGTTTCCTTTAATAAGTTAATTAATAAGTACACATTTATGCACAATCTGTATATATAAGCATCCATGGCCACTTTTCATAATATAACTCAAAATTCACTAACCTATAATTAGGTGAAAGAAATGTTTAAAAATATACTATGAGATGGCAATGATTAAGGAATTACTGAGAAGATGAAACTGCCCATTTTATTAAGAATATTAGAGTAAGCTATTACTATTCAATAATAAAACAAAATAAGAAAACAACTCAAGAAACAAAATGAAAATAGGAGAAATAAGAAACTCATTAGCTCATAAATAGATGAGAAAAGGAGTGAAATACATGAAATAAAATAAAGTTTGCTTAGTTCCAAATACCATCAAAATTTTCCATAGACTCAGAAAATACACAATCGGTTCCAAATATAAATGGTCTTTTCTCAAAAGTGAAAGAAGTTTATCTCTTTCATTCAAAAGAATGTTGCCTTACCAATAGTTATGCAAGAAGAGTAGGAATTTGGATAATGATGGGATTTTCCAGTCAAGATATTTTCAAAATCATTTTACGAATTTAAGAAGGTTTTAGATGTTACTATATTTTGGCACTACTTCCAAATATACTGGAGTACAGTATAAATATGTGGAAAGACAAATATAAATATAGATAGATAAAACAACATAAAAGTAAATTTGTAGTGGATGTTAGTCTATGATGTATTTCTAAACCCAGTTCACTCCTCATTATTTAGCAGTAGAATAAATTTGAAGCCATTTATTTCACCTTTGCAAAGACACGACATGTGTGGGGAAAATATTCTTCCTATTTATAATTCACTTTCAGTTAATTACTTTATGGGGCTTAATGGTGACTCACCTGGTGAAGAACCCAACTGCCAGCGCAAGAGATAAGTTCGATCCCTGGGTCAGGAAGATCCCCTAGAAAAGGAAACAGCAACCCGCTCCAGTATTCTCGCCTGGAAAATCCCATGGACAGAGGAGGCCGGTGGGCTACAGTCCATAGGGTCACAAAAAGTCAGACCTGACTGAACATGCATGCACACAATTACTTTATGACCAGACATCCTGGAGTGTGAAACTATGTGGACTTTAGGTGGTATTACTACAAACAAAGCTAATGGAGGTGACGGAATTCCAGCTGATTTTTTTTTTTTTTAATCCAAAAAGATGCTGCAGTTAAAGTACTGCACTCAATATATCAGCAAATTTGGAAAAGTCAGCAGTGGCCATAGCACTAGAAAAGGTCAGTTTACATTCCAATCCCAAAGAAAGACAATGCCAAAAAATGTTCAAATTACCATACAATTGTACTCGTTTCATATACTAGTAAGATTATGCTCAAAAGCCTTCAAGCTAGGTTTCAGCAATACATGAACTGAGAACTTCCAAGGGTGCAAGTTGAATTTAGAAAAGGCAGAGAAACAAGAAGTCATATTACCAACATCTGTTGGATCATAGAGAAGGCAAAGAAATTCCAGAAAAACATCTACTTCTGCCTCATTGACTACACTAAAGCCTTTAACTGTGTAGATCACCAAAAAAAAAAAAAAAAAAAAAAACTGTAGGAAGGTCTTCAAGAGATGGGAATACCAGACCATCTTACCTGTCTCCTAAGAATCCTGTATGCAGATCAAGAAGCAATAGTTAGAAATGGACATGGAACAATAGACTGGTTCAACATTGGGAAAATAGTAAGACAAGGCTGTTTACAGTCAACCTGCTTATTTAATTTCTATGCAGAATACATCACGTGAAATTCTGAGCTGTTATAAATCACAAGCTGGAATCAAGATTCATTGCAGAAATAACAGCTTCAGATATGCAGATGATACCACTCTAATGGCAGAAAGTGAAAAGGAACTAAAGAGCCTCTTGATGAGGGTAAAGAGGAGATTAAAAAGCTGGCTTGAAACTCAACATTCAAAAAATTAAGATCATAGCATCCAATCCCATCACTTCATGGCAAATAGAAAGGGGAAAAGTGGAATCAGTGCCAGAATTTCTTTCAAATTTCTTTCTTTCAAAGCTCTGAAATCACTGTGGATGGTGACTGTAGCCATAAAACTAAGAGATGCTTGCTCCATGGAAAGAAAAAAGCGACAAATCTAGACAGTAGAGACATTACTTTGCCAACAAAGGTCTATATAATTACACCTATGATTTTTCCAGTATTCGTGTATGAATGTGAGAATTGGACGATAAAGAAGACTGAGCACTGAAGAATTGATACTTTTGAACTGTGGTTCTGGAGAAGACTCTTGAGAGTCCCTTGGACTGCAAGGAGATCAAACGAGACTATTCATTGGAAGAACTGATGCTGAAGCTGAAACTCCAATACTTTGGCCAACTGACGTGAAGAGCCAACTCATTAGAAAAGACTCTGATGCTGGGAAAGATTGAGGGTGAGAGGAGAATGGGGCAACAGAGGATAAGACGGTTGGATGGCATCACTGATTCAATAGATGTAAGTTTGAGCAAACTCTGGAAGATAGTGAAGGACGGGGGAGTCTGGTGTGCTGTAATCCATGGGGTTGCAAGGAGTCAGACACAACATAGACACTGAACAACAATTTAGAATTGATGTTTTGTCTCTACCTTCAAACATTTTTTAAAGTACATTCAATCCCTATAAGTAGTTTGTGACTGGCTAATTACATCTTTGATGTTTCCAAAATAAGGATAGATAATTTTTTTTAAAGATTATGGAATCTTTTCAAGTGCTGTTCCAGTTATATTTGAGATTTTTAAGAATGTGTTTATTTGAATAAATAACTTCAGGATGTGAATTCTCTATTAGAGTCCTGTCACTGGTGAAGGTGACTAATTATAATAAATTTGTGTGCACATGTGTGTATGTAAATACACCTAGAGACAAAAGCATGAACAGTTTTATTCAAGACATTGTTTTATTATAATGTTATTCTATAGGTAAATTCAATATAACTAAAAATTAGACATTAAAACTCCAGGAGAAACTGCTCTTTTAAATGATAGTCTAAAATTTATTGCAATAATATTAATATGTGGCACCTATTTGAGACACTAAATACAATTGTATCCTTTTACTCATTTTTCAGTTACAAAATATATTAAACCATTCTTCCGGAGTCACTTTAAAATTCTAACTTCCTTTTGTCAGAGTATACAACATTTAGTACATTATTTGCACAGGAACATAAAAATGGAATTCTACACTGTAGTAAAAATCTAAATTTGTGTCATGTACACCTCAGCATAATAGTTACCTTAGAAAACTATAATAATCATTCTGCCCATTGTGTACTGCCTTATTCATCTTCAATCAGCAAATACATTAAACTTAAGTTGTATTGTAGTTATTTCTCTGGTTTACCTTACTGCAAAATGTAGTGTTAAAATCTAGATGACATATTGAATATGATTGAATAGTAATGAGCATGTTGAAGATTTAAAATATGTAAATCCTAGAATTCTATATACCCAGACATGGGGGAATTATGAGGCCAAGTTTGAGTTGCAGATATTTCTTTTCCCATTTATTTTTATTAGTTGGAGGCTAATTACTTTACAATATTGTAGTGGTTTTTGTCATACATTGACATGAATCAGCCATGGATTTACATGTATTCCCCATCCTGATCCCCCCTCCCACCTCCCTCTCCACCCGATTCCTCATAACTTAAAGGCAGTTGTCTCCTTATAGGAGAGAATATTTCTCCTATAATAAACTTAAATGTGTCATACTGAATAATTGACTTTTCCGAGATGAAAAGTCACACAGTAACTCTTGACAGAAAAGATCCTTGATGTTTTAATGCTCTCTAAAAATGATTACACTATCCCACTTACCTTTTTTGATTATATTAATATTGTTGAAGGTAGAATTGCAATTGGTATTACTTCACTTGGATATTTAGCAAATCATTGCCTTCAATTCTTAACTTGTTTATTCAAACTCAGTATATTCAGTGACTGGCTATACTTAAGAAAAAGTATAACTACTATACCTCATTTCTAATGTTAGTAAAGTGGTTTCTTCAAGCTATATATGAAAGCAAATCAACTAGATCCAAAGACCAGAAGTTATAATTCTATATGACACTGCATTCTTTGGCAGACATTTTACTCATAAAAATGTTCACTATAGTTAATTAAATATAAAATGAAAATATGTAATGTAATATTAATCTCCTGAAAAGTTTTAATGTAGAAAACAAAGCATAACATTATAGGTGACATTTTTGGTAAACTGGAAAATAAAAAAAATAAAAAAAAAAATTAAAAGAAAACTCAGAAGGAAAAGAAATGAGTCTTCTATCATAGTTTAGTCATATTCATGTTACCTTTCTGCAAAAGAACAGAAATATGGGTTTAATACTGAAAGGTTGTTGCTGAACCCACGAAAAGACGCTGGAATTCTTGACCTCCGGAGGAGAATTCAATCCGGGTCTAGAGACGAGGCTTGATCCCTCAGAGCTTTTGTGCAATAGAGTTCATTAAAGTATAAAAGGGTTAGAGAAAGCTTCTGACATAGACATCAGAAGGGGGCAGAAAGAGTACCCACTTGCTAGCATTAGAAATGGAGTTGTATACTCTCAAATTAGTTACTACACTGAATCAAAAGAATGTCTGGAGGTTGTAAAGACTTCACCAGACCTACTCCCATAATTTACATTTTGAGATAACAGAATTAGCCAGAAGGTTTTTTGTTTTTGTTTTTGTTTTCCAGAGACTGTCCTCAGGCAGGATACATTATTTTTATATAATCCTAAGGAATGAGGAGGGACAAAAAAAGTTTGTCCTTTCTTCCTCCTTGAGAATTCCAGACCCCTCTCTCCTTGGGGACCCCTAGACTTCCTATCAACCTGCCTAGGAAAGGGGTCTCTCAATACAATTGTCATTCTTAGGGATTGGAATGAAAACTGACCTTTTACAGTCCTGTGGCCACTGCTGAGTTTTCCAAACTTGCTGGCATATTGAGTGCAGCACTTTCACAGCATCATCTTTCAGGATTTGAAGTAGCTCAACTAGAATTCCATCATCTCCACTAGCTTTGTTCATAGTGATGCTTTCTAAGGCCCACTTGACTTCACTTTCCAGGATGTCTGGCTCTAGGTGAGTGATCACACCATTGTGATAATTGTGAAGATCTTTTTTGTACAGTTCTTCTGTGAATTCTTGCCACCTCATCTTAATATCTTCTGCTTCTGTTAGGTACATACCATTCCTGTCCTTTATCGAATCCATCTTTGCATGAAATGTTTCCCTGGTATCTTTAATTTTCTTGAAGAGATCTCTAGTCTTTCCCATTCTGTTATTTCCCTATATTTCTTTGCATTGATCACTGAGGCAGGATTTCTTATCTCTCCTGGCTATTCTTTGGAACTCTGCATTCAAATGGGAATACCTTTCCTTTTCTCCTTTGCTTTTTGCTTCTCTTCTTTTCACAGTTATTTGTAAGGCCTCCTCAGACAGCCATTTTGCTTTTTTGCATTTCTTTTACAAGGGGATGGTCTTAATCCCTGTCTCCTGTACAATGTCACAAACCTCCATCCATAGTTCAGCAGGCATTCTGTCTATCAGATCTAGTCCCTTAAATCTATTTCTCACTTCCACTGTCTAGTCATAAGGGGTTTGATTTAGGTCATACCTGAATGGTGTAGTGGTTTTCCCTACTTTCTTCAATTTGAGCCTGAATTTGGCAATAAGGAGTTCATGATCTGAGCCACAGTCAGCTCCCGGTCTTGTTTTTGCTGACTGTATACAGCTTCTCCATCTTTGGCTGCAAATAATATAATCAATCTCATTTTGGTGTTGACCATCTGGTGATGTCCATCTGTAGAGTTTTCTCTTGTGTTGTTGGAAGAGGGTGTTTGCTATGACCAGTGTGTTCTCTTAGCAAAACTTTAGTAGCCTTTGCCCTGCTTCATTCCATACACCAAGGCCAAATTTGCCTGTTACTCCAGGTGTTTCTTTACTTCCTACTTTTGCAATCCAGTCCCCTATAATGAAAAAGACATACTTTTTAGATGTTAGTTCTAAAAGGTCTTGTAGGTCTTCATAGAACCATTCAACTTCAGCTTCTTCAGCACTACAGGTTGAGGTATAGGCTTGGATTACCTTGATATTGAATGGTTTGTCTTGGAAACGAACAGAGATCACTCCGTCGCTTTTGACGTTCCATCATTTTTGAGAATTCTCCAAGCCAGGCTTCAGCAATACATGAACTGTGAACTTCCAGATGTTCAAGATGGTTTGAGAAAAGGCAGAGTAACCAGATCAAATTGCCAACGTCTGCTGGATCATTAAAAAAGCAAGAGAATTCCAGAAAAACACCAATCTCTGCTCTATTGACTATGCCAACGCCTTTGACTATGTGGCTAACAATAAGCTGTGGAAAATTCTTAAAGAGATGGGAATACCAGACCATTTTGAGAAATCTGTATGCAGGTCATGAAGTAACAGTTAGATCTGGACATGAAACAACAGACAGGTTCCAAATAGGAAAAGGAGTACACCAAGGCTGTATATTGTAACCCTGCTTGTTTAACTTATATGCAGAGTACATCATGAGGAACACTGGGCTGTAAGAAGCACAAGCTGGAATCAAGATTGCCGGGAGAAATATCAGTAACCTCAGATATGCAGATGACACCACCCTTGTGGCAGAAAGTGAAGAGGAACTAAAGAGCCTCTTGATGAAAGTGAGGAGGAGAGTGAAAAAGTTGGCTTAAAGCTCAACAGTCAGGAAACTGAGATCATGCCATGTGGTCCCATCACTTCACTGGAAATAGATGGGGCAACAGTGGAAATAGTGTCAGACTTTATTTTGGGGGGCTCCAAAATAACTGCAGATGGTGATTGCAGCCATGAAATCAAAAGTTGCTTACTCCTTAGAATGAAAGTTATGACCAACCTAGATAGCGTATTAAAAAGCAGAGACAATATTGTAATTAGCCTCCAACTAATAAAAGTAAATGAAAAAAAAATAAAAAAAGAAAATGACATTATAACAAAAAGAATTTTTAAAAAAGTAAAATAAAATAAAAAGCAGAGACATTACTTTGCCAACAAAGGTCCGTCTGGTCAAGGCTATGGTTTTTCCAGTAGTCAAGTATGGATGTGAGAGTTGGACTGTAAAGAAAGCTGAGCACCGAAGAACTGATGCTTTTGAACTGTGGTGTTGGAGAAGACTCTTGAGAGTCCCTTGGACTGCAAGGATATCCAACCAGTCCATCCTAAAGGAGATCAACCCTGGGTGTTCATTGGAAGGACTGATGCTGAAGCTGAAACTCCAATACTTTGGCTACCTCATGCAAAGAGTTGACTCATTGGAAAAGACTCTGATGCTGGGAGGGACTGGGGGCAGGAGGAGAAGGGGACGACAGAGGATGAGATGATTGGATGGCATCACCGACTCAACGGACATGAGTTTGAGTAGACTCCAGGAGTTGGTGATGGACAGGGAGGTCTGGCGTGCAGTGATTCATGGAGTCACAAAGAGTCAGACACGACTGAGCGACTGAACTGAACTGAACTGAACTGAACAATTGTCATATTTGTCTGTAGCACAAATTATAGTCTCTGAATAATACATTACTAGTTAACTGCTCTGTTCAGAACAATAGTCTCCAGACTGAAGAATCTAGGGTGAATTTTTCAGTTCTTATGGTACTTCACCATTCCTTGGTACTGAATGTGGATAACTGTTTCTTCTCAAAATTATTCTTCCTCTAAGACATCCCTCTATGTCATTCAATATTTTCATTTAAGTTCCAGTCCCATATACCAAGGCTTTCCATTATTTATTACACCTTTACTATTTCCACAGTCCCTTAAGATACTCATTTCTCCATTTCTGTTCAGTACACACAAACACACATACACATCACACATCACATGACCACCCTAGACATCACAGCAGACATGATTCTCCAGACATTCAGACAAGTGAGGTATGTTCAGACAAGTAGTGAAAAGCATGGATTCTGCATCAAGAATGTTTGGATTTGACAAAGCTATAACTAGAAAAGATACATGCACCCCCAAATTCATAGCAAAAATACAGATACAATATTACTCAGCCATAAAAAAAGAATGAGATAAGGCCATTTACAGCAACATAAATGGACCTAGAGAGTATCATATTCGGTGAAGTGGATCATAAAAAGATTAACATCATGATGTTATTTATATGTGAAATCTAAAATATAAAACAAATGGACTTATTTACAACAGATAAATAGACCCACAAACAAAGAGAACAGGCTTGTGGTTACCAAAGAGAAGGAGGATGAAAAATGGATGGACTGGGAGTTTCCTGTTAGCAGATGGAAACTATTACATAGAGAAATGAATAAGCAACATGGTTCTACGATATAACACAGGGAACAATATTCAGTATCCTAAGGAAAATCACAATGGAAAAGAATATGGAAAAGAATATGAAAAAGAATATGCTTGTATATGTATGACCAAATCATTTTGCTGTGTAGTAGAAGTCAACACAACATTGTAAATCAACTGTACTTCAATAAATAAAATAACATATTTCATTAAAATCAAATATGCTTCAATAAAATAAAAACTTATAAAAAAAAGTTTGAATCTATATCCTGCCTCTACCATTTGCAAGTGTATCATGTCAAGCAAACTAAATAGCCTTTTTTGTAAAACAGGGAAAGTAATAGTTCTTACCTTATAATATGTAAGAATGACATTGATCAATGGATACAAATGACCTAACAATTTGCATATAATAAGTCAATATCAGCTGTAAAATCTCTGAAAAATCAGATTATATCACTACCCTCTCAAAATCCTCCACTAACTTTCTCTAATACTAAGAATTAAAGACCCAAACTGCTCACCGCAGCCTCTGAGGCTCAGGGTCACCTGACTTCTACCGATCCCCCATCTCACCTCTTACTACCTGGCTTACTTTCAATTTCTTTAATATGCCATGAGTTTTGTTTTTATTTTTGATGTCAGTCACTTTGCCCCTGTGATTCCCTCTGTTTGAAAAGCTTCTCAATTCTTTGAGTGGATGGCACCTTCTACCAAGATCAGAAAATTTGTTTAATAAAAGGACTGATAGTAAAGACTTTCAAATGGGTAGACCATCTCTGTTGCAACCACTCAGCTATCCTGATCCAAAAACAGCCACAGACAACTTGTAAAACCCCAGACACAATAGCCATAATTAAAAAAAAAAAAAAAAAAATCACAAACAGCAAGTGATGGAGAGGGTGTGGAATGTAAATTGATGCAGTCACTTTGGAATAGTATGGAGAATTCTTAAAAAACTAGGAATAAAACCACCATATGACCCAAAAAGACCACTTCTTATGCATATACCCTGAGGAAACCAAAACTGAAAAACATGTATCCCAATGGTCATAACAGCACTATTTACAATAGCCAAGACATGGAAGCAACCTAGATGTCCATCAACAGACAAATGGATAAAGAAGCTGTGGTACATATATATATATAATAGAATACTACTCAGCCATAAGAAGGAATACATTTGAATCAGTTCTAATGAGTTAGAAGAACTTAGAGCCTATTATAAAGAATGAAGTAAGTTAGAAAGAGAAAAGCAAATATCATATATTAATGCATATACTTGGCAGGAAAGTGATGACCAACCTAAACACCATATTAAAAGGCAGAGATATTACTTTGCCAACAAAGGTCCATCTAGTCAAGGCTATGGTTTTTCCAGTAGTCATGTATGGATGTGAGAGTTGGACTATAAAGAAAGCTGAGTGCTGAAGAATTGATACTTTTGAACTGTGGTGTTGGAGAAGGCTCTTCAGAGTCCCATGGACTGCAAGGAGATCCAACCAGTCCATTCTAAAGGAGATCAGTCCTGGCTGTTCATTGGAAGGACTGATGTTGAAGCTGAAACTCCAATACTTTGGCCACCTGATGCAAAACCTGAGTAATTTGAAAAGACCCTGATGCTGGGAAAGATTGAAGGTGGGAGAAAGGGACGACAGAGGATGAGATAGTTGGATGGCATCACTGACTCAATGGGCATGAGTTTGGGTAAACTCTGGGAGTTGGTGATGGACAGGGAACCCTGGTGTGCTGTGGTCCATGGGGTGGCAGAGAGTCAGACACGACTGAGCGACTGAACTGAATGCTTATATATGGAATCTAGAAGGATGGTACTGACAAATGTGTTAGCAGAGCAGCAATTGAGAAGCATACATAGAGAACATTTATGCACAAGGGTAGGGGGGAGAAAAGGGGGAGGGTAATATAACTGGAGAAAGCAGCATAGATGTACATGCAGCAACATATGTAAATAGACAGCCAATGGGAATCTGCTCTATGACTCAGAGAACTCAAACCAGGGCTCTGTAATAACTTAGAGGTAGGAGGGTGGGAAGCAGGAGGAAGATTCAGGAGCGAGGAGACATATGCACACCTATGGTTAATTTATGTTGATGGAAATCAAACCAGTATTGTAAACCACGCATCAGTCAATTAAAAATAAATAAATATCTAAAAAGAAAAAAAAAGTAAAGCAAGAGTGCGGCTATGTTCTGATGGGATGGGGAGGGAAGTGGGAATGGGGCTTAGGATGGGGAACACATGTACACCCATGACTGATTCATGTCAATGTATGGCAAAACCACTACAATATTGTAAGGTAATTAGCCTCCAATTAAAATAAATAAGTTTAAAAATATAAAAACAAAACCAGGCAATGGTCAGCATTTGGCCAGTGGGCTATAGTTCACTTAATGACTATAATCTAACCCCTCCCTGTCTAATTTGAAAGCTCTCCCTCAGAGACAGCTTTGCTGAATGTGCTGTTATTTTGCATCTCAGCCTTGTAATTGGTTTTTCCATGGCATATATCACAATGGGTAATCATTTAATGTATTCACTTGTTTACTGTTCCTTGTGAGACCTACCACATATACTCAATGGTAGCATTTAGCATGATGTCTGTTGCTTAAAATGTTCTCAATAAGTACTTTTTAAATGAAAAAATAAATACCACCATATCCAACTTTGAGATCCAAGAAAATCAAATCAATAGGATATTGCTGAACAATCTATATAGATTACAAATTGCAAGAATACACCCTTTATAAAGAATTTTTGAAAAAAGCTTTATTCAAGAATGTAGAGGACGGAGAAATCCTCCTTTGCAGTCCCAAGTTCCCATGATCATGGAGTTTTGATAGTCTTTGTGTTTCTGCTACCTTGGGATTGCCCAGGGATTAGAGATAAGCATGACCTCATTTTTGTTGAATATGCATGTTATGAAAATAAGAACCAGACAGGCCATCTGGAGACAGAGTCTTCCCCTAGCATTGTTCTTCTCATATTATATACATGGGGGACATTCATTTCATGGAAAAAATTAAGTCATAGCTATCAAAGCATGCTTCATTTTAGAAAGTTCACTGTTTGCTTTAGGGCTAAATATTCACAGCATGCATTTTGAAGATGCAATTAGGGGCAATGATGCACAAAATTGCATGTTCAAAGAAAATATTATTTTTAGAAATGCAACTGGAACATCCAAAGGAGCTAAAAATAAAAGACTCTACTGCTCAGGTAAGAAGTTCTAGCAATGTAATAAGCTCTGTACACAACAGAAAGTACATTAGAGACAGTTGTTTTCAGTGAAGCTCTTCAGATGTTCCTGATTCAATAGCCTTTGACCTAGATGGATAGATCTCATATCCAGGATAGTTAAGATTTTGCATGATATTGTCAAACACTATTTAGATACCAATTTTTATAATTGCACACATCTGTTTAATGTCTGACTTTCTATATTTCACATCTCATGAATTGCCAAGATCATTTTTTTTAGACAATTCTTGGGAGGATTAAACTTTCTACTTTTCTACTATAGAGGAGGAATAAATTTTCCTCTTCCCTTGCAGGTTTTTCTGGCTGGTCTAAGAATTAAATTGACGTGAGACTGATTAACAGGAGAAAGACAAACAGAAGGTCAATTACTTGTATACTTGGAAGAGACCCAGGGAAAATGAGTAACTTGCCAGAATGTCTGAAACCCTTACCTTAAATGTTATCTTCAGCTAAAGAGGATGCTTTGGGTAGTAGTCTGGTACTTCAAAGGGCAAGAAATCACTTCACATGAATGTAGAAAAGCAAATGTTTGATTGATAAATGTTTGCTGGGCCTGCAGAGACAATGGGATGCACAATGGACTCTGATCTCCAGGCCCTGTTCCCCCACCACATCCAGCCCACATCCTTTGCAGCTACCTCTGATGATAGTTCTATTTCAGGAACAATTATTTTAGGCCATTAGAGGAAAGGTCAAACATTCCTCCTAATTCTTCTACTTCTTAAAATTAATCAGCCTAAGTTAATCCTCATGCCAAGTGAAGTGAAGCGAAAGTGTTAGCTGCTCAGTCATGGGGTTAGTTGCAACACCATGGACTATAGCCTTCCAGGTTCCTCTGTCCATGGAATTCTCCAGGCAATAATACTGGAGTGGCTTGACATGCTCTTCTCCAGGGGATTTTACAGACCCAGGAATTAACCTAGGTCTCCGCATTGCAGACGGATTCTTTACTCTCTCAGCCACCAGGAAAGTCCTCATTCTAAAGAGACAAATTTTGGAGTAGCAAATTACACTCCCCTACATTATATTATATTAGCATGTAAATAACAGCAAATGCCATGTTGTTGGTGGTGGTCAAAGTTTTTTGAAAAAAATTTCAGCAGTGATCTTCCCAGTGTATTTCATCTGGGTGTGGCGCCTCAAATATAACACATTTGTTTTTTCATTCTGTTGATTTTTAAACTATTTTTTCTATGCTTTGACCCACAAATATGGCTTACATCAATTTCAAAAGTTGCCAATTATATTTCAATATATTGAAATTTCAATAGAAATTACTTTATGTGAACTATGTGAACTAGTTTATGTGAACAAAACTGCAAAAATTTTTACAAGTTTTCTTTTCTCTAAATAAATAGAAATGTAGAGAAATCACTTTGAACACAATATGAAACATTTATAGAGAAAATAAATTATATAATTTATATTAATATTCAAAAAGAACAAAAGAGAAAAACTCTGGTCCAACTAAAGTTAAGCATTTTGGCTAAAAACATCTTTCAGTGTAAAGTAATTTTCACAGCTTATCTTTTTATATTTTTTTAGATGATTGTAAATAATTATAGTTATTGTGTGTCAGATACTAACATCTGAAAAGTCACTTAGTATAAGAATCACACACATAAAATGCTGTTCAGGTAAGTTAGTAGAATTTTTTCCTTCCACATAATTGATATTAAATCTGTCATTAAGCTTTAAAAATATGTAGATACAAACAAGACAAGAATCAAGATTGCCATGAAAAATATCAGTAACCTCACATACACAGATGACACCACCCTTATGGCAGAAAGGGAAGAAGAACTAAAGAGCCTCTTGATGAAAGTGAAAGAGGAGAGTGAAAAAGCTGACTTAAAGCAACATTCATAAAACTAAGATCATGGCATCTGGTCCCATCACTTCATGGCAAGTATATGGGGAAACAATGGAAACAGTGAGAGACTTTATTTTCTTGGGCTCCAAAATCACTGCAGATGGTGACTGCAGCCATGAAATTAAACAACACTTGCTCCTTGGAAAAAAAGCTATGACTAACCTAGTCAGATTATTAAAAAGCAGAGACATTATTTTGCCAACAAAGGTCAGTCTAGTCAAAACTATTGTTTTTCCAGTAGTCATGTATGGATGTGAGAGTTGAACTGTAATGAAAGCTGAGCACAGAAGAATTGATGCTTTTGAACTGTGGTGTTGGAGAAGACTCTTGAGAGTCCCTTGGACTGCAAGGAGATCCAACCAGTCCATCCTAAAGGAAATCAGTCCTGAATATTCACTGGAACAGGACTGATGCTGAAGCTGAAAAGAAACTCCCATTCTTTGGCCACTGATGTGAAGAACTGACTCATTGGAAAAGACCCTGATGCTGGGAAAGATTGAAGGTAGGAGGAGAAGGGAGTGACAGAGGATGAGATGGTTGGATAGCATCACTGACTTGATGAATGTGAGTTTGAGCAAGCTCTGGGAGTTGGTGGCGGACAGGAAGCCTGGCGTGCTGCAGTCCATGGGGTTGCAAAGAGTTGGACATGACTGAGGGAGTGAACTGAACTCAACAAACAAGACAAATAATATTCAGTTTATATAGTGGTAAACTACATGATTTCTAATCCTAAAAGTGCAAAGTTTTAAGTTTTATATTAGTGAAAAATAGATTAGATATTTTAAATGAAATAAATATATTCATCATTCAATACATACTAGATGTTGTTGCTCAGTCACTAAGTCATGTCTGGTTCTTTGTGACCTCATGGACTACAGCATGCCAGGCTTACCTGTCCTTCACTGTCTTCTGAAGTTTACTCAAACTCATATCCACTGAGTTAGTTATGCCATCAATCCATCTCATGCTCTGCCACCTACTTCTCCTCCTGCCTTCAATCTTTCCCAGCATCAGGATCTTCTCCAGTAAGTCAGCTCTTTGTATCACATGGCCAAAGTATTAGCTTCAACTTCAGCATCAGTCCTTCCAATTGATATTCAGGGTTGATTTCCTTTAGGATCCTTAACTGGCGTTATCTCCTTGCAGTCCACAGACTCTCAAGAGTATTCTCCGGCACCACAATTTGAAAGCATCAATTTTTCAGCTCTAAGCCTACTTTATAGTCCAACTCTCACATCTGTTTACATGACTACTGGGAAAACTATAACTTTAACTATATGGACGTTTGTCAGAAAAGTGATGTCTCTGCTGTTTAATATGGTATGTAATTTTGTCAAAGCTTTTCTCTGAAGAAGCAAGTGTTTTTTAATTTCATGGCTGCAGTCTCCATCCATTGTGATTCTGGAGCCCAAGAAAATAAAGTCTGTCACTATTTCCACTTTTTCACCATCTATTTGCCATGAGGCGATAGGACCAGATGCTATGATCTTAGCTTTTTGAGTGTTGAGTTTTAAGTCAACTTTTTCACTCTCTTCTTTCACTTCATCAAGAGGCTCTTTAGTTCCTCTTCACTTTCTGCCATTAGAATGGTATCATCTATGTATCTGAGCTTGTAGGTACTTCTCCCAGAAAACTTGATTCCAGCTTGTGCTTCATCCAACCTGGCATTTCACATGATGTACTTTGCATAGAAGTTAAATAAGCAGGGTGACAATATAGTCTTTCTGTACTGCTTTCTCAATTGAACCAGTTCATTGTTCATGTCCATTTTTGTTACTTCTTTATCTACTTACAGGTTTCTCAAGAGACAAGTAAAGTGGTCTGGTATTCCCATTTCTTTAAGAATTGTTCCATTTGTTGTAATCTACACAGTCAAATGCTCTAGCACAGTCAATGAAGCAGAAGTAGATCTTTTTTTTTTTTTTTCTTTCTGGAATTCTCTTTTTCCTGTGATCCAACAGATACTGGCAATTTGATCTCTGGTTCCTCTGCCTTTTGAAAATCCATCTTGTACATCTGGAAGTTCTTACTTCAGGTACTGCTGAAACTTAGCTTGAAGGATTTTGAGCATTACCTTGCTAGCATGTGAAATAAGCACAATTGTGCTATAGTCTGAACATTTCTTGGCATTGTCCTTCTTTGGGACAGGAATGAAAACTGACCTTTTCCAGTCCTGTGGCCAATGCTGAGTTTTCCAAATTAGCTGGCATATTGAGTGCAGCACTTACAGCATCATCTTTTAGGATTTTAACTGGAGTGATGGATAGTGTCCAAATATTGAGGAGACTTAAGAAGTAAGCTAACAGGGGAAAAAAAGAGAGAGAGAAAGAGAGAGAGAGAGAAGACATAAGCTGATGTGGATGAGAGCAATATAAATACACAAACCCCATAAAAATTCTTATCCATTTTCTGATGTTTGCTTTTAAACCTCACTCTGTCTTCTCCTGATGCCCTTTTTCTGGGCATGCTTCTGCAACAATGGGAAATTTAAGCCATACAAGTCCAGATCCAGGCCAAGAAAAACTCAGCCCAACCCTACCCACTAAACACAATAAAAACCCTGCCAGGCTCTTTCCCTGTCCTCTCTTAAATGTTTTATCCCAACTTGGGAGGCCTGCCTGGTTCTTCCCAGAGAGTCTGGTCCTATGTTTACAAGCCTTTCATCTACCCCTTGACATGTTCCTGTCATCGCTATCTACACAGGAACCAAACTTCCAGCCCAAGTCCACCCTGCTGATGCAGAGTGACTATGAAACATATGTTCCAAAATATATTTGAATTTAGACAAGAAGCTTTTTCTTTGTTTGATGTAAAACAATAATAGCTACTTTCTTAAAGAAAAACTGCCCCCATCTTCATTGGACAGAGTGTTCTTAACCCACTAGGCCAAACTGAGGCATCACTGAGGACCAAGGCGCAGTCATACCTGGCTTCCTCTACCTCTCTCCCCTCATCGTTTTTCTCACTGCTCATGGCCTCATTCTTTCCTCATGTCCTTTTTTATTTTATTTTTTTAAATGAAGTAGAGTTGATTTACAATGCTAAGCTGTACAGCTTACATGTGTAATTTCATATTATTTTCCATTATAGGTTATAACAAGATATTGAATATAGTTCCCTGTACCATACCTTCCTGCCTCCTTTTTGCTAATGCCATGCTACCTTGGGCTTCTGATTATATTTAAATATTTGAAAAGTTTTATTTGCACAACAAAATTAGTTCTTGGAACATAGCAGTGATCAAGAAACTCACTGTCATTGATAGCCATTGATACACCATCTAGAAGCACTTTACATAAGAAGACAATTGGCTATTCCCTATGACAAGGTACTTCAATAATTCATAAATTGTGGCTCCTGGGGAAGTCTAGAATACTTTCAAATCACATATGCCATTAACAATTGTTTTTCATTGAACTAAAGTTATTCCAATATCAAATGTTTTTATTTTTTTTATTTTTATTTTTATTTTTTAAATTCAAACCTGCAGAAATGACCACTCAGTTAATGGATGTTTGGTTCAGGCTCACAGAGGTCAAATAAATATGTTGCACTAGATATTGAGAGCAATCTGCTAACAACTGTCTGGAAGAACTTCCTTTTCATCTATTTCTAGCCAGCTTTCAAAACTTTCCCCTGCAGACAGAATAAAGTAGATGGGAGGAGGAGGACTACAAGAGAAAGGCCAGAATGTGGGATGGACAGAATAGGAAGAACCTCACATCATCAATATATTTCTCATAATTATTTTGAATAAAATAAAACTAGCCCGATATAGCTAACCTGCTCAAACTAAGTGAATCTTTGCTCCTGGCTCTAGCTTTCAAATGAAAATAAGACCTTATGAGACTCCTTGCTTTAAATATATTTTGTAACAGTATACTTTCCCTTCATTTTTCTTGATATTGCTCCATGGGACTTGCTATTTCATATATCACTTTTATTTTCTCTAAGCCAGCAAAATCCTGGTTTGGATGTTTTGCCTTCCAGTGACCCAGCTACCTTCTGATTTTTATCTAATAGTTGTAAATTAGAAAACTCTGATAAATCCCTTCTGGCCTTACTGAGCCCAAGGAAAGAATTTTCAGTGGATCCTGGAAATGGGGACTCTGCAAAGAGATTTTGCTGTGGGTAACTTTTAAACCAATGACATAAACTTTGAATGGAGGTTTTGAGACTGAAATCTCTGTGTAACTTAATTGTATGAATTTTATTTTATTTATTTATTTTTTTCTATCTCCTGTTTGCTTTTGCCAGTCCCTCTGGGTGACACAGGGTTGCCATTCCACTTTGTTTCCTTGCATGTTTCCCAGGAAAAACTCCATAGGATTTGTGACCCAATTTTTGCCTTTTGATTTAATCTGAAAAACATTCAGCTCACATCAAGCACACAGATGGCAGTCAGGAGCGATAAAGGTGCCTCTCTCCTAACGCAAGGTTGCTAAAAGGTTCAGACCACATCTGCATCTCATTCCTGTACCACAGTCTTCCTACTTAACAAATAGATTTGACTTCTGCTACCATGCATATTTAAGTATGCTGTTGTTCAGAGAAATTTAACTACATGGGAAAGGTCCCCAAAAATATATCTGCTAAAATAAGACAATTCACTAAGTTTGTTCCCAGATGAAATCTGGGCCTGGTATGGAAAAATTATATAAAATAATGAGATAACATAGAAATTGTAATATGATATTGATAATAACATGAGACTACTTCTCTACTTTTAAAATAAGCTTTGTAAATGTTACCTGTCCAGGGTAATTGTTAATAAAATTTTCTACATTATTTATTTCATCATAAAAAACATGCATTTAGAAGGGTCCTTCTAAATAGCCTTAAAAAATATCCTCAAATTTGAACTATATCTATACAGTCTTAGAAATATTAATCTTTAAAATATCCAAATTGTTCTACTAATCTGATGTTATGGTGATTACAAAGTACCAGACAAGGTCCTAAATTCTTTCAAAATTAATTCTTTTGATTCTTCTAACATAAATGTGATATGCATATTCAGTTCAACTCAGTCACACAGTCATGTTTGAATCTTTGTGATCCCATAGACTGCAGCATTCCAGGCTAACCTCAGTTCAGATCAGTGCAGTTGAGTTGATAAGTTGTGTCTGACTCTCTGTCACCCCATGGACTGCAACATGCCAGGCTTCCCTGTCCATCACCAATTTCCAGAGCTTGCTCAAATTCATGTCCATAGAGTCGGTGATGCCATCCAACCATCTCATCCTCTGTCATCCCCATCTCCTCCCACCTTCAATCTTTCCCAGCATCAGGGTCTTTTCCTATGAGTCAGTTCTTCGCCCTAGATGGCCAAAGTATTGGAGTTTCAGCTTCAGCATCAGTCCTTCCAATGATTATCAGGACTGATTTCCTTTAGGATGGACTGGTTGGATCTCCTAGCTGTCCAAGGGACTCTCAAAAATCTTCTCCAACACCACAGTTCAAAGGCATCAACTCTTTGGCCCTCAGCTTTCTTTATGGCCCAACTCTCAGATCCATATGTGACTATTGGAAAAACCACAGCTTTGACTAGATGAACCTTTATTGGCAAAGTAATGTCTCTGTTTTTTAATATGCCTTCTAGGTTGGTCATAGATTTTCTTCCAAGGTGAAAGTGTCTTTTAATTTCATATCTGCAGTGATTTTGGAACCGAAGAAAATAAAGTCTTTCACTGTTTCCATTGTTTCCCCTTCTGTTTGCCATGAAGTGATGGGACTGGATGCCAAGATCTTAGTTTTTTGAATGTTGAGCTTGAAGACAGCTTTTTACACTCTTCACTTTCACTTTCAACAAGAGGCTCTTTAGTTCCTCTTTATTTTATGCCATAAGGGTGGTATCATCTGTGTATCTGAGGTTATTGATATTTCTCCTGGTGATTATGCTTGTGCTTCATAAAGCCTCACATTTCACATGATGTGCTCTGCATATAAGTTAAATAAGGAGGGGAGGGTGACAATATGCAGCCTTGATGTACTCCTTTCCCAGTTTTGTTTTGTTTTTGTTTGTTTGTTTTTTTTTCATTTATTTTTATTAGTTGGAGGCTAACTACAATATTGTAGTGGTTTTTGCCATACATTGACATAAGTCAGCCATGGATTTACATGTGTTCCCCATTCTGATCCCCCCTCCCACCTCCCTCCCCATCCCATCTCTCTAGATCTTCCCAGTGCACCAGCCCCGAGCATGAACCAGTCCATTGTTCCATGTCTGGTTCTAACTGTTGCTTCTTGACCTGCATACAGATTTCTCAGGAGGCAGGTAAGGTGATCTGGTATTCCATCACTTGAAGAATTTTACACAGTTTGGTGTGATTCACACAAAGGCCTTGGCATTATCAATAAAGCAGAACTAGATGTTTTTCTGGAATTCTCTTGCTTTTTCTATGATCCAAAGAATGTTGGCAATTTGGTCTCTGGTTCCTCTGCCTTTTCTAAATTCAGTTGGAACATTTGGAATTTCATGGTTCGTGTACTATTGAAGTCTAGCTTGGAGAATTTTGAACATTACATTGCTAGCATGTAAGATGAGTACAGTTGTATGGTAGTCTGAACATTCTTTGGCATTGTCTTTCTTTGGGATTGGAATGAAAACCAACCTTTTCCAGTCCTGTGGCCAATGCTGAGTTTTCCAAATTTGCTGGCATGTTGAGTGCAACACTTTCACAGCATCATCTTTCAGGATTTGAAATAGCTCAGCTGGAATTCCATCACCTTCACTAGCTTTGTTTGTAGTGATGCTTCCTAAAGCCCGCTTGACTTTGCACTCCAAGATGTCTGGCTCTAGATGAGTGTTCACACCATCATGGTTATCTGAGTCATGAAGATCTTTTTTGTATAGTTCTGTGTATTCTTGCCACCTCTTCTTAGTATATTCTGCTTCTTTTAGGTATATCATTTCTATCCTTTACTGTGCCCATCTTTACATGAAATATTCCTTTGCTATCTCTAATTTTCTTGAAAAGATCTCTATAGTCTTTCCCATTCTATTGTTTTCCTCTATTTCTTTGCACTGATCACTGAGGAAGACTTTCTTATCTCTCCTTGCTATTCTTTGGAACTCTGTATTCAGATGGATATATCTTTCCTTTTCTCCTTTGCCTTTCACAGATTATGCATATTACATGTGTTTATTCCTATCAACTAACATTAAATTCAGGAAGTCCTTGTAGGTACTCAGAAATCTAGAGCTATGCAAGCCTATATAAGGCATTACCTTACTAATTTATATTCAAAAACAGCTTTTTAAATTAGCGTTCTTAGGAGTATGCTTATGCAATGAAAGTAGGTTCAATATATTTAATTATAATTTAATAATCAATATATTAATTGTTAATAAATTTTAATCAAATTGTTGGCAGCATATCTGTAATTCTTTTTTATTTACTAATTTTTTGCTATTGGATTCTATATCTTTAAATAAATTAAATGCATTTGAAATGCTCCCTCTGAGTAAAAGGCATGTATGTTACAGTATTTAGAAAACAGCTAGCACATTTATTAAATGACTGTAAAAGAACGTTTACCAAAAAAAAGGCAAATCATGCAGTATCATTACTAAATGTACTGAATGAAGCAAAACAGATGAATATCACATGTATTTCAAATTAAGAAATAAGAGAATGAGTTACTAACTGACTGTTCCTGGGTACAAAAAAAAAAAAAAAAAAAGCATGTGTATCAACAGAACTTTGTCTGTAGATGAGTTCTGTGGTGGGAAAATGATGCATGTGTGCATGCTCAGTGATGTCCAACACTTTGGGATGTTGTGGACTGCAACCTGCCAGGTTCCTCTGTCCTTGGGATTCTCCAGGAAAGTATATTTGAGTGGGTTGCCATTTCCTCCCTCAAGAGATCTTCCCAATCCAGGGACTGAAATCAGACCTCCTGTATCTCCTGCATTGGCAGTCAAATTATTTACCACTGAACCACCTGGGAAACCCAGGAAAAGGGTATTAGCTTTCAATTAGGCCACAGTACAGCTGAATAGAGGGAAGTAAAAAATCTGGCAATACAGGCAAGAAAAATGATAATGCACCTCATGAAAACTGGAACTTTAGTTAGGAGGGGTAATTTCCTAAAATTGGCTTTGGATGATTTGATTTTGAACTGGGTCATGAAATTATAAAGTTGCAGAAGATGCTAAGAGATAGGGACCTATAGGTCAAGCAAGGCATCAGAATTAAGGACATACATTTGGAAGTTTTCTATACAGACTGGAAAATTGAAACTAAGGAAGTGAATTAACTACACTAAGGAAAATTTGATTACCATTAGGCCTAAAAAAAGTGAAAAGTGAGAGTGTTAGTCAGTCAGTCATATCCAGCTCTTTGCGACCCCATGGACTGTAGCTGCCAGCCTCCTAGTCCATAGAATTCTCCAGGCAAGAATACTGGAGTGGGTAGCCATTCCCTTCTCCACAGGATCTTCCCAACCCATTGACTGAATTTGCTTCTCCTTCATTGCAGGCAGATTCTTTACCATCTGTGCCACCAGAGAATAGACATTAGTTCTAAAGAGGATGTTAAACATAATAGTTTTGAGCTCTGAATTTTAAATCAGACTGATGTCACCCCTGCCATATGTCAGCATTATGAATTTAAGCAGATCACTAAGGTTTTCTAAATCTTAACTCCCTAATTCATAAAATTGAAGGAATATGTACATAATTGTGGTAGCAGAATTTTAAGATGGTCCCCAGGATTCCTCCTCTGTACTGCTACCCTGTAGAATCCCCTCCCCTTAAATATGGATGGAACCTATTAGAGTAAGGTAGTCAGATTTGTTGACAGGGTTGTGCTATACAGCAAAAGATGACAACATTGTCACCCCCAGGATTATAAATATTGTCAGACTGAGTCTAAAGGGAGAAACCGGAGGGAGGCATACCTGCAAGTCTGGAGCAAAACAAACAGCTGTGCTGTGATCTGCTTATGGTGGTCACACAGCAGGGAACCACGAGTGGCCTCTAGGACCTGAGAGCAATGGACAGCCAGCAAGAGAAAAGAAGATCTCATCACTCCATCTAGAAGGAAATGAATTTGCTAATAACTGGGGAGCTTAGAAGAGGACACTGAGGCTCAGGTGAGATGAAGTCCCTTGTCAGTACTTTGATTTTACCCCAGTCCATACCTGAGAAGAGAAACCAGCTAGCGGAAACTGTGAAAAAAAGAAATATGTCTTGTTTAAGCCACTAGGTCTGCGATACTTTATGATGCAACAGTATAAAACTAATATGTTGACAGAATTAGATGACTAAGTGTAACAGCTATAAAATGCCTATTATAGTATTTTCTGCATAGTAATATCCAGTAATTGCTACCTTAGTAGCATTGTTAAGGATCCTCCTGAATCCTATTTCTCTTTCTAGATTTCAAAAACAAATACTAACTTATGTGCAAAGATTTAAATAAATTCATCAGGAGGTAATGCTTTAATGACGATAGGGTAGCATTTCTAAAAATTTTGATCTGTGTTATCTTTTTCTACCATTTTATTTGATTTCATTAAAATGTGGCTAAAAGAAGAGCTCAAAAAATAGTTTGAATAGGCCATTATTAGTAAGACTTCGTTGCTTTGATTGCCATTTGCTTTGTGTCTAAGAATATGTGAGTTTTAAAAAATAAGTGAACACACTCATAATGGTACTTATTTTTAATTGGTGGATAATTACTTTACAATGTTGTGTTGGTTTCTACAGTATAATGACACAAATCATTCATAATTATATATATGCAAGCCACACTGCTTACTTGATGTGAAAGCAGCCATCAGTTCAGTTCAGTCGCTCAGTCGTGTGTGACTCTTTGTGACCCCATGAACTGCAGCATGCCAGGCCTCCCTGTCCATCACCAGCTCCCAGAGTTTACTTCAAACTCATGTCCATCGAGTAGGTGATGCCATCTAGCCATCTCATCCTCTGTCGTCCCCTTCTCCTCCTGCCCTCAATCCCTCCCAGCATCAGGGTATTTTCCAACGAGTCAACTCTTCACATGAGATGGCCAAAGTATTGGAGTTTCAGCTTCAGCACCAGTCCTCCCAATGAACACCCATGACTGATCTCCTTTAGGATGGACTGGTTGGATCTCCTTGCAGTTCCAGGGACTCTCAAGAGTCTTCTCCAACACCACAATTCAAAAGGGCATCAATTCTTCGGCACTCAGCTTTCTTCACAGTCCAGCTCTCACATCCATACATGACCACTGAAAAAACCATAGCCTTGACTAGATAGACCTTTGTTGGCAAAGTAATGTCTCTGCTGGAAAGCAGCCATAGATGTTATGTAAATACTGGGTGTGGCTCCAATAATATTTTACTTGCAAAAAAAAAAGAATACATTCCGATTTGATCTGCTTGTCAACTCCCGAGAAGACTGATGTCAGCAATTTTATAACCATTTTTAAGCAAGACTATAAGCAACAAGATAGTTTCACAGTTAATAGTGAATGGTCTTGACTTAAAGAAAAGCATACAACATAAGAAATGTGAGTTTAAGTTCTCCTTAGGATCTTACTGAGAACTATAGCCCAAGACAGCTCTGAGGAACTGCTGTGAAAATATTCGAGAAGAACTAGTGTGTGTGTGTGAGTGTGTGTGTGTGTGTGTGTGTGTATGTGTACATATATATATATGTGTGTGTGTATATATATATAAGCTGGGAAATACATGTAGTCAAGCACACATCTTGGTAAAATGTTACCAATTAACGAGAAAAAATATTTCGTTAATGATTTTAATGCTTTTCTATGTATGAAAAGATGCAAGACTCTGGAATCATTGGAATCCTTCCAGAAATATATATCTAACCATCTAGGGGTTGCTTATCCAAAGCACAGAAGGCCTTATCTTGATTCCATCCTGAATTCTCCCTGGGGGGCACTGTCAGTTGGCAACTGCAGTGGGTTGACCCTTGTAGAACAGAGTGGTGAGCAATGCTCTCTATTTTTTGTTCACAGTATACAAAAGAATATAGTCATGGTCACATTTTGCAGTACAGATACTATAATTCTGTTTAATGCATTACCATGGTGAAATTTACATTTGAAACTAACTTCATCCAGAAAAAAAGAACAGATTTTATGTGTAGGATTTTTTCCTCCATTCTTCTTATTCTAGGAACTCATGTTGGGGTCCTTTAAAGGACCGGAATCTGGAGGTACGGAGTTGACGATAAGAAAGTGAAAGAGGCTTGGTTTACGCAGAGGACCAATAAAGTCCTTGACACAGGACTTGGCGCCCTCTCAAGGGGGTCTTAGAAGCCCGGGCAGAAAAGTGAGCACGACGGGTCTCTACGCTCCAGAGAGTCAGCCAGAAAAGGAGAGAGAGAGAGAGAGAGAGAGAGACAAAAAAGACCCGGGGACCCAAGCTCTGATGGAGCAAAGGTGCTTTAATGATTTTTCTATGAGTATATATAGGCTGCAGTACAAGAAACTTCTTTCGGGAATGATAGAGATCAGAAAACCAAATGTACAGCAACCGTTACCAAGGGAACAAGGGGTAACGTTAGTCACAAGGTCAGGAGACAATGTATATCTCAAGTAAGGGGAAGGAGATTAAGCTGTTTTGTCCTAAGGAGAATGTTTACTAAAGGAGACTCATGCTTGCCTCACACAATGACCTCAGTCCCTGGGAGCAGCGTGCTGTTCCGCTTAAAGAGGGACAAAGGACTCATGAGAGACAGCACGTAGGAATCCTCCCATCAAACATTCCCTGACAATTCCCCCTTATTTATTTATAATATTTGTAAGAAGAGTCCTGACCATCAGAGTTTGTTTAGTTTTTACAATCTTTGCATGAAGGCAACAGTCGACAACAAATATAATTGTTAAGACAATCACCAAAATTATAGTTCTAGACCCAATGCTATGAGTAAGGCTTTGAAACCATCTATGTGGGTCTAGCCCAGATAATTGATTAGCCAATTGTATAGCCAAAGTTTTCATACCAGTGGAAGAGGGCAGATTATTAGAAAAGGTTTTACATATTTCTTTTTGTAATAATTGTACATTCAGAGAGGCATTATCATGTATGTTTTGTAACTGAAACTTGATTTGTTCCCAGTTGTAGGCACTATTATTAAAATGAACAGGAGTAACACAAAATTGAGTAGAATTCCAGTCACATTTTAGCATCACCTGTTTTTGTACATCTGTTAATTGATCTCCAACCCATTTGATGGCTGTTTTCAGTTCCTGTATTTCTTTTTGAATATCCTCATCTATTTGAGACTGAGTGCCCCCCATAGTATGAGCATTTTTAGTCCAATTTTGGATAAAATTATGTGTTTGAATTGAGGTTTGTAAAGTAATGCTAGTGATGACAGCAATGGTGCAAATAGTTATTAATCCTATAATGCCAAAAATCAGCCATCCAATGAATCGTTTACATCGCTAGAGCAATTTAGTAAGCAACCGGGAAGCAAGTCCAGCCATGGGACCTTCTTCCCAGGGCCGTTGGAGATTTATTGGTAACCATAGACTACGTCGAGATCAAAGAATTAAAAGAGAATCATATCTTAAGGAAATAGAGGAGTTAAGACAAGTATATAATCTGCAATTTATGCAAGTTACAAAACATACAGTCTTATTGAATTGTAAATTTTTTATAGCTACAACAAAAGGAAGTGGAACATAGGCTTGTATAAAATATGATTGATTATAGTGAAAGAAATAATTGCTATAGCTATGATTGGTCCCCATGGAATGTTTTTCGGTGTATGCAGCAAGTTTTCAGATGTCCCATTGTTTAGGCCCAATCTGTTTATCAAGGATGATTCGAGGACGAGGCGGGGGCCATTCCATCATCAAGCTAGCCAAGAAGTCCTTTGTCATGGTAATGTTCCACTGATGTATTAGTAACCTTTCATGTTACTTGAGTAATATAATCATACATAGTATTGTTAATATCATCTGAGCAGTTCAATAACCACATATTATGGGGTCCCCAATTGATAATTGTATGATTAGCTATAAACATTAATTTTCCTGGTTTGGCCTGACATTTGTCCCAGTGAACAGGAATATATTTAAAGTTTTTATTAGTAAACCCTTGGCATGTTGTTCTTTGTTCTTTCCCTAATTCTTTTTCTAAAGTTTCAGTAGTATAAACATGGTTTACTGACAAAGAAAGGGCAGTAAATAATTCAAGTAGTGTCCGAAAATCCTTTTCTGGAGGCAGGATGAAAGCCCAAGTTTGTCGACTAACGTTTATACATAATTTTGCTGGGCCCATACATAAAGGAAGGACTTCATAACCTAGAACGATATTAATTAGTTTTTCTTTTTCTTCAGGATGAGAGGGCCCCTCCAAGTTCTAAGGAGGAGGCATATGTGTTGACTCATTAGTGGATATGATTGGTTTTATATCTCTCCATTTTACAGCCTACAATAAAAAAGGGGGGTTAGGTATATAAGCCCAGTAAGTGTGATCAATCAGGTCAGCCTGAGCGGGGGAAGCAAAAGCAAGCAAAGCAAGCATAGCGAAGAAAAATATTTTTAGGATTTTGAGGCATTCCGTGTTGAGAAATCAGGTTTTCAGTTTAATTAGTAAGGGTTTTTATCTGTCCCCAAGTAGGGAGATCATAAGGTTGATGACATCGAGTGCGGCGTTTTTTGGAAATATTTAATGTTGCCATGGCTTATATTGGAATTCTTTTTTCCTGGGTTTTTTGCTGCTTCATCTCTAGTCTGAATGCTGGGGGCCCCCTTAGGTTGAATCTTCTGAAGAGGAAGTCATGTGAGCTTGTTGGATCCATCTGGAGAAATAGAAGCATATCCTTTCCCTGTAAGATTAGTTTCTTAGATTTTTATTGATCAGTTAACCCGCCTTGATATCAAATGGGCAAAGGAAAGGAAGTGTCCTATTATGTTTTAAAACTTCTTTTTTTGTTTGTTTGTTTTTTGCTTTTGTCAAAACATCTCTTTGTGGTAAGTTTAAAAACTTTAAAACAAATAAGGCTATATTAACAATAGTTATAAAAAGAGAGGAAAGTGGTAACGATGAAAACATTCTTAGGAAATATTTCAGTCTAAAAGAAAAAAAATCATTCAGAAATCTGTTTGGGACTGGTATTTGGCTGTGGTTTGTGTTATTTGGGGCAAAGGATTAGGAGTAACCATTCAAATATTTTTTCCTAAGTGAAATTATTGAAAACGTGATGCAGAACAACTTGACAAATGAAATGTTGCTCACATCCAAATATATTTGACCTTGTCTTTGAAAAAGAAATGCAGCTTAGCAACTGTTGAATCTCACTGTTCAGTGTGTTAAAGAGGATGATTACACTTCCAAGACAGACCTGAAAAGAAGGCAAACATTCTACATTTCTGATATTCTTAGGAACAAATAATCTATTCGGGAAATGGTGTCTTTTTTTTTTTTTTTTCGCCCTGTTTTAAGAATCCTACACACTGGGGACAGAAATAGTCACACCAACAATAGTTATAGGCTTAAAGACTACACTACACCAGAATCTAGCAAAGTTTGCTCTGGACAAGGAAGACAAAAGTGTTCCTGTGTATTTTCTCTTATTTAATTTTTTATTTGCAGTTACAGTGTGTAATGTGTTTGTCCAATCATGTCTTGTGTTTGTGGACTATAAGGAATGTCTGCAATCTGTTTAATAGAGAATGAATGTAAAAATTGTTTGAGCTGCTTAGAAATATAGGCAGAGTCATTGTCTGTTTTTATAGAATTAGGTGTTTCCATTATTGTGAAGTAAGTTGATAGGTGAGTTATAACATGTTGTGTAGTCTTACCTTAGAGAGGTGTTGCCCCTAGAAAAGAAGAATTTGTATTGATTGAGACATGTAAGAAGGAAGAGGAAGAAAGTTCAGGACAATGAGTTACATCAATTTGCCATAAAATTTTCCTTCATTTGTCATAAGCCTTTTTAAAATTCTAGCACTAAATATCTTTAAAAGTTAAAAGGCCAAAACAAAGTATGATAGCATAATAAACAAATCCAATGTTTATTTTAAATAAACATACTATACTTTGTGGTTTTTATTGGGATCTACCCAAGCATTTCAACTGCATTTTTTAATATATTTGCAGTCTGAATGTATCTGCTGACCAAAGTTAATTTTATTAAATATTGTTTTCCCAGAATTTTTCTCTTGTTTTCAATTTGGTTTAATTTGGAGAAAGAACATTTGCTGTAGCTAGAACGACAATGAAAAACTAGTCTAGTAAAGTTTATGTAAATACAACTTTATTCTATAATAAATGTTTTAACAATTAAAAAAATATTTTTGTATTCATCATTTTATTTGCCATTTTTTATATCTTTCTATTAAAAGCATATATTTTACTTTTCTATAGCAACCATGAAATGTCTTGTATGTTAGCATTTTATAGACCGTTGAACGTATTTCTCAAATCATATTATATTATATATATATATATCCATTCATATATAAATATATATTTATATTCATTAACAGCTCAAAATCTCTTCAGCTCTTTTGCAAGAAAAACCCCTTTTAAGAGTAAGCCAATGTTCAGCAATTAACGCTTCAAAATCCTACTTCATTTGGAAATGACCCAGCCATTCAACAAACTTCTACTACTTAGTTCAGCACAACTCTAGAAACCTAAGTCACTCTAATCCCAAGAGATGGCTCCAGATTATAGATAATAGATCATTCTATCAAAAATACAATTATTTCTAATAGAGCTTATCTAAAAGTTTTTATCTCATCTATATATTTGTATATATATATATATATATATATATATAAAGAGTTACCCTTTTGTTGACAAACTTAGTTTACCTTAAACCAAGGCATAATAAAAGTATTATATAATGTTGATGACTCAAGACATGTCCCAATTAGATTAACAAATAATTATATTTAAATCACATTTACATTTAAATAAACATTATACCCAACATTGAATACCCTTCAGTTCACGTAAAGCTGAATCTAAATAGAGCTCATTAACTCCACACTATCTAAAAACAAAGACATACATTGAGACATAGATAATTTTAGATACATAGGCATAGTTCTCTGTTTGAAATTTAAAATATCCTTTTGTTTTATTTATTTATTTTGAGTCCACCAATTTGTTAATGGCTGGAGTCCTAGATAGAGTGGGCTGTGTATCCCAAGGACATGATAAGAGTTAACTTAAGGTTTTTTCTTAGGCCTATTTTTGTTTCTCAGGCAGAACTGGAGCTCCAAAAAAAAAAAAAAAAAAAATATTTTAACAAGTTAACCTTTTCCTAACTGCACGTGCAAGAAAAACCGGTTTTGCAATTTTAAAAAATATTTTATTTTTATCAGTTTCCTCCGGAGTCTAAAGAATATCATAGCCATTCAGTGTCAAAAATATCATTTCTCCTTTTTGTAGCTATAGTATATTATTAATGATATATGCATGAGGGAATTGTTGTCACATAGGAAGTAAAGCCTTGGCTACAAAATTCTGACAAACACTAGGACTGTTAGGGAGACGGCGATGGCATCCTGTTTCAGTACTTTTGCCTGGAGAATCCCAGGGATAGGGGAGCCTGGTGGGCTGACATCTATGGGGTCGCATAGAGTAGGACACGACCGAAGTGACTTAGCAGCAGCAGTAGCAGGACTTTTAAGCATACCTTGAGGTAACATAGTCTACTGAAATCTTTTATGAGGCCCGATATGATTAGGATAAGGGAGAGAGAAAGTGAATCTCTCCCGGTCTAAAGGGTGTAAAGGTATATTTAAAAAGCAATCTTGTGAATCAGTAATAATAATGTGTCAATTTTGAGGAATAGTAATAGGTAATGGGATCTCTGGTTGCAAAAAAGAGCAAGATTCTTCAATATGTTTCAATTTTAATTGTGTGTTTATAAGTTCTTTAGTAGCTTGTAATTTTTCTTTCGTAAGGGGCCATTGCTTTGTCTAAATAGGCTCATAATTTTTCTTAGTTATTTTAATAATTGTTTTGTTTGTTAAATGAGCAGTGGCCCCTAGGAAAAATGTGGAATGCATATCTGAGTTTGCCATTGTATAAGTAAGTCCCTTCTTATTAGATTAAAGGGTACATTTATCACATAAGGTTTTAATGTTGCAGGTTGGCCTTCTGGTCCCTCACATGAGTATATTTGAACACTTTGATAAACTTTTTGTACTTTAGTTTGAGAAATTCTTGTAATTTGGCAGGAGACCTTTTGTACAGGCCAGGATTTGGGCCATAAATGTTTGGAAATAATAGTAATATCAGATCCAGTGTCGAGGAGACCAGAAAATCTTTTACCATTAATTTTGATATTTATATTTGGTCAGGCATAGTCAGATACTAATGATGTCTACAAAGACTGTTTTTGATCTGTCCTTTAAACCCATCTGTCCGTACATTATTAGAGGAATTAATAGAAATGTAAGGTAAAAGAAGTAATTGAGCAATTTTTTCCCCCTTTTTGAATTGCCATAGAATCTGAGATGACATTAGAATTTGAATCTCTCCTTTATAATCTGAATCAATTATTCTAGGGTGAACAGTAATTCCTTTAGAAGTCAGACTAGATCGGCCAAGCAAAAGACCAAAAGTTTGTGGGGGCAGGGGTCTAAAAGGTCCGGTAGGCTCTCTAGTAGGGACTGTTTTGAGGGTAAAGGAAAAAATCATTTAGGGCTGGTATATAGACGGCAGTACTGCCGGATGTTGAGGGTTTGAGGGAAAAGATAGAATTTGTTCCTGTTTGGAGTTTCCTGGAATAGGTTTTCCATCAATATCAAATTTAAATTTACAACTTTTGGCCCAGTGTATTCTTCTACGGCAGCGAGGGCAAATTTTTTGGTATTAGCCTTCTTAGGGCAGTCCCTTTTTAAATGATTTTTATTTCCACAATTAAAGCATCCTTCATTTCCCTTTTTAAAGGTAGTAGCCATTGCCTCAATCAGTATTTGCATCTTTTGAGTTTTTGATCTTAGATTGCGATAAGCTTTTAAATAATCAATAATAGACCTAGTCTCACAAATTGTAGCTATAGCTCTTTGACATTTTGATTTGCATTCTCATAAGCAAGTAATTTCTCTAGCTGTTTTTTGGTTTTTTCTCCGATTACAGTATGGGAAATAGCAGCTTCTAATCTAGTTTAAAAATTAGCATAACTTTTCATTAGGTTCCAATAAATGAGAGACTTTTGGAGTTGCGACTGTTGGCAGAGGAGAAGCATTTGGAGCAGCTGGGGCAGGGCTAGTAAGAAAATTTTGAGATATTTTGTATTGTTTTAATTAGGCCTTTTGTAAAGTTTAATCATTTAATTTATATTTATGTAATAAGTGTTCTATCTGTTGCTGAATATTGGAAGGGCTAGAATGTACCTTGAAATGGCAGAATTACAGCTTTAATAAGAGCCCATAGGGGCTAGAGATTAATTGGAATATTTTTTCCTTGTTTGGCTGCTCATTTAACATTTTCTTTGACTTGGAGCCAAATTTTTAAATCAAAACTGCATTTATCAGGAAACTAAGGATTATGTTCAACTACTGTTTGAAGGCAAGCCTCTATTTATTGCCGTGAAGCCAGAAGTCCCTAACTTTAAACAAATGGTGAAGTAAAGTAGAAAAATGATGGGGCTTTCCAGCCGTTTGACCCATGCCTTAGTACTTACCGACCTCAATAGGTCCTTGAGTCACTCCGCCCGATATGCCACGTATACCAGCGTCCCTGTTCGGGCGCCACTTGTTGGGGTCCTTTAAAGGACCGGAATCTGGAGGTACGGAGTCGACGATAAGAAAGTGAAAGAGAGAAAGAGGCCGATGTCCCTTGGTTTACGCAGAGGACCAATAAAGTCCTTGACACAGGACTTGCATCGCTCACGAAGGCACCAGGCGCCCTCTCGAGGGGGTCTTAGAAGCCCGGGCAGAAAAGTGAGCACGATGGGTCTCTACGCTCCAGAGAGTCAGCCAGAAAAGGAGAGAGAGAGAGAGACAAAAAAGACCCGGGGACCCAAGCTCTGATGGAGCAAAGGTGCTTTAATGATTTTTCTATGAGTATATATAGGCTGCAGTACAAGAAACTTCTTTCGGGAATGATAGAGATCAGAAAACCAAATGTACAGCAACCGTTACCAAGGGAACAAGGGGTAACGTTAGTCACAAGGTCAGGAGACAATGTATATCTCAAGTAAGGGGAAGGAGATTAAGCTGTTTTGTCCTAAGGAGAATGTTTACTAAAGGAGACTCATGCTTGCCTCACACAATGACCTCAGGCCCTGGGAGCAGCGTGCTGTTCCGCTTAAAGAGGGACAAAGGACTCATGAGAGACAGCACGTAGGAATCCTCCCGTCAAACATTCCCTGACAATAAAATAGCAATTGTTCTTTACACTTCAAGATATCATATAGTTATTTACTTCTCACAGCCCATTGAGGCAGGTTATACAATCCCATTTTTCATATGAGTAAGCTGAACCTGAAAAGACTACATAACCCTCTCTGAAAATCACAACTATAATGTGACAGATCTGAAATGTAAACCCCAAAATGGCTTTCAAAATCTATGCTATAGTACTGCAATAATTAAATGAGTCTGAAAACATTCTTAAATCTAAATTCTAATTTGTTCTCAACTGGAAAAAAAATAGAGATACTCTTATAAAACTTTATAAGTCTAAATAGTCTAACACTATTTATAATTAAACTTACAGTTCAGAAAAGTTTTCAAATAAAATTTTGTATATTACAGTTTGAATGTTGCCTATGAATGAATGAATATATATATATATAATCAGTCAATAGCTATAAAGACAGTTTGCAGTTTCCAGTCAAAACAGTCTGTGCCTTACAGAACAGACAGAATCAAAATGTGCTTATAATTACAGAACTCAAATTTCAGCTTAATTTGCATTGGTGTTGTCATGATTCCAAAGCAATATTTATCTTCTAACTATAATCTTAGGATACAGACAGATGATGTGAATGTAACATTCTCCCTCAGATCTCATCCATAGTAATTAGTTGTATTAAAAAGAGCTGCTTAAAAGTGGAGAAATAGTTTGACTGAAGTCATAGTAATCTTATTCTACATTCATTAATAGAAAAGAAAAATTTACTTAAAGTATAGAAATCTTCTAATTTGAAAATAATTTAAATCATATAAGGGGAAGGAGTCGGGGGAAGAGAAACCAGTCCCAGCCTCCGTTGTCAGAAAACTCAGTTTTGATCCTGAACTTTTACCACTTAGCTGGTGACTTTGAGAAAATCAGGTAACTTTCTTAAGCATCTTCTTGCTCAGCTATGAAATAAGTAGGAATGAAGGTTATGGGAGTAGCTTTTAAAATTCTGTTTCTGTCACTGAGAAAAAGGATTACTCAAGCCCACATATCTAAGCATTTGGGTTAATTTCTTTAGCATATTATAGGACCATATAATTAGCTTGCCCTGCTCAACTTATTCATCAGGTATTTGGATGGAGATGTAATCTGTTTATCAAATTTCTAGATGCAACAAAGCCAGGGGAAAAAAGTAAAAAACCATTGACAGGCTGGAATAACAGGCCAACTAACATCATATGGGATCTGTCCTTATGTGCCTAATTCTTCAACTACACTTCAGGTATTATTCTATAACACTAGCTAATGGCAATGATGGTTATGCAAGCTTATCTGGAATTTGTAGATCTATAACCCATCTCTTACTAATATATTTAACCTCCTGATCTTCTCTACCATTTTACATGACTTCCAAATAAAATTGAAACCTGGGAATCCATTTTTCCCATGTCACCACCCTGCCTCTTGTGATTCTTTAAAAATAAAGTCATTTAATTGGAAAAGTTATAAATTCATAGTCACCATCTTACTATGAAAATATCTACACAGTTCATAAATATTATGTCTGTTTTTTCAGCCTTCTTTCTCAGTTTCCACAATGACCATTTTAAATCTCCACACTGCCATGCCACAGATCATCACTCTCCCTGCAGTCTCAGAGGATGAATTTATGTCCTGCTTCTCTGAGAGAAATCATTACCTTCCAATGGCATCTCTCAAAACTAACTTTCAGATCCTCATCAATTTATTATTTCTTCTTTCCATACCACAGAGAATATCTAAGCTACTAAGACTCATTCTTCCACCCATGTGTGGACTCTTATAGTACATATGTCTTCTATATTGGATGTCCATCATGTTTAATATCCTTCTATATTCTATAAAATCACATGTTATGAGACTTGTCTCTGTAACATAACACATGGTTCAAATTTCCACCTGCCTTACAATTTGGACATAAATGTGACAGAGGCTCTACCAGTCAGGGAAGTGAATTTTGTTTTTTTGCAACTAAGAACCCTAAAATAGCCATCACATATTTCCTCTCTCCTTTACAGAAGCCTTAAAATGTCCACTTTCCTGTGTCCTCAATTTCTTCAATTCTGCTAGATCCTCTCAATAGCATTTAAACCACTTTAGTCTTCCCATTTAATACTGTTATCCAAAGAATCCCATTACTCTTTAGCTACCACCCCATGGTTTTTCTCTCTTCTTCAAAGAAAACACTCATTTATTGGATCTGTTTTAGTACATCTGGTTTCTTACTTCCAAGCTAAGCCAAATCAGGCTGATCCAGAGCCTCTACATTTTGAGGTTCTCTTTTACCAAAAGACTCCATTTTTGGTTTCTCTCATGCCACACTCCCTTACAATACCTATTTTCTTAACTATCCCATTCAGTCTCATTTGCTATTTTCTCTCCCTCTTCACAATTCCTTAGGTCCTGATCTTTGCTTTCTTTATAATCCACTAAATCTTCATAGGAAATACTTTCCATTTTCATTGTTCAACTTCACCAGCAATATTCCCTTAAGTTAAAATTTATATCTTCAAAATAAACCATACCTTTGAACTTCAGGCCCCATATGGTCAACACACATTATATAGGCTTCTTCATATGGATTCTGTCCAGGTATCACAGTCAAATGATCAAAACTGAACTCTTGATCTACACACACCCACACACATACAGAGTCACCACCTACCAATGTTTTTTTATATGTGATCCACCCATTTACTCCAGTATTGGACCCAAGAAATCACACAATCAAAGGTCAATGCAGTTATCTAAGAGTATATCTAAGTAATATATAGATATTCAAATAAAGTACTAAGTGTGTATGTGTGTGTACAGCAAGCCTCCTATATTTGAACCTTCAAGTTGCAACCTTTCCAGATGGGAATGTGCATTAGCATGTCCAATCCCATATGTTAGTTTACATGTCTGGTGTACGATGTCATACTCTACAAATGGTTACACTTTCGTGTACTTTACTGCACAGAGTGCTATAGTATAGTATCTTTATTCCAAGCCCAGGGTGCCCAAAAGCTAATGTAAAAGCAGCAGTGATGTAGCTGGCATGGCTAAGGAAATAGTCATGACAAAGGAAATGGCAAGGGGATTTCTTTATTTGAGGAGCCACAGTTTTTGAGGCACAGGACCCAAACATAGAACAATACATGAAAGTTGCAGCAACCATTCAGAATGCAATCCAGTACTATCATCTATGTCATCTACATGTCATCTGTGATGAGAAAAAGAGCTACTACCCAAACACAACTGAATCATTTTTTTTTTTTTTCTGAATCATTTTTAAGAGGGTATAATAGAAGTAAATCCAGGAATCTGTGCCATCAGCATTAGGTATGAGAGAAATAGCAGCTTGTCTTCCATCTCCTATTGCTAATGATGCTTGAGCTCTACCATTTCCTTTCTCCTCTCCTTCCTCCAGTCAGTAACTCTTCTTGCCAGTTCACTCGATTGCCAACCCCTACATGCCAGCTATTGTACTGTGATCCTGTACATTTTAAGGTGCTGTACAGAACCTAACAGAAACAGAAGATATTAAGAAGAGGTGGTGAGAATACACAGAAGAACTATACAGAAAAGATCTTAATGACCCAGATAACCATGATGGTGTGGTCACTCACCTAGAGTCAGATATCCTGGAGTGTGAAGGCAAGTGGGCCTTACAAAGCATCACTACGAAGAAAGTTAATGGAAGTGATGGAATTCCAGCTGAACTATTTCATATTCTAAAAGATGATGGCGTTAAAGTAGTGCACTCAATATGCTGGTGGATTTGGAAAACTCAGCAGTGACCACAGGACTGGAAAAGGTCAGTTTTCATTCCAATACCAAAGACAGGCATTGCAAAAGAATGTTCAAACTACTGCACAATTACACTCATCTTACATGCCAGCAAAATAATGCTTAGAATTCTCCAAGCCAGGCTTCAACTGTATGTGAAACAAGAACTTTCAGATATTCAAGCTGGATTTGGAAAAGGCAGAGGAACCACAGACAGAACTGCCAATACCCACGGGATCATAGAGAAAGCAAGGGAATTCCAGAAAAATGACTGCTTTATTGACTACACTAAAGTCTTTGACTGTGGATTGCAACAAACTGTGGAAAATTTTTCAAGTGATGGGAATACCAGACCACCTTATGCCGGGGTCCAGCCTCAGCAGGATCCAGGGGTACCCTCAGGATGAACGGCATCAGCGAGAGAGAGACGTGAGACGAGCCTTGATAGGGCCAAGTCTGCAAGGGAGAGAGAGAGAAAGAGAGAGAGAGAGAGAGAGAATGACCAGACGGGGGTGTTTGCAGGGTCTGGCAGAGTCTGGCAATGCTTTATTTTTTACCATGGCTTTTATACCCTAAATTAGTACATTTCTAAGGGGAAGATAGTTTAACATACATCAGCTTGTTCTTCATGAAACCAGGGTGTTTTCTGCATACTTCTTTGTTTATGAGGGTCTTGTACTTTATCTTCTGGCCTTGGGGCCTATTGACATTTTATCACCTAGGTGAATGCAAAGCTGTTTTCCATAATCTATTCTTTAATGAACACAAAGGTCAGTCCTTTTGCAGAAGTTATCAGTTAAATTTATCTAAAAGGTTTACCACACAAAGACTCTGCAGCTCCAGTGAGGCAGCCCCTGTTTATCATTCCTGGTTAAAATTAACAGGTTTAAACTCTTATTTTTCTAAATCTTTAACTATAACCACTTTTAGAATAGTATTTTTATGTTCTCTAATAGGGCTTCCTCACCCCCAAAGGGCTCTGTGTCTATTAGGGCCTTTATGTGATCAGGTCCTTTATGCTGTTTTATGATTGGGGTATTATAAGCAATCATGCATATTAGTACCAAGGGCATAAACGCACTTGCCAAACAAACTAAAATACCAGCAAAGGAGTTTAAATTAAAACACTCCTTTCACCCTGGATAATCTCATAAAATACCACCACCCGGGAAACTTATTGATTAAAGTTCTAAACTGATTCTTATTTGGAAAGAGATCGAGGAAGGCCTTCTGCCTGTGTCACAGAAATTAGGGAGTAGTCTATTGAAGCAAGCATCAGAAAGACAGATATCATCTTTAAGGTGAGCGCTGGGGGCAACTTTACAGAATCCCTGAAAACCTGATCCGCCTTGCCCTTCAGGTCTTCTCCTTATGACCTTGTCATGGGTGAGATCTCATGTGCTGGCTCCCGGCAACCTTAACTGCCTCCTGAAAATCTGTATGCAGTTCAAGAAGCAGCAGTTAGAACTGGACATGGAACAATAGATTGGTTCCAAATTGGGAAAGGAGTATATCAAGACCGTATATGGTCACCTTGCTTTTTTAACTTCAAGGCAGAGTGCTTCTCTTGTGGCTTCCCTTGTGGCTCAGCTGGTAAAGACTCTGCCTGCAATGTGGGACACCTGGGGTCAATCCCTGGGTTGGGAAGATCCCCTGGAAAAGGGAAAGGCTACCCACTCCAGTATTCTGGCCTGGAGAATCCCAGGAACTGTATAGTCTATGCAGTCGCAAAGAATCAGAGACAACTGAGTGACTTTCAATTTCACTTTCATGCAGATTACATCATGCAAAATGCTGGACTGGATGAATCACAAACTGGAATCATGATTGCTAGGAGAAATATCAATTACCTCAGATATGCACATGACACCACCCATATGGCAGAAAGCAAAGAGGAACTAAAGAGCCTTTTGATGAAAGTGAAAAAAGAGAGTGGGAAAGCTAGCTTAAAATTCAACATTCAAGAAACTAAGGTCATGGCATCTGGTCCTATCACTTCATGGTAAATAGATGAGAAACAGTGGAAACAGTAACGGACTTTATTTTCTTGGGCTCCGAAATCACTGCAGATAGTGACTGCAGCCATGAAATGAAAAGACATTTGATCCTTGCAAGGAAAGCTATGGTCAACATAGACAGCATATTAAAAAGCAGAGTTATTACTTTGCAGGGAAAGGTCCATCTAGTCAAAGCTATGGTTTTTCCAATAGTCATGTATGGATGTGAGAGTTGGACTATAAAGAAAGCTGAGGGCTGAAGAATTGATGCTTTTGAACTGTGGTGATGAAGACTCTTGAAAGTCCCTTGGACAGCAAGAAGATCCAACCAGTCAATCCTAAAGGAAATCAGTCCTGAATATTCAGTCCTGATGCTGAAATTAAAGCTCCAATACTTTGGCCACCTGATGCAAAGAACTGACTCACGGGAAAAGACCTTGATACTGGGAAAGATTGAAGGCAGGAGAAGACAGGGACAACAGAGCATGAGTTGGTTGGATAGCATCACTCACTCTATGGACATGAGTTTGAGAAAGCTCCACCAGTTGGTGATGGACAGGTAAGTCTGGCATGGTGCAGTTCATGGGGTCGGAAAGAGTCAGACTCAACTGAGGGACTGAACTGAACTGAGCAATAATATTAAAAGTGCTTATTTTTTGTATTTGTTTTTTAAGTACTATTTGTGTGAAAATTATTGTAAACCGATTATGGTATAGTACCATATAGCCGATTGTGTTATTTGGGTACCTAGGCTAATTTTGTTGGAGATTTTTGAACAAACTGGACTTATGAACACAGTCTCAGACTTATGGACACTTGTTCATATACAGGGCACTTCCTGTGTGTATATAAACATGTATTTAATATTTTACTCCATTTTTTACCCCTGATGTCTGCATTATTGATATGAAGTAAGTATAGAAAGAGAAGGAAGTGAGAAAGTTTCTACATTTCCTCCATGCTTACAATTTTTAAAAAGATTCTTTAGGTTCTGTGTGTACAAAATGCCATTAATCACTGGGTTCATACTGTGTAGCACTTTATAATGTATTTTTATCTTTGATCCAACAGAAGTACATATCCAGTTATAGAAAAAAGACAGTAGGCCTACCAGCTAAGCAGTATGTTTGCAATCTCTCTAGCTGTGATTTCAAAAAGGCTTCTTTGGAAGCAGATTTCTATCCCACTAGTTTTTAATAAGAGAGGGAAAATTGGTTTACAATACGAACTTTTAAACTTTCCCTTATTTTCATACCAATTGCTTGCCCCACACTTGAACCCAACAATTTCCCATCTATTCAAGAGCTTTTGTACTCATAGTTCTTAGCCAGAATCAAAGCAGTTTGGCTGAATGAGACTGTGCTGTCATATGGGCCATAGATAAAAAGACCAAGCACATAAGTGGAGGCAATTCATGGACTTCCTAATGCACTTTTTTCCCCCCACTTTTGAGCTTATTGAACTAAATGTCTGAACATTTTTAGGTTTATCTCTGGATTTTGACCTTCATGTGTCCAAGTTTTTATTGAACTTTGAAGCATTTCAACTCATGTAGTTATATAGCTGAAATAGTATGCTCCTGTAGTTATAGTCAATTCCTTACAATTTGTAGTAATTTATGCCTTAACTTTTTCAGAATTGGTGATTATTTTTAATGCTTGATAAAACTTACTAATTATATCATTGATATTACATCAGAGACCTCAAAATGACTATGCGTGCTCAGTCGTGCCCAACTCTTTAACACCCTATGGATTATAGCCCTCCACACTCCTCTGGCCATGGGATTTTCCAGGCAAGAACACTGGAGTGTGTTTCCATTTTCTTCTCCAGGGGATCTTCTGTCCCAGAGATCGAATCCATGTCTCCTGCACTTCTTGCATTGGCAGGCAGATTTTTTTACCACTGAGCCACTTGGGAAACCCCCAAAATGACTATACTATGCTAAGTCACTTCAATCATGTCTGACTCTTTGAGACACCATGGACTGTAACCCTCCAGGCTCCTCTGCCCATGGGGATTCTCCAGGCAAGCAAGAATACTGGACTGGATTTCCATGCCCTCCTCTAGGGGATCTTCCCCACCCAGATATCAAACCCATGTCTCTTACTTCTCCTGCATTGGAAGGCGGGTTCTTTACCACTAGCACCATCTGGGAAGCCCCAAAATGACTATAAAGTGAAAGTGAAAGTGAAGTTGCTCAGTCGTGTCCGACTCTTTGTGACCCCATGGACTGTAGCCTACCAGGCTCCTCACTATATGGAATTTTCCAGGTAAAAATACTGGAGTGGATTGCCATTTCCTTCTCCAGGGGATCTTCCCAACCCAGGGATCGAACCTGGGTCTCCTGCATTGCAGACAGCCACTTTACCGTCTGAGCCACCAGGGAAGCCCTAAAAAGTGACTAAAATGACTATAAGTGGCTAAGAATTGTTTTCATATAATGTTGATATCTAGTCCTTAGAAATGCCTATGCAAGTTATAAGAAAAATAAAAGGAATAATAGAAGGACCAATAAATGGGACAAAGAGTTAATGAGAGACTTGGAATAACACTGAATGCCAAATTGTAGTAGGGTTATAAGAACAGACTACTTTATGCCTGTGATGCATTCATAAAATTGTATCATGGGCTAAAGTTGAGGAGGGAAGATGTAGTAATGCTAGACTAATGAGCAGTGTTTTCAGAGATAGATATTTCATATTCAAAGCTGGGAAAGCACAAAAACAGTTTATTTTCTTCCTTGTGCTCTTGCAAACATGTGTGTATGCATGGTGCAGGTGCACACACATAATTTTTATCATATGCTGGTTACTTCTACACAGATATCACATTTGTATAACAAAATCAAATATACAAACTGACTCCATGACCCTTCCCACTGTTAATCCTCTTGTTCCTGAGTTTCCTGCTTTAGTTTCTATCCCTTCTGTTACTATCCAGGTTACTCAGACTTGAAAGCATTACTTTCCCTCTTGAGATCTCATCTCACCTTAACCTACAGTTTACTCATTGCCAAGTCCTATCCCTTCTTATTCAGAATATCTTTTCCATCTGTCCCTCCTTTCTTTTGCTATTGCTATCATCCTTGATTTGACCCTGAATTTCACAACCTGAGCTAATGCTATACCTGCTGAATCTGAATTCACTACATCTCACTCTTCCTACTGTAAGCTATCTGTACATTGCTGGGAGATTTGCATTCCTGAAGGACAATTCTAATTTTATGTTTCTCTGCTCATAAAAGTTTAGTACCTCTGGCTGCAGAATGAAGTTTCATCTCTCTATTCTAGCATGCCAGCCCCTAGGAGGCTTCTTCTGCCTTTCCAAGTCTATTTTTTATTACATAGTCTGTCCTCCTTGTAACCTGAACTAGACTTTTCTCTCCAGGCTGTTCCATTGTTGCCTTTACTCAGGTCCTTACCTCTTTCTCATGAGATAACATGCTCATTATTTGCTGAGTGAAATAATCAATTAATTATTTCACTATTTTTCCCAGTTATAATGGAAGCTCAATGAATTAAGGATCTATATCTGATGCATTTATATCCCCCCATACTTTGAGCAAAGTTGACTTGAAATATTTTTAAACAAACAACTGTTTAAGTTATGTAATCTCGATTAAAACCCAACATTCAAAAAACTAAGATCATGGCATCCAGTCCCATCACTTCATGGCAAGTAGATGGGAAAACAATGGAAACAGTGACAGTCTATTTTCTTGTGCTCCAAAATCACTGCAGATGGTGACCGCAGCCATGAAATTTTTAAAAAAATTGCTCCTTGGAAGAAAATCTATGACAGATCTAGGCGCCTATTAAAAATCAGAGACATTACTTTTCCAACAAAGGTTCATATAATGAAAGCTATGTTTTTGTCCAGTAGTCATGTGTGGATGTGAGAGTTGGAACATAAAGAAGGCTCAGCACCAAAGAATAGATGCTTTTGAACTGTGGTGTTGGAGAAGCCTCCTGAAAGTCCCTGGGACTGCAAGGAGATCAAACCAGTTAATCCTAAAGTAAATCAGTCCTGAATATTCATTTGAAGGACTGATGCTGATGCCAAAGCTCCAATAATTTGACCATTTGATGCAAAGAACTGATTCATTGGAAAAGACCCTCATGCTGGGAAATATTGAAGGTAGGAGTAGAAGGGAATGACAGAGGATGAGATATTTGGATATCATCACCTACTCAGTGGACATAAGTTTGATCAAACTCTGGGAGATGGTGAAGGACAGGGAAGCCTAGAGTGTTGCTGTCCATGGGATCACAAAGAGTTGGACTCAACTGAATGACTGAACAACAACAACAGTGAGACATAAGACCTGAAGTGAGAAACTGCCAGACACCGACAAAAGACACTGAAGACTACACAAGCAGATGGAAAGGCACACCATGTTCATGGATTGGAAAAATTAATATTTTTACAATTACCAACCATTTTATGCAAAGCAATTTGCCTGTTCAGTGCAATTTCCATCAAAATACCAATGGCACTTTTCCCAGAACTAGAACGCAGAATTTTAAAATTTGTATGGAAATGCAAAAAACCTAGAGTAGCTAAAACAATCTTGAAAAAGAAAAATAATCCTGGAGGTATCAAACCCCTGATTTCAAACAATACTAAAAAATTGAACAGTATGATAGTGGCACAAAAACAGATACATAGATGAATGTAACAGAGCAGAGAACTCAGATAAACTATCAAGAAAACAAAAGGGTTACTTTATGACTAGAGGAGATATTCAATAAAAGCTTAATATCCATAATATACAAAGAACTGATGCAATTCAACATTAAAAAAAAAAAAAAAAGTAAAGAATCCAACTTAAAAAGGGGTCTCTGCCAGAGACTTCTCTGGCAGTCAAGTGGCTAAGACTCCACACTTCCAATGCAAGGGGTGTGAGTTTTATCACCGGTTAGGACAATAGGACTCCACATTCTGTTCAGCATGGCCAAGAAAATATTTAAAAAATGGGCAGATGATCTAAACAGACATTTTTCCAAAGAACTGTTAAATTATTCATTCTACTCCTTGGCATTTGTGTGAAGAAAATGAAAATATTACTTAGAAAAGATGTATGTACCCTTCTATTCACTGCAGCATTGCTTACAATAGGCAAGATATGGGAGGAACCTAAGTGCCCAGAAGTAGATGAATGGATAAAGAAGCATAAGTATATTAGATTCTTTGAATGATTTTAGTGTGAAAAGTTCAGGATGTAACAAAAAGCATAAAAGATAACAAAGGTTCTATTCTGCCTACATGTGTTAATAAATGTGATGTATTAAATACTCAACAACAACAGCAAAAAGAAGTAGTACTGGGATATATGTACAATAGAATAGTACTTAGCCATAAAAAAGAATGAAGCTTTGCCATTTGGAACAGCATGAATAGACTTAGATTGTCTTATGCTAAGTAAAATAAGTCAGAGGAATACAAATACTGTATAGTTTCACCTATGTGTGAAATCTAAAAATAAAATGAAAAAACAGAAATGAGTCAAAAAAATACAGAGAACAAGAGGTTATTTGCCAGAGGGGAAGTGGTTGGTATAAGCAGATAAATGGGTGAGGGAGAAAAAAAGATACATAACTTCCAACTGTGAAATAAATGAGTCATAGGTATAAAATTTGCAATATAGAGAATATGGTCGATGATGTAATATCTTTGTATGGTGACTATAGTAACTAGACTTATCATGACGATCATTTTGAAATGTATAGAAATGTGGAATCACTATACTGTGTAACAAGAACTAACAAGTGTTTTAGGTCAATTATACTTCAAAATCAAACAAACAAAAACTAGAAAAAGTAGTTAGATTTGTTGTTCCCATCGATGGGGTATAGGGAATTGGATAAAGGCAGTCAAAATGTACAGATTTTCATTTGTAAGATAAATATGTACTAAGGATGTAATGTACAGCGTTATAAATATAATTTGCACTGTAGTGTATTATATATGAAAGTTTTTCAGAGCATAAATTCTAAGAGTTATAATCACAAGGAAATTTTTTTCTATTTAATTTTTAGCTGAATCACATTCATTAAATTTAAATTATCACCTTATGATATATGCAAATAAAATTACTGCACTGTACACCTTAAATATCTAGTTTCTCTGTGTCAATCATATCTCAATAACACTGGAAGAAAACAATTAAACCTTGATTTAAGGAACTTATAACCATCATATATTAGTTCATACAGGGAAATATCATTGTACAATTCAAAAAGGGTTATAATAAGAATATATAAAAACGTATTTGTGATAATAAAAAGGAAGATATTATCAAGTTGATATTGAGAAGGAGGAATAAATTTCAAAAAAGAAAAATCAGTAAACTGTTTTGGATATGTTTATTTCCGGATGCCTATATTCCTTCCAAGTGGGATCTATATAATAGTTGAATATAGAGTCAGTAGTTATCTGTGTGAAAGACAAAAATTTGAGAGTTTTCAGAAACTGTAAAATAGCTAAAGTTATGGGAATGGATGAGATCACTCAGGGAAAAGTTCTCAACTAAGTGAAGAAAAAAGGGTAGAAATAAACTAAAGATTGGTAACTACTATGATGCCATGCCAAGTACAGTGTGAGATATTGGCGGTTCTTTGTATTTTTCTTGTCCTAGCTTTATTTTTACTACACAGAAGATATTTTTGGTGTGTTAAATGAAGTTTTACTCAGTTTTATTCTGTTAAAGGAAGGAGGTAGGTTTATAACTTTAAAGCTTCAGATTTTTGAGAGACTCAAAGGACAGAACGTGGTTATCAACCTTCTTTGCAGAGAAACCAAAGAATAAAGAAAAGTATAGCTAGATTGGTTGTGACAATGAAGGATGGAATATTTTTTTAAATCACAACTTGTTTCTTTGTGCATTACTTTGATCAGATGCAAAGCAACTCTCCTCATGCTTTAAACTGAGGAACGAAGTAGCAATGGTCAGAAGGAGAAATGTTAGTTCTGTCCTGATTTTTGCAAGTGCTTTCTATGGAGAACAGTAGTTGCAGCAAACACAGCAGCTCTGCTTGCAGCAGCAAGAGTACTTGATAATTCTCATCAGGCACTTAACCAGTTGATGAACTTTTATGAATTAATATAAAGGTGACAGTCTACTATGGGGAAATTATTCAGAATAAAGGTAGCAATTTATTCCATGAGACTTGGTTTATCCAAATATAAATAATTTTTACATATATAAAAAGTATACTTACTATGTATACATATATAAATGTTTGTCTAATACCAAGAATTACATATATATATATATATACACAAATATTTTAGGACACTGAAGTTTCTCATGATTAATATGTATAGCATTTAATTATATTTCATTGGTCTTGATATTTAATTTTATTTTAATAATTTTGGAATAATATGAATGATTATAAATTTTATATGTTTGAATATTCTTGTTAGAGATACTATGTTTATGTGATGAATCTTTAGGAAAAGATATATATGCACTTATTAACTGGTGATACTCTTTTTAATTGTAGAATTTAATAAAATTAGAATTATAAAAGAAGGAATGTGATAGTTTTAAACTAAAAGTATATTTGCTAATAATTGTATTGCATTTTTATCATGTTCTTTCTGGAGAACATAAGAAAAATTGAACAAAAATGTTTCAATATTACTAGTTTTTAATATATACTGAGTAAATCAATTTATTTCCATTACAAAGAAGGACTAGTGTCAATATTATGTTTTGTCTAATACCAAGAATTTCAATGAAGGTATATGGATAATTCATGATTTACTGCATTTATAGCTTTATTTGTATGTCAGTACTATTTTCTGGGGTTAGATCAAGACCTTTATATAAGCACAAGAGGATTGTGACTCACGTAGACAAGGAGTTCCATTTCTTTTTAGAGAGACTATTGCTTGTGCTTCACAGTTGCACTTTGTTCAGAATACAGATATTAATCTCTTCCGTGTTTTCTTTATCATAACAGTCTCCATGGTGCGATCCTGGATACATTTTAATGTATCGTTATTAATTGACTATAGTTCTGCTTCATACTTTAGAAATGCATTTGATAATGCCAATTAAATGCATCCATATTTTTAATATGAAAGTGTGAAAGTGAAAGTCATTCAGTCATGTCTGGCCTGTCAAGCTCCTCTGTCCATGGAATTCTCTAGTCCAGAATACTGAAGTGGGTAACCATTCCCTTCTCCAGGGGATCTTCCCAGCCCAGGGTTGAATCCCAAGTCTCCCACACTGCAGGCAAGCTTTCTTTACTGAACCACCGGGGAAGCCCAAGAATACTGGAGTGGGTATTCTGGATCAAACGGGGAGTCTCCTGCATTATAGGTGCATTCCTTACCAGCTGAGCTACCAGGGAAGCCCATAAGGTGCTTCAAACTCAGACTGAGATTCCATACTTTCTTTAGACAATTTGAGAATTTCATAAAATTTAGAGATTTAAAAGTTCTTTCTCCTGGGTTAATGTGTTATATTTTCCCATGGTTCAGACTGATTTTAAAATTTTTAACCATTTTAAAATTAATATTATATGTTAGATCTATCTATATGATTTTTTAACACATTTATACATTGAAAATATCTATATTATAGCCAGAAGCCACTAATTGATTACTACATGACATATTTTTAAGATGTTTGATATAAATTTTTATATAAGGACCATGAATTATTTTTTTTATTTATAATTATAGGAAAAATAAATTTGGACTGTGTTCAAATAATATTGCTGAAGGGATTTTGGAAGCAGCAGGAAAACACTCCATCTAACCCCAATTAGTCTTGTTTTCTTCATTCAGTGCAGTTCTGCTTTTCAACATATTCACTAAACAGGATGATAAAGAAAATTAATGTGGTTAGAAAGCAATTCAATAGCAAATGTTTATAGCTCATAATTGTTTTTTCCTGTCATCATTTTCATAAAACCTGTCAGCTCTGATAAAAAGGTTCAAGGAGCATGGAAGCTGGGGAAAAGGCACATGCACCTAAATTATACCTAAATTACACAATAGCTATGCTCCTTCAAAGTAACATGGAAGTCATTTTTTTTTTTTTGTCAATTTAAATATAATTTTATTGCTCTTGGTGAGTTCACTATGTCTCAGAATAAGTAAGCCTGATTATGAATCCAAATATTTTAACTCATATGTGAATGCTTATATAAAGAAAATTCCTTGTGGGTTTAAAAACAAAAAAAAAAGTTTATCCACAAGAAAATACCACAGCTCCATCTCTATAGAGTTTCCTTACTCTATTTTAATTATAATAATGTCTTTCTGTCCCATTTTTTCCAAAACTCCCACAAATGAAAAATTTAGCAATAGTTTTATTTGTCTAAGGATGCCTTTGTTGAAACTGTGTGAAAAGCGTCATAGAGAACTGAATGGGTGAATTTAATTCAGATGACCATTATATTCTTCCCTTAGAAGAAATGGAATAGCCCTTATTGCCAACAAGAGTTCAAAGTGAAGTACTTGGGTGCAATCTCAAAAATAACAAAATGAACTTGGTTTGTTTCCAAGGAAAACCATTCAATATCATAGTAATCCAAGTCTATGTCCCAACTACAAATGCCAAAGAAGCTGAAGTTGAATGGTTCTATGAAGACCCACAAGACCTTTCAGAACTCACACCAAAAAAAGAAGTCCTTTTCATCATAGGGGACGGGAATGCAGAAATAAGAAGTCAAGAGATACCTGGAGTAACAGGCAAATTTGACCTTGAAGTACAGAATGAAACAGGGCAAAGGATAACAGAATTAAAAGAATGCACTGGTCATAGAAAACACTCTCTTCCAACAACACAAGGAACAATTCTACACATGGACTTTGCAAAATGGTTGATATCAAACTGAGATTGATTATATTCTTTGCAGCTAAAGATGGAGAAGCTCTACACAACAAAAACAAGACTGGGAGCTGACCGTGGCTCAGATCATGAGCTCCTCATTGCAAAATTCAGACTTAAATTGAAGAAAGTAGGGAAAACCACTAGGCCATTCAGGTATGACCTAAATCAAATCCCTATGATTATACAGTGGAGGTGACAAATAGATTTAAGGGGTTAGATCTGATAGAGTGCCTGAAGAACTATGGACGGAGGTTCGTGACATTGTACAGGTCAAGGTGACCAAAACCAGCACGAAGAAAAAGAAATGCAGAAAGGCAAAATGGCTTTCTGCAGAAGACTTACAAACAGCTGAGAAAAGGAGAGAAGTGAAAGGCAAAGGAGAAAAGGAAAAAATAGACTCATTCAAGTGCAGAGTTCCAAAGAAGAGCAAGGAGAGATACAAAAACCTTCTTAAGTGAACAAGGCAAAGAAATACAAGAGAAAAATAGAATGGAACAGACTAGCAATCTCTTCAAGAAAATTAGAGTTACAAACGGAATATTTCATGCAAAGATGGACACAATAAAGGACAGAAACGGTGAGGACCTAACTGAAGCAGAAGATAAGAAGAGGTGGCAAGAATACACAGAACTATACAAGAAAGGTCTCAGTAACCCAGATAACCACTGTTGTGTGGTCAGTCACCTAGAGCCAGACATCCTGGAGTGTAAAGTCAAGTGGGCCTTATGAAGCATTACTACCAACAAAGCTAGTGGAGGTGATGGAATTCCAGTTGAGCTATTTCATATCCTAAAAGATGATGGTGTTAAAGTCGTGCACTCAATATGCTGGTGAACTTGGAAAACTCAGCAGTGGCCACAGGACTGGAAAAGGTCAGTTTTCATCCCAGTCCCAAAGAAGGCAATGCAAAAAAAAAAAAAAGTTCAAAGTGCAAGAGTCTGTATAAAGTGAAAAATCAGAGTAGGGCCAAGTTAAAAATATGGGACTAAAGTCCTAGAAAATTGCAGCTGGCAAAGGATGTCTAAAGATTACACAAATGTTCATGAATCATACAGTTGCCATATTTAAGAAGTTAGAACATTCAGTTAAATGAGAATTTCAAATAAACAACACATAGGTTTTTCATATAAGTTTATCTCATGCAATGTTTGGGATATATTTACACTGAAAAATTATGTGTTATTTATCTGAAATTGACATTTAATTAAGCATCCTATATATTTTTTTTTTTTTGCCTCTGCTTTTTATTTATTTATTTATTTTTTATTAGTTGGAGGCTAATTACTTCACAACATTTCAGTGGGTTTTGTCATACATTGATATGAATCAGCCATAGATTTACACGTATTCCCCATCCCTATCCTCCCTCCCACCTCCCTCTCCACCCGATTCCTCTAGGTCTTCCCAGTGCACCAGGCCCGAGCACTTGTCTCATGCATCCCACCTGGGCTGGTGATCTGTTTCACCATAGATAATACACATGCTGTTCTTTCGAAACATCCCACCCTCACCTTCTCCCACAGAGTTCAAAAGTCTGTTCTGTACTTCTGTGTCTCTTTTTCTGTTTTGCATATAGGGTTATCATTACCATCTTTCTAAATTCCATATATATGTGTTAGTATGCTGTAATGTTCTTTATTTTTCTGGCTTACTTCACTCTGTATAATGGGCTCCAGTTTCATCCATCTCATTAGAACTGATTCAAATGAATTCTTTTTAATGGCTGAGTAATATTCCATAGTGTATATGTACCACAGCTTCCTTATCCATTCATCTGCTGATGGGCATCTAGGTTGCTTCCATGTCCTGGCTATTATAAACAGTGCTGCGATGAACACTGGGGTGCATGTGTCTCTTTCAGATCTGGTTTCCTCAGTGTGTATGCCCAGAAGTGGGATTGCTGGGTCATATGGCAGTTCTATTTCCAGTTTTTTAAGAAAAAAAACTGAAAAAAAACTTGTAAAAGAATGAAACTAGAACACTTTCTAACACCATACACAAAAATAAACTCAAAATGGATTAAAGATCTAAATGTAAGACCAGAAACTATAAAACTCCTAGAGGAGAACATAGGCAAAACACTCTCCGACATAAATCACAGCAAGATCCTCTATGACCCACCTCCCAGAATATTGGGAATAAAAGCAAAACTAAACAAATGGGACCTAATGAAACTTAAAAGCTTTTGCACTACAAAGGAAACTATAAGTAAGGTGAAAAGACAGCCCTCAGATTGGGAGAAAATAATAGCAAATGAAGAAACAGACAAAGGATTAATCTCAAAAATATACAAACAACTCCTGCAGCCCAATTCCAGAAAAATAAATGACCCAATCAAAAAATGGGCCAAAGAACTAAACAGACATTTCTCCAAAGAAGACATACAGATGGCTAACAAACACATGAAAAGATGCTCAACATCACTCATTATTAGAGAAATGCAAATCAAAACCACAATGAGGTACCATTACACGCCAGTCAGGATGGCTGCTATCCAAAAGTCTACAAGCAACAAATGCTGGAGAGGGTGTGGAGAAAAGGGAACCCTCTTACACTGTTGGTGGGAATGCAAACTAGTACAGCCGCTATGGAGAACAGTGTGGAGATTTCTTAAGAAACTGGAAATAGAACTGCATCCTATATTTTATATGGCATCCCCACTGTAAGAAAAGCAGTTTAAACATCTGTTCTTCTTGGAGAGCAAAGGACTGCTTTTAACAGTATTGATGGCCAGGTCTAATAGCTACTCTTTACCATGAACTCTCTTTCCTTGCCACCCACTTCGTCTTCTCTGCAAAGCTGAAAGTACTTAAAACAGCAGCTAGCTTGAGGGGAGACCCTAAGAGAAAGAACAGGAACTAGCTTCCTCCTGCCCCTAAAGACAGCTGCTTTCAGGTGCTATGCAGGCCTTGACTGGAGGGGGCTGGGAAGTCAGGCCTCTGAAGGAAAATTTAAGTGTTGATAAATTTCTTAGCCTAGATTCATCTTTGTATCATTGTATAACTCAGAAAGAATGGAGGACTTATAGGCACTACCAAGTTTTCATCCAGAGGTAGATAAAATTACCCCCATTGTGAGAGACACAAAACATAAAGTTGGATTGCCAACATCCCATGTATTACATTTGTTCAGTATATCAAGCACATATGACAATAAAATACTATGCAACTTTTATGTGTCTCAAGATTTTATGAGATTAATTCATTTAGAAGAATAATTGTAAAATGATAACTCAAAACTTAGTAATACTATTTATAACATATTTAAGTATCATTAAAAAATACTACATATTACTGAATATTAATAGCCCTTGTATGTAACAAATTTATAATCACTTTGTGTTACAGAATTTTAGCTTCTTTATTAAAGTGTGATTACATTAAATAAAATTCAGAAATTTTAAGTGTATAATTTGATGTACTGCCATTTGGATCAGAATACTTTAAAAATCTAATGAAAACTGTTACTTCACACATGCAGGGACACAGATTTTTTTTTTTTTCCATACAATTTTAGGGTGCTTTATCACCCATTTAAAATTTTTGCTTAAAGTTTTTTTTTTACAGACTGACTGTTAATTATTCAAGACAATGACTTTACAAATGTTTTATACATATATATCTAAATTTCTTGAGGTTGTACCAAATATTTATTTTTTTTCAATTGATCAATTTATTTTAATTGGAGGATAATTGCTTTACAATGTTGTGATAGTTTTTGCCATGCATCAACATGAATCGGCCACAGGTACACATGTGTCCCCCCGATCCTGAACCTCCCTCCCACCCCCTTCCACTCTATTCCTCTGGGTTGTCCCAGAGCACTGGCTTTGGGAGCCCTGTGTCATGCATCAAACTTGAACTGGCTACATATGGTAACGTGTGTGTTTCAATGCTATTGCCTCAAAGCATCCCACCCTCACCTTCTTGTGCCAGATATTTATAAATATCAGTGTTACTGTTTTAAGTGAATGTTAACTATAAATGCTGTATTCTCATCTACTTGATTAGCAATAGAATGCTATTAGAATATATTCATATAACTTTTTTTAGATGCAGATTTATTTTTTCCATTTTTCAATAGGAATTCCTACTTAGAACTGGCTTTTTTTTACAACCCTGGAGAAGGAACATAACAGAATAGTTAACATCTACTTGCGTATAAAAACAAAGGCTTTGAATGGAATGATTCCCTACAGTGAGTATTAAAAGTTTGACCTCCTATATTTCATGTTTCTTTCTCAAATGTTAACCTACTAAATCATTGAAGTATTCATTTAAATGTTTGGGAGAAACCTTTCTAACCCAGTGCATGAAGTATTATTAAAGTGAAATGTTGGTTCTTTCTAGTTTTCTTTAAAATTTCTTCAATTTATGAGTTAGTTAATGAAACATGACTTACAAACAGGCTCTGAACCAGCAAGAAAGAATATAGCAAGCATATATAAGTGATGGCATATGGCTATAGCAGGGAAACAGTAACGCAGGAAATGTTTTAGATAGCACATTTTTATAATATAAATAACCAAACATGAATTGCATTCATATTTGGTAACTTGGAAAAAGGCATTTCAAACCCGGTGTTCATTTAGCAATCAGGAAAATGCCTATCACTCTTAAAGCATTATCATAAAATTAGCTGGCTTAAAAAAATAGCATTAACAATATTTGTTTAAGGAAATACTTCCATGTACAGGGGTCTCTACATTATGGTCTCTGTCATTTACGGATGAATACCACTAAAGTGTATTGCTTTCAGTGTTGCAAATGTGACAATTGGTTTCTATCTTTTGAAGTGAATATAACATAGTTCAAACAGCTCCCTATGTTGGAGGTGTTATGTCTTCAGTACTTGGTCCAATGATCCATTACAAGGTCGTTTCCCAAGTGAGTGTCTCATCTACTTTGAAGTATTTTGGAAACTGATTCATCATTCTGTACTTTTTAAACAAAATTTAACCTCTTTTTTTATTTGAATATGAGAAAAATTCCTTAAAGTAGTATTTTTGGAAAACCAAATACAGTTAAAAGTTTTGAACATTAAGTTAAAAATGAGAATTTCTGTTATATTTTAGAAAGAAATTAACTTATCAAAATTATGTCAGCCTTGTTTATTTCCCAGGAATGTAGACACCCATGTTTAAATAATGGCTTTAGAATACTTGATTATGTTAAAAGAGAGAAGATTAAAAAAAAAAGAAAGAAAGAATAACTGAGTTTTATATGGGAAACCTAAGTGGTGGCAGTTGACCATGAAATTTGGAGGTAATAGTGCATTGCTGGGGAAACAAAAAAATCAAAACCTAGAACAAAGGAGACAAACATAATACTTTAATTCCACAAAGAAACCAAAGTGATTTTCTGGCTTTGCAATGTTTTGAATTACATAGATTTGGAAGGTAAAAAGTGTGGAAGGTAACAACTTATAGCCAGAGAAACAACCAACCTCTGAGAATGCCCTTCCTCTGGGCTCACACAGCAGCCCCAGTTCCATACTGTCACTCAAAGTGCTCTTTTTGAAGGTTATGAAGGTACATGCCATGTGAGCTTGCTCTGTTCAGACTGTTGCTCTAAACCAGTAAACACTGCCATACGAGCACTTTTGTCTTTTGTAGCCAACAACCTACCAGAATTCAAACTAGAAATTATTAGTGAGAAAAAGTGCCTTTGGAATGACAAGCAGCCCGTATCTTAGTCTCACATAATTGTTGCTGTCACTGTGATGGATACACAAAAGAACTGTGGAATACAGAAGAATACACAGAAGAAATGTACAAAAAAGATCTTCATGACCAAGATAATCACGATGGTGTGATCACTCACCTAGAGCCAGACATCCTGGAATGTGAAGCCAAGTGGGCTTTAGGAAGCATCACTATGAACAAGGCTAGTGAAGGCGATGGAATTCGTGTTGAGCTATTTCAAATCCTAAAAGATGATGCTGTGAAAGGGCTGGGCTTAATATGCCAGCAAATTTGGAAAACTCAGCAGTGGCCACAGGACTAGAAAAGGTCAGTTTTCATTACAACCCCTATGAAAGGCAATGCCAAAGAAAGTTCAAACTACTATACAATTGCACTCATCTCACATGCTAGTAAAGTAATGCTCAAAATTCTTCAATTCAGGCTTCAAAAGTATGTGAACCGTGAACTTCCAGATGTTCAAGCTGGTGTTAGACAAGGCAGAGGAACCAGAGATCAAATTGCCAATATCCTCTGGATCATCAAAAAAGCAAGAGAGTTCCAGAAAAACATCTACTTCTGCTTTACTGGCTAAGCCAAAACCTTTGACTGTGTGGGTCACAATAAACTGTGGGAAATTCTGAAAAAGGTGGGAATACCAGACCACCTTACCTGACTCTTGAGAAATCTGTATGCAGGTCAGGAAGAACAGTTAGAACTGGACATGGAACAACAGACTGGTTCCAAATAGGAAAAGGAGTGTGTCAAGTCTGTATATTGTCACCCTGCTTATTTAACTTATATGCAGTATACATCATGAGAAACTCTGGGCTGGAGGAAGTACAAACTGGAATCAAGATAGCTGGGAGAAACATCAATAACCTCAGATATGCAGATGACAACACCCTTATGGCAGAAAGCAGAGAAGAACTAAAGAGCTTCTTGATGAAAGTGAAAGAGGAGAGTGAAAAAGTTGGCTTAAAGCTCAACATTCAGAAAACTAAGATCACAGCATCTGGTCCCATCACTTCACGGCAAATAGATGGGAAAACAGTGGCAGACTTTATGTTTTGGGGCTCCAAAATCACTGCAGATGGTGACTGCAGCCATGAAGTTAAAAGGCACTTACTTTTTGGCAGGAAAGTTAGAAAGCATATTAAAAAGCAGAGACATTACTTTGCCCACAAAGGTCCATCTAGTCAAGGCTATGGTTTTAACCAGTAGTTATGTATGGATGGGAGAGTTGGACTATAAAGAAAGATGAGTGCTGAAGAATTGATGCTTTTGAACTGTGATGTTGGACGGGACTCTTGAGACTCCCTTGGATGGCAAGGAGATCCAACCAGTCCATCCTAAAGGAAATCAGTCCTGGGTGTTCATTGGAAGGACTGATGTTGAAGCTGAGACTCCAATACTTTGCTCACCTGAAGCAAAGAATTGACTCATTTGAAACGACCCTGATGCTGGGAAAGATTGAAGGCAGGAGAAGGGGACGCAAAGGATGAGATGGTTGGATGGCATCACCAATTAATGGGCATGAATTTGTGTAAACTCCGGGAGCTGGTGATGGACAGGGAGGCCTGGTGTGCTGCCGTCCATGGGGTCACAGAGTCAGAAACAACTGAGCAAATGAACTGAAATGACTGAACTGAAGATCTCTTTTGTGTAGTTTTTCTGTGTATTCTTGCCACCTCTTTGTAATATCTTCTGCTCCTGTTAGGTCCATACCATTTCTGTCCTTTATTGTGCCCATCTTTGTTTGAAATGCTTCCTTGCTATCTCTAATTTTCTTAAAGAGATCTCTCTAGTCTTTCCCATTCTATCGTTTTCCTCTGTTTCTTTGGATGGATCACTTAAGAAGGCTTTCTTATCTCTCCTTGCTATTCTTGGGAACTCTGCATTCAAATGGGTATATCTTTCCTTTCCTCCTTTGTCTTTCTAAGCTATTCCTAAGGCCTCCTCAGACAGCCATTTTGCCTTTTTGCATTTCTTTTTCTTGGGAGTGATTTACAAACCTCTCGCCACAGTTTTCCAGGTACTGTATCTAATACCTTGAATCTATATGTCACTTTCACTGTATAATCTCAAGGGATTTGATTTAGGTCATGCTTGAATGGTTTAGTAATATTATGTGTACAAGCAATTAAAAGTTGTGAGGAAATTAAATCAGATGTTTCATATTAGATTGTAACAGAAAATTTTGGTTTGATTTTTGTTTTTTGCAGGTATAAGGGAAGTTGTTTTTTGTTTTGCTAATTTTCCTATTCCCCAACATATTAGCAAAAACTGAATTTCTTTTCACAAACATTTTTTGATCATTTATACTTCATATTATTACCTATTAAAGGGAAAAAGATAAAGAAATATCAGGTTGATATGTCAATGCCAATTATGAATTATATTCCTAGTTCAAAATTGTAGATTTATCTCAGTTTGCCTCAACTAACTGATCCTGAAAATGAACAAAAGAGAAATAAACCTTGAACCTTCATGGGGTTACAATAAAATTCCTTCAAAAGGATAGTTTTAAAAGAATTCTCTGTGGGAGAGAGACAGTTTTGAGAACAGTAGTCAAGATGGAAAGAAAGCTTTTGAAACTGCTGCTGAACAATTCAGAATACAAGAGTCCAGTCAGAGGAGCTGCTGCTAAGTCGCAGGGGGTGGGGGAGTGGCACAAAGCCCTCTGTTTGCACTACCAGGGGATGGTGCCTGGTCAGCAAGCAGCACCAGTCAGGTTTTGTCATGGGGTCCATTACCATGCAGGTTAATCCATCCTGTGCTTTTATTTTGAGAGGAAACAAGCAAACCTTTGGAAGGATGTGATCTGAGAACTAGGCACAGATATCTGACTGAGTTGCAGGAAGAAATTCCGTGAGCAGCTCTAGTAGGAGAACAGAATTCAGAAATAATTTTTATTCTTAGTGCTTACATTAAGAAAGAAAGCAAAAGGACTGGCCTTATGAACTTATTCCTGGTAGGAATTGATAGAACAGATAAGATAACTGGGGTCTCCTTTTTGGAGCATCTAGGAAGGATTGATGTAGAAGGAAATGGCCATCCACTCCAGTAGTCTTACCTGGAGAATCTACAGTCCATGGGGTCACAAGAGTCAGACACAATTTAGTGATTAAAGAGAGAGTGGAAGGATTGAAAGAAGAGATTTTTTTATATTGCTGAAGAGAAGAAAATTAAACTTCAAGATTAAAATTAAACAGAATCATAACTTGTCTTTCTCTATAAAATGACTCCCAGAAGAACACAAAATATCTTCATTAGATAACTTTCATGTCAAGGCCAATGAAATCCCACACTACTTCCTGACACTATATTAAAAAGCATCTTTGCCTATAGAAAGTTTGCTATTTTTTTTTTTAATCAATATTACAATGTGTACCATAAACATACTTGAATATCTTTGCCCCTCCTTACTAGCTCCTGATGGAGCTTCGAGAGAGTGGAGCTGAGAGCAGAAGTGGAAGAAATCAGGCATTACCGTTCATAAGGTACACAAACACTGCTTTAATTGGAACATTGTTTCTGATAGCAAAGTCAAATCCAACAAATTTTAACTGAGTGCCTGTAAAGTGCACCTTACTCTGCTAGGTCCTAAGATGTTCAAGCTGGTTTTAGAAAAGGCAGAGGAACCAGAGATCAAATTGCCAACATTTGCTGGATCATCAAAAAGGCAAGAGAGTTCCAGAAAAATATCTATTTCTGCTTTATTGACTATCCCAAAGCCTTCGACTGTGTGGATCACAATATACTGTGGAAAATTCTGAGAGATGGGAATGCCAGACCACCTGACCTGCCTCTTGAGGAACATGTATGCAGGTCAGGAAGCAACAGTTAGAACTGGACATGGAATAACACTGGTTCCAAATAGGAAAAGGAGTATGTCAAGGCTGTATATTGTCACCCTGCTTAGTTAACTTACATGCAGAGTACATCATGAGAAATGCTGGGCTGGAAGAAGCACAAGCTGGAATCAAGATTGCCAGGAGAAATATCAATAACTTCAGATATGCAGATGACACCACCCTTATGGCAGAAAGTGAAGATGAACTAAAAAGCTTCTTGATGAAAGTGAAAGAGGAGAGTGAAAAAGTTGGTTTAAAGCTCTTTAAAACATTCAGAAAACTAAGATCATGATATCTGGTCCCATCACTTCATGGGAAATAGATGGGGAGAGAGTGGAAACAGTGTCAGACTTTATTTGGGGGGGGGGGGGGGCTCCAAAATCACTGCAGATGGTGACTGCAGCCATGAAATTAAAAGATGCTTACTCCTTGGAAGGAAAGTTATGACCAATCTAGACAGCATATTAAAAAGCAGAGACATTACCTTGCCAAGAAAGGTCCATCTGGTCAAGGCTATGGTTTTTCCAGTGGTCATGTATGGATGTGAGAGTTGGACTGTGAGGAAAGCTGAGCTCCAAAGAATTGATGCTTTTGAACTGTGGTTTTGGAGAAGACTCTTGAGAGTCTCTTGGACTGCAAGGAGACCCAACCAGTCCATCCTAAAGGAGATCAGTCCTGGATGTTCATTGAAAGGACTGATGTTGAAGCTGAAACTCCAATACTTTGGTCACCTCATGCGAAGAGTTGACTCATTGGAAAAGACCCTGATGTGGGGGGGGGGGGGGGGCGGATTGGGGACAGGAGGAGAAGGGGACGACAGAGGATGAGATGGCTGGATGGCATCACCAACTCGATGGGCATGAGTTTGAGTAAACTCCGGGAGTTGGTGATGGACAGGGAGGCCTGGCATGCTGCGATTCGTGGGGTCGCAAAGAGTTGGACACGACTGAGCGTCTGAACTGAACTGAACTGAACTGAAGGGGCCTTAAGTTGAATAAGATGTGGTCTGTGTCCTATATTTAATCATTCAATGGTGAGATTCTCTGAGCCTAACTTCGTGAGAGAGCTAACTGTGAAGATTTTCTAACAGCAGTACACAGTAAGGACAAGGACTGAGTGGAGATTCACCATACCAGGAATCTGGGCTTATGTTTCTTCTCTAACTAGGGAATATCTCATTTCCCCAGTTGGATTTTACATCTATTTCACCTACCCACTCAAGTACTTCAACCACGGCATAGATATCAACACCCGATTAGAATAGTTCTTAAAGTTCTGTTTGTGAGTTACTCAACTTTGATAGTTGCAATAAAAAATTAGTAGTAACTGAAACTTTACTTTAGGAAATTATTCTGTTAAACATTGCTATATTTTATTCCAACAAAAGGATATAAAATTCCAAGGTTTAGTCAAAACAGAGCTTGAATCAAACATAATTTTTTCTTAGGTCTATTTCAACAATCAAGAGCAGAATGGGGGTTGGCAAAATTCTCTGTAACAACCAGAGAGTAAACTTTTTTGCAGGCCAGACAGTGTCTGTCACAAATGCTCAGCTATGCCAGTGTACCCTGAAAGTGGCCATAGAGAAAGCAAGTAAATGAATGTTGTGTTCCAAAAACATTCTCTTATAATACCAGATGATGGAAAAATTTGGTCCATGGGCCAAAGTTTGCCAAGCCTTGACCTACAACAATATGATACATTAAGCATCTCTTGAAAGAGAAGAATTGTGTTAAGAACAATTAGATTCTATTTCTATGACTACATTTTATGAAGAAATAAATCAGTGAGAGATTCAACTCTGCTTCATATATTACTACAAATGGAATGGACCAATAAGGAACAGGTTCACTTCTGATAGACAGAAGAAGAGGCAGAAAGAAACAAATGAGTCCAGTCAGGACTGAATTTCCGGCCATGCTCAGTTCAAGGACGGTGTGATCTGTGATTAGGAAAATTACTCCGGAGCTGCTCCACATGGCTCTGCCATTTGGCACATTACTGAACATCTCTGTAAAATGAAATATTATTAATAATGACAACACCAAAGATGTTTAAATAGTTATTGTTAGGATTGAGAGAGTTACTATATTTAATATGCTTAATAATGTGGTTGAGCACACAGCAAATTGTATAAGAGCTCAAACATCCTATTCAGATAGACTTCAATCTCTCCTCCCTCATGCATTCCTGATGAAGACTCTAGGAATGGGAGACCCAGAATATTTTGCTTGAATGAATGTCATTCGTGTTGCATCTGTTTGGTAGACATATCCACCATGGAAAAGAAGAATTTGACCATGAAAAATTCTAGAATCAGGAATGCTACAGTAGTGGGATGAAATTGGTATAATATTTTGTTTCCATTCTTACCCATTTCTTCCAAATGAAGATGCATTTCTTCTAAGACTCTGCTTTACTGATTAAGCACAGCTAGCAGGTTTGGAAAAATTAAAATTCTCTTTGAATTTCATAAACTGGCCCAATTTGCAGCAGCATGTGGGAAACATGCAATAATTAAGTATGTGTGCCAGCCTGCCTGAAGGCTCCTTCACTCTTTCCAGAGCTTCTCTGCATGCTGTCTGTCCAGGGACCAGTCAGCTCACCCCAACCACATCCTAGATACATGTCACTGCCCACGTGGCCACCTGCTCCCCATGCTATCTGCAAACCCTCAACTGTTGAGGTTGCTGTTGGCTTGCTGTTGCTTCTGCAGACAAATACAAGCCTTTCAAGACAGCAGGTAAAGTGGAGTTCTAGAGCTGCAGCAAGAGACTGTGTTCAACAGAGAACTCAGGGCAAACTTGGAGAATAGTCTTTATCCCATTCACCCAGGTGGCAGGCACCGGGGAGGAAGAGATCATCAGCCGCTAGCACAGGCAGTTCCGATCTAAGGAGGGAACAAAATCACTCAAGACTTGAGCCCAAGTTTAGTTATGAGCCAGCTGCACAACATAGAGTCAATCAGTTAAACTTTCTGTATTTCTGACTACAAACATGCAGATGTAATTTTTATAATCAAATTCACAAAGTTTGAAACAACGTACATAAAAGTGTTTTGAAAAATACAAAGTACCATGAAAATTGTGTTATTTATTTATTTTTTTATGGGAGATGGTATTATAGAAATCCATGTTACTTAATGGAAATTTTTAAATTTGACTATCTGTGTACCTGATTTAATAAACATTTTCTGTATTCATCACCATCAATTCTATAAGGAATGATGTTGAGTTTTATTTTAAATCAAAATAATGATGGTGAATCTCTTCTGATCACTTGTTTATACATGATCTCATATCAAGCTGTCATTCATGTTAGGGAGCATTTATAAGAATAGTTCAAATAGAGAAAAACTCATTTTTAATGGAAGTAGCAAACCATATAATCATATAAACCATAAATATCTTCAATATTTCAGTGAAGTGATGAAGTATTGATGCTTAGAAAATTGCATATCTATAACACAACTCAATATACAAGCAAACCATTTTTTTTTAAAGTTGAGTAGGATATCATTCTTTCTCTCTGAGCTACTTCATTATTATTCTTTTCTTATTAAATTAATAACATATGCATGTGTAATATACACTATGCTATATTTAAATATGTACTATATACACTAAACACATATAAATTTTAGACTCAGGATTATTAGAATTATCTCTTGAAAAGAGATGTATAGAAACTAGAATCCACTGTTTTACAAGTAAGGATTACAGTTCTTCATTTTAAGTAGCATTTCTTATAGTTAATAAATCTTAATTGGGTAACAAATCAATGATTTCATTAAGATGAACAAAATTTCAGAAATTTAGATTTTATAGAATTTCAAAATATTTTCTGGATAAATATCCAGAAAAGCTCAATACATTAAAGATTTATTAAAACAAATTATTACACAACTTAAAAGCATAAGGAATTATTTCAGAAAAAATAGGTTCACTTTTCTGTGTTAATCATTAAGCATCTTTTCAGTGAAGCAACAGATGACTTTTCTTTTCTTTCTTTTTTTTAATGGTAGTAAGCACATAGGATTTATTAGAGAAAAGGAAAGTACAAAGCTCTCAGCATAGATAGTGAAAGCAGGTAAAGAGTCCCCAAAAAGGCAAGGATTACAGCAGCTTTATATCTTTGCCAGTATTAATCTGTACATTTTTGTTGGCTACTGTCCTTAAAATATGTTATTTCTAACCAATCAGTTTAAAGGTCAAAGTAATTAACAACATCAGAATGACTTAGGCAACAGAATGACTTTTCTTCAATGGCTTAATAATGAACTCTTCTAGGGTTTTCAAATCCTGTCCAAAGGTAGTGTGAATGGGAATAAAATGGAGAAAGAGATACAGGAGTGATTCATATTTGCTTTTTGCCTTTGGGTTTGAGCAATGATGAACTAAATTCAATGTGGCATATGGGTTACTCAATCCATAAGGTATAATATAAAAATGTATCTAAGAGTTGTCATTACTTAAAATTTTCTTTAACATTTATACTTGAAAATCTTGTATTTTATTACTCATTTACTAATTATAACTAATTTTTCAATTCTAAAAATCAAATAATTTAACATAATTGTGTTTGAAGTATAATGTCTTTAGTACTGTTTCTGAAAACCAAAGAATTCTTCTAGGTTTTGTGATACAAAATTAAATGATTCAGAGGTGAAGGGATCAATCAAACAGTAAGACTCATATTCCTTGAATAATTTACTTTTGAATCATGTAAATATATCAGTAGATGCAGGTCTTCCATTTCCAAACCCACCATTACATGTTATTATTAGCAAATCTGAATTTCTTTATGTGATTTCCCTGGTAGCTCAGACAGTAAAGAATTTGCCTATAATGTGGGAGTCTTGGGTTTGATTCCTGGACTTGGAAGATCCCCTGGGAAATGAACTGGCTACCCACTCCTGTATTCTTGCCTGGAGAATTCCATAGACAGAAGAGCCTGGTGGGCAATAGTCCATGGAGTCACAAAGAGTCAAACATGATTGAGCAACTAACACTTTTATTTTTTAACTTTCCACTTTCAAAGCATTCTTAGACCTAAAAGTTTGAAAACTACTGATTTAATGTAATTTTCATTTTAAAATCCATGGACAATATGATTTTCCTTTAATAAAAAGAAAAAGAACTTTCTACATATTCATCTATCCAGGTATCTACCTTCATATCTATGGAAGTGTTCACCAAATATTAATGCTGGTCATTTATTTTTTATTTATGGAAGTGAAGTTGATTTACAAAGCTGTGTTACTTTCAGCTGTACAGCAAACTAATCCAGTTATATTCTATTTCAGATTCTTCTCCCTTGTAAGTTATTAAAAATATTTAATATAGTTCCTTGTGTTATACAATAGGTCCTTGTGGTTTATCTATTTTATATAGTAGTATTTATATGTTATTACCAAATTCCTAATTTATTCCCCCAACTTTTCCCCTTTGGTAAACATAAGTTTATTTTTTATGTCTATGAATCTTTTTCATCTTTGTAAATAAGTTCAATTGTATCAATTTTTTTTTTTTTTTTTAGATTCCACACATAATTGATGCCATATATTTGGCTTTGTCTGCCTTACCTCACTTAGTATGATAATCTGAGTGAAAAAGTTAGCTTAAAACTCAGCATTCAGAAAACTAAGATGATGCCATCTAGTCCCATCACTTCATTGCAAATAGATGGGGAAACAATGGAAACAGTGACAGACTTGAATTTTTTGGGACTCTAAAATCACTACGGATGGTGACAGCAGCCATGAAATTAAAAGATGCTTGCTCCTTGGAAGAAAAGCTATCACCAACCTAGACAGCATATTAAAAAGCAGAGACATTACTTTGCTGATAAAGGTCCATCTAGTCAAAGCTATAATTTTTCCAGTAGTCATGTATGGATGTGGGAGTTGGACTGTAAAGAAAGCTGAGTGCTGAAGAATTGATGCTTTTGAACTGTGGTGTTGAAGACTCTTGAGAGTCCCTTGGACTGCAAGGAGATCCAACCAGTTAATCGTAAAGAAAATCAGTCCTGGATATTCATTGGAAGGACTGATGTTTGCTGAAGCTTCAATACTTTGGCCACTTGATACAAAGATCTAACTCATTGGAAAAGACCCTGATGCTGGACAAGATGGAAAGCAGGAGGAGAAGGGGATGACAGAGGATGAGATGGTTGGATGGCATCACTGACTCAATGAACATGAGTGTGAGCAAGCTCCAGAGTTGGTGATGGACAGGGAAGCCTGGAGTGCTGCAGCCCATGGGGTCACAAAGGGTCGGACACAACTGAGTGACTGAACTGAAATTATATATATACATATACCTGATTTGTCTGTCAATGGACAAATAGGTTAATTCTATGTCTTTGCTATTGTAGTGTTGCAGTGACATTGGGGCATATGTATCTTTTCAAATTGTGATTTTCACTGGATATATGCTCAGGAGTAGGATTGCAATATCATACAATAGCTCTACTTTTAGTTTTGTGAGGAACCTCCATATTGTTCTCCACAGTGACTGTTCTAATTTACATTCTTGCCAACAATGTAGGAGGGTTCTCTTCTCTCTACACACTCTCCAATGTCTAACCACTTCTGACAGTTGTAATTTCAGTTTTTAGTGCACTTTCATGCTTATTTTTTATATTGCTTGAGTAAAAAGTACACAATAAAAGAATTATCTTAAGTGTATATATTCACAAAAATAAGTAAAAGTTAAAGAGAATAGAGCGGGAATACTAGAAAATTTAAATATATACATCCAATAAATATCTGAGAATTCAATAAAAACATCATGAGAATTATTTGCTTTGATAATTTTGGATCAATTGGAAATCAAGAGAAAAAACTTGAAAATTGACCCTTTGTATTAATTGTGGCTGCTGTAACAAATTACCATGACCACGTGGTTTAAAACCACAAAAATATATTCTCTTACAGTTCTGGAGAGCAGAAGCATAAAATGTGTCTTATATGATTAGGATCAAGTTGTTAGCAGGACTGGTTCCTTCTGCAAGCTCCAGAGAAGTTATTTCTTGCCTCTGATGGCTGCTGGCATTTTCTGGCTTGTGACTACATCACTTCAATCTCTGCTTCTATAGTCATATAACCTGTCCACTTCCATCTGTCGAATCTCTCTCTGACTCTCTTTTAAAAGGACACTTTTGAATAATTTTATCACCCAATCAGAATAATCTCCCCATCTCAAGATCTTTAATTTAATCACACCTGCAAAGTCTCTTTGCACCTTTAAATTCACAGATTCCAACTATTAGGACATGAGTGTCTTTTGGAGCCATAATTCAACATACCACAACACTTTATTTCACTTCATACACAAAAGTCAATTCTAAGTAGAGTGTAGATCCTAAATAAAGCTTGTGGAAAATAATAGGAGAGAAAAACTTCATGACATTGGGCAGGCAAAGATATCTTAAAGATGATATAGAAAGGACTAATTATAACCACAAAGAAAACAATTAATAAATTGATTCATGCTAAAATTAAGAATGTATGTTCATCAAAAGTGACCCTCTATAAGAGAACGGCCAGATGGTCTACAGGCTTGGAGAAGTTACCTTCAAGACATACAATTGACAAAGAGCTTGTATGCTCTTTTATCTGTACACACTGTTGTGGTTATTGTTTAGTCACTCAGTTGTATCTGACTCTTTGTGATGCCATGGACTGCAGCACATCAGGCTTCCTTGTCCTTCACCGTCTCCCAGAGCTTGCTCAAATTCATGTCCATTGAGTTGGTGATGCCATCAAACCATCTCCTCCTGCCTTCAATCTTTCCCATCATCAGGGTCTTTTCCAATGGGTTGACTCTTTGGATCAGGTGGCCAAAGTATTGGAGTTTCAGCTTCAGCATTAGTCCTTCCAATGAATATTCTGGGTTGACTGCCTTTAGGCTTGACTGGTTTGACCTCCTTACAGTCAAAAGAACTCTCAAGAGTCTTCTACAACACCACAGTTTGAAAGCATCAGTTCTTCAGCACTCACCTTCAATATGGCCCAAATCAATACATGACTACTGGAAAAACCATGGCTTTGACTATATGGAGCTGTGTCAGCAAAGCTATATCTCTGCTTTTTAACACACTGTCTAGGTTTGTCATAGTTTTTCTTCCAAGGAAGAAGAAATTAAATTTATTTTAATTTCATGACTGCAGTCACCATCTGCAGTGATCTTGGAGACCAACAAAATAATGTCTGTTTCCATTGTTTCCCCATCTATTTGCCATGAATTGATGGGACTTAATGATATGATCTTAGTTTTTTGAATGTTGAGTTTTAAGCCAGTTTTTTCACTCTCTTCTTTAACTTTCATCAAGAGGCTGTTTTGTTCCTCTTCTCTTTCTGCCATAAGTGTGAAGTCATCTGTAATATCTGAGGTTATTGATATTTCTCCTGGCAATCTTAATTCCAGCTTGTGATTCATCCAGCCCAGCAATTCACATGATGTACTCTGGATGTTAGTTAACTAAACAGGGTGACAATATACAGCATTGACATACTCCTCTACCCAATTCTGAACCAGTCTGTTGCTCCATGTCCGGTTCTAACTGTTGCTTCTTGACCTGCATACAGGTTTCTCAGGAGGCTGATAAGGTTGTCTGGTATTCCCATCTCTTGAGGAATAGTCCACAGTTTGTTATGATCCACATAGTCAAAAGCTTTAGCATAGTCAATAAAACAGAAGTAGATGTTTTTCTGGAATTCTCTTGCTTTTTCTATGATCCAAAGGATGTTGGCAATTTGATCTCTTGTTCCTCTGCCTTTTCTAAATCCTGCTTTTACATCTGGAAGTTCTTGGTTCACATACCATTGAAGCCTAACTTGAAAGACTTTGAACATTACCTTACTAGCAAGTAAAATGAGCACAATTATTTGAACATTGTTTGGCATTGCCCTTCTTTGGGACTGGAATAAAAACTGACCTTTTCCAGTTCTGTGGCCACTGCTTCATTTTCCAAATTTGTTGGCATGTTGAGTGCAGCACTTTAATATATGTGTATACATAGTGAAAGAAAGTGAAAGTGCAGCTCAGTTATGTCTGACTCTTTGGGACCCCATGGACTGTAGTCTACCATGCTCCTCCCTCCATGGGATTCTCCAGGAAAGAATACTGGAGTGGGTTGCCATTTCCTTCTCCAGAGGACCTTCCCGACCCAGGGATTGAACCTGGGTCTCCCGCATTGCGGGCAGACGCTTTAACCTCTGAGTCACAGTTAAGTATGGATGTGGAAGTTCTCAAAATATCTTGATTCTTTCTGCTAAGTATAGCATTAGCAGAGATGTATTCATTCCTGTCACAATACAGTAAGTACCCCCCAGCAGTGGCTTGATGTGTTGAGTATTATTTTTAAAATGTTACTTATTGTCCCAGCCAGGCTGAAAGGGCTCGGGAAGGTAGCTGGCCCTGTTGGCCCTTAAAAGGCATACTGAATAGCCTGGCCCCAGCTACCCTAGCCGAGCCGCGCAAAGAAGGATGCTCCTGGCTCTCGTCAGCCTCCCAGGTTTGCTTTCTTTCTTTTCCCGAAGGTGGGCCCTTAGGTTCACCGTCCGGAACCTGCTGCCGCCAGGAAAGCCAAACCCGGAGTGTCCGGAGAGTAACCGGAAGTGCACTCCCAGGCGGAGGGGCGGCGCCGGCTGCAGCCAGGGAGAGGGAAGAATTGAGTATTGTTAATAACTATGGACTGGAGAGCTTTTGGAGCCAAACCGAAGACAGTCTTGAGTCTTTCTTGTTATGGGTTGTAAATACCACATAAAGAATGAGTGCATGTGATGCTGGAAACCTGTAGAGAGGAACTACTCATGACTGAAAGGCTTAAAACAGATGTATCTTTCCAGTTCTTATTGAGAAAATGACTATGAAGAAAATGATGGGTCAGGAAGACCAGTGGAAAACTCCCTAGGAGAGAGCCATAGAAAATGTACACTTCAGAAGAGAGATATAATCAGAGAACTCAAAAAAGGAAATATATCATGTATGCCCTCAGAAGGGTAAAAAGATTTTTATTCATGTGCATGAGATTACTCAAATAGATGATCAGATATACCAGTGCCTTGAACGTGAGCGAAACTTTTGTGAAAACTTAGCTCTTATTATGTGTGGGAGAACCCACACTGGGGAGAAACCGTATAGGTGTGATATGTGTGAGAAAACCTTCATCCAAAGCTCAGATCTTATTTCACATCAGAGGATCCACAGTTATGAGAAACCTTATAAATGTAGCAAATGTGAGAAGAGCTTTTGGCACCACTTAGCCCTTTCAGGACACCAGAGAATGCATGCAGGTAAAAAATTCTATACATGTGATATCTGTGGCAAGAATTTTGGTCAGAGCTCTGATCTGCTTGTCCACCAGCAAAGCCATACAGGTGAGAAACCGTATCTGTGTAGTGAGTGTGATAAATGCTTCAGCCGAAGTACAAACCTCATAAGGAACTGAAGAACTCACACTGGTGAGAAACCGTTTAAGTGTCTGGAGTGTGAAAAAGCTTTTAGTGGGAAATCCGATCTTATAAGCCACAGGAGAACTCATACTGGTGAAAGACCCTACAAATGTAGTAAGTGTGAGAAAAGTTACTGACACCGGTCAGCCTTCATTGTTCATAAAAGAGTACATACTGGGGAGAAGCCCTATAAGTGTGGTGCCTGTGAGAAATGCTTTGGCCAGAAATCAGACCTTATTGTACACCAGAGAGTCCACACAGGTGAGAAGCTGTATAAATGCTTGGAATGTATGAGAAGTTTTACCCAGAGTGCCAACCTCATCAGGCACCAGGCAACTCACACTCACACTTTTAGTTGCCTTGAATGTGAGAAGAGCTTCAGCTGTAGTTCAGACCTTATTGTACATCAAAGAATCCACATGGAAGAGAAACCGCATCAGTGGTCTTCATGTGAAAGTGGCTTCCTCCTAGGCATGGACTTCGTTGCCCAGCAGAGAATGAGAACTCCGACAGAGGAGCTGCATTACAAATACAGTGTCTGTGATAAAAACTTTCACCAGAGCTCAGCCCTTCTTCAACATCAGACAATCCACATCGGTGAAAAACCATATATCTGTAATGTAGCTAAGAAAGGTCTTGAGCTCAGCCCTCCCCATGTATCAGAAGCCTCACAGATGTCTTGACCAGACAAGAAATTATTATACCATAAACAAACAAACAAACAAAGATGTACTTACAATGTAAGAAAACTCATTTAAGATGGAGAACTCAAAGCAAATCTCAGATTTTCCTCAGAGCTCAGACTTTATTGGGGACCAGAAAATCTGCAGTTATAGGAACTTGAGAAATGGTTTGACCAGAGAGCTGTCTTTACAGAACCATATCAATCACTCCAGTGAGAAACCTTACAAATGCCCTGAGTTTTTTGAAAACCTTCAGTCCAAGCTCATGTCTGATCACCCACAAGAGGATTTATACAGGTGGGAAACTTACAAGTTTAGTGAATGTGAGAAAGCTCTCTAGCAATGATCACCTATCCTCATTCCAAGAGAATTCAGATCAGAAGACGATATTTTTTTAATGCCCTGTTAAACAGTGCTTCAGGCAATATGCATGCCTCATTGGACATCAGAAAGCCCCACTGGAAAGAAACCTCAACAGTTGTGGGAAAAAAGCCTCTTAACATAATTGTGCCTTTATTACCTATCAGAGAAGCCATACAGGTGAAAATTTGTGATTTGCCTTGAATGTGGCATTAAGTGGAGAGCCTTCTTGGGTTTGCAGCCCCCCCCCCCCAAAAAAAAAAAAAAAGAAAGAAAATCTGATGAAGGACCTTATGGATTCTCTGAATGAGAAAACTTCTGTCAATGATCAGTTCTTGTACACCAGGGAACTTGTATAAGTGAAAGACCCTATAAATAACCCTAAGTCTGGGGGAGAAAAAAAATCCTTGCAGGAAATCTCTACCTTATTGGGCCCCAAAGAAACTACTCTGGAGAGCATTTTATAGACCTCTATAGAGGTCTAACTGTGAACTGTGTACATTTAACAGGTATGAGAAGAACTGTTTTCATAGTTAGTTGACTCCTGTAGTAGAAATTACTTTTAATGGAGTCGACATGCAAACAGTTTTGTTTAGATACCCAGAAACTTGTTCTGGGAAGAGCTAGGGCAGGTCAGAGTAGGCCTGATAGGTAACTCAGGTAAAGATGCTTTTTTATCTGAACCACTGAATGATCGCTTTACTTTCAGTTTTTAAAATTTGGAACTCCAATAAAAGAAAGGACCGTAATTGAGATAGAAAGTGTGGCATGCATTACTGTTGGGAAAAGAAGTACACTGACTTTGCCTCTGTTGATTTTCTAATTCTTGGGTAGAACGGGGACTAGTGTGTTGATACCAGCATGGGAACCTTCTGCTGGTTGTGAAAAGAACCAAACAGCTAGGGAGTAGTTATCCTAAATCAAAACACTCCCCAGAATTTCCCCTTTGGAGGACCAGCCTCATAATAAGGCAGAATGCTCAGCGTTTTACATGGTGTGAATTGAGGCATGCCCTCAGTCCTCACCCTAAAATATCTTTTGGATTATTACTGGTATTTGCAATTTCAGCTTTAGAGGTTTTTTTTGTTATCAACACAGAAGTGCAAATTCCAGGATGAGCGTTATGATTTTGCTTGTTGCCATATTTTTGTGACTTCATTTATCATGTTTCTTTCAATGGTAAGATACAATCAGTCAACTCCTTGCAAAATGTTTAAGGGAAGGCTGACAGAAAGACTCAAGTCTGAGTTGGCACAGAGTAAAACACATACTGATACATTATTAATGGAGAAACGACTGCTTTTAAGAATCCTGACTGAAGAGCTGGTGTTCCCCCCCGCCCCCCACTCCATCATCCTGTTTATAACAAATCCAAGCCTCATGATATACCTTTCATTTATTTTGGTTTTGCCAAGGAAAGAATACTTTTTTATTTCTGGGGAAAAGACAAGTCACCACAGTATAAAGTGTACATTTGGCTTGTAAAGTAGGGTTCTAAATGCTAGAAGGGAAAAGGAGTTGGCAAATTCATCACAGGTTTCAGGATAAGCACTTATCTCCAATTTAGTATAATTATGATTACCTTTAACATTCTTCAGAAATGGTCTAATCCAGGGATCTATAAATGCATGCTTGTGAGTTGTTTTTTCATTTTTTTGTTTTTTTCCCCTTCCCTCAGGTTAAAAGACATTTAATATAAATACTTAAGAGTCCTCCAGTATTTGGGACTGTAGACTGGTGATAAATACTTGCGGTCCTCTGATTTATCTTAGCAGATCCTGAACTCTAGACAGCATTGGTGTTTGGACTCATGGGGGTGGCCAGCTGCTACACGGCCACCTTGTGTATGGCTCCAAGCTTTGATCTTAATGACAGGTTAGTGACCTTGATAATCTTAGGGTCAGAGGAATAAGTCATAGTGATAAGGAATCTGACTCTAGGCTGTTTTTTTCTTTCTTTTAGAAAACAGATCCTGGAAATTTATTTGATCTGATGTGTTTTGGTAATTTTCTTTAGCTCTTACACCGTAAAAACTAGCTCAGTGTGATAAAACACACGAGATGTATTTGTTTCTCTTCGATGAAAATCATGCCTATCACTAGTATATGTTTGACAGTTGTAATTCTTAAAATAGTATTGGATATATGGCTTGGTGGTGATAAAAATTAGTCCTTAAGGCTGCTTGTTAGTCATTAGAACTTGGAGAAGGGCACAGTTGTAACTTTGGTGGGGCAATAACCTGCCACTTTCAACTAATCTTACTGGTAATTGTCTCTAGTCTTTAAGTAAATTAAGGATGGACCATCCCTCAGTCAAAACTTTGAGGTCTGAGGGCTTTTAACCATGGGGAAAAAAAGGTGTTGGTATTACTTATATAGAATAACCTGAGGTTGGAGAGGACCACTTGGGAGCCTGTAACCAAAACTAGAAGGTAACTTCTGGAATGGAGGGGGGTTCTCTTGAGACAGCGCCAACCTAAATCTACCTCAGGTAAGTAGTTAGAGGAACTTTATCAAGATTTCAGACCAAATAAGACACTTGTATTCAGTCAGTGTATTCCTATGCTTTAATTTTTTTGTTTTCCCTTAATTCTTAAATAAAAACATTGTTCTGAAAAAAATAAATAAATGAATAATAAAATAAAATAAAATGTTACTTATTGTGTAATAGACACCCAAACATAGAAATGATGGAAGGAAGAAAGAAAAGAAAGAAAGGTCTCTGAAAATTGTTTTCCCATTTTTTTTTTCTTCATTTTGGTGGAATAAACTATAAATTAAAGTGAGGTACAATTTAATATCATCCAGTATCAGCTAAATTTTAGAGAAGAATCAATATCTCTGAAAATATCTTGATACAATTAAATAGATTAAAGAAGTGTGTGGATCAGTTGAAATTAAGATCTAGTTCAATCATTCAACAAAATATCTACTGAGTGAAAGGAGTACCACTACTAGTAAATGGAGGGTGGAAAGTAGTTAGTGCTGAACTGAAAAAGGAAAATTCAGTAGAAAAAGTTTCCTATTAAATAGAAATGTCTTTCTGGAACATATCAAATTTTGAAGGTAGTCTTGAAAATAAGTCATGCTTCAGAATTAGGAAATTCCAAAAGAGATAAATGTCTACATACGATGGTCACATCTCAAGAGCATTACTGAACAAAATTTACATGTAGCAGTCAAGAATTTAAAATTCTTCATCAGTATAATAATCTAGTGATAACATTTTCCAAAGTTACTTTTTGTCAGTTAAAGATAACATTTTGTGTCTGATTTTATGTGTTAGATGACACTTGGATGAGTTCATCTGATCATTTGGAATCTTGACTAACCTATGAAGATTCTATAAATCCAATAATCTTTCCCAAGTTTGCATCAATCTGAAAATAAAATCAAAAAAATTGACAGCAATCTGAAAATGGAAACCCCATACAGGCAGGAACAGTATTTTACTCATCTTTAATGTACTTAGCAGGGCATTTGACAGATAGCTCATAAATGTCTGGAGAAGTTGAGAAATGGGAGTGTCTGGGAGGGAAAACTCAGTTGGTGACAAGGTAATAAAGATACCCTAAGGTAATGAAATTGTTATTCATAAATTAGGCATACCCTTTTGCAACACTGTGGAACACTACAGAAGGAAACAAAATTTTCAGAACAATAGACTTACCTCTGATTTCAATCATTTCTCCTACAAAGGCTTGCTGTTGATCACAGAAAAGGAGCCAGATGAGAATATTAATAACATAAAGCCAATTTAAAAGGCATTTCTATTGGTAACTTCATTATTTTATACAGTGTCATCATTGTATATAAACATTGGAACATTCAATTACATACAAAGTAATTTCTAATTTTGATCAAGCTTTCCTGAGGAACTGATTGCATATTTTGCCTTTAACTAATGAAGGCCTTGTCAGGCTGTCCTCAAATAAACTGCTCAAATCCTTAGGTAACCTCAAGTTGAAAGCGTTCTGTAAAAAAATTTAAATTACCAACAATCCCACTACTGGGCATATATTCTAAGAAAGCCATAATTGAAAAAGTCACACATACCCCATTGTTCATTGCAGCACTATTTACAATAGGTAGGACATGGAAACAACTTAGATGCCCATCAACAGATGACTGGATAAACAAGCCGTGGTACAGTGGAATATTACTCAGCCATATAAAGAAACACATCTGAGTCAATGCTAATGATATGGATGAATATAGTCTATTATATAAAGTAAGCCAGAAAGATAAAAAGACATATCATATATTAGCACATATATATGAAATCTAGAAAGATGATACTGATGAATCTATTTGCAGAGCAGCAATGGAGATGATGACATAGAGAACAGACTTGTGGACAGAGAGGGATAGGAGATGGTGGGAGGAATGGAGAGAGTAACAAGGAAACATATGCACTACCATATGTAAAATAGATGGGCTTCCCCAGGGGCTCAGTGGTAAAGAATCCACCTGTAATATAGAAGATGCAAGAGATGCAGGTTCAATCCCTGGGACAGGATGATCCCCTGGAGGAGGTCATGGCAACACATTCCAGTATTCTTGCCTACAGAATGCCATGGACAGAGGAGCCTGGCAGGCTACAGTCCTTAGGGTCACAAAGAGTCTGACACAACTAAAGCGACTGAGTATGCATGCATGTAAAATAGATAACCAGTGGGAATTTTCTGTATGACTCAGGGACCTCAAACCGGTGTTCTGTGACAACCTACGGAATGGGATAGGGTAGGGGATGGGATGGAGTGGGTGGTGGGAGGGAGATTCAAGAGGAAGGAGGCATATGTATAACTATAGTTGATTCCTTTTGATGTATTGCAGAAACCAACACAATATTATAAAGCAATTATTCTTCAATTAAAAATAAATTTAAAAAATTGCTGACACATTTAGTGAAAAAAAGTGGAAAACAGTCATATTTATTGATGCAAATATTTAACTCTGATTTGTCTTGTCAGCAATATCCTGAAAGACCTCAGAGTGAAGATAGTTTCATTAAAGGCTAACACTAGGTCTATATTATATATTATACATTACACATTATAGTATTTAAATTTACACAATTTATATAATTTTAAAACATTATATAAATTTAAATAAATTAGTTAAAATAAATTAACTGAAATTAATTTTCAAAATTTTGAGTGCCCATTTGCCCTCTCAATATTTACTAGTTCTTGTTTCTCTCTCTCTCTCTTTTTTGTTTTTCCTATGTCTTCTGGGTTTCTTCCTCTGTTTTTAATTTTATTTATTTATGTAGTAAATGGCTTCTATTATATTTGTAGTACTATACCAAGCTTCTGGAGTTCAGTGGTAAGCCAAATCAGACAAAATCCCAATTCCTATATGTAAAAATTTTATTGAAGGACATTGACAAACAATCACACTAAGGAGGAAATAATTAAAACTTGAGATGTGTTATATATATATATATATATATATATATATATATATATATATAGTGCAAGAAAAACAAAGCAGCCTGGCTTAGGCTAAAGAGTAAAAGGAAACTCTCTGAAAAATGGGTAGAGGTGAACTTGGTAAACATAAACAAGCAGAAACAGTCAAAGCCGTAGTGTATGGATTCCAGGCAGTGGGAAGAGTGTAAGGAAAGAACCTTTGGTGGAAAAAGTATACTAAGTCATCCAATAGGCTAAGGCTTAAGGAACAGAGGTGTAGAGGAGGATGGCTGAGGGTAGTGGGGTGAAGACTGAGGGGTATCAGATGGCAAACCCTGTACGGTCTTATTAACTGTAGGGAGTGATTTAAGGGTGGGGGGGGTAATTAGATGGCTGCTATATGTCCAGATAAAACATATGGTGGCTTGGACTAGGCTGGTATCATAGAAAAATCAACATATTTAAAGCATAATTACAGTTGGTGACCAAGATGACAGAGTGGGAAGACTCTGAGTTCACCTCCTCCCACTGGCACACCAAAATTCCAATGAATTACTAAACAACTGTGGAGAAGAAAGACAAGAAGAAAAGCAGAAAAGATCATCTACTACTAAGGATATGAAAAATCACAAGAAAATGGGTAGGAGGCACAGAGTCATGATACAGTTAATACCCATACCCATGGGTGGGCAGTTCAAAAACAAGAGGATAATTACAACTGCAGAGGCTCTTCCCAAAGAACAGAGGTCTGAGCCCCACATCAGGTTCCCCAGCCTAGGAGTCCTACACTGGGAAAACAAGTCCTAGGAATATTTGGCTTTGAAAACCAGCAAGGCTTATGTATAGGAGAGTCAGAAAACTGTGGGAAATAGAAACTCCATTCTTAAATGTGCACACAAAATTTAACACATTGTAGGACCCAAGGCAATAGAAGTGATTTGAGAGGAGGCTGGGTCAGACCCATCTGTTTATTTTAGTGAGCTTCCTGGAGGAGACTGGCACCCACCATGGAAACATAAATACTGGTGGCAGTAATTTTGGAGAGTTTGTTCTACCATAAGGACATTGATCCTGGCAAGTGCGTTTTGGAATCCTCTTTCTAGGGCTTTTCTGATAGCTCAGTTGGTAAAGAATCCACCTGCAATGCAGGAGACCCTAGTTCCATTCCCGGGTTGGAAGATCCACTGGAGAAGGGAAAGGCTACCCACTCCAGTATTCTGGCCTGGAGAATTCCATGGCCTGTATAGTCCATGGGGTGGCAAAGAGTCAGGCATGACTGAGTGACTGTCACTTTTCTAGCTTATTGGTGTTAGAACCTAGATGGGGCCACCAGCCTATTGGGGCCAGTATTAGAATGCTTCAGCCAAGCCGCTGGTCTTACAGGGACACAGCCCCATGCACCAGCAGGCCAACATCAGCCCTGGGATCCCATGGACCCCCTATGCCAGCTGCCTTGGGATCTGGCCTTACCCACTAACAGACTGACACATGATACAAGACACCCCAATCCCTAAAGTCAGTCATGTCAGGAACCAGCCTCTTCCACCAGCAAGCTGACACCAGCTCTGAGAGATATAACATACAACACCACAGATACACAAAGTCTCATAAAAGAGCACTATGAACAATTCTACACTAAATAAATGGAAAATCTAAAAGAAGTGAATAAATTCCCAGAAACAAATAATCTCCCAAAGCTGAATAAGGAAGAAATAAAAAATATAAACAGACCAATTACTAGTAATAAAATTTAATCAGTAGTTAAAAACCTCCTAGCAAATAAGAATTCAGAATGAGACAGTTTCACAGGTAAATTTTACCAAATATTTAAAGAAGATTTAAAGCCTATCTTTGAATTTTTCCAAAACATTAAAGAAGAAAGAGTTTTTCCAAACTCATTATACAAGGCCAGAATCACCCTGTTACCAAAATAAAACAAAGACAACACACAGAAAAGAAAATCACAAGCCACTATCACTGATGAAAATAGACAAAAAAACTTCTCAACAAAACACTAGCAAACTAAATACAATATATTAAAAGGACCATATAAGACAGTCAAGTGGGATATATCTCAGGGATACAAGGATGGCTCGGTACCTGCAAGTCAATCAATGTGATGCACCCCATGAATAAATTGACCAAAAAAAAAAAAAAAAATTAAAAAAGATCACATGATCATTTCAATCTCAATAGAGGCAGAACAAGTTTTTGACAAAATTCAACTGCTATTTGTGATAAAACTCTCAACAAGGTAGGTATAGATGGAACACACCTCAAAGATATTATAAAGATCATATATGATGAATCTACCTCATACTCAGTGGTGAAAAGATAAAAACATTTCCTCTAACATCAAGACAAGGATGCTTATTTTCACCAGTTTTATTCAACATTGCACTGAGAGTCCCAGCCACAGCAATCAGATAAGAAAAATAAAGGAATCCAAATTAGAGAAGGAAGAATTAAAACAGTCACTATTAGCAGATGGCATGATACTTTAAATAGAAAGTCCTATAGACACCACCAAAAAGCAAGTAAAACTCATCAATGAATTAGGTAAAGTTGTAGGATACAAAATTAATACACAGAAGTCTGTTGCATTTCTATACTCTAAAAAAACTATAGAAAGAGAAATTAAGAAAACAATCATAAAGGGGAGGAGAACAAATGGCAGAAGAGTAGGTGGACATGGAGTACATGTCTCTCCCCAGATACATCAGGAATACACCTTCAGACCCAGAAGTGTCTGCAGAACACCAGGTGAGTGTGGACAGGAGGACCTGACCAGTGGAAAAGAATATATAGAACCATGCAAAACTTGGTAGGATGAAGGAACTAGGGGAAAAAACAGGGGTGCTATTAGGACTGGACCTGCCATCAGCAGGTGGGGGAATTGAAGCAGGGGTCCGATCCCCACAGTGGAGCAACTGTCTGAGTCAGAGGAGAAACATCTAAGGCTGAGAGTGAAACAGCTGACCTGTGGCAGCCTGAATGGAAAGTGAATTAGACAGTCCTTGCTGCAGCCAAAACTATGCCAGGCAGGAACACAGGTCTCCTGGAAGGGGCATCAACTGGGAGCTGGAGTTTAGGGATTGTGAAGCAATCCCAGGGCGAGGGCTGCTGTGGACTGCAGAGAGACAGATTGAGGGGATGTGAGGGAAGAGATCGTGGTGGGAAATGTCTGTGGAGGAAAGCCAGGCAGCCATGGAAGCAAGGAGATACTGCTGAGTCATGCATAGTGGGTGGAGCCATCACCATAACCTCTCTCCCCGCACAAACCAGCATCAGCGGCTGAACAGTAGAGAGGCTGGCCCATCAAATGACTGAAGCACTGAACTACAGAGCAAGACCCCACTCAGGGTGCCCCTTTAAGTGACTGATACACCAATCTACAAAACAGGACCCCAGTCAGGGGGATCCCTCCATGTGTCTGATGCGCTGAACAACAGAAAAGGACCCCAAGCAAGGGATCCCTAAGTGCCTAAATGGGCAGAGCTATGGAGAAAGGCTGGCCAAATAGGCCTTCTGATCGCCAGCTATAAGAGACTTGAAAGAAGACTCTGATAAGTCCACAACTCCTGCCTCGGAGGCAGTTTGTGTCCCTGGACACTTGGCACCACCAGGGTCCACGCAAGCTAAGCAGCTGCACCACTTCCACATCTTCCCCTCCAGGGCAGCCGTAGGAGCTAAACTCCAGTGTATGACCCACATGCAGAGGTGGAACTAAAACCACAATTGAAACCCAGGGGCATTGTGCCTAAGGAAGAAGACCCAAAACCTTCCCACTAGCTGTACAAGCTACAGATTAAATTCACACGATCAACTAAGCAGACTCTGTGTCCATGGAATATATAAAAGGCCATTGAGAGCTCCCACAAAAGAAAACACACTAGCTCTGATAGCTGTGGACATTGGAGGCAAGAACACCCAGGAGTAGGAACAGATTAGAATCTGAGCAGCCACCATAGCAGGTCCAGAGATCAGCACGGTGTTGCAGGGCATTCTAGAGAGATAAGGTGTACTGTGACTCCCAGAGAGGGAAAGGACCCTGACAACAGTGACTCAAGAAAAACATTTATTACTCTTATTTTTTGAGGTGTCCTGTAGATTCTTTGGTGTTCCCCCCCCCCCCCTTTTCCCCTCTCTGCTGTTGTTGTCGATTTTATTTGCACTAAGAAATCCAATTAAACTTTGAGTTTGTTCTTTTTTCTTTTTTCTCAGTCACATTTTTTTATTGTTGTCATAAACCTCTGGCTCTACATTGGGCTTTTGCAGTTCTGTGGAGTTTTCCTCTTTTTTTTTTTTTTTTCTTTTCTTTTTTTAATTTTATTTTTTAATCTATTATTATTTTTTTCTATATTTATTCCTTTGTTTGCTTTTCCTAGTGTTCTTTTCCCTTTGCAGGTAATCTTTAACATATATAAATCTTCTTTATTTACCTCTATTTATCTTTACATATCTATTCTTTCTTTCTTTTCTTTCTCTCCTTTCCTCTTAACATATTTGTTAGTTTTATTTTCATTGTTTTATTACCCAACTGGCACCTTGCTTTAGTCTTGTTTTCCAGTCTGTGTTTTAATTGGTTTTGTTCTGTAGATATAGTTTTTGGTTTCCTCTGTTCACCAGGTCAATCTATTGTACTTAATTTTTGTTGAACTGTTTTGATTTTGCTTATGGGTTTAAATGTATATGTGTATATCCAGTAACACATTCCATTGTTGTTACAAACCTCTGCCTCTACATTGCACTTTTGCAGTTCTGTGGAGTTTTCCTTTTTAATCCCTTTTTTCTTTCTTCTTCCATTTTTTCTTTTCATTTTTTAATAATTTTAATTTTTAATATTTTTAAATCTATTCTATTTTTCCCTATATTTATTCCTTCATTTGCCTTTCCTATTGTTCTTTTCCCCTTGCAGTTAATCTTTAATGATATAAATTTTCTTCATCTGTCTCCATTTAACTTTGCATATCTGTTCTTTCCTTCTTTTCTTTCCTCTCAACATGTTTGTTAGTTTTGTTTTCATTGCTTTATTCCCCACTTGGCACCTTGCTTTAGTTTTGTTTATCAGTTTGTGCTTTAATTAGTTTTGTTCTCAACTGGCAAATATATATATATATATATATATATATATATATATATATATATTACATATATATATATATATATATTTTATTTTCTTTGTTCACTAGATCAATCTACTATATTTTTGTTGGGCTGTTTCCACTTTGCTCACGGGTGTATATGAATGTGCATATATTCCATTATTAAATTATTATTTGCCTGGTTTTGCAACTGCCATTTGTCTCTTTGTTCATCTTTGGTTTCTCATTTTTGGATATTTGTTTTACTCTCCCTTAATACCATAGCAAACCACTTGTGGAATCTTTGTATCTAACCAGCGATCAAACTCTGAGCCTTTGGAGTGAGAGCACTGACGCCAAGACCCTAGACTACCAGAGAACTAACACTCAGTTCAGTTCAGTTCAGTTCAGTCGCTCAGTCGTGTCCAACTCTTTGCGACCCCATGAACCGCAGCGCACCAGGCCTCCCTTTCCATCACCAACTCCTGGAGTCCACCCAAACCCATGTCCATTGAGTCGGTGATGCCATCCAATCATCTCATCCTCTGTTTTCCCCTTCCCCTCCTGCCCCCAAACCCTCCCAGCATCAGAGTTTTTTCCAATGAGTCAACTCTTTGCATGAGGTGGCCAAAGTATTGGAGTTTCAGCTTCAATATCAGTCCTTCCAATGAACATCCAGGACTGATTTCCTTTAGGATGGACTGGTTGGATCTCCTTGCAGTCCAAGGGACTCTCAAGAGTCTTCTCCAACACCACAGTTCAAAAGCATCAATTTTTCGGCACTCAGCTTTCTTCGCAGTCCAACTCTCACATGCAGACATGATCACTGGAAAAACCATAGCCTTGACCAGACGGACCTTTGTTGGCAAGGTAATGTCTCTGCTTTTTAATATGCTATCTAGGTTGGTCATCACTTTCCTTTCAAGAAGTAAGCGTCTTTTAATTTCATGGCTGTAGTCACCATCTGCAGTGATTTTGGAGCCCAGAAAAATAAAGTCTGAAACTGTTTCCACTCTCTCCCGATCTATTTCCCATGAGGTGATGGGACCAGATGCCATGATCTTAGTTTTCTGAATTTTAAGCTTTAAGCCAACTTTTTCACCCTCCTCTTTCACTTTCTTCAAGAGGCTTTTTAGTTCCTCTTCACTTTCTGCCATAAGGGTGGTGTCATCTGCATATCTGAGCTGACTCTAGGGACTATCAAATAGTGAGAACTCACACAAATGAAACCACTTGAATACAAGACCCAGCATCACTCAACCACCAGTAGCACCCTGTGCAGGACGACTCATCTAAACAGCAAACAAAACAAAATTACAAACCCAATCATCAGCAGACAGGAGTACCACCTCACTCAACCTTGTTCATCAGAGGAAAAACAAACAAACAAACAAACAAAAACTCAGCACAAATCTCACCCAATATGAAGCTCACACAAACCACTGGGCCAAACTTAGGAGGACAGAAACCAAAAGGAAGAAAGAATTCAACCATCTTCAAGGAAATAATTCGACTTTCACTGAAGCCTAGGAAAAGGAGAATTCAAACACAATAACTTTTAAAAAAGAAAAGAAAAGGCAGAGAAATACTGCAAAAGTGAAGGAACAAACTAGAAACAAGAAGTCTAACTAAATGAAGAGTAAATAGGAAAATTACCTGAAAAACTATTCAGAATAATGATAGTAAAGATGATCATTTGAAAACAAAATGGAGAAAATACAAGAATCAATTAGCAAAGACCTAGAAGAATTAAAAAATAAATATACAGAGACAAATTCTGGGGCCTGGTGCACTGGGAAGACCCAGAGGGATTGGGTAGAGAGGGAGGTGGGAGGGGGGATCGGGATGGGGAATGCATGTAAACCCATGGCTGATTCATGTCAATGTATGACAAGACCCACTACAATATTGTAAAGTAATTAGCCTCCAACTAATAAAAATAAATGAAAAAAAAATCAATGAAATTAAAAATACTCTAAAAGGAATCAATAGTAGAATATCTGAAGTAAAAGAACGAATCAGTGAGCTGGAAGATAAAATGGTAGAAATAACTTCTGATGAGCAGAATAAAGTAAAAAGAATGAAAAGAGCTGAGGACAGTCTCAGAGACCTCTGGGACAATAGCAAGTGCACCAACATTTGAATTATAGGGGTCCCAGAAGAAGAAGTGAAAAAGAAAGGGTATGAGAAAATTTTTGCAGAGATTATATTTGGAAATTTTCCCAACATGGAAAAGGAGTTCGTCAATCAAGTCCAAGAGGCACAAAGAGTCCTAAACAGGATAAACCCAAGAAGAAACAAGTCAAGACACATACTAATCAAACTAACAAAGACTAAACACAAAGAAACAATATTAAAAGCAGCAAGGAAGAAGCAACAAGTAAGATACAAGGGAAATCCCATACACTTCACAGCTGATCTTTCAGCAGAGACACTGCAGGCCAGAAGAGAATGGCAGGATCTATTTAAAGTACTGAAGGGGAAAAATCTACAATGAAAATTACTGTACCCAGCAAGGATCTCAATGAAAATTGATGGAAAAATCAAAAGCTTTCCAGGCAAGCAAAAGTTAAGAGAATTCAGTACCACCAAATCAACTTTATAACAAATATTAAAGGGATTTATATAGTCAAGAAATACAAGAGAAGAAAAAAGATCTACAAAATCAACCCCAAACAATTAGAAAATCACAATAGGAACATGTATATCAATAATTACTTTAAATGTAAATGGGCTAAATGTTCCAACCAAAAGATACAGACTAGATGAAAGGGTAAAAAAAACAGGACCCATATATATGCTGTTTACAAGAAACCCACTTCAGGCCTCAAGGTACACATAGACTGAAACTAAGAGGATGGAAAAGTATATTCCATGCAAATGGGAAGCAAAAGAAAGCTGGAGTAGCAATCCTTATATCAGACAAAATAGATCACAAGAGATAAGGAAGGACACTATATAATGATCAAAGGATCAATCCAAAAGGAAGACATAACAGTTGTAAATATCTATTACCTAATATAGGAGCACCTCAGTACATAAGACAAACACTAACAGATGTAAAAGGAGAAATTGACGTAACACAATAACAGTAGGAGACTTTAACACCCCACTCACACCAATGGACAGATCATCAAAACAGAAAATTAATAAGGAAACACAAGTCTTAAACGATACATTAGATGAGATGGATCTCATTGATATCTTCAGGACATTCCATCCAAATGCAGAAAAATATACCTTCTTCTCAAGTTCACATGGAACATTCTCTAGGATAGACAACATCTTGGGTCACAAATAAAACCTCAGTAAATTTAATAAAATTAAAATTGTATCAAACATCTTCTACCACCACAATGCTATGAGACTAGATATCAATTACAAGGAAATAATAAATAAATAAACTTCAAGAAACACAAACACATGGATATAAAATAGCATGCTTCTAAGTAACCAACAGATTACTGAAGAAATCAGTAGGGAAATTAGACAATTTCTAGAAAAAAAAAAATACAATGAAAATATGACAACTCAAAACCTATGGGATGCAGCAAAAACAGTTCTAAGAAGGAAGTTTATTGCAATAAAAGAAAAACATCGAATAGACAACCTGATTTATATCTAAACCAACTGGAAAAAGAAGAAGAATTAAAAAAAAAAAAAATTAGTAGAAGGAAAGAAATCATAAAGCTCCGAGCAGAAAGAAATGAAAGAAGGGATAGTAAAGATTAATAAAACTAAAAGCTGGTTCTTTGAGAAGATAAACAAAATTGACAAACCCTTAGCCAGACACATCAAGAAAAAAAAGAGAAGAATCAAATCATCAAATTTAGAAATGAAAAGAGAGAGGTTACAACAGACAATGCAGAAATACAAAGGATTATAAGAGACTATTATGATCAAATATATGGCAATAAAATAGATAACCTGGAAGAAATGGACAGATTCTTAGAAAAGTTCAATCTTCCAAGATTAAATCAGGAAGAAACAGAAATTATGAATAACCAACTATAAGCACTGAAATTGAAGCTGTGATCAAAAATCTCCCAAAAAACAAAAGCCCAGGACCAGATGGGTTCACAGGAGAATTCGATCAAACATTTAGAGAAGAGTTAACGCCTATCCTTCTAAAACTCTTTCAAAAATTTTCAGAAGAAAGAACACTTCCAAACTCATTCTATGAAGCCACCATCACCCTGATACCAAAACCAAAGACAACACTAAAAAAGAAAACTGCAAGCCAATATCACTGATGAACATAAATGCAAAAATCCTCAACAAAATTTTAGCAAACAGAATTCAGCAACACATCAAAACTCATACACCATGATCAAGTTTGGTTTATTCCATGGATGCACGGGTTTTTTTTTAATATATGCAAATCAATCAATGTGATACACCATATTAACAAATTGAAAGATAAAAACCATATGATCATCTCAAAAGATGCAGAAAAAGCCTTTGGCAAAATTCAGCACCTATTTATGATTCAAACTCTTCAAAAAATGGGCATAGAAGGAACTTACCTCAACATAGTAAAGGCCATATATGATAAGCCTGCAGCAAACTTTATTCTCAATGGTGAGAAAGTGAAAGCATTACCCCTAAAATCAGGAACAAGACAAGGGAGTCCACTCTCACCACTATTATTCAGCATAGTTCTGGAGTCCTATCTACAGCAATCAGAAGAGAAAAAGAAACAAAAAGAATACAGATCAGAAAAGAAGTAAAGCTATCACTGTTTACAAAGGACATGATACTGTACATAGGAAACCCTAAAGATGCTATCAGAGAATTACTAGAGCTAATCAGTGACTTTAGCAGTTTCAGGATACAAAATCAATACACAGAAATCACTGCATTTCTATATACTAATAATGAAAAATCAGAAAGATAAATTAAGGAATCAATCCCATTCACCATTGCAACAAAAAGAATTAAATATCTAGGAATAAACTTACCTAAGGAGACAAAAGAACTGTACACAGAAAATTATAAGACAATAATGAAAGAAATCAAAGATGACATAAACAGATGGAGACATATTCCATATTCCTGGGTAGGAAGAATCAATATTGTGAGAATAACTATACTACCAAATGCAATCTACAGATTTAATGCTATCCCTATCAAATTGCCAATGACATTTTTCACAGAACTGGAAAAAAATTTCACATTCTTATGGAAACACAAAAGACCCTAAATAGCCAAAGTAGTCTTGAGAAAGAAGAATGGAGCTGGAGGAATCAACCTGCCTGCCCTCAGATTATACTACAAAGCTAAAATCATCAAGACAGTCTGATACTGGCACAAAAACAGAAATATAGATCAATGGAGCAGGATAGAAAGTCCAGAAATAAACTCATGCACCTATGGGTACCTTATTTTTTACAAAGAGGGCAAGAATATACAATAGGGCAAAGACAGCCTCTTCAATAAATTGTGCTGGGAAAACTGGGCAACCACATGTAAAAGAATGAAAGTAGAACACTTCCTAACACCATACACAAAGATAAGCTCAAAATAATTTAAAGACCTAAATGTAAAACTAAAAACTATAAAACTCTTAGAGGAAAATATAGGCAGAACACTCAATGACATAAATCAAAACAAGATCCTCTATGACCCACATCCTAGATTAACAGAAATAAAAACAAAAGTAAGCAAGTGGGCCCTGATTAAACTTAAAAGCTTTTGCACAGCAAAGGAAACTACAACCCTCAGAAAGAGGAAAGGAAAAGCAAAGAAAAGACAATCCTCAGAATGGGAGAAAATAATAGCAAATGAAACAACTGACAAAGGATTAATTTCCAAAATATACAAGCAACTCATACAAATCAATACGAGAAAAATAAACAACCCAATCAAAAGGTGGGAAAAAGACCTTAACAGACATTTCTTCAAAGAAGGCACGCATACAGATGGCTAACAAATACATGAAAAAATGCTGAACATCACTCATTATTAGAGAAATGCAAATCAAAACTACAATGAAATATCACCTCACACCAGTCAGAATGGCCATCATCAAAAAGTCTACAAACAATAAATGCTGGAGGGGGTGTGGAGAAAAGGGAACACTCTTGCACTGTTGGTGGGAATGTAAATTGATACAGCCAGTATGGAAGATGGTATGGTGATTCCTTAAAAAACTAGGAATAAAACCACCATATCACCCAGCAATCCCACTCCTAGGCATATACCCTGAGGAAACCAAATTGAAAGAGACACATGTATCCCACTGTTCATTGCAGCGTCATTTACAATAGCTAGAACATGGAAGCAACCTAGATCTCCATCGACAGATGAATGGATAAAGAAGTAGTGGTATATATAAGCAATGGAATATTACTCAGCTACAGAAGGAATGCATTTGAGTCAGTTCTAATGAGGTGGATGAACCTAGAACCTATTATACTGAGTGAAGTGAGTCAGAAAGAGAAAGATAAATACTGTATTCTAACACATATACACATAATCTAGAAAAATGGTACTGAAGAAATTATTTACAGGGCAACAATAGAGAAACAGACATAGAGAATAGACTTATGGACATGGGGAGAGGGGAGGGGAGGATGAGATGCATGAAAAGAGTAACATGGAAACTTACATGACCATATGTAAAATAGATAGCCAATGGGAATTTGCTGTATGGCTCAGGAAACTCAAACAGAGGCTCTGTATCAACTTAGAGGGGTGGGGTGGGGAGGGAGATGGGAGGGAGTTTCAAAAGGGAGGGGATATATGTATATCTATGTCTGATTCATGTTGAGGTTTGACAGAAAACAGCATAATTCTGTAAAGCAATTATTCTTCAATAAAAAGTAAATTGATTTAAAACCAAAAAAAAAAAAGAAAACAATTACACTTAATCACATCAAAAAAGGATAAAAATACCTAAGATAAATCTAATTATGGAGAGAAAATATTTATACTTGAACTATAAGACACTGAAAGATGTACTGTGTCCATGGTTTAGAAGATTTAAAGTAATCACTCTACCCAAGGCTATTTAAATGTTCAGTGCATTTCCTGCCAAAACACCAGTGACACTTTATAGAACTAAGGCAAAGAATTCTAAAATGTGTATGGAAACACAAAAGAACCCAAATATCCAAAACAATCCTGAAGAAAAGGAATGTAACTGGAAGTATCTAGCTGCATGATTTCAAACTTGTACTAACAAATATGTAATAACAAAACTAGTATAATCAGAACAGTACATTACTGGCACCAAAACAAACCAACAAATGAAACTAATGGGACAGAAGAGAAAGCCCAGGAATGAACCTAAGCTTATCTGGTTATTTAATCTACAACAAAAGAGACAAAAATATACAATGATGGGGGAAAAGTCCCTTTAATAAATGGTGTTGGGAAAATTGGACAGTTACATGCAAGAGAATCAAACCAGACTACTCTTTCACACCACAGACAAATATCCACCCACAGTGGAATAAAGATTTAAATGTAAGGCCTAAAACCATAAATCTGCTGGAAAAAAATATATATATAATAATAAGTAGTCTGTTCTTTGACACAGATCTTAGTAGTAATTTTTATAATAGGTTATATATTCTCAGGCAAAGAAAACAAAAGCAAAAATAAATAAATGGCACTGCATCAAATTAAAATATTTTTACAGAGTGAAGCAAATTATCAGCAAAATGAAAAGGCCAACTACTGGAAAAGAAAAGATATTTGCAAATGATGTGTCCAATAAGGAGTCAATATGCAAAACATACAAAGAACTCATACTACTCAACATCAAATAATGGTAATCTGATTAAAATTGGGCAGATAATCTGAATAGACATTCTTCCAAAGAAGACATATAGATGACCAACAGACACAGGAAAAGATGCTCAACATCGCTAATCAACAGGGATTTGCAAATCAAAACCACAATGAGATATCATCCCACACCTGTCAGAAAGACTATTATCAAAAAGACAACAAATTACAAGCGCGCACACACACACACACACACAATAAAATAGTACTTAGCCATAGAAAAGAATGAAATATTGTCATTGGCAGCAGCAAAGTTGTACCCAGAGAATATTATGCAAGGTGAATTAGGTCAGACAGAGAAAGACAAATACTGTATGACTTCACTTATATGTGAAATCTAAAAAACAAATCAAAGGAGCAAACATAGCAAAATAAAGTCATAGATACAGAGGACAAAGGTTGCCAGAATGGAACAGGTTGGTGGGGAGGATAGAAATAGGTGAGAGAGATTAAGAGGCACAAACCTCCAGCTGCAAAATAAATGAGTCATGATTATGAAATGTACAGTGGGGGGAAAATAGTCAATTACTTGTGGTTTTCAGAGGCAAGGAATGGGAGAGGGGAGTTGGATGAAGGCAGTCAAAAAGTACAAATTTTAAGTTATAAATAGGGAAATAATGTGATAAGTGACAAATATGATTAGCACTGCTATATGTTATATATGAAATTTGTTAAGAGATTAACAAATTTAACTTCTAAGAGTTCTCATCACAAAGAAAATCTTTATTTATTTAATTTTGCATCTATACAAGATGATGAATGTTTGCTAAATTTATTGGGATAATCACTTCATGATATGTTTAAGTCAAATCATTATGCTGTACACCTTAATTTCATATAGTGCTCTATGTCAATTAGACCTCAACAAACCTAAAAGCAAAAACACCTAGTTAGGAGTAAGGTATCAAAGCAAAAGAGATGTATCAGATATAAATACACATCTGTTGTGCAACCAGATGGATTTTAGCAAACAATGCAAGAAAATCATTTTTGATAGATAAGAATGGTTGAACATTGATGAAATTAGGTGGCTTGATACATCAAGGTGGAGTTTACAAGTTGTATATATGGCTACAACACTCAGAAGAGAGGTCTGACTGGGAAATATGATATATGAGTCATCAGCATGCAGGTCTCAACTGAATCCATGAGTGTAGAGGCTGAGTTGAAAAAAATTGTCTGGGACAGAGTATTGAGAAGCTAACATTTAATGACTGAGTAGAAGAAGATGACATTATGAAAGAGTCTGAGTAGGAGTACCGGCGAAGTAGGAGGCAAACAAAAGGAGTAGAGTGTCAAGGAAAGCAGTGGAAAGGTTTATGAAGCGTTCTGATAATCCATTGCACTGTTTGCATGATTCCATGCTCTGAAGACATCATTGCAGGAGATCGGTAAAAAGACAGATTGGAGGAAATTGAAATAAAAAGTATAGACAGCTTTCAAAAATTTTACTGTGAAATATTAAAACAATAAGATGAGATCTAAAGAGAGGTGAGGAATCAAGAGGGAAAAAATGTAAGATGAAAGAGATTTGAACATATTTAATTGCCATTTGGAATTATTAGAGAGGAAGGTGTTTAATACATGCAAAAATAAATAGTAACCGAAAACAGCAATTCCCTTAGAAGTTTGCAACCAGGAGATGAAATATAAATGAGAAAAGACTCCTGGCAGAGGAGTGAGGAAGTGGTGGAACATGCAGACATTAAGGCTGTGATTTCTGACTTCCGGTAAAACTTTGGCCTATGACTGCCTTGCTTTATCTCAATTTATTCAGTCATTTATGCCTCATTCTCACTCCATCTTGTATGCTCCACTCTTATCTCTTCATCCTTAAAATAGTGAAAGTCACTCAGTCATGTCTGACTCTTTGTGACCCCATGAACTAGACGGTTCTTGGAATCCTCCAGACCAGAATACTGGAGTGGGTAGCCTTTCCCTTCTCCAGGGGATCTTCCCAACCAAGGTCTCCCACATTGCAGATGGATTCTTTACCAGCTGAGCCACCAGGGAAGCCCAAGAATACTGGAGTAGGTAGTTTATCTCTCCTCCAGAGGATCTTCCTGACCCAACAATTGAACCAGGGTGTCCTGCATTGCAGGTGGATTCTTTACCAACTGAGCCATCAGGGAAGCCTGACAAGTGCATACTTTAGAATTGAAATCATGAGTTCTTACTAACAGGACTCTTTCTACACAAAGTCAGAACATGTCATAAAAAGCATGCAAAAAAGTTTCCTTTTTAATTATATGAATGTTGGTGAAATTTGTCTTCTGTATTTAAGAGTTCATGAAGGTAAAATACCATAACATGGTTGATAAGAACTTATTTTCAAAACTTAATGGGATGAGCTCAAAGATAAGCATGTAAAAGGTGGCTTTGATTTTTATTTTGTTATGTCACTACTTCCTCCAACTAAATCTGCATCATATCTGTAGGAGAGGAGATGGCAGAATAGAACAAACTTGAAAAAGCCACTCTCAGTGATTGAGGTCAATTCAATATCATGATAGAAGTTCTTCTTAAATGAAATGGAGCAGAGTACACAGTTCTACAGATACATTGTAATTCATACTCATGCACAGTTTGTCTCTCACTTAAACAAATTTTGAAAGGGATCACAGAAAATCTTGGTTCCCACAAGGTCTATTCTCCTTTGAGGAAGTTTAAAAAGTGTCTTATGATATATATATATATCTTCTAAGCTTAATTTTTATGGTACCTTTTGTGTCTGTTGTATACAAAAGCTGACTCATTATTCATTACTTTTTTTTCCCCCTAAAGAACCCCTATGTCCTTTCTTCCAGGGAATTTACTGTGGTATCTGCATGTTTTAGAACCCCACACCCTCCTCTGCCTTCCCTCGTTCATCATCCCAAACACCTGACAACATTCTCTCAAAGATTTATCCAAAGGTGTAAAGTTATCCGTGTACATCTAAGGCACACTCTGATGTCTAATCATTCATTTTGGTTAACTTCTGAGTAGCCAAAGCAAAGTAGGTATTGGCCAAGAACTGTATGAATGCCAGGACTACATGCAAATCCTTGTCAGCCACTTGTTAATAGCAAGTCAGTGTAAATGAATTAATGCTTGGATTAAGACCAGAACAGAGGCTGGAAAAATTCCTAATAGTTGGATAGCAAGAACCTCAGTACTTGAGAAAGCTCAAACAAATGGTAAGGAAAACCATTGCAAGCATTTCTGTCACATTGGAGGTTGAGTCACTAAGTCGTGTCTGACTCTTGAGACAGGAGTCAGACCACCCATGTTGGTGGCTCAGACAGTAAAAACTCCACCTGCAATGCAGGAGACACAGGTTCAGTCCCTGAGTTGGGACGATCCCCTGGAGAAGGGAATGACTACCCACTTCAGTATTCTTGCCTGGAGAACTCCATGGACAGAGGAGCCTGGTGGGCAACAGTCCATTGGGTCACAAAGAGCAGGACATGACTGAATGACTAACACAGGCTTTGTCACAATACTATCCTAGATACTTTGTCCAGAAAACAAAATAATCTAATAAAAACTGCTATTGAGCTTTATAAATGGATTGATTTTTACCTCTTTTTTGATCTTATTAATTTCTATGAGATAAAATCCTCAGGCAGGTAGATATACATCTATGTGTGAGGGAGATGTGAAGGTCAAATATGTTTTATTTATTTTATTAGTTCATTTCCAACAGTTGTTTGATTAAGAAAGTAGATAAAAAATGTATTATAATGCAAAACCAAAATTAACCTCAAAAAATGGGAAGTAAAAAGGATTCTGATTAGGATTGATTTTGGCTATATCAAATGAATAGATTTACTAGTAAATAGTTTATGAAAAATAAGAAAGGAACAAACAACAGTTTCTTACAGTACCTGCATTTAACTTTCAAAGGCCTTACAGACGATTCTGCTCAAAGTCAAATTGCAGAGCTTTGCTATTTTCCCACGTAAATTTTCTGCATTACAACTCAGCTGGTATTGACCTATAATTCCATATAGAAAATGAGCAGAAGACCACCCAAGTTCATGTAAGAAGAATATTCATAATGGACTTTCAGATATAATTTTGAGAATAGCTCAAAATATTCTTTATGTTTGTTAATTTCAAAAATATGTAGAAATTTTCACACGTTCCTAACAGTTAATATTATATAAGCTAGGATTTAATGACTTTAGTCTTAGAGCCAAGAAACTATGCAATAGTGAAAACCTTCACTTCTTGAAACAGAAGGTGACTTTTGAACTGTGCTAAATCTATAAGATGTTAGATTTATTTATTGAACATTGCCATGTCAATGGAAAGTTTGGCAAGCTTTTCATCTTGAAAAGGTCAGACTTCATCATTTCAATATTAATTTCCTTATCTTCTCCATCAACTCCTCCTAGAGGTATTTCCTAGAGGAAAACTGGAGCTCAGTATAGAAAATACACCATAATACTTTGTTACTACATTGACAAGTACATAAATACATAGATTTAACCATTGCTCTTGCTCCTTCATCTATACAGCACACACTAATCATACATAATATGTGCATACATAGCATACATCAATATTAGCTGTACAACAATCTATAATGCCATATATCCACTGCAAACCTAAGATTTCTTTCTTTAAGTAAATTAAACAAAATCTTTAAAGAATACCCTTGAGTCTAGAAGTTGGTGTAAAGGGTTAAGATTACTGCATAGACTCTTCTGTTAGCTTTCATGTGTATTTTGAGAAGCAAGGAAGTTAAATATCAGTTTGGTACTTGGTGATGCAGAAACAGAGTTTTCTGAGCAAAGACATCATAATTTGAATATGAACCTGAGTCTTCACAGTATGTTCACTGAATAATATATCAATAGATTTGATTAGTATATATAAATTTAGTGTAATATAAAAAATTTCAAGTGATTTTCTCAAATGAAATGGCTAACAGCAAAGTTACAGAAGTGAAGATTCAGGTCCACAGTTTCTCATTTTTCTGTGTGTTTGGATGCCAGAGAACTGGCTGACCCTTGAGTCCTGACACAGCATAAAGACTTCACCTAGGAGGAAGAGAGCTGCAGTCAGCAATAGCATCTATCAAATGCAGAGTGGAGTAGGAAATGGACCGGATCTGCAAGGGGAATCAGGAATTTACCAGTAGCCAGCACATGGAAGAGCATCAGCAAAGACATCAAGGTGAAGAGTAATAGCATCACTTGTGAGGAGACTGTATGGAGACGGGGTATAACGAGGACAATGAGGACATGAAGTTCAAGATACAAAGCCACTTAGCTCTTCAGCAAATCATCATCAAACACTATAATTTCCAGCACAAGAAATAACAATAAATTAAAATAAAGGCCAAAAAATTCTTTTAAGGATTAACAACATACACTGAGGAATGCTTCATACAGTTTTTCATCCTTTACTGTAAGTGGTAGGTTTTCTTCAACTGTCAGAGTTACTGAGGATGTTTGAATTACTCTTACTTGGTGGCAGAGTTTATAGCAAGATAGACTTCAACCTCTAAAAGTCTTCTGTCTGTACAATTCTAAAATGCATTAGCACAAGGTTATATAAGAAAGCAAAAGGAAGCAAATGAAGACTTAATGGCAAATTAAATATAGTAATTTAAGCAGAAATCATAATTGATAGTGCCAGAGAGCGCTTCTTACCACACAAGACAGTTAAATAAAGGGATTTAATATGTTGAAATATGCCTCTTGATATTATGTAAAGGGATTTAAATTAAATTCCTTTGATATTAAATATTAAATAAAATGATTTAATGAATTAAAGATGAATTAAATAAAAATCAAATTAAAATTAAGTAAATAATTAATAAATTAAATAAAGATATTAAATAAAGGAATTTAGTATGTTGAAATGTTCCCTGGTGGCTCAGATGGTAAAGCATCTGTCTACAATGCAGGAGATCCAGGTTCAATCCCTGGCTCAGGAAGATATCCTGGAGAAGGAAATGGCAACCCACTCTAGTATTCTTGCCTGGAAAATCCAATGGATGGAGGAGCCTGGTAGGCTACAGTCCATGGAGTCACAAAGAGTCGGACATGACTGAGCGACTTCATTTTCACTTTACTTTCACTTTTCAGTATGTTGAAACATGCTTCTTGATAATATGTCTTTTTGAAAGAAGACAGTGAAAAAGTTGGCTTAAAACACACCATTCAGAAAACTAAGATCTTGGTATCCAGTCCCATCACTTCATGGAAAACAGATGGGGAAACAATGGAAACAGTGACAGATTTTATTTTTTTAGGCTCCAAAATCACTGTATATGGTGAGTGCAGCCATGAAATTAAAAGATGTTTGCTCTTGGAAGAAAAACTATGACCAAAGTAGACAGCCTATTAAAAAGCAGTGACATTACTTCACCAGCAAAAATCTGTCTAGTCAAAGCTGTTGTTTTTCCAGGAGTCATTTTGGCTGTGAGAGTTGGACTATAAAGAAAGCTGAGCGCTTAAGAACTGATGCTTTTGAATTATGGTATTGGAGAAGACTCTTGAGAGTCCCTTGGGCTGCAAGGAGATCCAACCAATCCATCCTAAATGAAATCAGTCCTGAATGTTCATTGGAAGGACTGATGCTGAAGCTGAAATTCCAATACTTTGGCCACCTGATGTGAAGAACTGACTCATTTGAAAAGACCCTGATGCTGGGAAATTGAGGGTGGGAGGAGAAGGGGACGCCAGATGATGAGGTGGTTGGCTGGCATCACGGTCTCAATGGACTATGAGTTTGAGTGGGCTGTGGGCATTGGTGATGGACAGGGAAGCCTGGCATACTGTAGTCTGCAGGGTCGCAAAGAGTTGGACATGAATGAGTGACTGAACTGAACTGAACTGAAACATATCGATATAAACTATATCACAATTTAAACCTGTGAACTCTGTTCTGCCTCATGCAGACTCAATTAAGAAGAGCTAAGCTTTTTTAAAAGATTTACTAAAATTTTATTTTGAAAGCTGGTTTCACAGCTACACACTAGTACTGGAACCGTAATGTTCTAATTCAACATATATAGAACAACGACTTTTAGTATTGCTTCAGCTAATTGCTCTAGTGCCATTATGAGACAGCTAATTCCTATCTTATGGTGTTTGATATCAAATTCTGTCCTGGTTGCTCCTTACTTCTTAACTTTTTAATAGTTGGCTTAATTACAATTGCCACTAATATCGGAATCCCAATCCTGCCTTCAAAGTCAAAAACGTTACACAGCTAAAAAGGAGATTCCAGGACAACATCCTATGTCAAATACCCTAAAAATTTACATAAGGGTTTATTACTCACCTCAGTAAAGCTCCCACTGATTGAAGGACAGAAATTTTCAATTATAGGTGTTGAAATAGGATGAACTCAACCCAGTGTTCTCCTATCTTCCAAATGAATAACATAGCAAAGAAGCATTCTCCTTTTGGATAGCAGCCATTCTGACTGGCATGTAATGGTACCTCATTGTGGTTTTGATTTGCATTCCTCTGATAATGAGTGATGTTGAGCATCTTTTCATGTGTTTGTTAGCCATCTGTATGTCTTCTTTGGAGAAATGTCTGTTTAGTTCTTTGGCCCATTTTTTGATTGGGTCATTTATTTTTCTGGAATTGAGTTGCTTGTATATTTTTGAGATTAATCCTTTGTCTGTTGCTTTATTTGCTATTATTTTCTCTCATTCTGAAGACTATCTTTTCACCTTGCTTATAGTTTCCTTTGTTATGCAAAAGCTTTTAAGTTTAATTAGGTCCTACTCATTTATTTTTGCTTTTATTTCCAATATTCTGGGAGGAGAGTCATAGAGGACCTTGCTGTGATTTATGTAAGAGAATAATTTGCCTATGTTCTCCTCTAAGGGTTTTATGGTTTCTGGTCTTACATTTAGATTTTTAATCCATTTTGAGTTTATTTTTGTGTATGGTGTTAGAAAGTGTTCTAGTTTCATTCTTTTACAGGTGGTTGACCAGTTTTCCCAGCACCACTTGTTAAAGAGGTTGTCTTTTTTTTCCATTGTATATTCTTGTGTGGAGAACAGGGAACCCTCTTACACTGTTGGTGGGAATGCAAACTAGTACAGCCACTATGGAGAACAGTGTGGAGATTCCTTAAAAAACTGGAAATAGAACTGCCATATGACCCAGGAATCCCACTCCTGGGCATATACACGGAGGAAACCAGAACTGAAAGAGGCACGTGTACCTCAGTGTTCATCGCAGCACTGTTTATAATAGCCAGGACATGGAAACAACCTAGATGCCCATAAGCAGATGAATGGATAAGGAAGCTATGGTACATATACACCATGGAATACTACTCAGCCATTAAAAAGAATACATTTGAATCAGTTCTAATGAGATGGATGAAACTGGAGCCCATTATACAGAGTGAAGTAAGCCAGAAAGATAAACACCAATACAGTATACTAACGCATATATATGGAATTTAGAAAGATGGTAATGATAACTCTATATGCAAGACAGAAAAAGAGACACAGATATATAGAACAGACTTTTGGACTCTATGGAAGAATGTGAGGGTGGGATGATCTGAGAGAATAGCATCGAAATATGTATATTATCAAATGTGAAACAGATCACCAGTCCAGGTTGGATGCATAGGACAAGTGTTCAGGGCTGGTGCATTAGGATGACCCAGAGAGATGGGACAGGGAGGGAGGTGGGAGAGGGGTTCAGGATGTGAAACACATGTAAATCCATGGCTGATTCATGTCAATGTATGACAAAAACCACCACAATATTGTAAAGTAATTAGCCTCTAACTAATAAAAGTAAATGAGAAAAAAAAATGAAAGCATTCTTTTGCTTTCATTGTGTTAGCAATGACACTCATCCTTGTTACCAGGGTGCAGTAGCAGAGATTGTGCTGAAGAAGAATTCCACCTGCTCTAGTACACAGCTCTCAAAGAAAAGTGAGGAAAACACATATCTAGTTAGCATAGCCTTTGTGGAGAATTACTGGAGTAAGAAAAAATAAAGGTTTGGATTGGCAATGCCCAGAAATCAACAATGAGCAAGTCTGCTACTTGAACATCCCATGTGCAAGCAGTCCTGAGGATTCCTAAAAATATTTACAGAGGGAAATCCTATACATGATTTAACTCCTGAAATTAGTAGAGTTGGTTCTTGGCCATCAAAATTTAATAAATAGTGTCTGAGGTCAAGATCCTTGGAAATAGCAGTGGAGATTTGCTTACAAAGAAATTTATCAGGGAGAGCTCATCTGTAAGGTAGTGAGAAGGGCAACACTGACAAAAGGTAGAAATTGAATTGCAAAACAGTCCCAGCAAGACTACCACTGACCCTAAGGGGAGCTCCAGAGAAAGGATGCTCATAGTTTCCTGAAGTGAGTCAAGTAATTCAGGGCAGCACCCACAGCACCCACTGCGACTGGGGAATCTCATGGCTACATCAGGACTCAGAGGTTGATGAAGCACAAAGCACTTGAGTTTGACTGACACCTAAACAGCTTGTGTTGTTTTATAAACTAGACATATACTGAGATGGGAATATCAGGCCACCTTACCTGCATCCTGAGAAATCTGTATGCAGGCCAAGAAGCAAGTTAGAACTGGATATGGAACCACAGACTGGTTCAATATTGGGAAAGAAGTATATCAAGGCTGTATACAGTCACACTGCTTAATTTATATGCATAGCGCTGCACTTAGTCACTAAGTTGTGTCAGACTCTTTGAGACTCCATGGTTGTAGCCTGCCAGGCTCCTCTGTCCATGGTATTTTGCAGACAAGAGTAGTGGAGTGGGTTGCCATTTCCTTTTCCAGTGGATCTTTCCTACCCAGGGATCAAACCCACATCTCTTTAATCTATTGCATTGCAGATACATTCTTTATCACTGACCCACATGGAGAAGTCCCCTATATGCACAGGCTGGATGAATCACATCATGCAAAATACCAGGATGAATCACAAGCTGGAATAAGATTGCTGGGAGAAATATCAATAACCTCAGATATGCAGACAATACTATCCCAATGGGAGAAAGTGAAGAGGAAGTAAACACCTCTTGATGAAAGTGAAAAAGCTTGCTTAAAACTCAACATTCAAAAATCTAAGATCATGGCATCCAGTCCCATCGTTTCATGGCAAATAGATGGGGAAACAATGGAAACAGTGGCAGATTTTATTTTGGGGGCTCCAAAATCACTGCAGATGGTGACTGCAGCCATGAAATTAAAAGACACCTGCTCCTTGGAAGAAAAACTATGACACACCTAGACAACATATTAAAAATCAGATACATCATTTTGTGACAAAGTTTATATAGTCAAAGCTATGATTTTTCCCATAGTCATGTATGGATGTGAGAGTTGGACCATAAAGAAGACTGAGCACCACAGAACTGATGCTTCTGACCTGTGGTACTGGAGAAGACTCTTGAGAGTCCCTTGGACTGTAAGGAGATCCAACCGGTCAATCCTAAAGGAGGTCAATCCTGAATAGTCATTGGAAGGAGTAGTGTTGAAGCTGGAGCTCCAATACTTTGGCCACCTGATGCAGAGAGCTGACTCATTGGAAAAGACCCTGATGCTAGGAAATATTGAGGGCAGGAGGAGAAGAGGGCAACAGAGATGAGATGGTTGGATCACCAACTCAGTGCACATGAGTTTGAGCAAACTCCAGGAGATAGTGAACGTCAGGGGTCACAAACAGACGTGACTTAGTGACTGAACAACAATGGTAAGACATATATTGCCACATCCTCTATAACACCCACCACAGTAACTATCAGGCTGAATTCCCCATGTTAATGACATAGTTCCACTGTCTCTTGTCAGGAGTGATCTGAAGAAACAGTGATAGTTAGGAAAAAGAGCTAAATACTAATCACATCAAAATTCCAAAATGCCAATGGTGTATATGTGCATTAGTGTGGACAAAGAGAACTGCAAATGATGCCATTCATTGATGTATCATTAAAACATAGAGCACTGCCCAGTAGGCTATATCTTGATATAGAGTAAAATCATAGGTCTTTACATCTTCACCATGATTCAAAATGAAGCCACAACATAAAAGGAAATAAAATAATGCCATTTGCAGCAACATTGGTAGATGCTTATCATATAGCTTCTTTTACTTAGAACTTATCATACTAAGTGATATCAGAAAGAGAAAGATAATATTATACAATATCACTTACATATGGAATCTAGACTATGACACAGATAAACTTATTTACAAACCAGAAATAGACCTATAGACATAGAAAACAGACTTGTGGTTGCAGGGGTTAGGGGATGGGAGAGAGACAAACTGAGAGTTTGGGACTAGCAGATAGATATAAACCATTGTATATAGAATGGATAAACAACAAAGTTTTACTATAAAACACCAGTAACTATATTTGATAGTCTATAATAAACCATAATAGAAAAGAATATGTAAAATAATATATATATGTATATGTGTGTATAACTAAATCATTTTGCTGTATACCTGAAACTAACATAGCATTGTAAATCAACTTACTTCAAGATCAATTTAAAAATTCAAAATATAATATAAAAGTTTAAACAAATGAAGGCACAAGACACCTAAAATCCTGTGAATGGGAAGTTAGGTAGCAAAGCACTGTCCATATAACTCCAAAGAAGGATTTTACCCTCTGTTCTTTTCTCTGAAACATAAAGATAATATCACCCATTTTCTGCTATGCAGGCTTCTGTGAGTATCATACATATGAAAGTTCTTTGAAGCATCAGGAGTCCCTCAAATGTGTAGTATTATTATAATGATTTATCATCCATAAAAGTCTATTTCTTCTATTGCTGCCCTTGGACTAGAAAAACATCCACACTACTTTTTATTTTATGTCATCTCATTAAAACTCTTCATAAAAGCTTTAATGAAGTTTTCTATGGATATTTCGCCTTCCAATTAAATAACCTTCCTCATGTTTTTGTCCCTGAATCATTTAATTGTTTAATGGCACTCTATTTAGGCATTATATTAATATTTTAGACACTATATTTAATTATATTTAGGCACCTCTTACCAGGTGTCTCTAGTGGCAAAGAAAGCACCTGCTGATGCAGGAGACATAAGAGGCACAGGGTTCAATCCCTGGATCATGAAGATCCCCTGGAGAAGGGCAGGGCAACACACTGCAGTATTCTTGCCTGCAGAATTCCAAGGCCAGAGGAGCCTGGTGAGCTGCAGTCCGTAAGGTCACAAACAGTCAGACACAGCTGAAGCAACTTAGGTGCACTGTGTTCTGGATTTCCTCCAAAGTTTTCCTAAGCTCTATTAGTTGAATTTTATGGCTGATTCTGTTTTTACATGGACAGGAGGATCAAAGTCATTCATATGTTTCTTCTTATGGAATTTTCCTATAGATTATTAACAACATATTTTTTCAATCAGCAGGCAGGTCTAACTATATATATATATATATATATATATATATATATACCCACACACATATACATATATATATATATATATACGCATCATATATATGATATATATATGATGTATATATGATATGGAGATTTTTACTTTCACTAAACATATTGTTATCTCCTCAAATATATTCCTTGAATAATACCTATAATGAACATTTAATAAATGTAAACTGATAAATATAAATGTAAACTGACAAATATAATATATATACAATATATACAATATACAATAATATATATTATATAATGTATATGCAATATATTTATCAGTTTACATTTATTAAATGTTCATTATAGGTATCATTCAAGGAATATATTTGAGGATATAACAATATGTTTAGGGAAAGTAAAAATCTCTATATCTTTTCAATTATCTTTCAACATATATTCATTTTCAGTTTGTCTGTTTCTTGAAAAGATTGGAAAGTCTTTCAACAGATTTACACAATATATATTTCAGTGTATCTTTAAAAATCTGCTAAAGAAGGTTTTTTTTTTTAATTTACTTTTATTTTTTTTTGTTTTTTTTTTTAATTTATTTATTTTAATTGGAGGCTAATTACTTTACAATATTGCAGTGGTTTTTGCCATACATTGACATGAATCTGCCACGGGTGTACATGTGTTCCCCATCCTGAACCTCCCTCCCACCTCCCTCCCCATCCTATCCCTCAGGGTCATCCCAGTGCACCAGCCCTGAGCACCCTGTCTCATCCATCGAACCTGGACTGCCGATCTATTTCACATATGATAGTATACATGTTTCAATGCTATTTGGAGAAAGCTAATATGTACTTTGTGTGATATAGGAGATGCAGTGGCTTACTCTGACAGCTGTTGTCTTTGCACTGCAAATTAGACAGTAAGATAATTAATCCACTACCCTCTGGTGGAAATGTGTTTGAGAAGTTCCTTGTTTTTTAAGCTTGCCTCCTTTTAGAGTTTCATGGGTGGGAAAATGATAAGCCTGGAGCTATCAGAGGCAGGCTGTGGTATACAGTAAAAAAAGCAGATGAGTAGAATAGTAGACCAAGCACACACACACACACAAAATCTGTACCATGAAAAGCAGATTTATTTCCATGACAGTAGAGAAAGTTGTCCAGGTGACTGTGAAGTGGACATGTCTGCTAAGTTTTGGGTGGACCCAACAAACAAAATTTTATCTACAAGGGCATGCTAGAAACTTCACTTGCATAACAATAATCTCAATCTAGTTATTTACTCATGCCCATTAATAGCTGTATAATAATGGTATGTATTTTGCTCTATAATATATCCTTTTACATACAATCTCATTTAGTCTTGACAATATCTTGCAGAGATAGTTACTTCTATGATACACTTAAAAGACAAAGAAACTGGGGCTTAAAGAGATGAAGTAATTTATCTAAGGTCATGCAATGAGTAGCTGAAGCAATACATAGACAGTTTTACTCTAGATACCCTATGCTTAACCATCATGCTACACAGCTTAGTGGTGTTCAGATTTTCCTTCCTGAAATACTCCTAAAACAAAATCATCTAAAGTCAAAGCATCTATGAGTTCCTCCTTTATCCTGTATCACTTCAAGGACAAATCATGAGGCTTATATTCAAGGTCATTTTCAGCTTCTTTCCTACGTGATGCAACATGGACTGTCCACAGCTCTTAACTATCCCAAACACAATCCTAACCTTTCCCTACACAGCTAGTTTCTCCCCTGAAATTCTCTCCTTACTATTTTCTCCTGAATTGTACAATATGCTCCTGGAAGGTAGTCTAGACTGGTCCCAAATCATACTCCTCTTCCTTACTGTCAATTCCTGGCATGCTCATGTCTTGTGATACTCTCTGTTGGTCTTTTAGGTAGATTCATCTCCAAAACCAAAAATTTCTTTCCTTTGTCACACTTAAAATACTATAAAAAAAATCTAGGAATATAGTAAGTATTTAATAAGGTACACGCCCCCCAAAATGACCAATGGGATGAATCAACCCAGTATAAGCAAGCTTGTAAAGGTTGAGTATATGACAAGTGGGAGAAAATCAATTAGACTGCATAATGGAAATCTTACTAAAGGAGATCAGGTAAGTAGATGAATGTTGGGGAAATATAGCTTCTTAGAGAAAATATTTAGGCATTGGGTTTGGCATAGGCAAATTCACAGTTGATCAAAATGTTCATATGAGAAATTAGAATATTGACTTAAGCCTAAAGAGAACTCCAGAAGTTGTGCTGCAAAAGCATAAGTGGCCTTGAAGATTAAATAGAGAAGCAGTTGATTCTAATTTCTTCTTGAAAAAATGTTTAAATCATAATATTAATAATGAAAAAGCTATCACTAACTAAGCTCCTAGTACTTTGTAAACATACTTTTAAGCTCTTTACCTAGATCTAATTATTTATTGTAAACCATCCACTGAGGTTCTATTATACTCATTTCAAAGAAGAGGACAGTAAGGCACCAGAGCATCGGGGCAGTGGGAAACCATAGAGAGAGGTTTCCAAGTTCAGGAGGTCTGAATACAGAGACTACTGTTAATCACAACTCAGCATACCATGTATTATATTATAGATAACAAATATAGGTAAAATGTTTTGTACTTTGCACATTTCATGAAACAAGACATATTCAAAATTCTCTATCTTTTTAACTTTAAAATATGCTTTAGCAAATTAGTAAGCATAACAGTTTTGAAAACTAGACTATTTTAAAAATAAAGAGTATACAAAATCTAAAACTTCTTTGAATTTCTATTTTCAGCTTTGACTTATTCAATTACTATTTTCCTTCTTAGGGTATTTCACAAAGTGAAGTTGAGTGAAAATTATGTTTTAATTATGATGACATATTGAAACAAAAAGTGGAATTAGTACATCAGTCAATTCTGCAATTAATAAGAGGAGTAGATAGAATTATTTTTTCAGCCTACAAAATATGTAGATGTAGTAAACTTAAAGATATTTTGAAGATACTCATGAATTGGCATATGCTGTTGTACTTACTGTAAAATAAAATTTAATGTATTTGTTATTGTGAAAAAGCCATCCCATTTTGTTACAAATCCATTAGGCTACAATTATTGGGTACTATATGAAAAGGTTTTAGAATGGATAATTTTCATCCTTGAAAATTACATAGACCAATTATATTCTATTGTAGGCATATCTTTTTTTAGAAGTCTAAAAAAGCAGGAATGTTCAGCACAATATCCTACTGTCTAATGAAAGGAGAATAGTATGCTAAAATTAGTATTTCTTATTAAAAGACTGATGCAAACTAATATATCTTTTTCAGATTTTTCTCAAGAAAAAATAGTGTATTCTTTTAGATATTCATTGCCTCTGAAATCACCAATTTTGTTGAAATGGATTTCAGGTATCCAATTCACAGAATAAAACAGAGGAACACAAGCTGCAATAACATTTATTATTTGAGAGAATAACTGCTTTAAAATACCACATGCGAGCTATTTGAAAATATTTCTAAGTGCTTATTCAAAGGCTTTTCTTTGCTGAATTTATTGCTGGGTTTGAGAATCAAAAGAGCAGTATTTTTTTTTATATGTGATGATTCTAATCGATCCACTGAGATGACACATTTTATTTCCAAAATGCTATCTTAATGGTCCAAAAAATTTAATTAAGCATCCTTACAAAATATGCATTTAATGCCTTCTGAAGTATTTAAACATGAGACTAAAAAGTTACATTCAGTTCAGTTCAGTTCAGTTCAGTCACTCAGTCATGTCCAACTTTTTGCGACCACATGAACCGCAGCACACCAGGCATCCCTGTCCATCACCAACTCCCGGAGTTTACTCAAATTCATGCCCATCGAGTCGGTGATGCCATCCAGCCATCTCATCCTCTGTTGTCCCCTTCTTCTCCTGCCCCCAATCCCTCCCAGCATCAGGGTCTTTTCCAATGAGTCAGCTCTTCCCATGAGGTGGCCAAAGTACAGGAGTTTCAGCTTCAGCATCAGTCCTTCCAATGAACACCCAGGACTAATCTCCTTTAGGATGGACGGGTTGGATCTCCTTGCAGTCCAAGGGACTCTCAAGAGTCTTCTCCAACACCACAGTTCAAAAGCATCAATTTTTCAGCACTCAGCTTTCCTCACAGTCCAAGTCTCACATCCACACATGAATACTGGAAAAATCATAGCCTTGACCAGATGGACCTTTGTTGGCAAAGTAATGTCTCTGCTTTTTAATATGCTATCTAGGTTGGTCATAACTTTCCTTCCAAGGAGTAAACGTCTTTTAATTTCATGGCTGTAGTCACCATCTGCAGTGATTTTGGAGCCCCACAAAAACAAAGTCTGACACTGTTTCCACTCTCTCCCCATCTATTTCCCATGAAGTGATGGGACCAGATGCCATGATCTTATTTTTCTGAATGTTAAGCTTTAAGCCAACTTTTTCACTCTCCTCTTTCACCTTCATCAAGAGGCTTTTTTAGTTCATCTTCACTTTCTGCCATAAGGGTGGTGTCATCTGCATATCTGAAGTTATTGATATTTCCCCTGGCAATCTTGATTCCAGCTTGTGCTTCTTCCAGCCCAGCATTTCTCATGGTGTACTCTGTATATAAGTTAAATAAGCAGGGTGACAATATACAACCTTGACGTACTCTTTTTCCTATTTGGAACCAGTCTGTTGGTCCATGTCCAGTTGTAACTGTTGCTTCCTGACCTGTGTACAGGTTTCTCAAGAGGCAGGTCAGATTTTCTGGTATTTCCATCTCTTTCATAAAAAGTTGCATTAGAGATAATATAATCCCTCATTTTTCTGCTGAAGAAATTTCATGCCAGAGAGAAAAAGGGTCTTGCTTGGAGCCATGAGACTCAGGGAAAAGTCAGAAAGTTATAAAAAGAGTCACACTTGACACCCTTTCTGCTGCACCCATTGCTGTCTACTTTTGTAGGTGACATGCTCCTTCCTTAATCTCTGCCTTATGTGACCTAAATTATACTTCCCATCAAGAGAGGTGTCAGCTGTTTATTCTTCATGCCAGGCCCCCCAGGACCCATCATCCTTTCCCTTGTGAAAAGTATCAAGAAGTCCAAATCAAATGACTCCTTTTCTATAAACATGACCTGAAGAAACATTCATGTTCATTTCTATGGTCATCATAAGTGAAAATTTGTGATCTTGACTAACAAAGATTCATAGAATTTATGGACAAGTCTGTTTTTGTCCCCAGTGCATACGGACTCTCATCTACAGCCACCTTGAACCTTGCTAGTATTAAGCAAATATTATCAATAATGGGAACTTGCCATCCCAGAAAGCATCTCATTCCAGGTTTTCCTACTCTGTAAATGTTAGAGATTTATTTAGATTAAGTAAATGTATTTTTATGCAATTTTGTGTGAATTGGTCCTTTATCTTCTCTTTTAAGACAAAGAAAAGGGAAAGCACATATTTGTTTTCTGGCTAATAATCTTTATTTCCTTTTCTACCTGATCATCTTCATTTCTTTAACTATGGAATCTAAGTTCTCTATGAATAGGACTACTTTGATTTTCATCATCATTTTCCCCCAGCTCCTAATTTAGTGCTAGAATATAGTAGGTGGTCAATAGTTATTTTCAAATAGATGAAACAATTTTACTGATCTTCCCTAAGTCTTTTCTTCTGCAAACTAAGTATTTCCAACTCCTAAGTGATTCTTCAACTGACATAATCTGAGAGAGCCTCTCATACTAATCATTCTCTGCATTCTTCAGTATATCCACTACCATATAAACTATCAGAGTCAGTGAAAATCAGTATTCCCTGTGTACTGTAAACATGCACAACATCAGTTGAGGCTATATTGCACTCAAAGAAGAAGTAACTAACTTTTCTCAATTTTCAGGTCATTCAGATTGTGTTTTTATTTAGCTAAATCCGTGGGTCTTTTTCATACAAACTGCCTGAAATTATTTCGGTTGCTTAATCACACTGCCAGAGTTACTACTCTTTGTAATATGTAAACATCCTTAGGAGATTTAATACATTAAGCAAGCCTCTCAATCACTCACAGCTTGTGATCAATTTCCTCCATTAGATCTAATTATCTCATAACCTCTAGCTGAGAGCAGCATGCTAAAGGAATGGGAGTTTTCAGAGATGGGGTAGATGATTTTCTAACTTGTGGCACAGTTCAGAGAGTGAAGTCTGAGTGCAGGCCCATTGAGGGTAAATATTAGGTAAGTATTATGATTCGGAAAAGGCAGAGGAACCAGAGATCAAATTGCCAACATCTGTTGAATCACAAAAAAGAAAGGGAATTCTAGAAAAATATCTACTTCTGCTTCATTGACTATGCTAAAAATTTTAACTGTATGGATCACAAAAAACTTGGAAATTCTTTAAGAGATGGGAACACCAGACCATCTTACCTGTCTCCTGAAAAACCCATATTCAGGTTAAGAACCAACAGTTAGAACCAGACGTGGAACAAAGGACTGGTTCAAAACCAGGAAAGGAGTATATGTCAAGGCTGTGTATTGTCACCCTGCTTATTTAACTTCTATATAGAGTACATCATGCAGAATGCCAGATTGGATGAAACTAAAGCAGGAATCAAGATTACCATGAGAAATATCAATAACTTCAGATAAGCAGATGACACCACCCTTATGGCAGAGAATGAAAAGCAACTAAAGAGCCTCTCAATGAAGGTGAAAAAGGAGAGTGAAAAAGCTGACTTAAATCTCAACATTCATAAAACTAAGATCATGGCATGTAGTCCCATATCGTCATTGCAAACATAGGGAAAAAATGGAAATAGTGACAGACCTTATTTCCTTGGGCTTCAAAATCACTGTGGATGGTGACTGCAGCCACAAAATTAAAAGACACTTTTTTTGCTCCTTGGAAGAAAAGCTATGACAAACTTAGGCAACATATTAAAAATCAGAGACTACTTTGCAGACAAAGGTCTGTATAGTCAAAGCTATCGTTTTTCCAGTAGTCATTTATGGATATAAGAGTTGGACCATAAAGAAGGCTGAGTGCTTAAGAATTGATGCTCAAACTGTGGCATTGGAAAAGACTCTTGAGAGTCACTTGGACAGCAAAGAGCTTAAACCAGTCAATACTAAAGGAAATCAACCCTGACTATTCATTGGAAGGACTGATGCTGAAACTGAAGCTCCAATACTTTGGCCACATGATGCAAAGAGCTAACTCATTAGAAAAGACCCTGATGGTGAGAAATATTGAAGGCAGGAGGAGATGGGGATGACAAAGGATGAGATGATTGGAAGGCATGACCAACTGAGTGAACAGGAGTTTGATCAAACTCTGGGAGATGGTGAAGGACAGGGGAACCTGGCATACTGCAGTCCGTAGAGTTGCAAAGAGTCAGACATGACTGAGCAATTGAACAAAAATAAAAGAAATGCATTTCCATTTATTTATCTTTAATTTTTTTTCCCTTTGCTTGAGGAGACATGTCCAGGGAGGTGGGAGGGGGGATCGGGATTGGGAATACATGTAAATCCATGGCTGATTCATATCAATGTATGACAAAACCCACTGGGAAAAAAAAAAATAATAATAATAATAAAAGAATAATAAAAAAAAAAGAGGAGACATGTCCAGAAATACTACATCAAACTAAAAAGCTTCTGTTCACCAAAGGAAATCTTCAACAAACCAAAAAGATAGCCTCCCAAATGGAAGAAGATACTTGCAAATCATATATGATTATATATCCAAAATATATAAAGAACTCATAGACTCCAACAACAACAAAAATCAAACAACTGTAATTTCAAACTGGCAGAGGAGCTGAATAAACATTTTTGCAAGAAAAGACATTCAGATGACCAACAAGTACATGAAAAAATACTCAACATCATTAGTTAATAGAAAAATGCAAGTCAAACCATAATGAAATATCACCTTATGTGATATCACCTTATATATCACCTTATGCTTGTCAGAATGTCTATCATTAAAAAAAAATAATAAATTACAAGTTCTGATCAGAATGTGGAGAAAATGGAACTCTCATATACAGTGGTGGGAATGTAAATTGGTGCAGCCACTATGGAAAGTAGTATGCAGCTTTTAAAAAATGAAGAACAAAACAGCTTTCAGAAAAATGAAGAACAGAACCACTATATGATCCAGTAATTACACTCCTGGGTATTTCTCTGGAAAAAAAAAAAAAAAAACTCTCCACTAGCTAGAAAAGATATATGCACCACTCTGTTCATTGCAGCATTATACACAATAGCCAAGGTATTGAAACAACATAAATGTCCATTAACAGATGAAAGGATAAAGAGGATGTGGTAACTGCATGCAATGGAATAGTACCCAGCCATTAGAAAGATGAAACCTTGCCATTTGCAATAACATTAATGAATCTTGAGGGTATTTCGGTAAATGAAATAAGTCAGACAAAGGAAGGCAACTACAGTTAGATTACACTCTTATGTGAAAACAAAAATAAACAAAATAAATGAATAAAACAAACTAAGCAAAAGGAGACATGTAGAACAAGATAATACAGTAGTGACTGCCAGAACAAGGGAGGTCACAGGTGAGGACAAAATGGGTAAATGAATCAAGTATATGGTGACAAATGGAAGCTATATTTTTGGTGGTGAGCATACTGTAGTTTATACAGAAGTAGAAACAGTGTTATGTGCATGAAATTTGTAATTTTATAAGTCAACAATACCTCAACAAAAATTATCTGAAAGTGGAGAAGGAAGAAGGCCAGCATAGGTAAGGCTCAAACACAGCAAGGACATTTGGAACATGCTGGAACAAATATTTTCCCTATTCATATTTTTTTAGTATCCACAATTCAGTACATTTTCATAAGGAGTCTTTATGGATCAAGCTCTCTGATAGCCTACCATTGCACAGGGGAATGGGAAAATGTGATTCTACAGTCATAAAATTTTAGCCTACTAAGGTAGAAAGACAAGAAATAGGTTAAAAAGGATACAGTTAGTAATTGTGTTGGGCTTCCAGGGAAGATAGAATGCGGTGATAGAATGTCATGCAGAAAGTTGCCTTTCTTGTCAACATAAGGACCAAGAGAGGACTCTCCAAAAAGATGATGACCAGAGATACATAGATGAAAGATGAAGGGATATAGATATAAGTATATACAGCTAAATAAGGCAGGGTGAATAATGGTTATGGCAATAACATTTTGCTGTACTACGCTCAGTTACTTCAGTGATGCCTGACTCTTTGTGACTCCATGGACTGTACCCCACCAGGCTCCTCTGTCCAAGAAGGATTCTCCAGGCAAGAATACTGGAGTGGTTGCCATGCCCTCCTCCAGGGGATCTTCCCAACCCAGGAATCGAACCTGCATCTCCTCCAAATCAGAAAGTCATTGCCTACACTAGTTCAGGGTAACTTCCTCACAGATTCTTCTGCCTGGACCCAAAATGTCTCTTTGAAGTGTGTGCTGTTCTGTGGAAGAATTGAGAGTCAACCCAACTAATTGCAGTAAAGCTGTATAAGCTGCTGCACAGCCACCCATTTTCTGCCTTTGAGCCTATTTTATTATCTCATTCCAATGTTTATTTTGTTTGGATTGTCCTTCTCTTCTTTATTAAGCACTCAATGTAAGTAGCACCACGTCAGTACTCCAGTCAGTCAGATGGTGGCCTATTTGGTCTCTTTGCCATATGTCTCCCAAAACTTTGCCTGAGCAACACCTAAAATATATTCCATAGGTCACAAGTTCGGCTGGTTCAAACTATGCATAAATATGTCTCTTCCCAGCTCCGAAAGACACACCCACCTCCATGTTCCTCTGAGACTCCAAAAATTATTTATCTGGGCTCCCACACTTTTAGATTCAAATGAATTTCAAAGTGCTGTCTAAATTCAACCCGATGTGAACATATTGATGTTCTAATTCATGGTCAATACTCAACAAAGAACTGTGAAGTACTGAACAGTTAGTAACAAAACAATGTGAAGAATTAATGACTCAGTGAGAGGCATGCTAAAGTGTTGGAGATGAAGCACACTGATTTCTGCAACTTATTTCTCAATGTATCACAAAAAATAAGGTGAAACAATGGACGATGGAAGGACAGACTGAGGGGATATGTACATGATAAAGTGAATATAGCAAAATTTTAACTGTAAGGTCAAGGTATGTGCATGACTGTTCACACTGTGAAATACCTCTCAGTTCAGTTCAGTTCAGTCACTCAGTCGTGTCCATCTCCTTGAGACCCCATAAATCGCAATTCGCCAGGCCTCCCTGTCCATCACCAACTCCCAGAGTCTACACAAACCCATGTTCATCGAGTTGGTTATGCCATCCAGCCATCTCATCCTCTGTCGTCCCTTTCTCCTTCTGCCCCCAATCCCTCCCAGCATCAGAGTCTTTTCAAATGAGTCAGATCTTCGCATCAGGTGGCCAAAGTATTGGAGCTTCAGCTTCCACATCAGTCCTTCCAATGAACATCCAGGACTGATCTCCTTTAGGATGGACTGGTTGGATCTCCTTGCAGTCCAAGGGACTCTCAAGAGTCTTCTCCAACATCACAGTTCAAAAGCATCAATTCTTCCACATTCAGCTTTCTTCACCGTCCAACTCTCACATCCATACATGAATACTGGAAAAACCATAGCCTTGACCAGATGGACCTTTGTTGGCAAAGTAATGTCTCTGTTTTTAAATATGCTATCCAGGTTGGTCATAACTTTCTTTCCAAGGAGTAAGTACCTTTTAATTTCAGGGCTGCAGTCACCATCTACAGTGATTTTGGAGCCCCGCCCCGCCCCCCAAATAAAGTCTGACACTGTTTCCCCATTTGTTTCCCATGAAGTGATGGGACCAGATGCCATGATCTTAGTTTTCTGAATGTTGAGCTTTAAGCGAACTTATTCACTCTCCTCTTTCACTTTCATCAAGAGGCTTTTTAGTTCCTCTTCATTTTCTGCCATAAGGGTGATGTCATCTGCATATCTGAGGTTATTGATATTTCTCCTGGCAATCTTGATTCCAGCTTGTGCTTCTTCCAGCCCAGTGTTTTTCATGATGTACTCTGCATATGTTAAATAAGCAGGGTGACAATATACAGTCTTGACGTACTCTATTTCCTATTTGGAACGAGTCTGTTGGTCCATGTCCAGTTCTAACTGTTGCTTCCTGACCTGCATACAGGTTTCTCAAGACACAGGTCAGATGGTCTAGTTTTTCCATCTCTTTAAGAATTTTCCACAGTTTATTGTGATCCACACAGTCAAAGGCTTTGGCATAGTTAATAAATCAGAAATAGATGTTTATCTGTAACTCTCTTGTCCTGAAAGATGATGCTGTGAAAGTGTTGTACTCAATATGCCAGCAAATTTGGAAAACTCAGCATTGACCACAGGACTGGAAAATGTCAGTTTTCATTCCAGTCCCAAAGAAAGGAAATGCCGAAGAATGCTCGAACTACCGCACAATTGCACTCATCTCACACGCTAGTAAAGTAATGCTCAAAATTCTCCAAGCCAGGCCTCAGCAATACATGAACCGTGAACTTCCAGATGTTCAATCTGGTTTTAGAAGAGGCAGAGGAACCAGAGATCAAATTGTCAACATCCACTGGATTATAGAAAGAGCAAGAGAATTCCAGAAATACCTCTATTTTGTGTTTAAATTTTTGACAATAAAATATTGGGGAAAAGTAGTTGATCACTGTTTACCTGAATTTTACCACTCATGTAAGAATTTAAATACTCACATGTGAAACAATTACTATACTGTGAGGCATGATTGGAGAGAGTTTTGGATTTCAAAGATAAATCAGCATGGATCGATATATAATGAAGTAATACCACTTAAGACTTGAAGGTATAGGATTTTAAAAGATGAAGCGGGAGAAGGAGAGCATTCCAAGGGGGTAACAGCAGAAGTGAACATGTGTTGGATCAAGCAGAAATCAAGGCTTCAGGAGAAAAAGACAACTTGGCCTGATGTCAGACGGCTTTGGATACACATGGCAAAGCTAGAATATGGCAGGTAACAATGGGTAGAAAAACATGTGGTCTCTTCTCTTAAAGGGTCAATAATATACAGGCTCAATAAGAGAAAATAAAAACATTTATGAACAAAACAATCAGACAATCTTATAGACATTTACAAATGAACTTATCAGGATGAACATAAGCACTTAAACAAATGCTACAGACCCTATAGGTAATCACTACTTTAATGACACAAATAATTGGATGAAAAAAGTTTGAGACCACCTCCATCAGCATGATTTTATTGTATTAGAGAAATCAAGTGTTAGGTCTGTACTGGGCCTTCCACTTCCTCCCTCTCCCAAGACAAAGGATTCCAGCAATTCCCCATTTCCTGGGCCAACTCAAGTGGAGTGTAGGGGACATTGGCAAGTGCATTCCAGCCTTTCACCCAAGCATAGAGAACTGGAGAGCCAAAGTCACAATGGAAAAAAACAGAATGTAATGAAAAGGTACAGGGTAAATCAAGAATTGAAATGAAATCTGAAGAACCAGGCTCAGAGAGCATTTATACGAGGGCATCTTCCATGGATCCAGGTCAGCCTTTTCAGGATGCAATGTCAATGAATTTCAACAGTTTGAGATTTAAATTTCAAAAGTGAGGGACTTCCTTGTCAGTCCAGTGGTAAGGGATCTGTGCTTCTACTACAGGGGAACAGGTTGAATCTCTGGTCAGGGAACTAAGATCCTACATTCCACATGGTGCATCCAAAAATTAAATAAATACATAAATAAATAAACATCAAAATAAAGAGTGCATCTGAGAATAGCAACTTGTGTTTTTGCTTACTCCTTGGCCAAAGTAGGGTGGTCACCTTAATGAGAGTTCCACCAAGACAATTCAGTGAGGACATAGAGTTTCTTCTAGGATATGGCTTGACCCCCAGAGATGCACACGAAAAGGGAATAATGGTAATATCTACCCCGTAGGATTGGGCAAGGATCAGCTGTAATAAACACAGTAAAAAGGAGCTCATATAATGCTTGCTATGTGACAAATACTGTGCTAAATATTTCACAAATATTAGGCAATCTAATCCTTATAATGACTCTTTGAGCTTTCTGTGATTAACTTGGAAGCTCATATTTTAAAATTTAGCTCAAAATTGACAAGAAGCAATTTTTGTTCTGTCAGGCATTTTTCTGCCTGGACCCTGAATGCTCTTCAAGGGCATTTATTTATTTATTTTTTAGCTGGAGGCTGATTACTTTACATTGCAATGGATAACGCATCTCACTACGGATCAGAAGATTCAAGGCCATCTTTTTAAAAAAGTTTTCACTTGAAAATATGAGCTTCGTCTTCCTAGTTCTCATTTTTGTAGAGATTCTACCTCATTTGTACCTCATATGTCTACTGTATATTGATATAATCAGTTTTTGTGTTTTTTTTTTTTTTTATAGTGTCATTCCTATCTGCTCCTCTCTCCTTGCCTAAAGACTATCCTTACTAACAACCTCTCATCTCTATTAATATCACTTCCCCAATAATATGTTATAATATCATTGCTGCTGCTACTAAGTCACTTCAGTCGCGTCCGACTCTCTGTGACCCCATAGATGGCAGCCCTCCAGGCTCCTCTGTCCCTGGGATTCTTTGGGCAAGAATACCGTAGTGGGTTGCCATTTCCTTCTCCAATGCATGCATGCATGCTAAATTACTTCAGTCGTGTCTGACTCTGTGCGACCCTATGGACAGTAGCCCTCCAGGCTCCTCTGTCCACAGGATTCTCCAGGCAAGAATACTGGAGTGGGTTGCCATTTCCTCCTCCTCATAATATCATTATCACAATGTTATCTTCTTTATTTGCTTAATGACAAACTTTAGAATTAGAGATATGCCAGCAACCCACTTCTGGACACATACCTGAACAAAACTATAATTAGAAAGGATGCATGCACCCCAATGTCCATAGCACTTACAACAACCAAGACATGAAAGCAACCTATATGTCCAATGGCACATGAATGGATAAAGAAGATATGAGTTTATACACACACACACACACACACACACACACACACACACACACACACACAATGAAATATTGCTTATCCATAAAAAGAATGAAATAATGCCATTGAAGCAACAGATTGTCATAGTAGGTTAAAGTCAGACAAAGACAAATATCATATGAAACCTTTTATGTATGGAATCTAGGGGAAAAGATACAAATGAACTCATTTATAGAACAGAAACACACTCACAGACATAGAAAGTAAACATATAGTTACCAAAGGAAAAAGAGGGAGAGGGATAAACTAGTGGTTTTGGATCAATAGATACATACTACTTTATATAAAATATTAATTGCCAAATAATAAGGTCCTATTGAATGGTACAGGGAACTATATTCAATATCTCACAGTAACCTATAATTTAAAAGACTGAAAAGGTGGCTCAGATAGTAAAGTGTCTGTCTGCCTGCAAGGCATGAGACCCAGGTTCAATCCCTGGGTTAGGAGGATCCCTTGGAGAAGGAAATGGCAACCCATTCCAGTACTCTTGCCTGGAAAATTCCATGGATGGAGGAGCCTGGTAGGCTATACAGCCCATGGGGCCACAAAGAGTTGGACATGACTGCGCTACTTCACTTTCACATATATATACATATATATATATGAATCACTTTGTTGTACACCAGAAACTAACTTAATATTGTAAATCAACTATAATTTTCTAAATTAAAGTATGAATTGCAGAAAGTCCTTTACCTGAGAAAAGAGGTGCTGATTTTAGTGTTTGGTTAATTTCAAATATGTAATAAGGAGAAGGAACAAAAGTCATTGTGTGCAATGCCCTCAGTGCCAAAGTTGATGTGGCACCTGCCTTGTATCTTCCTGAATATCCGTGGTCTACTATGAGAATAAAGAAAATTTCCAAGGACTGGCAAGCTAAACCTAGCCTCCACCCTGAAGCTTCTAAAAGGAATAGAAAATGTGAGAAGTCACTGAAATTATGATCTTCTGACAAACTGTACCTCATTTCTAAGAGGTTGTAAATACAGAAGCAATTTTTTAGGCAAAGAAAAAATGTGATTAAAAAAAATTATACCATAATCAAATGCAAATGTCAGTGTGTGACATGCTGGCTTGATTTTATAGATTAATTTTATAAGGAGAAAAGGCAAGGCTTACAATTCAGTCCTTCCTTGTTTTTAAAAAAGTTTATGCAGCTTTTAAAATATATTACTCTCCTAAAAGGGGGTTTCTCTCCTTCAGTAAAAAAAAAAAAAAAAAAAAGGAAATAAATTCTGATATTTTTTCTGTTTGCAAGAAGAGAATAATATTTGAGCCCCCTTACACTCAAGTTACTACTTCAGAATTAAATTTATATGTAGAGAAGAGTAAGCACTAATTAATGTGTGTCCTCTCTGCTGGATGGTCATGTAGAGTACTACTTTCTCTCTCCATGAGAATCCAAGTGGATGAATGGATGTAGATAACTAAGGGAAGATGACAGATGATAGATAGGTAGATAGACAGACAGACAGATAGATAGGTAGATAAATAGATGATAGATAGATAGATAAATAGATAGGTAAAGATACATAGGTGATATGATAGCTATTTTTAAAAGTAATGGGATATTAAACCACATTTTAAAAATCCTCCTTCCCTTAGATTGCTTTTGTACTTCAACTCTGAAGTCTAACCCTTCATATTTTCACTGTTACCTCTGAACAGATACAGAAGTCAAGGTCTGTATCCAACCTCAGGGAGAAAAGTCCTCTATTATATTTAAAATCTTAAAGATATATTACATGTAAGCATAATAGTAAATATATATTTAATAAGTAATTGTAACTTGTTTTACCCAAACAAAAACTTAGTTACTCTCAGGGAAAACAGGAAAAGAAATCTGAAAATAATCCTAAAATATTTATCTTCGCCTTTTAAAAGTTTTCCTAAAGCAAGTTTTGCATTGATAAAAAGCAAAGATTTGGCAATTTTCATTATTAGATGGAGGCTTGATTACTAAAACTTGGCTTGATATTTTTTAGTCCATTTTTAAATCTTTGAAATATCTGTGGACAAAGGATTCTCACAAGATTACTATCAGTTGATGGGCTGAAAGTGATTGTTACCCCTGTGCACCCCCTGTAAACACACAGAGGGAGGAGGAAGGGCAGGAAGTCTCTTCCATTGGATTCAGTTCAGATCAGTTCAGGCGTTCAGTCGCATCCGACTCTTTGCGACCCCATGAACCGCAGCAGGCCAGGCCTCCCTGTCAGTCACCAACTCCCAGAGCTTACTGAAACTCACGTCCATTGAGTCGGTGATGCCATCCAACCATCTCATCCTCTGTCATCCCCTTCTACTCGCTCCTTTAATCTTCCCCAGCATCAGGGCCTTTTCCAATGAGTTGGTTCTTCACATCAGGACGCCAAAATATTGGAGTTTCAGCTTTGGATCAGTCCTTCCAATGAACATTCAGGACTGATTTTCTTTAGGATGGACTGGTTGGATCTCCTTGCAGTCCAAGGGAATCTCAAGAGTCTTCAACACCACAGTTCAAAAGCATCAATTCTTTGGTGCTCAGCTTTCTTTATAGTCCAACTCTCGCATCCATACACGACTACTTCTGCTAAGGAAAAACCATAGCCTTGACTATACGGACCTTTGTCTGTATAGTAATATCTCTGCTTTTTAATATGCTGTCTAGGTTGTTCATAGCTTTTCTTCCAAGGAACAAGCATCTTTTAATAGCATGTCTGCATTCACCATCTGCAGTGATTTTTTAGCACAAGAAAATAAAGTTTCTCACTGTTTCCATTGTTCCCCCATCTACCTGCCACGAAGTGATGGGACCAGATGCCATGATATTAGTTTTCTGAAAGTTGAGTTTTAAGCCAACTCTTTCACTCTCCTCATTCACTTTTATCAAGAGGCTCTTTAATTTTTCTTCCCTTTCTGCCATAAGTGTGGTGTCATCTGCATATCTGAAGTTATTGATATTTCTCCCAGCAATCTTGATTCCAGCTTGTGCTTCATCTAGCCTGGAATTTCACATGATGTACTTTGTATATAAGTTAAATAAGCAGGGTGACAATATACAGCCTTGACATACTCCTTTCCTGATTTGGAACCAATCTGTTGTTTCATGTCCAGTTCTAACTTTTGCTTCTTGACCTGCATACAGATTTCTCAGGAGGCAGGTTAGGTGGTCTGTTTTTTCTGATCTCTTTAAGAATTTTCCACAGTTTTTTGTGATTCACACTGTCAAAGGCTTTGGCGTAGTCAATAAAGCAGAAGAAGATATTTTCCTGGAACTCTCTTGCATTTTTGATGATCCAGCAGATTTTGGTAATTTGAAATCTTGATCCTATGCCTTTACTAAATCCAGCTTGAACATCTGGAAGTTCATGGTTCATGTGCTATTGAAGCCCAGCTTGGAGAATTTTGAGCATTACTTTGCTAGTGTGTAAGATGAGTGCAATTGTGTGGTAGTTTGAGCATTCTTTGCCATTGCCTTTCTTTGAGATGGGAATGAAAACTGACCTTTTCTAGTCCTGTGGCCACTGATGAGTTTTCCAGATTTGCTGGTATATTGAGTGCAACACTCACAGTATTATCTTTTAGAATTTAAAATAGCTCAACTGGAATTCCATCACTTCCACTAGCTTTGTTCATAGTGATGCTTCCTAAGGTCCACCTGACTTCACATTCCAAGATATCAGCTTCTAGGTGAGTGGGAGTGATCACACCTTCATGATTATCTAGGTCACAAAGATCTTTTCTGTACAGTTCTTCTGTGTATGTTTTTAAGAAATCTAAATTTAATCCCAGCCATTTTATTTCACATTTTAATGAGCTATATTGGTCATCCTGATTATAACTCTTCTATTTGGTCTAAACTGTTCACTTCTGCCTTTTACCTTCTTGCTCACTTGGGAGCTAAATCAACAAAACAACTTGGTAGAGTAAACCACATGTTCACTACATGGGGTTCTATCACGTTTTTGAAGTAAGAAATAATTTAAAATAATCTATATCAACAATAAAAAAAGGAAAAGTTAGATCTCTCTTTTTTTTCCCCCTAAATAGAACAAAAATAATGTTAAGTACTCTAAGAGATGTATGGTGAATGTCGAAGACCAAAAGACCGATACGTTTGCACAGCTACATTAAGTAACAAATGGAGCTGCAAAGAATTATTCAGCTGAAATTCAAGCAGAGGTGAGCAATTCCAGGGTACAGCCCTCACCTAACACAAGCCCTTTACCTTATAAGCAAACTTATATTCCACTTGAAGAGTCCCCCAAATCTCTACCCAGATGATCATAGCTTTCATCACATTTCTGACCAGAAAGCCTTTGATCTGAATAATCTTGAAATAATACTGGCAGGCAGAAAGCCAATAATAGAAAAACTTTAGGAAACCTAAATGTGAACAAAAGCAAATAATCAAAATCACTGTTGGCCAAATCACCAAAGTTCTCTACTGATCAATGGGAACATTTTGAAGCATAGTAGAAGCAGTAATGAGGCTTCCCTGGTGGTTCAGTTATAAAGAATCCACCTGCCAAAGCAGGAGGCCTGAATTCAATTCCTAGGTCAGGAAGATCCCCTGAAGAAGGAATTGGCAGCCCACTCCAGTATTCTTACCTGGGAAAGCCCATGGACAGAGGAGTCTAGTGAACTACAGTCCACGGGTCACAAGAGTCAAACATAATTCATGACTCAACAACAACAAGGAGCCATAATGACAGCACAGATGGAAAATAGGAAAGATGTGCTTTTCAACCAGTATTGCAAAAAAGCAAGCAATATGTTGGCTGAAAAGGTCCCTAAAAGTACTTGGAGGTTTTTGTTGTTTGTATGTTTGTTTTGAGAAAATTTAGGAGTATGACATACTTTTGTGGAAGAAGATTATATAAATAAAACTAACTGAACCTGTCCCTCAGTAGCTTAACTAATGAACTCACTTCTCAGGCCCAGGGGCTGCAGGGCCAGTTCCTAATAAGAAAATTTTTGTGTATACCTAGAAGACAAAATAATAGTGAACAATAAATTTTCCTTGTAATTTCCCCCTTTACAATATAAGGGGAATATTACTAGTGGAATATTAAAGCAATACTTTTTATCTACACTTTAAATGCTTTTCATTCATCCACATTCAATGCTGAGGTGCCTTGCCCAGTGAAAAAGAGGGCATTTGCTGTCTTGAGCAAAGAGGTTGTTAAATAGCTCTGATCTACAACTAACTTTTTTTCTTTTCTTTCTTTCTTTCTTTTTTTTTTTTTTTTTTTTTTTAAGGAACGTATTCTTGGAGGAGAGAGGTTGCAAATTTCTAAACCTCTTCAGATTCTATTAACACTGAAGAGTCAGGCCTATCAGAATAAATCTTAGATATTTACTGTATGCCTAAAGTAGGAAGAATTCAAGACCTGGAAGGAAGAAAAAGCCCATGGCTTCCACAGTGCCATTATCATTGTTGTTTAGTCAACAAGTCATGTCCAACTCTGCGAACCCATGAATTGCAGCACACCAGACCTCCTGGTCCCTCACAATTTCTCAGAGGTTGCCCAAGTTCATGTCCACTGAATTAGGGAATTTTTCAAAAAGTTGGCTCTTCACATCAGGTGGCCAAAATATTGGCGCTTCAGCTTCAGCATCAGTCCTTCCAATAAATATTCAGGGTTGACTTCCTTTAGGATTGACTGGTTTGATTTCCTTGCTGTCCAAGGTACTCTCAAGAGACTTCTCCAGCACCACAGTTTGAAAACATTAATTCTTTGGCACTCTGCCTTCTTTATGGTACAACTCTAACATCTGTATGTGACACTGGAAAAGCCATTGCCTAGATTATACAAACTTTTGTCAGCAATGTATTATCTCTGCTTTTTAATATGCGGTCCATCCTGGGTTTCCCTGATAATTCAATATGCTGTCTAGATTAGTCATAATTTTTCTTCCAAAGAACAAGTGTCTTAATTTTATGGCTGCAATCACCATCTGCAGTGACTGGGCAGAGAAGCCCAAGAATACTGGAGTGTGTAATTTATCTCTTATCCAGGGAATCTTCCTGACCCAGGAATCAAACTGGGGTGTCCTGCATTTCAGGCATATTCCTTACCAGCTGAGCTACCAGGTTTTTCACTCTCCTCAAGAGGATTTTTCACCCTCATCAAGAGACTCTTTAATTCTCCTTCACTTTCTGCCATTAAAGTGGTATCATCTGCATATGTGAGGTTGTTGATATTTCTCCAAGCAATTTTGATTCCAATCTGTAACTCATCCAGCCTGGCATTTCGCATGATGTGCTCTGCATATAAATTACATAAACAGAGTGATGATATACAGCCTTAACATGCTCCTTTCTCAATTTTGAACCAGTCAGTTGTTCCATTAAGTTTTTAACTGTTGCTTCTGGACCCACAGGTTTCTCAGGAAACAGGTAAGATGATCTGTTACTCCCTTCTCTTTAAGAGTTTTTCACAGTTTGTTATGATCCACTAAAAGGCTTTAGCATAGTCAATGAAACAAACGTAGATTTTTTGGGGGGAATTTCCTCGCTTTTTCTATGATCCAACGAATGTTACCAATGTAATCTCTGATTCCTCTTCCTTTTCTAAACCCAACTTGTACATCTGGAAGTTCTCAGTTTATGTTATGCTGAGAACTAACTTGAAGGATTTTGAGCATAACCTTACTAGCATGAGAGATTAGTGAAATTGTCTGGTAGTTTGAATAGTCTTTAGTACTCCCCTTCTTGGGAATTGGACCTTTTCCAATCCTGTGGCCATGGTTGCGTTTTCCAAATTTGCTGATTCATTGAGTGAAGCACTTTAATAGCATCATCTTTTAGGATTTTAAATAGCGCTGTTGGAATTTCATTACCTCCACTAGCTTTATTGGCAGCAGTGCCTCCTAAGACCCATTTGACTTCACAGTCCGGAATGTCTGGCTCTGGGTGAGTGACCACACCATCGTGGTTATCTGGATCATTAAGGTCTTTTTTGTACAGTTCTTTTGTGTATTCTTGTCATCACTTCTTGATCTCTTCTGCTTCTATTAGATCTTTACCATTTCAATCATTTATTGTATCCATCTTTGGATGAAATTGTCCTTTGATACTTCCAATTTTCTTGGAGAGATCTCAGTCTTTCCCCTTCTGTTGTTTTCCTCTATTTATTTGCATTGTTCATTAAAGAAGGTCTTCTTTTTTTTTTTTTTTTTTTTTTTGAGATAACAATATTTTTCCTTTATTTGTTTATTGTGTTGAATTACATTAATGGATTTTCTTTTTTTTTTTCTTTTTTTTTATTATTATTATTATTTTTTTTTTCCAGTGGGTTTTGTCATACATTGATATGAATCAGCCATGGATTTACATGTATTCCCAATCCCGATCCCCCCTCCCACCTCCCTCTCCACCCGATTCCTCTGGGTCTTCCCAGTGCACCAGGCCGGAGCACTTGTCTCGTGCATCCCACCTGGGCTGGTGATCTGTTTCACCATAGATAGTATACATGCTGTTCTTTTGAAATATCCCACCCTCACATTCTCCCACAAAGTTCAAAAGTCTGTTCTGTATTTCTGTGTCTTTTTCTGTTCTGCGTATAGGGTTATTGTTATCACCTTTCTAAATTCCATATACATGTGTCAGTATGCTGTAATGTTCTTTATCTTTCTGGCTTACTTCACTCTGTATAAGGGGCTCCAGCTTCATCCATCTCATTAGGACTGGTTCAAATGAATAAGGAAGCTGTGGTACATATACACCATGGAATATTACTCAGCCATTAAAAAGAAGGTCTTCTTATCTCTCCTTACTATTCCCTGGAACTTTGCATTCTGTTGGGTATTCTTTTCCCTTTCTCCCTTGCTTTTCACTTCTCTTCTTTTATCAGGTATTTGCAAAGCCTCCTTAGACAAATACATTGCTTTCTTGCATTTCTTTTTCTTTGGAATGGTTTTGTTCACTGCCTCTTGTACAATATTATGAATCTTTGTCCATAGGTCTTCAGGCACTCAGTTTACTAGTTCTAATCCCTTGAATCTTATATGGACATAATAATAAAGTTTGGAATAGAGTGATGAAATTATTGCCAAGGTCTTCTGCTTTCCTACATCTTCAGAGACTTATCCATAACTTGAGGAAGAAAAAGAAGTGGAACTGTAGGACCATTCAGAGAGGATGAGGAATTCAATGTTAATGGGTATATATTTATGACAGAGACTCTAGGCACCCAGGAGAACCCCAAATTTGAACTCTGTATCAGATCCAACATGGTGCAGGTGGGATGGGGCAGAGGTAATGGTGAAAGATGGCTGACAAAGTGAACAGAAAGCAGTAGTCCTGGTTACTGATGACATGTGTGTAGCCTACAAGTATCTAGATATTCCCACGCCACTCAGGAAGGCACTCAATGAATATCTTTCCTATATTCATGATCATTTCCAAGCACCTTCACATGGAATACTGAGTCCTGTGGTGATGCATTTTGTATTATCCATTAAGCCCCCATCAATTACACTTTTACTGGCAATATCAATTTCTCCAGCACTAAATGTTTTCAGTCTTTTTAAGTAGCTAAATTATTAGGTGGAAATGCTATTTTATCATTATTTTTCAAGATTTTTATTCAGCACTTGGGTCATAAGCCTTTCTCAAGCCAACTTTTAAAAACACTTCATGTAACTCAAGAGACCAAGATGGAAACTTTGGATTTTTTCTCCTCCCTTGAATGCACTGAATATATAGTAACATGTAGAGCAATTCCCTCTGAGGGAAATCCAGACATTGGATAAGCAACTCTTACATGTTGGGCAAATGAGAAAACAGATTAAAACAAGTAAGAGAAGCTGAGAAGCTCCCTCTTCATAAACCTCATGGTATCATAAAATTGGGGGGGGGGGGGAACAGCTAACTTTCAGCTTCTCACTAAGAAGCAAAGCATTTTTTATCACACACCTAACGTGTCAACTTCTAAGACTCCCAACAAAGATGGACTCCCAAGATATCTATATCTGAAAGCCAATGGGGCAAGAGAAATAAGCCTCACAAGACTACTAAAAATAGGAGTTCTTATTGGGCATGTGATCACTTTTGCTTGGAAAAAATGCCCCCCTCCCCCCCCCAAAAAAAAAAATAATAATAGCTGAAAATTTCCTAACCTGGGGAAAGAAATATACATCCAGATAAAGGAAGCACAAAAAGTGGCAAAAGAAAAAAATAATCTATAAGACCCACATGGAAATTGTCAAAGATTAAAGGCAAGAATAGAGTAAATAGAGAAATAGAGTAAATAAAGAAACAATAGAATGAGAAACACTACAAATATCTTCAAGAAAATTAGAGATACCAAGGGAACATTTCATGCAAAGATAGGCACAATAAAGACAGAAATGGTAAAGACTTAACAGAAGCAGAAGATATTAATAAGAAGAAGCAAGAATACACAGAAAAACTGTACAAAAAAGATCTTCTTAGCCCAGATAACCACGATGGCATGATCACTCGCCTAGACCCAAACATCTTGGAATGCAAAGTCAAGGGGGCCTTAGGAAGTATCACTGTGGACAAAACTAGTGGAGGTGATGGAATCCCAGTTGAACTATTTCAAATCCTAAAAGATGATGCTGTGAAAGTGCTGCACTCAATATGACAGCAAATTTGGAAAATGCAGCAAATGGCCACAGTACTGGAGAAGGTCAGTTTTCATTCCTATCCCAAAGATGGGAAATCCAAAAGAATGTTCAAACTACCGCACAATTGCACTCATTTCACACGCTAGTAAAGTAAAGCTCAAAATTCTCCAAGCCAGGCTTCAACACTGCATGAACCGTGAACTTCCTAATGTTCAAGCTGGATTTAGAAAAGGTAGAGGAACCAGAGATCATATTGCCAACATCTGTTGGATCATAGAAAAAGCAACAGAGTTCCAGAAAACCATCTACTTCTGCTTTATTGACTATGACAGAGCCTTTGACTGTTTGGATCACAACAAACTGTGAAAAATTCTTAAAGAGATGGGAATAACAGACCATTTTACCTAACTCCTGAGATATCTGTATGAAGTTCAAGAAACTGAAATGGAATAACAAACTGGTTCCAGATTGGGACAGAAGTACATCAAGGGTGTATACTGTCACCTTGCTTACTTAACCTATATGCAGAGGACATCATGTGAAATACCAGGCTGGATGAAGCAAAGCTGGAATCAAGATTGCTGGGAGAAATATCAATAACCTCAGATATACAGATTACACCACTCTTATGGCAGATAGTGAAGAGGAACTGAAGAGCCACTTGATGAAAGTGAAAGAGGAGAGTGAAAATGCCTCCTTCAAACTCAACATTCAAAAAGCTAAGATCATGGCATCTGGTCCCATCACTTCATGGCAAATAGATGGAAAAACAATGGAAACAGTGACAGACTTGATTTCCTTGGGCTCCAAAATCACTGCAGATGTTGACTTCAGCCATGAAATTGAAAGACACTTTCTCCTTGGAAGAAAACCTATGACCAATCTAGATAGCATAAGAGACATTACCATGCTCACAAAAAGCAGAGACATTACTTTGCTGACAAAAGTCCATCAAGTCAGAGCTATGGCTTTTTCATGTATGGGTGTGAGAGTTGGACTGTAAAGAAAGTTGAGTGCTGAAGAATTGATGCTTTTGAACTGTGGTGTTGGAAAAGACTCTTGAGAGTCCCTTGGACTGCAAGGAGATCAAACCACTCAATTCTAAAGGAAACCAATCCTGAATATTCATTGAAGGACTGATGCTGAAGCTTAAGCTCCAACACTTTGGCCACAAGATGTGAAGAACTGACTCATTGGAAAAGGCCCTGATGCTGGGAAAGATTGAAGGTGGAAGAAGAAGGGGATGGCACAGGATGCGATAGTTGGATGGCATCACCAACTCGACAGACTTGAGTTTGAATAGGCTCTGGGTGTTGGTGATGGACAGGGAAACCTGGAATGTTGCAGTCCATGGGGTCACAAAGAGTCGTACATGACTGAGTGATTGAAGTGACTAACTGAAAGGCAAAGAGAATCTTGAAACGGTAAGAGAAAAACAGCTTTTTACATACAAGGGAAGCCCTGTAAAATTATAAGCAGTTTTTTCAGCTGAAATTCTGCATAAAGAAGGGAGTGGCATTATATATGCAAAGTTCTGAAAGAATACAACTATCAATCAAGAATTTTCTACCTAGTAAAACTGTCCTTCAAAATTGAAGGCGAGATTTAAAATTTTCCAATAAAAAATAGCTAAAGGAGATTGTCACTCTTAGACGAATTTTATAAGAAATGTTAAATGAAGTTCGTCCAGCTGAAATGGAAGAATGATAGCTAACAACTTAAAAACATATGACAGCATAAACTCATTGGTTAAGGTAAATATGTAGTTAAATCTATTAATATAATACTCTAATATTGCAAAAGTGATGGATTGATCACTTATAACTCTACTATAAATATTAAAGAAAAAGTATTGCAAATTACAAAACTTTGTTAATTAAAAAAATGTAAGAATATGAAAATCATGACATTAAGAACATAAAATGTTGGATAGCTAGTTATTTCAATCACTCAGTCGTGTCTGAATCTTTGGAAGCCCATGGACTGCAACATGCCCTTCTTCACTAGCGATCACCACTTCTGAAGCTTGCTCAAATTCATATCAAACAAGTCAGTGAGGCCATAAAACAATCTCATCCTCTGTCATACCCATTTTCTCCTGCCTTCAATCTTGCCCAGCATCAGGGTCTTCTCCAGTGAGTTGGTTCTTCGCATTGGGGGGGCAAAGTATTGGAGCTTTAGCTTCAGCATCAGCCCATTCAATGAATACTCAGGGTTGATTTCCTTTAGGATTGAATGGTTTCATCTTCTTCCTGTACAAGGGACTCTCAAGAGTCTTTTACAACACCACATTTCAAAAGCATCAATTCTTCAGTGCTCAGATTTCATATCTATACATGACTACTGGAAAAACCATAGCTTTGACTATATGAACCTTTGTCAGCAAAGTGATGTTTCTGTTTTTTAATATACTATATACTATATAGGTTGGTTATAGCTTTTCTTCCACAAGGCAAGTGTCTTTTAATTTTATGGCTGCAGTCACCCTCTGCAGTGATTGTGGAGCCCCAAAAAGTAAAGTCTGCCACTGTTTCCACTGTTCCTCATCTATTTGCCATGAAGTGATGGGACCTGATGACATGATCTTCATTTCTTTTTTTTTTTTTTTTTATTATATATTTTTTTTTCCCAGTGGGTTTTGTCATACATTGATATGAATCAGCCATGGATTTACATGTATTCCCAATCCCGATACCCCCTCCCACCTCCCTCTCCACCCGATTCCTCTGGGTCTTCCCAGTGCACCAGGCCGGAGCACTTGTCTCGTGCATCCCACCTGGGCTGGTGATCTGTTTCACCATAGATAGTATACATGCTGTTCTTTTGAAATATCCCACCCTCACATTCTCCCACAAAGTTCAAAAGTCTGTTCTGTATTTCTGTGTCTCTTTTTCTGTTCTGCATATAGGGTTATCGTTATCACCTTTCTAAATTCCATATACATGTGTCAGTATGCTGTAATGTTCTTTATCTTTCTGGCTTACTTCACTCTGTATAAGGGGGTCCAGCTTCATCCATCTCATTAGGACTGGTTCAAATGAATTCTTTTTAATGGCTGAGTAATATTCCATGGTGTATATGTACCACAGCTTCCTTATCCATTCATCTGCTGATGGGCATCTAGGTTGCTTCCATGTCCTGGCTATTATAAACAGTGCTGCGATGAACATTGGGGTGCACGTGTCTCTTTCAGATCTGGTTTCCTCAGTGTGTATGCCCAGAAGTGGGATTGCTGGGTCATATGGCAGTTCTATTTCCAGTTTTTTAAGAAATCTCCACACTGTTTTCCAAAGCGGCTGTACTAGTTTGCATTCCCACCAACAGTGTAAGAGGGTTCCCTTTTCTCCACACCCTCTCCAGCATTTATTGCTTGTAGACTTTTGGATAGCAGCCATCCTGACTGGCGTGTAATGGTACCTCATTGTGGTTTTGATTTGCATTTCTCTAATAATGAGTGATGTTGAGCATCTTTTCATGTGTTTGTTAGCCATCTGTATGTCTTCTTTGGAGAAATGTCTGTTTAGTTCTTTGGCCCATTTTTTGATTGGGTCATTTATTTTTCTGGAATTGAGCTTCAGGAGTTGCTTGTATATTTTTGAGATTAATCCTTTGTCTGTTTCTTCATTTGCTATTATTTTCTCCCAATCTGAGGGCTGTCTTTTCACCTTACTTATAGTTTCCTTTGTAGTGCAAAAGCTTTTAAGTTTCATTAGGTCCCATTTGTTTCTTGAATGTTGAACTTTAAGGAGGTTTTTCACTCTCCTCTTTCATTTCATCAAGAGATTTTTTTAGTTGTTCTTCACTTTCTGCCATAAGGGTGGTGTCATCTGCATATCTGAGGTTACTGATATTTCTCCCAGTAATCTTGGTTACAGCTTGTGCTTCATCCAGCCAGCATTTCACATGATGTACACTGCATACAAGTTAAACAAGCAAGGTGACAGTATACACCCTTAATGTACTTATTTCCCAATTTGAAACCAGTCCGCGTTCCATGTCCGATTCTAACTGACCTGCATACAGATTTCTCAGAAGGCAGATATTCCCATCACTTTAAGAATTTTCCAGTTTGTTGCTATCTGCAAAGTCAAAAGCTTTAGCATAGTAAATGAAGCAGATGTAGATGATTTTCCTGGAATTCTCTTGCTTTTTCTATGATCCAATGGATGTGAGTAACCTGATCTCTGGTTCCTCTCCCTTTTCTAAATCGAACTTGAACATCTGGAAGTTCTCACTTCAAAGGTTGTTGAAATCTAGCTTGGGGAATTTTGAGCATTACTTTGTCAGTTTATGAGATGAATATAATTATGTGTTTCCCATCCCGTTCCCCACTCCCACCTACCTCTCCACCTGATCCCTCTGGGTCTTCCCAGTGCACCAGGCCCGAGCACTTGTCTCATGCATCCAGCCTGGGCTGATGATCTGTTATATGCAAAACAGAAAAAGAGACACAGATGTACAGAACAGACTTTTGGACTCTGTGGGAGACGGCGAGGGTGGGCTGTTTCAAGAGAACAGCATCGAAACATGTACATTATCTAGGGTGAAACAGATCATCAGCCCAGGTTAGTTGCAATTTTCAAGTTCTTGCAGGAGAAGTTGAGTGCACCTCCTTCTACTCTGCCATCTTGTTTCTTCAGATATGGGGGAAAGTGTAAAATTGTAGAACTTCCGTGAGTATCCAAAGTTAAGTTGCTACTTTTTAAATAGGCTGTTATAACTGTAAGCTCTTTTACATAAGCCACATAGTAAACACATTTGGAAAAAAAAAAAAGTTCACAGATACACAATGGACTTTTTGAAGGAATCGAAATATACCATGACACAAGATCATTAAATCAAAAATTAAGACAATAAGGAAAGGAAAAAGAAACTACAAAACAATGAGAAAACAATTATCAAAATATCCATATTCTATACCAATCAATTAATTACTTTAAATGTAAATGGACTGAATTTACTAACCAAAAGAAAGAGTGAATGAATGGGTAACATAAAACAAGACCCAGTTATTCACTGCCTATTATAGACTCCTTTCAGCATTAAAAACATAAATAGAATGAAAACGAAGGATGAAAAAAATATTTTATGCAGCTGTAAGACAAAAGAAAGCAGGGGTAACCATGTTTGTAACAGACAACTTTAAATTTAAGCCAAAAAATATAGCAAGAGACAGAAAAGGTCATTATTCAATAATGATAAATGTGTTAATTCATCAGGAAGATATAATAATTATAAATATGTATACACTCATTATTGCAATATCTTAATAATTAAATAATTATTAATAGATATAAAGGGAGAAATAGCAACAAAAATGGTAGGCAACTTCAACAACTTGCTTTCAGAAACAGGTGATACAGACAAAACATTATGGGGAAAAAATTTGATGTGGAAACAACGAACTTAAATTGAACATTATATTCAGATGAACTTAACAGATATACACAGAACATCTATTCAATAGCAGCAGAAACACATTTTTCTCAAACATACATGGAATATTCACCAAGATATATAATATGTTGGCTACAAAACAAATCTTAATAAATTTAATCAAGATGGAAATCAATCTTTTCTGAGAGTTGTAATATGCACTGAAAATCAATTAACAGAAGAAAACTGGAAATTTTGTAAGCACCAATAGGTTAAACAACATGATCAAAAAAGAATCTTGAGAAAAATGCAAATGGAAACACAACATAACACATTTGTGAGATGCAGCAAAAGCAGCTCTAAAAGAGAACTATATCAATTAAACTTATACCAATAAGTGCTACAATAAAACAATCTCAAATGAGCAATCTAACATTACACCTCAAAATGTAAGAAAAAGAAGAACAAGCTAAGCCCAAAAATTAGTAGAAGGAAGGAAATAGAAAAGATTAGCTAGGGGGGAAAGTGAAAGAGATGACTCAAACAAACAGTCAAAACAAAAATATCAGAGAGAAGAGAATTTATGAAGTATCATAAAAGCTTACTATGAAAAACAGATTAGATAACCAAGAACAGATAAATTCCTAGAAACATACAATCTATCACAATTTAATCATAAAAAAATAGAAAGACTGAACAGATCAATTATTAGTGGGAGTATTGAATTAGTGATAAAACGTTCCAAAGAAAAATTCAGGATCAGATGGCTTCACTGGTAAATTCTACCAATAATTTAAAGAAAAAAATTAATAACAATTCTTCTCCAACTTTTCCAAAAAATGGAAGAAAAGGGTATGATTCCAAATCACTTTACGGGGCCAAAATTATCCATCCTGATGCTAAAACCAGACAATGTGATGTTAGTTACTCAGCTGTGTCTGAGTCCTTGCACACCCATAGACTGTAGCCTATCAGGCTCCTCTGTCCTTGGAATTTTCCAGGCAAGAATACCGGGGTGGGTTGCCATTTCCTCCTCCGTGGGATCTTCCTGATCCATGGATTGAACCTGTGTCTCTTGCACTGCAGGCAGATTCTTTACCATCTGTACTACCAGGGAACCAGAGAAGGAAAGTACAATTTAAAAAGTCACAGGTCAATATCTCTGATAAGCATAAATACAAAAATATTCAACAAAATATTATCAAACTGAATTTAATTGCACATTAAAAGGATTATACACTATGACAAGTGGGTTTTATTCCAGTGATGCAAGGATGATTAGACATCTATAGATTATGAAATGTAACAATCCTGATCATCTCATTAGATCCAGAAAAATTGTTTGAAAAAGGACTTTTGATTTCCAAAGTCTTTTCATGATAAAAACATAAACAAACTGGGTATAAGATAAGATCACAGATAAAATCACATGCAATGGTGGAAAGGAGCACTGACCTGAGGCATTGAGACCATCTAGTGTTTTATATTTTGACCTAGGTTTTCTGCTTCTGTATCTCTTTCCTGCCGTTTGGCTTGTCCCTTTCAGTGTCTTCTCTCTCTTTTCCTCTTGTTCATGTCTTCTGTTTTTTGTTTGTTTGCTTGTTTGTTTGTTTGTTTTATTTCCTTGGAGCACAGCTGCCTAATCAAGACGTTGCCTTTTAGTTTAGTGTCAATGAAGAGCTGTGACTGCATGTTTCCCAGCTGGAATTTTCAGAGTGAGTGCTCAGACAGTATTTATGGTTTATGGTGGTAAAAATGGTGAGAGAGCTGGTCTTTCCACATTCTTGGAAAAGAAGCTCATTCTCCCCACCTCCTCACCAGTTCATATTCGTAATGATAAGAAGGTCTCTCATGGGAACACTATTATTGATCACATAGGAGTGAAGATTTGAGATAAACTGGATCCAAAATATTTGGATATTGTGTTTCTCAATGGTCATCAAGAGAGAGTGGAGAGGGAGCAGAGAGTGAATGGCATAAAGGGCTTGAGAGAACCTGTGGGCCTGATGTATGTGGCTCATCTATGACTGGTCCAAACCAGTGGTGCTTTGTCCAGGAGTCAGACAAAATGAGGAAGAAGGTCTTGCAAGGACAGCACCCTTGCACAAGTACTTTTGCTCACCCCTTCCTAAGCTTATTTCTAATTAGGATGCAGTCTTCAAGGACACAGACTTAGCAGTGGAGTTTGAAGGGAGTTTTACAGGTGGCTAAATATCATCTGGGAAAGCCAGTCACCAGTTGGAGTTCTGTGACCATGTTTCTCCTGGTTTAGGCCCTAACTTTCTAGGGTGTTGCCTTAGAGCAAGAACAGGAAAAATAGCTAGCCCTTCATTCACTAGTGTCTGCCTTTGGAACATGAGTGGGGTATTTGCTGAACTCTCTAGGACCTCCAATGCCCTAAAGGCAAGTGACCACATGCAGGTCTCTTCCCCTCATCCTGTCTTTCATCCAGCACTTGGGGAGATTGGTGCTACCTAGGAAGGAAGCATATGGATAAAACATATATGAGAGGGAGATGGATAGTTCTTTTTGTTCCTTCTTATTTTCCACTGCTAAAATTGAAATATTTATAACAGTGAAAAAAATATTCTGAAGGTGGGGATGAGTATTTAATACACAAAGTCATTGTAAAAAGAAAGCTTTATCTTTAAGATCAGGAAAAAGACAGATTCCCACTCTAACCACTTTTATTCAACATAGTATTGGAAGTCCTAGCCAAAGAAATTAGGCCAGAAAAAGGAATAAAATACATCTAACTTGGGGAGTAGGGGAAGATGTAAAATTGTCTTTACTTGCAGATGGCATGATATTATATGGAGAAAACTATAAAAATTCCACCAAAAAACTCTGAAAAATAGCCAAAGAATTCAATAAAGTTGAAGTATGAAAGATCAATATACAAAAAATCAGTTGCATTTCTATACACTAACAATGAAATATCAAAAAGATATTCTATAGCATCTAAAGAATAAAATATCTAAGAATAAATTTAAGCTAGGAGACAAAATATTTGTTCACTGAAAACTATTAAAAAATGACTAAAGAAGTTGAAGAGAACACAAATAAATGAAAAGATATCCTATGTTCATGGATTGGAACAATCAATATTGTTAAAATGGCCATACTAGCCAATGGAATCTACAGATTCAATGCAACCAAAATCGCAATAACATTTTTCAAAGAAATAGAAAGAAAAAAAAAAAAATCCTAAAATTTGCATGCAATCACAAAAGACCCAAAGTAGCCAAAGGAATCTTGAGAAAGAAGAGCCAAGCTAGAGGAATCACACTTTCTGGTTTCAAACTGTGTAACAAAGCAGGTAATAATCAAAGCAGTATGACGCTGGCCAAAAACAAACAAACAAATAAACAAACAGCAACATAGAGGGGCGGCCCCAAGATGGCAGGGGTACAGGGTGGGGAGACCACTTTCTCCCCCAAAAATTCATCAAACGATGATTTGAATGCTTATCAACTCCCACAGAACAACTTATGAATTCTGGCGGAGGACACCAGGCACCCAGAAAGGCAGCCCAATCTCTTTGAAAGGAGGTAGGACAAAATATAAAGGAAAAAAAACTGAGACAAAAGATTTAGGGATGGAGATCTATCCTGGGGAAGGAGTCAAAAGGGAGAAGTCTCTACACAGTAGGAAACCCTCTCACAGGCATGCCTGTGATGAGTTTTGGAATCTCCCAGGGCAGCATAACTGGAAAGAAAAAAGAAAAAACTCACAGAATATGCAACTAAATACAGCAGTGGCCCAGATGCCCCTGTTCTCTACCAGCAAGTGGGGGCTGGGCAGGAAGGCACAGGCTGCATCATCGGTCCTTAGGGTAAGGACCGGGTCTGAATGCCCTGAGGATAATCTGAGGGAGCTATTGTGAGATAGCAACCCAAATCTTGGGATCACCAGAGAGACAATAAATAAATAAAGAACCTTTCCCGGGAAAGGCTGGATCCCCACACACAAAAGGCTCTATTGAGTGAATACCAAAGTAGAGCAAGCCGACTGCATATAGGACCCTCCCTCCCTGAAGGCAGAGAGGCAGGCGAGCAACATCCAGAGCCAGAAGGCAAGGGGCAGCTGCAATCTCCACAGACACCACATCTTCCACAAAACTGTGAGCAAGTTCCCAGGTGCTAAACTCATCTTCCTGGAATCCCACATGGTTGACCTCTGCCAGGAGTGTCACAACCTGAGATCAGCTCGCCAGAGGAGACACACGGCATACCTGGGACTATGCTCTCACATTGCACCCTGGAAACCAAGCCTCTGAGAGTAGGCAGGTGAATAAGATGCATGACCAACCTGGGACAGTGCGCTCGCCAACCATCTGGTAGCCTGAGCTCCTCAGACTTGGAAAAGGCCCCAAATGCACAGCCCATCCTGGTCTGTGCCCTTGCACTTTACCCAAGAGCTTAGACCTCAGAAGTGCATGAAATGCGGGCCCACTGGGGTCAGTGCCCTGGCAGAGCACCGTGGGGACTGAGCAGGGTAGGCACGCGGAGCACATGTGGCCTTGTGCTGTGGCAAATCCAGTGTGGCCCATCCCCTGCAAGCACTCCCCACACATGCCAGCAGTCTTTGCAAGCAATGTCCCTCCCACAACACCCTGAAGAAGTGAGCCTAGATAAGTGGCCACGTTTGCCCCTTATGTCAAGGTGGAAATCAGACACTGAAGAGTCTTGCAATCAGGAGAAACCAAAATAAACAAAGAAGGGGGAACTGCTCTGGAAGTAACAGGTGCAACAGATTAAAACCCTGCATTTAATACAGGAGACATTTGAAGGGAACCTATAGACCTTGAGAACAAGTACAAGATGGAACAAAGGACTATCTAACAGTGAACTGACTCCACACTGCCCACAACAGCTCCAGAGAAATTCCTAGACATATTTTTACTATTATCACATTTTAATTTTGTTTGACTTTAGTTCTTTATTATCCCTTTAACTTTCATTTCTATACCCCACTATTATCTCCCCCCCCCAAAAAAAAAAACTATTTGAAAAAAATTCCATGTATATTTTTTTAAATTATGATTGATTATGTTTTGCATTTTTTATATTGTATTTTTTGAGAGTTTAACATGTATTCTTGGTTTCTAATCTTTGCTTTTTTATATTTGTTATCAATTTTGTACCTCTAAAAATCTAATCTTCAGAATACATTTTCACTTAGGGATTTGATTACCAGCTTGATTGCTCCCTCCCCTTTTGACCCTCTCTTTTCTCCTCCAGGTCACCTCTATCTCTTTCCTCCCTCTTCTCTTCTCTACATAACTCTGTGAATCTCTTTGGGTGTTCCAGGCTGTGGAGAGCAGTTAAGGATTAGACTACAGGGTAGATTGCTCTCTTCCCATTTGACTCCCCCTTTTCTCCTCCTGATCACCTCTGTCTCCCTCCTCCCTCTTCTCTTCTCTATATAACTCTGTGAATCTCTCTGGGTGTTCCTGGCTGTGTAGAATTGTTTCACCAATAAACCTAGGGGTTTTATCTTCTATGCTGTATGGATGGAGAAGTATTGAGGCTACTGTAAGAGAAGAACCAAAAGCCAGAGGCAGGAGGCTTAACTCAAAACTTTAGAACATCAGAGAACTCCAGAATCCAGAGAACCTTAATAGACAAGAGCTCACCCAAAACTCTCCACACCTACACTGAAACCAAGCTCCACCCAAAAGCCAACAAGATCCGGTGATAGACATACCATGATAATTCTCCAGCAAAACAGGAATACAACACTGTACATTAAAACATGGGCTTCCCAAAGTCATGCTAAAATCATGCTAAACCCATAGATATTCCAAAACTCACTACTGGACTCTTCATTGCACTCCAGACAGAAGAAATTGAGTTCCACCCACCAGAACATAGATGCAAGCTCCCCCAACTGGAAAACCTTGACAAGACATTTACCAATCCCATGCACAGGGAATAGACTTCACAATTGAGAGGAACCATGAACTTCCACCTTGCAGAAAAGGCACCCCAAACACAACAATCTAAACAAAATGAAAAGGCAGAGAAATATTCAGCAGGTGAAGAGCATGATAAAAACCCACCAAGCCAAACAAAGGAGGAGGATATAGCGAGTCTACATGAAAAAGAAATCAGAATAATGATAGTAAAGATGATCCAAAATCTTGAAAACAAAATGGAGCTGCAAATAAATAGACTAGAGATAAGAATTGAGAAGATGCAAGAAATGTTTAACAAGACTTAGAAAAACTAAATAAGAATCAATCAATATGAACAATGCAATAGCTGAGATCAAAAGCACTCTGGAGGGAACCAACAGTAGAATGACTGACGCAGAAGAGAAGATAAGTGAGGTGGAAGATAGAATGGTCGAAATAAATGAAGCACAGAAGAAAAAAGAAACAAGAATTAAAAGAAATGAGGACAACCTCAGAGACCTCTGGGACAATGTAAAATGCCCTAACATCCAAATTATAGGTGTATAAGAAGAAAAAGACAAAAAGAAAGGGCATGAGAAAATACTTGAGATAATAAATGAAAACTTCCCTAATACGGGCAAGAAAATAGCTACCCAAGTCTGAGAAACCCAAGGAGTCCCAAACAGGATAAACTCAAGACGAAACACCTCAAGAAACATATTAATCAAACTAACAAAGATCAAAGACAAAGAGTAAATATTGAAAGCAGCAAGGGAAAAACAACAAATAACACACAAGGGGATCCCCATAAGGATCTTTCAATAGAAACTCTTCAGGCCAGAAGGGAATGGCAGGACATACTTAAAGTGATGAAAGATAAAAACCTATAATCAAGATTACTCTACCCAGCAAGGATTTCATTCAGATATGAAGGAGAAATCAAGAGCTTTACAGACAAGCAAAAACTAAAAGAATTCAGGACCACCAAACCAGCTCTTCCACAAATGCTAGAAGTTCTTCTTTAGTCAAGAAACACAGTAAAGGTTTATAAAAATAAACTCAAAGCAGCAAAGTAAATGGTAACATGATCATGCTTATAAATAATTACCTTAAATGTAAATGGGTTACATGCTCCAACCAAAAGACAAAGACTGGCCAAATGGGTACAAAAACAAGACCGCTATGTATGCTGTCTACAAGAGACCTTCCTCAAACCTAGGGACACATACAGACTAAAAGTGAAGGGCTGGAAAAAGACGTTTCATGCAAAAGGGGACTAATAGAAAGCAGGAGTAGCAATACCCATCAGATAAAATAGACTTTGAAATAAAGACTGTGATAAGAGACAAAGAAGGGCACTATATAATGATCAAAGGATCAATCCAAGAAGAAGATATAACAATTGCAAATATATATGCACCCAACATAGGAAAAACCTCAATAAGTAAGGCAAATGCTATCAAGTATGAAAGGGGAAATTAACAGTAACACAATAATAGTGTGGGACCTTAATACCCCACTCACAAGTATGGATAGATCAACCAAACAGGAAATTAGCAAGGGAAAACAAGCTCTAAATGATACAGTGGACCAGTTAGACCTAATTGATATCTATAGGGCATTTCACCCAAAAGCAACAGAATTCACCTTTTTCTGAAGTGCACACAGAACATTCTCCAAGATAGATCACATCCTGGGCCATAAATCTACCCTGGTAAATTAAAAAAAGCTGAAATCATTTCAAGCATCTTTTCCAATCACAATGTGGTAAGATTAGCTGTCAACTACAGGAAAAAAAAAATTAAAAATACAAACACATGGGGGTTAAACAATGCACTTCTGAATAACCAACAGATCATGGAAGAAATCAAAAAGGAAATCAAAATATTTATATAAACAACTGAAAATGAAAACACAACAACCCAAAATCTATTGAATTCAGTAAAAGCAGTGCTAAGAGGGAGGTTCATAGCAATACAAGCATACCTCAAGACACAAGACAAACATCAAATAAACAACATAACTTTACATCTAAGCATCTAGAAAACGAAGAAAAGAACCCCAAAGTTAGAAGAAGGAAAGAAATCATGAAAATCAGAGCAGAAATAAATGAAAATGAAACAAAGGAGACTATAGCAAAAATCAACAAAACTAAAAGCTGCTTCTTTGAGAAGATAAATAAAATAGACAAACTTCTGGAAGCCATGCTTCCCTGGTAGCTCAGATGGCAAAGCATCTGCCTGCAATGCAGGAGACCCTGATTCAATCCCTGGGTTGGGGCGATCCTCTGGAGAAGGAAATGGCAACCCACTCCAGTATCCTTGCCTGGAAAATCCCATGGACAGAGGAGCCTGGTAGGCTACAGTCCATGGGGTCACAAAGAGTTGGACACAACTGAGTGACTTCGCTTTCACTTTCATTAGCCAGACTCATCAAGAAAAAAAGGAGAAGAATCAAATGAATAAAATTAGAAATGTAAATGGAAAATCAAAACAGACAACACAGAAATACAAAAGATCATAAGAGACTACTATGAGCAATGTTATGTCAATAAAATGGACAATGGATGAAATGGACAAATTCTTAGAAAACTATAATCTTTCAAATCTAAATCAGGAAAAAAATAGAAAATCTTAACAGATCCATCACAAGCACAGAAATCAAAAATCTTCCAACAAACAAAATCCCAGGACCAGATGGCTTCACAAGTGAACTCTACCAAAAATTTAGAGAAAAGCTAACATCTATTCTACACAAACTCTTCCAGAAAATTGCAGAGGAAAGCAAACCCAAACTCATTGTATGAGTCCACCATCACCCTAATACCAAAACCCAAAAAAGATGCCACAAAAAAAGAAAACTGCAAGCCAATATCATTGACGAACATAAATGCAAAATTCCTCAACAAAATTCTAGCAAACAGAACTTAACAACATATTAAAAAGATTACATATCATGACCAAGTGGGCTTAATCCCAGTGATGCAAGGATTCTTCAATATTTGCAAATCAATCAATGTGATACACCATATTAACAAACTAAAAGATAAAAACCATATGATTATCTCAATAGATGCAAAGAACCCCTTTGATAAAATTCAACACCTACTTATGAAAAAAAAAAAAAAAAAAATCTCCAGAAAGTGAGCATAGAAGGAACATACTTCAACATAATAAAAGCTATATGCAACAGACACACAGCAAACATTATTATCAACGGCAGAAAATTTAAAGCATTTCCTATCAAATCAGGAACAAGACAAGGGTGCTCACTCTCACCACTACTATTCAACATAGTTTTGGAAGTTTTAGCCACAGCTATCAGAGAAGAAAAATAAAATAAAAGGAATCCAGATTGGAAAAGAAGTAAAACTCTCATTGTTTGCAGATGGCATGATCCTATAAATAGAAAACCTTAAAGACACCACCAGAAAATTACTAGAGCTAATCAGTGAATATAGTAAGGTAGCAGGATATAAAATTAATACACAGAAATCCCTTGCATTCCTATACACTAACAATGAGAAAACAGAAAAAGAAATTAAGGAAACAATCCCATTCACCATTGCAATGAAAAGAATAAAATACTTAGGAATAAATTTACCCAAAGAAACAAAGGACCTATCTATAGAAAACTGTAAAACGTTGATGAAAGAAATCAAAGATGACACAAATAAATGGAGAAATATACCGTGTTCATAGACTAGAAGAAACAATATAGTGAAAATGAGTATACTACCCAAAGCAATCTATAGATTTAACACAATCACTATCAAGCTACCAATAGTATTTTTCACAGAACTAAAACTAATAATTTCAAAATTCATATGCAAACACAAAAAATCTCAAACAGCCAAAGCAATCTTGAGAAAGAATGGAACTGGAGGAATCAACCTGTCTGACTTCAGGCTATACTATAGAGCTACAGTCATCAAGATAGTATGGTAGTGGCACAAAGACAGAAATATAGATCAATGGAACAAAATATAAAGCCTAGAGATAAGTCTACAAGTGGTGCTGGGAAAACTGATCAACCACCTGTAAAAGAATGAAGCACTTACTAACACCATACAAAATTGAAATCTAAATGGATTAAAGATTTAAATGTAAGAGCAGAAACTAAAACTCTTAGAGGAAAACATAGGCAGAACTCTCTCTGACATAAATCACAACAAGATCCTCTATGATCCACCTCCCAGAGTAATGGAAATAAAAACAAAAATAAACAAATGGGACCTAATTAAATTTAAAAACTTTTGCACAATGAGGGAAACTATAAGCAAGGTGAAAAGACAGCCTTCAGAATGGGAGAAACTAATAGCAAATGAAACAACTGACAAAGAATTAATCTCCAAAAAGCAACTCATGCAGATAAATATCAGAAAAATAAACACCCTGATTGAAAAATGGGCCAAAAACTATACAGACATTTCTCCAAAGATAACATACAGATGGCTAACAAACACATGAAAAGATGCTCAACATCACTCATTATCAGAGAAATGCAAAACCATGGTGAGGTACCATCTCATGCCAGTCAGAACAGCTGCCATCAAAAAGTCCACAAACCATAAATGCTTGAGAGGGTTTGAGAAATGGAAACCCTCTTACACTGTTGGTGGGAATGCAAACTAGTACAGCCACTATGGAGAACAGTATAGAGATGCCTTTAAAAACTGGAAATAGAACTCCTATATGACCCAGCAACCCCATTGCTGGGCATTCACACTGAGGAAACCAGAATTGAAAGAGACACATGTACCCCAGTGTTCACTGCAGCACTGTTTACAATAGCTTGGATGTGAAAGCAACCTAGATGTCCATTAGCAGATGAATGGATAAGGAAGTTGTGGTACATATACACAATGGAATATTATTCAGCTATAAAAAGAATGCACTTGAGTCAGTACTAAGGACGTGGATGAAACTGGAGCCTATTATACAGAGTGAAGTAAGCCAGAATGAGAAACACCAATAAAGTATATTAGTGTGTATATATGAAATTTAGAAAAATGGTAATGACAACCCTATATGCAAGACAGCAAAAGAGGCATATATGTAAAGAACAGACTTTTGGGCTATGTGGGAGAAGGTTAGGGTGGAACGATATGAGATAATAGCATTGAAACATGTATGTTACCATCTATAAAATAGATAACCAGTGCAAGTTCGATTCATGAAGCAGGGCACCCAAACCTGCTGCTCAAAGACAACCCAGAGGGATGGGATCAGACTGGTGGGGGGCTCAGGATGGTGGGACACATATACACCCATGGCTTGTCCATGTTGATGTATGGCAAAAACCACCACAATATTATCAAGTAATTAGCTTCCAATTAAAATAAATTATTTTTAAGAAAGATAAAAACAGCAATATAGATGAATAGAACAGATTAAAGCACCCAGAAATACACCCATAAATATTTTTTCAGCTAATTTGTGACAAAGTAGCCAATACACACAATGAAGAATGGGTAGTTTCTTCTATGAATGGTGTTTGAAAAATGAAACAGTCACATGCAAAAGAATATAATTTTGTCTGTATTTTATTTCACACACAAACACACAAACAAGCCTCAGAATGGATTAAAGACTTGAATGTAAGACCCAGGACCATAAACTTTTAAAAGAAAACATAAGGTTAATTTCCTTGACACTTGTAATGGAATTTTTTTTTTTTTATTTAACACCAAAAGCAAGGCAACAAACAAAAATAAATAAATGAGACTTCATTAAATGAAAAGCTAACAGAAACCAGCAAAAAAAAAAAAAAAAAAAAAATCCAATTAAAACTCACAGAGGAGCCACATAGACATTTTTCTAAGGAAGACAAGCAAATGGCCAACAGATACTTAAAAGATGCTCAACAATACTAACCATCAGAGAAATGTAAATCAAAACCTCATAGATGTATCACTTCATAATTATTAGAATAGCTATTGTGAAAATGACAAGAGATAAGTGTTGGCAAGGATAGGGAGAAAATAGAAGCTCTGTATACTATTGGTGAGAATGCAAAATGGTGAAACAGCTATGGAAAATGATATGGAGATTCCTCAAGAAACTGAAAATAGAACTAACATATGACCCACCAATTCAAATTCTGGGCACATATCCAGAGTTTATAAAATGAATATCTCACTACAGCACTATTCACAATAGCCAAAGTTTGGAAACAACCAGAGTTGGTCTACTAATGAATGGATCAAGAAAATGCACACACACACACACACACAAAAAAAAAAAAAAAAATGGAATATCATTCAGCTTTTCAGAATAAGGAAATCTTGCATTTGCAACAACATGGATGAACCTGGAGGGAATTATGCTAAATGAAACAAATTGGACAGAAACGGAGAAAAGCAAATCATTTACATATGTAATTGTTGTGAAGGAAAGCCACTTATAGAAATAGAGAGTAGAATGGTGACTAATAAGGACTAGGAAGTGAGGGAAATAGGGAGGAGGCTGGTTAAAGGACACAAACTTTCTGATATAAGATAAATAAGGTCTGAGAATCTCATGTACAACATGGTGACTATAGATAGTAATAGTATAGTGTTACATCTGATAAGAAAATAGAATTAAAGTGTTCTTACAAAAAAGAGGAAATAATGTTTATATATGAGGAGATGAATGTGCTGATTAACTTAACAGTGGGAAACTCTTCACAATGCATATTACACTGTGAATATACATATCAATATGTATATCAAATATGTATAATACAATATGTATATCAAACCATCACATTGTGCATTTTAAGTATATAATTTTATTTGCCAATTATACTCAGTAATTCTGAAACAGTTAAAAGTGTTTTTCAGTGTTTACTGTTTATCTCCAGCACTATTCCAAATATTTTGACTATATTGTCTCATTTAGTAATCATAAAAATCCCATGAGAAAAAGTGTTACTGTCATTCTCATTTTACAGAAGAGGAGGTTAAGCACAGAAATGCTAAATAACTTGTACAAGGTCACTCAGACAGCTAGCACTGAAGTGCAGACAACCTGGCCCCAGATTATTATGAAACCTACTTTAGAAGGAAAATATACAACATGGGGAGTGTCACATGGAGGCAAAGAAAGATGATGGATGCTGGTTGTAGAGCTGCAAGGGTGGCCTGAGGAAGGTGTGGACTGACTGTAGGCTGATGAAAGCTTGAAAGACCAGGAAGAATAATTGAGTAACAGGAAGACTGGACACATATTAAGATGTTCAATTGCTGAAAAAATGTATAAAGGTGAATTTGATAGAGAAATCCACAGAGAAATACATAGAAGCCACTAAGTTGAACTTAAGTGATAATTATGGTTTCCATTTGGTCCCAAGGGGTATATCTGGAAAAGTTAAGAGGGATGTGCATGCAGGACACCAAGTGTAAGCAAAATGAGAAGAGCTTCCTTCCCAGGGCACTGTCTTGGCTGTTCACGGAAAGTTGTTTCTCAATCTTCTAAACACTGCAGAGAAGGATGCATCATATGTTTACATTGCTATCGTTGCTGTTGTTCAGTCACTAAGTCGTGTCCGACTCTCTGTGACCCTATGGACTGCAGCACACCAGGCTTCCCTGTCCTCCACTGTCTCCTACAGTTCACTTTAATTCATATCCATTGAGTCACTGATGCCATCTAACCATCTCACCCTCTGCCACCCTCTTCTCCTTTTGCCTTCAATTTTTCCCAGCAACAGTGTCTTTTTCAATGAGTCAGTTCTTCACATCAGGTGGCCAAAATATTGGAGCTTCAGCATCAGTCCTTCCAATGAATATTCAGGGTTGACTTCCTTTAGGATTGACTGGTTTGATCTCCTTGTAGTCCAATAATCTTCTCCAGAACCATAAATTTAAAAGTATCAGTTCTTCACTGCTCAGCCTTCTTTACAGTCCAATTCTCACATCTGTGCATGACTACTGGAAAAACCATAGCTTTGACTATAAGGACTTTTGTCAGCAAACTGACATGTTTGCTTTTTAATATGCTATCTAGGTTTGTTGTAGCTTTCCTTCCAAGGAGCAAATGTCTTTAATTTCATGGCTGCAGTCACCATCTGCAGTGATTCTGAAGTCCAAGAAATTAAAATCTGTCACTGCTTCCACTTTTTCCCTTCTACTTGCCATGAAGTGACAAGATCAGGTGCCAATATCTTGGTGTTTTTAATGTTGAGTTTTAAGCCAGCTTTTTCACTCTCCTCTTTCACCCTCAACAAGATGCTCTTTAGTTCCTCTTCACTCTCTTCCATTAGAGTGGTATCATCTGCACATCTGATGTTGTTGATATTTCTCCCAGCAATCTTGATTCCAGCTTGTGATTCACCCAGCCTGGCATTTCACATGATGTACTCTGCATATAAATTAAATAAGCAGGGTGACAATATACATCCTTGTCTTACCCCTTTCCCAATTTTGATCAAGTTAGAACCCCTTTCCCAATTTTGATCAAGTTATAACAAGTTCCATGTAAGGTTCTAACTGTAGCTTGTTGAATCACATACAGGTTTCTCAGGAGACAGGTAAAGTGGCCTGGTGTTCCCATCTCTAAGAATTTTCCACAGTGATCCCCACAGTTAAAGGCTTTAGTGTAGTCAATGAAGCAGAAGTAGATTTTTTTTTCTGGAATCCCTTTGCTTTTTCTATAATTCAATAAATGTTGACAAATTTATCATTGGTTCCTCTGTCTTTTCTAAATCTAGCTTGTACATCTGGAAGTTCTCAGTTCACATACTGTTGAAAACTAGCTTGAAGAATTTTGAAGTTAATCTTATTAGCATGCAAAATGTGTGCAATTGTCCAGTAGTTTGAAAATGGTTTGCCACTGCCCTTCTTTGGGATTGGAATCAAAATTCACCTTTTCCAGTCCTTTTCCAGTCATATCACATGTTTATATGCATACCTAATAGGAAGTGTCTCACTCTATCACAAATTTAGCCTGGAAATTAAGTGCTTTTGGAATAGAACATGATGTAATTTTTCCCATTTTCCAGTCACCAGTCAAATGTTTTCCTGAAGTGGTATATCAAATAGTTAAATCTTGTTACTAAAGGAAAAGCAAGTCATTGCTTGAACATTTATATATAGATCCACATGAAAAGTTCACAATCATGGAACTGTTGCACTCTTATTGCCTGATTCTAACCAGGTCCCTTGTAGATTAAATCTACATGTGACCCCAAGTCCAGTCCATCAATAACCAAGAAAATGATGTGCTGCTTTATAATTCTTACTTTTATAATTAATAGGAATTTTCTACTCCCACTCATCATTATGTTAAATTGTATCCTGAGGAACTAAGATAGAGACTTTTCAAACATGTTTTTACCTTTTCTCACTTACACTGACATTTTTAGAGACTAAAATGAACCATGCAGGGGAGAGTTGAAAGTGAAAGTCGCTCAGTCCTGTCTGACTCTTTGTGACCCATGCCAGAATATCAGAGTGGGTAGGCTTTCCTTTCTTCAGGGGATCTTCCCAACCCAGGTCTCCCGCATTGCAGGTGAATTTTTGCCAACTGAGCTATCAGGGAAGCCCTGCAGAAGAGAGATGGTGAGCTTCAAATGCATGAAAAGAAAAGACAAGTAACACATGAAGGGAATGTAAAGAACCTGAAATGTTTTTAACATTAAAAAATAAATGATCATGTTTACTTTAGAGCTTCCCTGATAGCTCACTCCAGTAGTCTGGCCTGGAGAATTCCATTGGCTGTATAATCCATGAGGTCACAAAGAGACAGACATGAGTGAGCGACTTTCACATGTTTGCTTTGGACTCCAGTTGAGATACAGACCAGTGGGGTTTGGGGGGCTTTTCCTGTTTGCTTGTTTGCTTGTTGCTTTTTTTTCTCTTTCACCCCCTCTGCTTTAGATATCAACTTACAGCTAGAACTAGTAAGATCTCCAATTAACACATGGACAGCAGAAATGTCAAAACAAGGAAAATGAAAAGGCCAAAAAGTTTTATGCCTATTCAGTGTTTTATCTCACAGTTTCTTCAGTTTCCAACCACATGGAGAAAGATTGCCTTCTGAACATGAATGAGGTGTAACACAAAAGGAAATTTGGAGCTTTATGATTTATTGCTTTATCATTTTTAATGCCATCTCTGTTCATTCTCAAATCCAGGGCAAGCTACAGGACATATTAGAAGGGCAACATTTTCTGCATTCCTTTTTGAAAGGGCAAAGAACTTACCATTACTTACCATTTTCGACGTACAAGGCATTTAGCTCACTGCTTGATGAGTAACATTAAAGCCTGTATTTTAGACCACTTCAATACAGAATGCATTTCCCCCACTCTCAACCAACTTTTAAATTTTTGCACTGTGATTCTTATTTCCCTATTAGTCTGTAGCTATTTTAACTGGCACTCACCTTTTAAGTGAAATGTGTTTTGTCATATACACAAAAATTACATACACACACAAATCCATGTTGGAACTGGCTTCAGACTGTTCAGGTCCAAAAAATCTTCTGTCATCCAAGCTCATCACTCATTATCTGAAGAGGCAAAAGCAAGTCCAGTCCAAGTTGGTGATGTCATCCAACCATTTGATCCTGTGTTGCCCCCCTTCTCCTCCGGCCCTCAATCTTTCCCAGTATCAGGGGCTTTTCCAACAAGTTGGCCCTTTGCATCTGGTGGCCAGAGTATCAACGTTTCAGCCTCCGCATTAGTCCTTCCAATGATATTCAGGGTTGTTTTCCTTTAGGATTGACTGATTTGATTTTGCAGTCAGGACTCTCAAGAGCCTTCTCTAGCACAATTCAAAAGCATCAATTCTTCAGCACTCATTTTAAAGCTCAGTTCCAGTTTCTCATGAGCTCTAGGGCATGGGTTGACAAATGTTTCCTCTAAAGAGCCATATAGTAATATTTTAGACTTTTCAAGCTATACAGTCAGCCTGTGTTGCAACTATTCTATCCTAGTACCCCCCTAGAACTACCATAGACATAATATCAGTAAATGGCTGTGGCTCTGATCAATACAATTTTCTGCATGTGGGATTTAGTTCTGACCTTCCACTGTGGACCTCTGCCTTAGAATGCAAACTAATACCTTTATCTTACTTATGCACTACATTGAAATTTCTGAAACCAATTTAAAATGTCAGAAAATAGAGTTGAATTAGCATTCAAAGATCAATAATGTGCCAAATAGCACAATTTTTCTTTTAATTTTGCCAAAGTTTACTCAGAATATTTTTTAAAGTCCATTAATTTTCACAAGGTTGACTGTTTTCAAGAAAATGAGTTATAAAATACACACTCACAGTCAAATAAAAATGCCTTTCAATTGCAATTACATATTCAACAAGGAAGGAAGGAAGGAGAATTTGTAGATAACATTAATGCTGGTCATATTGCCATTGAAGGATTTCTTCTTTCCATCTCTTTTATTTCTAGTGCTATGAAGTTATCTTTCTAAGAACAAATTTGAGTCTAAATCATGGAAATAGGAATTTAGAAAGAGACCCTATCTTATTAGCATTAACATTTAATTCTGTACATCAGAATTCTTAAAATTGTGGATAATCTCAAAATAGTAAAATGTATAGCTCCTTAATTTTTAACTTGACACCCAAGCTCCTGTCCTGCATGCCACATTCACACACTCATTTCATAAATTTTGAGAAAAATTATTTACCTATTTTAATAAATATTGGAACCTTTATATCACCATTTATATAAAATTTAAGACCTCAAAACATATTTTTATCCCCCATTAGTCCCCATTATATACACAAATTCCAGAAACTCAAATCCAAAACTTTTTTTTTTTTTTAACCAGGGAATCTATTTAAAGGCAGAATTACTCATAAACAAACTCTTTAACCTGGGAAGAACTTCCTCTTTCATTTCTCCAAGATGTTTAGTGAAGTCAGTTTTTCACAAATTTATTTTCAGTCTATCATTTTATCATTTTTAAAACACTTTCTCTTATTTTGCAATACTTCTACCTCTATTTCAAACTTTTCTCTCACTTCCCAGTAAAGGAAGATTCCACATGTGAAAGGGTCAGGCCTAACCCTCAGTTATCTATGAGTTCTCTTTTTTCTTTCCATCTTGAGAACTGATTAGCCCTAAACCCCTAAGAAGAACTGAATTCCAAAAGCAGAAGAAATTCTGAACTTCAATCCAGAAAGTTTTCTCCTTCACATGCATCACCAACTCTGGCATCCACAGTTTGTCATCTGGGGTCCCCAACTGGATATGCTCAGAAGTGGCTGAGATGCAAGGACAAGGGACTTCACACCTCACTCTTCATGGTCCTCACAGACACCAGGGATCCCTCTTCATGGGCAATAGAAGGAACCGGAAACTTCTTTTCCTTGTCGTTAGTCAGAAAATACACAATTTGAAGCCAGAGATTTCCCTAACTTTGTAGTGAATGACAAGAACTTAACTTTTCTGAACTTCAAGATCCTCATCTGTAAGATGATAATAACAATTTCTATTTGATTTAGTTCTAAAAATAGATAGTCAATAAAAAGCACTTGTCATGGCTATCAGATTTAAACATGAGATAGCATTTTTATGTTAAAAATGTTCAAATACTATCAATCTAATTTGGTTGAATCTAATATATTTTCACTTCAGAGTAACTGGATATACAGATGCAATGTTATTTTGTGTGTCTTTGTGTTGAAATAACGAAGAAACAGGTTGAAGGGCAGTGCCCCCTTCAACGAGCCCCAAACCAAAACTAATCCCAACTAACCCTGACTGTGGGCTCTTGATATGGTATTAGCAAGAGGGCCTTCCTTGGTGACTCAGATGGTAAAGAATGTGCCTGCAGTGCAGGAGACCCGGGTTTGATCCGAGTCAGTAAGATCCCCTGGAGAAGGAAGTGGCAACCACTCCAGTATTCTTGCCTGGAGAATTCCATGGACAGAAGAGCCTAGTGAGCTACAGAGTTGGACACAAGTTAGCAGCTAACACTTTCACTTTCACTAGAAAGAGGGCCTAAATGAGGAAGCAGAGAGGAGAGAGATTCCATTATGTTTCAGGTATTTATTGCACAGCTGGATTTAAGCTACGGTTTCAGATAAAATTATATGAGTTTGGGGTTTGGTACCAAAAGATAAACTAAAGCATCTGACAGCTTATTCAATATATTGCTTAATATTATAAATAAATGAAGTATCTAGTCAATCAAAAACTGTTGAGTAAGTTATTTGTGAGGAGGGCATAGCAACCCACTCCAGTGTTCTTGCCTGGAGAATCCCATGGACAGAAGAGCCTGGTGGGCTACAGTCCATGGGGTCTGCAAAGAGTCAGACAGGACTGAAGGGACTTAGCATACAAAGCACAGCACAAGTTATCTGTACTAATGATGGTTTTCTTGTGATTAAAAACATATACGATTTCCCATCTTAACCCTTATTAAGTATATAGTATAGTAGTATTAACTATATGCACATAATTATTTGATTAAAAAAAACTTTATCAACTACCATTTTATCTCACCCATATTCTTAGCGATCCATAGAAATCACTAAATTAATAGGTCAAACTTAATAATTTTTTATTACCTTTCCAAAACTCTATGGGTTTCCCTGGTGGCTCAAATGGTATAGAATCCACCTGGAATGCAGGAGACCCAGGTTCAATCCCTGGGATTTAATACTTTTTGATTACTATTCCAAAATTCAATCTATATCTATTAAAAAAAAAGAAGAAGAAACTTACATCTTCAGTAATATTATAAAATGACAATAATCCTAACATGCAAGTAACAAATAATCAACATTTTTAACTTAAAAAAAAGAAAAAGAAAAGCTGACAAATACTTCCCAAATGTGAGACAGGGTATAGATTACTCCTTGCATAAGAGAATCCTAAACAAATGGTTCAACCAAGTTGAATGTTCAACTTTATGTTAAATGAACAGAACATATAAGTTATTAAATCTATCTAGTCTTTCTCCAGTTGATCTTTAAGAGATTTTGCTCTTTTTAATGTATTCTAATTTGTCTCACCACCAATGTCACAACTAATTGTGGTTCCTGCCAGAAACATCTTAGTAGATTTTGTGATTACTATTTGAGTAACAAAGAACAGTTTGCTATTTTCCCAAACTCCCAATGATCCAGGAGTGATATAACAGAAACTGTCCTCTCTACTGAGTACTAGACTCCTGTCCAAATGAGTTCAGTTTTCTTCTTTAGTAACTATCACAGTAATATTGATATAAAAGAAATAATACTCAAAGTAAGAATTCAATACAGATGAATGAATGGTCTATTAAAAATTTAATTTTGCATTGATTAAAGTGACCAACTAATTTATGGAGTTCCTCATTTGTCCATCAGGTATTTGAATATTAGGAAGAATAAAGTAAATTAATCAAACTACTAAAAATGTTCTACTCTTTGAAAATGGTTCCATGAATAAGAGTCTTGTATCATTTAATAAAATTGAGGAAACAAACAAATCACCTTTAATTAATCTTGCATGGTGATATAAACTATCACTAATCAAAAAAAAGTCAATTTGATCTAAAATGAATTTTAGTTCACTTTGGATGTTTATTCAGTTTTATTCAGACAAATTGAAACTTTACTCAGCACCTAAATTATAATTTAAGTATCTATATAATTAATGTTCCCACACAGTTTTAGAAAATGAAATGCCACATTTCAACTCATCTCAACTAATGAAATACCATTCAATAAATTAAATCCTGATGTATTTTGAAGCAGGCATACAATTCACAGTGACTACGTGTACCCTATTAAGTATTTTTAGGACAAAGTTAAAAAAAATAATAATAATGACAGATGGGAATTTCTAGCAAATCCAGAGCAACCTACAATCTCATCTGAATATGTATGCATGTTCACTGTTCTATATTCACTAATGATTCGTATTCATTCAATATGATTTTATTAAGATGAAGCCAAAGGGAGCACTTTATTCAAAACTGTATTCCTTTATGAAGAAATCTATCATATTTCTCATAAGACTATCTTTTTTCCATGAATGCTTCACATTTACATTTTTTAAAGTGACTAAAGCAATCTATCTTGTTTGGAAATAGCAATTCCACAAAAGAATGAATTGTACACTTTGTTATATGATCTTGAATGCATCACATTTGTCTGCATTCAATTAATATTCATGAAATTTTTTGCACTATTTGTTTTGTAGATTGCATTTAATTCAGTTCTGCTTTTCTAGTAAATGTGGTTGAATAAAAACACAAATTGCTATTTTGTGAAGGGTACTGAAGTGTTAATTGTAATATGGTCAAAAATGACTAATGAGAAAGTTAAGAGAATGTTTTCCCATAGTCTACTTCTCAATAAGTTATATAGCATGCTTGCATTATCATTGGTCTTCTTAGATTTTGACATATATATAAATATTTGCCATCATCATCAATGTAAAATCCGGCAAGCTAAAATATAATAGGGGAGGGCAGTATAAACCTGAACTTTAAAATTCTAATAAATTAATTGCCTATTATGAGATTTAACTGTATTCCTTTGCCATCTCAAGCTCCAAATTTCTAAAATGTAATGCTTTATCTTACTTAACAAATATTCTCTTCCTTTTGTGTTATGAATCCTAGGTATTGAGAAGAATTGAAAGCATCTTTGAGATTAGATGACCCGAGTTTCAAGTCCTAGCTTTGCCAAAACCATCTGTGTAGTTTCAGGCAAGTTAATTAACAGAAGTGTTTTCATCTGCAGAATGTAGATGATAATTATTACATAAAAAACTAAAAGAGATGATGAAGGTAAAGTGTTTTGCAGCTTCCTAAATATAACTCTTCTGTGTATTTACACAGAAGAACTATACACTAACAGATCTTCATGACCCAGATAACCGCAATAGTGTGATCACTCACCCTGAGCCAGACATCCTGGAATGCAAAGTCAAATGGGTCTTAGGAAGCATCACTATGAACAAAGCTAGAGTGGGGGTGATGGAATTCCAGTTGAGCTATTTCAAATTCTAAAAGATGATGCTATGAAAGTGCTGCACTCAATATGCCAGCAAATCTGGAAAACTCAGCAGTGGCCAGAGGACTTGACAAGGTCAGTTTTCATTCTAATCCTAAAGAAGGGCAATGCCAAAGAATGTTCAAACTACTGCACAATTGCACTCATCTCACACACTAGCAAAGTAATGCTCAAAATTCTCCAAGCCAGGCTTCAACAGCTTATGAACTGGGAACTTCCAGATATTCAAGCTGGATTTGAAAAAGGCAGAGGAACCAGAGATCAGATTGCCAATATCTGTTGGATCATTGAAAAAGCAAGAGTTCAAGAAAAACATCTACGTCTGCTTTATTGATTACCCCAAAGGCTTAGATTGTGTAGATCACAATAAACTGTGGAAAATTCTTCAAGTGATGGGAATACCAGACCACCTAACCTTTCTCCTGAGAAATCTGTATGCAGGTAAAGAAGCAACAGTTAGAACCAGACATGGAAAAACAGACTGGTCCCAAATTTGGAAAGGAGTATGTCAAGGTTGTATATTGTCATCCAGCTTATTTAACTTATATGCAGAGTGCATAATGCAAAATGCTGGGCTGGATGAACCACAGCTGCAATCAAGATAGCCAGGAGAAATATCAATAATCTCAGATATGCAGACAATATCACTCTAATGGCAGAAAGTGAAGAGGCACTAAAGAGCCTCTTGATGAAAATGAAAGAGGAGTGTAAAAAAACTGGCTTAAAACTCAACATTCAAAAAATGAAAATCATGGCTTCCAGTCCCATAACTTTGTGGCAAATAGATGGGGAAACAATGGATACAGTAACAGACTTTATTTTCTTGGGCTCCAAAATCACTGCAGATGGTGACTGCAGCCAAGAAATTAAAGGAGCTTGCTCCTTGGAAGAAAAGCTATGACCAACCTAGACAAGATATTAAAAATCAGAGATGTTACTTTGCCAACAAAGGTCCATCCAGTCAAAGCTATGGTTTTTCCAGGAGTCATGTATGGATGTGAGAGTTGGACTATAAAGAAAGCTGAGCTCTGCAGAATTGATGCTTGTGAACTGTGGTGTTGGAGAAGACTCTTGAGAGTCCCTTGAACTGCAAGGAGACCCAACCAGTCAAACCTAAAGGAAATCAGTCCTGAATATTTATTGGAATGACTGATGTTGAAGCTGAAACTCAATAGTTTGGCCACCTGATATGAAGAACTGACTTATTAGAAAAGACCCTGATGCTGGGAAAGATTAAAGGCAGGAAAAGAAGGGGATGACAGAGGATGAGATGGTTGGATGGCATCACTAACTCGATGGAAGAGTTAGGGCAAGCTCCAAGAGTTGGTGATGGACTGGGAAGCCTGGCATGCTGCAGTTCATGGGGTCGCAAAGAATCAGACATGACTGAGCGACTGAACTAAACTGAACTTAACTGAGACTTACTTAGTCTCCTTCAAGGCCCTTTTACAGCCAATCCAGCCTCAAATTTTGTTATTCCTTGACTATTTAAATCTCTCATAATCTGCCCCTTCTTCTTCACCCTGACCACGACATCTTCAGTTTGTGCCCCCTCTGCAACTCTATATCCTGTCTTTGCACTTCTCAATGATCTCCCACCTTAGCTCTAAGCCCTTCAATCCATTTTCCATGATACCTTCAGAACAGGTCACAAAATGTGTGGAATCATGTCAATGCAACACAAATCTGAATATTTCACTTTCCAAAATTAAACTTTGCGTAGCCTAAGCTGACTTCATTTGCATTATTTTGAAAGCCCTCCATAATCTGAGCTGCAGCTCTTGCTCACATGGTCTGCATTAGCTTCTCCTTATCCTCCACCCAATTCCATCACTGAACGGGTGTATCATCATCACATACTTTTGCAGGTGCTGCTTCCTAGTCTGGAATAGCAGAAAAGCAATAGACATACCTCACCAGATAGATCTAAACTTCACTTTATGTTACTGTGTATGCAACATAATTTTCTATGTAAGATTTTTTAAAAAGGTTATTTGGTTGTTACAGAAATAGCAAGTATAAACCAGGAAATTCTACTTTAAAATATTTTCAGACATGCAGCCCTGCTCTTTATTGCTAATATAATTAAATGTCTTCAACAAGTTCAAAGGTAGAACTTTCCAAACCAAAACTTCAGAGGTCAACCTAGAATTCAATTTTAAGAGGACATTTTAGAGTAGATTTCTGAGAATTTGTAATCAGATTTCCTAATAATCACTTCCTTATACAGTGTACAGTGTAATAGAATTTAAATAGGTGAAAATTGAACTTCTCTTTAAAAGCAACACAGTGAACATTTTTCAAAAGAAAAAACATTTAGGATGTCATAAAAATGCAATTTATACAGAGTAAGAAAAAATTAGAGGCATCAATTTGAAGATTATCCTCTTACTGCTATTACTTTAAGTAATGTATGAAATTTTTCTTCACATTTCAATGATCCATTGTGTCTCCCTTCCATGATTCTTTACTCTGGCCTCGGATGATATATTACTACCTTATGAACAGGTGAAAATAAACATTCTGAGCATGAAAGAACCATCTTCAAATTGCTCATCTGTCTCTAGTTCTCTCCCTCAGTGGTCTGAATGTGCCTGATATTAATATATCACATTTTCTTATCTATTGTTGTCTTATCTACTTCCCTCCTTCTCTCTCTGTGAATCACAGAATTTCAAGGCTGTAGCTACCCTTAACTTCATGGCTAGAAATTTTCACCAAATTTGTCTTTATGAGTTTTCTTTATGGCAGTACTTTTATAGGAACTCGGGAGTTGTTTAAATTGTTGCAACGCTGTTATGTAGATCTATCATGCTGATTGAATAAAAGAAATGAACCACAATCCTGCATTAAAGGAAATGAAATATACTCAATCTCTTTACTGTCCTTATAACTAAGAGAAAACAGCCATTAGTGAAGATCTTCTCAAAATAGGGACTATTGACCCCTTGGGCCAGGTCAGGTTTTGCTGTGGGAGCCTGTTTTGTGCACTGTAGGATGTTTAGCAGCATCTCTGGCCTCTACATTTACAGATGTAAAAATATTCCCCAAACTGTCTCCTGACATTGACAAGCATCTCCCGAGGAAGGACAAAATCACCCCTGATTAAGAATCAGTGCATCAGATTGTGTTATTTTTCATGTGTAACACTTGCATTAGAGCCTGGCAAGCTATGAACCAGAAGACAATCTGGCCACAGCCTGTTCTCATACAGTCCATGATCCAAGAATAGTTTTCACATTTTTAAAGGATTGCAAGGAAGAGGAGGAAGGAGAAGAGTATGAAATAGAGACTATAGATAATGTACACAGCTTAAAATATTCATTACCCAAAACTCTAGAGTAAAAGTCTACCGATGTTTGAGATGAATAAACTGAAACTCCAGAAACATAAGTAACAGACCCAATTCACACATTCCGATATTTCCAGCTCTCTCATTAGTCCCAGCTTCTTCCATTTCTGTAACATATGGTACAAAGGACAATTAGGGTTCAAAATAAGATTCCCCATAAGAAGGGAGACAAAAGTGGTTATCATACATATATTTGAGTTTACAGCTGATGTTCACTTTTCTGACTTACTATTTGATTTGTACAGTAGGAATCCATGCAAGATGTGTTCTATTTCCATTTGTTTGAAAAAATACAATAAAATTAATATTTTCTATATCTTAAATATTGGAACCTAATTTTAGAGAATGCCATAAACTGGAACTGCATGTTGAAATTCAGAGACCTGATAAAAAAAGCTTTAAACTGTTTTCCTAGCCCCCTATTTCTAAACATACTACCACTTTTATTCCAAATAAAGAGTAGATAGCTCTTTCTTTAAAAAGCTCGTTACTTCATATTGCTTCGATGAGTAGGATAATAACAGTAAAAATACCCAATTTCATCTTGTTGCAGCTTAAATTATTTTTGTTCCTTTAGGAGTATAAGAATGCTGCGTGCTGCTTGTCATTCACTGTATGTTTAAGATTATCCCTTCTTCTTAATGCTTCAGTTGTAGGTTTCCTGGCTTCGTAACTGGCTTCTTTGACCTCTGCAGTTTAAGGCAACCCAAGATCCCCAAATTTGTCTGAAATCACATGGGTAACTTCAAAAACTGCATAAACCTGTGTTCTACCCCAGAGCCTGGGAGTTAAGTGGTCTGGGGTTTAGCCCCAGATTTGTAAGATCAAGTGATGCCAGAGTGGAGACAACCTTTGGGACCACTGGCATAGGAGTTAAATATACATATTCAGGGCCAGGCTACCTGGGGCCACATTCTTGGTTCTGTTCCTTGTGAGCCTTGGCAAATCACTTAAAATTATGTGCTTCCATTCCTTTATCTGTAAAATGGATACTGTAAGATAACACAGTATAATAGTGTCATACTTATAATACTGTAAGTTACTGTAAGATAACTGCTTCTGGAGGTTGTTGAGAGTTAATACAAAAAGCACTTGATCTTTAGCATTCACCAAGTATTATTTAGTAATCATTAGTAATTAGTGGTGTTTATAGTGATGGTGTTAGTAATATCAATACTTTGTAATGCCCCCAATCATTCTCTCCTCAACGTTGTTGTTGTTGTTGCTGCTGCTGTTTAATTTAACACTTAATTGGATTCAGTAACTGACCAAGCATTTAATTTGGGCCATTACAAAATGCAGGCATGGCTAATGACAATCTATTAGGAACATAGAACAATTTTAGTTCCACTTTTTAGATTTTTACAATGATTAAATCAATATCCATTATGAATTTGAACCATGAAAATATGCAGGTTTTTAAATTTTTTTTTTTCTCAGCCACTCAACAGCTGCCTATTAAGCCCAAATCATTTAGATTATCTGTACATATTAAGGTTGGTTCAACTCACAAATGTATGTATATTCTGTTCTCATTTGTGCCTAAGTTGCTTTTCTTCTTCTTTTTTGTGAGTCCAAATTACTTTTTAAACATGAATTTACATATACAAAAAAATTTACCAATATAACTAATTTGAAGAAAGTTATAGAAAAAGTTATTCTTTTAATTTTTCCAGTGATTAAATTTAGCTTTTTGACTTGCTAATCATACCCAATCTGAATGTAATTAAACAATTGTTTAAAAACAGCTGCAAAATAATTTCTGAACTATTTTAGACATCTAATTAACCTCATTATTAAAGGTATCATTGTTTGCCTACAAATGTATTTACAAATACTTTTTCTCCAATTCAGAATAATAGTATCCCTTGAACAATTTACATTGAACATATAGAAAATAAAATCCTTGCACTTTTAATTTTTGTCTTAACCCTCTTAAGAAGGTAAAATAAGTCCTGCCAGAATTGTTCAAGAAACCACATTTAATGACTATTATGCCCAAATCTTTGACTGTGTGGATCAGAATAAACTGGAAAATTCTGAAAGAGATGGGAATACCAGACCATCTGACCTGCCTCTTGAGAAACCTGTATGCAGGTCAGGAAGCAACAGTTAGAACTGGACATGTCAATGTATGACAAAACCCACTGCAATGTTGTGAAGTAATTAGCCTCTAATTAACAACTAATAAAAATTAAAAATAAATAAAAAATTAAAAAATCATTAAGAACTGGACATGGAACAACAGACTGGTTCCATATAGGAAAAGGAGTTCATCAAGGCTGTATTTAACCCTGCTTCTTTAACTTATATGCAGAGTATATCATGAGAAATGTTGGGCTGGAAGAAGCACAAGCTGGAATCAAGATTGCCAGAAGAAATATCAATAACCTCAGATATGCAGACAACACTACCCTTATGGCAGAAATTGAAGAGGAACTAAAAAGCCTCTTGATGAAAGTGAAAGAGGAGAGTGAAAAAGTTGGCTTAAAGCTCAACATTCAGAAAACTAAGATCATGGCATCTGGCCCCATCACTTCATGGGAAATAGATGGGGAAACAGTGTCAGACTTTATTTTTTGGGGTTCCAAAATCATTGCAGATAGTGATTGCAGCCATGAAATTAAAAGATGCTTACTCCTTGGAAGGAAAGCGATGGCCAACCTAGATAGCATATTAAAAAGCAGAGACATTACTCTGCCAACAAAGGTCTGTCTAGTCAAGCCTATGGTTTTTCCAGTGGTCATGTATGGATGTGAGAGTTGGACTGTAAAGAGAGCTGAGCACCGAAGAATTGATGCTTTTGAACTGTGGTGTTGGAGACGACTCTTGAGAGTCCCCTGGACTGCAAGGAGATCCAACCCGTCCATCCTAAAGGAGATCAGTCCTGGGTGTTCATTGGCAGGACTGATGCTGAAGCTGAAACTCCAATACTTTGGCCACCTCATGCGGAGAGTTGACTCATTGGAAAAGATCCTGATGCTGGGAAGGATTGGGGGCAGGAGGAGAAGGGGACGACAGAGGATGAGATGGCTGGATGGCATCACCGACTCAATGGACATGAGTTTGAGTAATCTCCAGGAGTTGCTGATGGACAGGGAGGCCTGGCATGCTGTGATTCATGGGGTCGCAAAGAGTCGGACATGACTGAGCAACTGAACTGAACTGAACTGAACTGAGGATCAAAGGATTTTGTCTTCTTTCAAGGAAGTAGACTTATGATTGATGGATGAAAATTAATTTGAGGAAGCTTTTGACTCTGTGTGCAAGGAGGAAGAACAGAAATCAAAAGACATCTCAATTTCAAAACAGGTGAAGGACTTGAATAGACATGTCTCCAAACATGGTCAATAAACACATGAAGAGATGCTCACTTCATTAGGCACTAGAGGAATGCAAATCAAAACCACTCTGAGATACCACTTTATACCTACTACAATGGCTATATACGTTTTTAATAAAAAATGACAAGCGTTAGTATAAAAATAACAATTGTTGATGAAAACACTGAAATCCTAGTACATTGCTGGGGGGAGATTTAAAATGGTCCAATTGCTGTGGGAAACAATTTGGTCATTTCTTAAAAAGCTAAGCATCATGGCAATTTTTTTTTCTCATCTCCTGGAGTAATATAAATACAAACAAAAATGATCAAATGCAACCTAATTAAACATAAAAGCTTTGTACAGCAAAGGACACCATAAACTAAGTGACAACTTATAGAATGGGAAAAAATATCTGCAAATACTGCAACAGATAAGGGATTAATTTCCAAAATATGCAAATAGTCCTTTTTACTAAAATAAATAAATAAATAAATAATGGGCAGACGATATAAACAGACATTTCTCCAAAGAAGCTACAGATGACCAATAGACACATGAAAAATATTCAACGTTGATAATTCTTGGAGAAATGCAAAACAAAACTGCGATGAGATATCACCTCACATGAGTCATAATGACTATCAACAAGATGTCCATAAATAATAAATGCTGAAGAGGGTGTGGATAAAAAGGAACCCTTCTACACTGTTGGTGAGAATGCAAATTGGTGCAGTCATTATGTAGAACAGCAGGAAATTTCCCTTAAAAAACTAAAAATGCAGCTACTCTCTGATCCTGCCATCCTACTCTTGGTCATATATCACAAGAAAATTATAATTTGAAAATATACTTGCACCCCAATGTTAGTGCAGTACTATTTACAATAGCAAGACCTGGAGGCAACTTAAATGTTCATTAGTAGATGAAAGGATGAAGAAGATGTGATATATGCATACAATGAAATATCATTCAGCTATAAAAAAAGAATGAAATAATGCCATTTGCAACAACATGGATGGACCTAGAGATTGCCATATGAGAAGTATATCAGAAAAAGATAAATATCATATGCTATTGCTAATAAATTGAATCTTAAAAAAGATACAGATGAACTTATTTACAAAACAGGAATAAACCCACAGACATAGAAAACAAACTTATGGTTACCAAAGGGAAAAAGGTGAGGGAGGGGTAAGTTAGGGGGAGTTTGGGATTAATACATACAAGCTATTATATATAAAAGTAGATGACCAACAAGGATATACTGTATAGCATGGGGGACTATACTCAATAATTCATAATAACATTTAAGGGAAAAGTATTTAGATATAGATAGATATCATAAGATATGGATTCAATCCCTGGCTTGGGAAGTTTCCCTGGAGGAGGGCACGGCAACCTGCTCCAGTATTCTTGCGTGGAGAAACCCATGAACAGAGAAACCTGGCAGACTACAGTCCATAGAGTCGCAAAGAGTCTGACATTTAGCATGCTCACATAGATACATATAGATAGATACAGGGCTTCTCTGGTGACTCAGATGGAAAAGAATCTGCCTACAATGCAAGAGACCTGGGATCAGTCCCTGAGTTGGGAAGATCTTCTGGAGGATTAAATGGCAACCCACTCCAGGATTCTTGCCTGGAGAATTCCATGGACAGAGGAACCTGGCAGGTTACAATCCACAGGATCACAAAGAGTCATAGAGAATTGAGCAACACACACACACACACACACACACACACACACATCTTCTTAAGTGAACAATGCAAAGAAATACAGGGAAACAATAGAAAGGGAAAGACTAGAGATCTCTTTAAGAAAATTAGAGCTACCAAGGAAATATTTATTTCATAGATGGGCATAATAAAAGACAGAAATGGTATGGACATAACAGAAGCAGAAGAGGTGGCAAGAATACACAGAAGAACTACAAGAAAAAGTTTTTAATGACCTGAATAAGCACGATGGTGTGATCACTCACCTAGAGCCAGACATTCTGGAGTGTGAAATCAAGTGGGCATTAGGAAGCATTACTACCAACAAAGCTAGTGAAGGTGATGGAATTCCAACTGAACTATTTCAAAATATTAAAAATGATGTTGTTAAAGTGTTTAACTCAATACGTCAACAAACTTTGAAAATTCAGCAGTGGCTACAGGATTAGAAAAGGGCAGTTTTCATTCCAATCTTAAAGAGGGACAATGTCAAAGAATGTTCAAACTACCACAAAATTGCACTCATTTCACAGGCTAGCCCAGTAATGGACAAAATCCTCCAAACTAGGCTTCAACAGTATGCAACCAAGAACTTCCAGATGTACAAGCTGGATTTAGAAAAGGCAGAGAAACCAGAGATCAAACTGCTAACATCCATTGGATCATTGAAAAAGCAAGGAAAATCCAGGAAAACATCTACTTCTGCTTCATTGACTATCCTAAAGACTTTGACTAAGTAGATCACAACAAAGTATGGAAAATTCTTCAAGAGATGGGAATACCAGACCTTACCTGCCTCCTGAAAAAACCTGTATGCAGGTCAAGAAGCAACAGTTAGAACTGGACATGGAAAAATGGACTTGTTCAAAATTGGGAAAGGAGTATGTCAAGGTCTTGTCACCTTGCTTATTGAACTTCTATGCAGACTACATCATGCAAAATTCCAGGCTGGTGAAGCACAAGCTGGAATCAAGATTGACAGGAGAAATATCAGTAACCTCAGATATGCAGATGACACCACCCAAATGGCAGAAAGTGAAGAGGAACTCTTTAGAGTCCCTTGACAAAGGTGGAAGAGGAGAGTGAAAAAGCTGGTTTAAACTCAACATTAAAAAAAACTAAGGTGATGGCATCACATCCAGTTCCATGTCTTCAAGGCAAATAGATGAGGGGAAAAATGGAAACAGTGACAAATCTTATTTTCTTGGGTTCCAAAATCAGTGTGGACAGGGACTTCAGTCATGAAATAAAAAGACACTTGCTCCTTGGAAGGAAAGCTATGAGAAACCTAGATAGCATATTTAAAAACAGGGACATCGTTTTGCAGACAAAGGTCTGTATAGTCAAAGCTACGGTTTTTCCAGTAGTCATGTATGGATGTGAGAGTTGGACCATAGAGAAGGCTGAGCACTGAAGAATTGATGCTTTCAAACTGTGGCATTGGAGAAGATTCTTGAAAGTCCCTTAGAGAGCAAGGACATCAAATCAGTCAATCCTAAAAGAAATCAGTCCTGAATATTCACTAGAAAGACTGATGCTGAAGCTGAAGCTCTGATAGTTTGGCCACACTGGATGCGAAGAGTCAATTCATTGAAAAAGAGCCTGATGCTGGGAAAGATTAAAGGCAGGAGAAAGGGGTGACAGAGGATAAGCTGGTTGGATGGCATTAGCAATTCAATGGACCTGAGTTTGAGCAAACTCCAGGAGATAGTGAAGGACGGGGAAGCCTTGACTTGCTCCAGTCCATAGGGTCGCAATTGAGACAACTGAGCAACAGAAGAACAACAAAAACATGTAAAACTCAAGCACTCTGATTTTACTTTAAAACAGAGCTTTCCAATATAGGGAATGTTGATAATTTGGGGCTGGATCCTTTGTTGCCACATTTATTGTAAGAATTTTTGCAGCATTGTTGATCTCTTCCTGCTGAATTTCAGTAGCATCCTCCTCCCCATGTGGTAACAAAGTGGTCTCCAGACATTGCTAAGTGTTCCCCAGGGATAGATGGGGGGATGGGGCAAAAACCTCCATCTGAGAACAGCTGCCTTGAGATAATCCAGTATAACGTTCAACCAGTACCTGGCTTAATAAAATTTTCAAAGAAAAAAGGAATGCATTTTGTGCAAATGGTAGCAGAGCTGTCAAACAATTTAAAAATGGCCTTGTGACATAATGAGCTCTCCTTCAATGGAATATTTGTAACTTTAGGTTCATTCTTCACAAAACCTTTAAAAAGGGTCTTCCTTTGAGTGGAAGAAGGGACTATGCATCACAAGTCCTTCCCACTACTAAGATTCCTTAGTTCTAAATATGGTTTATGATGTTCCATGTTGGCATTTACAAGTATAGCACTGTTAACTGGTTGTGAGAAAGTCACCTTTGTAAAGTTTATCAAATTCTTTTATTTCACAGGTAAAAAGTGCATGGAACTGCATTGTATTCGGATGTTTTGCAAAAAGATCGTGAAAAGAGAAGGTGGAATAGATAGATATTTTTCCCTAAGTGCTAGAAAGAAAAATAAATGAATCCTTACAATTCTCTCTTAAAGTATTCATTTGGAACTGAACATTTAACATTTGTGTATTTTAATACCCCCCCCCCTTTTTATTTTATCTTGCCTCACAGCTTGTGGGGTCTTAGTCCCCAACCAGGGATTGGACCTGTGCCCCAGTAGTGAAAGTGCCAAGTTCTAACCACTAAACCACCAGGGAATTCCCTAATATTCCTACTATATCTAGTGTTTTTTTCTTTGAAAACCATCACTTCAAGAGACCCTAAGCTCTGGCTCTTATACAGAGAAGATGAAAAACATTTCTCAATTCAGAAAAAGCTTTTGGGTAGAAAGAACACTTAAGGATACTTTAGCAAGGATGGGAAGACTTCCTCATTGTGGGTACTTTGTTCTTGCCTTTACATTTCACAGCTCAGTGTAGCTGGGCTTCTATGCTCACATCATGCTTGGGATCCTAGACAATCTTTGAAGGTAAGAATGGTTTTTCTCCATTTGTCTAAAACACCACTATCAAGATCTTTCTTTATTATAAGGAACATATGATTTTAAAATTTGTGGTATTATTCCCAAGATTTGCACATGACTCACCATTAAAGTAAGCCACCCTGGAAATGCTACCTTGGTTTGATGAACAAAATGTCTGTCATTTATAAAAACCTTTCAATATCAATGTCTATTTTGTCATAGATAGTAACTATAATCTCTCTCCCTAAGAGGTAATAAAAAATTTGAAGGTGATGTTTCTATATTTCAAAATTTCAAAAGAAAAAAAGAATGAAAATTGCCAAATAATTTTCTGGCATCTTTTCTAATCACTGCTATAACTATATTCACCCCTTGAAGCCCTTATTGTTAGTTAAATAGTGAGCAGGAGTGTTTTTATTACTCTTTTTGAGTTATAATAAATGCCAATACTAGAGTTTTATGTTTCCAACAGATTTATGTTGATTATATAAATCTGCTGCTAAGTTGTTTCAGTCATGTCTGGCTCTGTGCAACCCCATAGATGGCAGCCCACCAGGCTCCTCTGTCCACGGGATTCTCTAGGCAAGAATACTGCAGTGGGTTGCCATTTCCTTCTCCAGATTATATCAATGTTTCTTGTCAAATTAGACTATACTGTGAAAATGTTAAGAAGGATATACACTATTGCTCTCTGCTCTATCTCTTTCATAGCCACTTCACAGAGCTATTTGCTAAATCAAATCACTTAAATTATCTGTATATCTTAATAAAGTTTTCACTGATAATGCAACATATACTCATTCTAATCTCATTCATGTCTGGATTCCATTTTAACATGAACACTGATAATATTCCAATCCTTGCCTCTTACGTTTAATATTGTTTCATTAAAATAAAAAGCTTTCTGCTCTATATTTGCTTATTGTGGCTGCTGTGGCCAAAACTTGAGGGCCTGAGACAAGAGGAATGTATCCTCTCACAGTTCTGGAGGCCAGAAGTACTAAATCAAGGTGACATATGTACCCCAATGTTCATTGCAGCACTGTTTACAATAGCCAGAACATGGAAGCAACCTAGAGGTCCGTTGGCAGACAAATGGATAAGAAAGCTGTGGTTCATACGCACAGTGGAATATTACTCAGCTGTTAAAAAAGAATGCATTTGAATCAGTTCTAATGAAGTGGATGAAACTGGAGCCTATTATACAGAGTCAAGTAAACACTAATATGGTATATGCAGAAAGAAAAGCACCAATACAGTATATTAATGCATATATATGGAATTTAGAAAGATGGTAACGATGACCCTATATGCGGGACAGCAAAAAAGTCACAAATGTAAAGAACAGACTTTTGGACTCTGTGGGAAAAGGTGAGTGTGTGATGATTTGAGAGAATAGTATTGAAACATGTATATTACCATATGTGAAATAGATCACCAGTCCAGGTTCGATGCATGAGACAGGGTGCTCAGGGCTGGTGCACTGGGATGACCTTGAGGGATGGGATGGGGAGGGACATGGGAGGGGGGTTCAGGATGGGGACACATGTACATCCATGGCTGATTCATGTGAACGTATGGCCAAACCCACCACAATAGTGTAAAGTAATTAGCCTCCAATTAAAATAAATAAATTTTGAAAATAAAAAAAGAAGGTAAATAAATCAATCAAGGTATCAGGAGAATGACCCTCCCTCCAGAGGCTTGAGGAAAATGTGTTTCTCACCTCTAATGTATTTTGGCCTCTGCTAGGTGGTGTTTCTTGATTTCACTCCAATCTCTGCTTCCATCTTCAAAATCCAACTCTGTCACTTAAGGATAATGTGAACATGAATAAATTACTTAACCCTTCAGTTATTAAATTTCCTCATTTCTAAGTGGGAAATGTATATCTACTTAACCCATGGGGTGGATGTTGCTTAATATTTTAAAGTAGTTAGAATAATACTTGGTCCATAATAAATGCAACATAGACTTTTATTACTGCAAAATAATTCCATTATATTTCATTATAAGAAGTTATTGCTTATAACAATGCATACTCTATGAAGACTTCTATCCTTTGAGATGATGCATTCCAGTCTGTACTGACTGGACAAGTGTTCTTGCAATAGTTAGGAGATAGGACAAAGCAACAGAAAGATACCAGATGCTGGATTGAGGATCAAAAAGATGAGTAAAAATGCTAAAGATGAGAATAATGGTATTCCACCTTTTTGTTTGTTTTTATAAGAAAAAATACTAGTCATTCTTTGAATTCCTGACTTTCATTTTGCCTTATGAGTCTGGCAATAAAGAGGTCCCAGCTTCTGTTCAGTGAGTGAGATCTTCCTGCCATATTTGCTAACTCAGTTTGAATGACCCCTGAAGATGTAACACAAATCTGTCAGCCCCATTAAAACTAACCTACACCGCTGGTCTTGTGCCTTGACTCGGATCCCTCTGGTTTCATTGAAAATTGACCTCTCGGAGAAGGGCAATATTTCTGCTCCCTACCCTCTGTGACAACCTTCAGAGGACAACTACTTTATTGTTCTCTATCTTCCCACCACCTAACAGTTTCATATGTAAAAGGCATCTATTCATTTGTCTATTGAAATGAACATATCCATTTGAAGATGCATTTAAGATAATCTGGCTAAATATTAATTTCTTTCATGCTTTATTTTCCTAGACAGTTTTTCTCTTCTTTTTTTCAATATTTTTACCTCATGTTAACAGCTGCCTTAATCACTTTTGGATTAAGATTATGTAATAAAATTAACAGAGTATAGGCTTTAAAACTTACAAAATTTCTTTGTTATCTTGGACCTGTTATACTTGCAATAATTTTGTTTTCTCTTTGAATCAAGTAATATAAAACTTTGAAATCAACTCTATCAGTGATTTTTCTCTCCAAGTTAGACGATGTGGACTTTGGTTTTATTTGGAGTATTTCACGTATCAGCTTCTGGAAATTTTCCAAATGGTTTAGTATAATTGTTTCCTTATCGGAAGCAACTCCAAAAGTCTGCTGTCTCTCTTGTAAGGGTGAAAAAAGCACATTTTTCATCATTCTGATCACTTATCCTAGTAAATCTCTTCAATCTTTAGATTAGAAGTGCTCTCATTGAAGCTATTAATAAGAAATAGACTCAACATAAAGGAAGGAATAGTCATTCTTTCAACAATTGAGCCTAAATTACAGACATTCATTAGTTCCATTTATTTTCATATTGAATTTCTAAAATTTTACTTGTCTGATTGTCTCCAAATTGGAAGTTTGCCTGGGATAAGAATTCATTTGAGTTTTCTTCTTTTCCTGTCAGAAATTTTAAAAATGGGAAGCCATATGTGGCAAAGGTGTATAATAAGGACAATAAGAGAGGAAAGCAGCATACATAAAATCTTAGAAATCATAAAGAAAACCCTATAAATAAGAATGAGAAATGAAGTGAGAATTCCATAAATTCTCATAAATTCTTATAAATAAGAATGAGGGAAAAAATGAAATAAGCTAAGACAAAGGACACATATGGGATGCTAGTCAGCAAAGAAATATGAAATAAAAGTTATTGATCTGAGACTCAGCTCACTGGGAGCACAGTACAGCATTTTTACACTTAGTGTGATGAGAATATTACAACTTTAGCTAAGAGAGCACATCTGAAATTTAAACACTTTGCATCTCTATTAATCTACTTTCACTTCATAATTTTTAATAAAAGGTGAAATTTTTCATGAATTAATTGGATTAAACATAAAGGGTAAAATATTTTAACATTAAAATATATATTTTTTTAAACCTCAGTTAAAATATGCTGCCAGGAAAGTCACATGCTACAAATAATACTAACCATATGGAAACTGCAGTAATTAAAATATAGAAAAACTACAAACTTGTTAACATAGCAAAGAATCATCACTCACTCTAACACTTCTAAAAACATGGGGACACACATGATATTTTCTTGAGGACATTTGTCTTTAGCTTCATTCATAACCATATGCACATATCAGAATTGCCATTTTTTTCAAAATTGATAATATATTTTTCAACAAATTGAGTTTGTTCTTATGCTATTTCAACTTGAAAAACTTTGAGTTCAGTCGCACAGTTGTGTCCAACTCTTTGTGACCCCATAGACTATAGCATAAGGCTTCCCAGTCTATCACCAACTCCTGGAGCTTGCTCAAACTCATGGACATTATGGCGATGATGCTATCCAACCATTTCATCCTCTGTCATCCCCTTCTCCTCCTGCTTTCAATCTTTCCCAGCATCAGGGTCTTTTCCAAGGAGTCAGTTCTTTGCATCAAGTGGCCAAACTATTGGAGTTTCAGATTTAGCATCAGTCCTTCCAATGAATATTCAGGACTGATTTCCTTTAGGATTGACTGCTTGGATCTCTTTGCAATTCAAGGGACTCTCAAGAGTCTTCTCCAACACCACATTTCAATTGTCACCCTGCTTACTGGACTTCTTCAGTGCTTCAGAAAGCTGATGCTTCAGAAAGCATCAATTCTTCAGTGATCAGCTTTCTTTATAGTCTGACTCTCACATGAATACATGACTACTGGAAGAACCATAACTTTGACTAGACAAACCTTTGTTGGCAAAGTAATGTCTCTGCTTTTTAATATGTTGTCCAGGTTGGTCATAACTTGCACTATAAAGAGCAAACATCTTTTAATTTCATGGCTACAATCTCCATCTGCAGTGATTTTGGAGCCCAAGAAAATAAAGTCTGTCAATGTTTCCATTGTTTCCCCATCTATTTGCCATGAAACGATGGAACCGGGTGCCATGATCTTTGTTTTTTGAATGTTGAGCTTTAGACCAGCCTTTTCACTCTCCTCTCTCTCCTTCGTCAAGGGACTCTAAGGAGTTCCTCTTCACTTTCTGCCATAAGGGTGCTGTCATCAATATATGCTAGGTTATTGATATTTCTCCCAGCAATCTTGATTCCAGCTTGTGCTTCATCCAGCCTGGCATTTTTCATGATATACTCTGCCTAGAAATTCAATAAGCAGGGTGACAAGACCTTCACATACTCCTTTCCCAATTTTGAACCAGTCCATTTTTCCATGTCTGGTTTTAACTGTTGCTTCTTGACCTGCATACAGATTTCTCAAGAGGCAGGTAAGGTAGTCTGGTATTCTCATCTCTTGAAGAATTTTCCAGTTTGTTGTGATTCACACAATCAAAGGCTTTGGCATAGTCACTAAAGCAGAAGTAGATGATTTACTGGAACTCTCTTGCTTTTTCGATGATCCAATGGATGTTGGCAATTTGATCTCTAGTTCCTATGCCTTTTCTAAATCCAGCTTGAACATCTGAAATTTCCCAGTTCCACATAATTTTGAAGCCTGGCTTTGAGAATTTTGAGCATTACTTTGCTAGTGTGTGAGATGAGTACAATTGTGTGGTAGTTTGAACATTCTTTGTCATTGCCTTTTTTTGGGAGTGGAATGAAAACTCACCTTTTCCAGTCCTGTGTCCACTGTGAATTTTCCAAATTTACTGGCATTTTGAGTGCAGCTCTTTCACAGCATCATCTTTTAGGATTTGAAACAGATCAACTGGAATTCCATCACCTCCACTAGCTTTGTTCATAGTGATGTTTCCTAAGGCCCACTTGACTTCAAATTCCAGGATGTCTAGCTCTAGGTTAGTGATCATACCATGTGGTTATCTGGGTCATGAAGATCTTTTATGTATAGTTCTGTGTATTCTTGCCACCTCTTCTTAATATCTTCTGCCTCTCTTAGGTCCATGCCATTTCTTTCCTTTATTTTGCCCATCTTTGCATGAAATGTTCCCTTGGTATCTCTAATTTTCTTGATGAGATCTTCAGTCTTTCCCATTCTATTGTTTTCCTCTATTTCTTTGCATTGATCATGAAGGAAGGCTTTATCTCTCCTTGCTATTCGTTGAAACTCTGCATTCAAATGGGTATATCTTTCTTTTTCTCCTTTGCCTTTCACTTCTTTTCTCTTCTCAGCTATTTGTAAGACCCCCACAGACGAGCATTTTGCTTTTGCATTCCTTTTCATGGCAATCGTCTTGATCACTGCCTTCTGTACAGTGTCACGATCCATAATTCTTTTCAACTCAAGAAAACTTAGTCTCTTAAAATAATGTTTGTATGAGAGCTCAAGTGTTGGAAAGAAAATAATCTGTAATCAATATGTTTAACTCTTGGATTTTGATTGACTACTCAGTGGATTGAATACAAATAATCCCCCCCCCAAGCCTCTAAAAATAAAGAATCGAAATAATAGTAAATATGAGAAATGAGGGTAAAAGCAAGTATTACCCGCTATTGGTATAACGAATAGTGCAGGTTTTAGGTATAATATTTTTGGAACTCAAATTCTTCATCAATATAAGTTGATCCAACCTAGTCAATTCAGTTCAGTTCAGATGCCTAGTCATGTCCAACTCTTTGCAACCCTATGTTCTGCAGCTTGCCAGGCTTCCTTATCCATCACCAACTCCCAGAATTTACACAAACTTATGTCTGTTGAGTCGGTGATGCAATCCAGCCATCTCATCCTCTGTCATCCCCTTCTCCTCCCACCTTCAATCTTTCCCAGCATCATGATCTTTTCAAATGAGTCAGTTCTTCACATCAGGTGGCAAAAGTACTGGAGTTTCAGCTTCAACATCAGTCCTTCCAATGAATGCTCAGGACTGATTTCTTTTAGGATGAACTGTTTGGATCTCCTTGCAGTCCAAGGGACTCTCAAATGTGTTCTCCAACACCACAATTCAAAAGCATCAATTCTTCAGAGCTCAGCTTTCTTCCCATTCCAACCCTCATATCCATACATGACTACTGGAAAAACCATAACTTTGACTAGACAGACCTTTGTTGACAAAGTAATGTCTCTGCTTTTTAATATGCTGTCTAGGTTGGTCATAACTTTTCCTCCAAGGAGCAAGTGTCTTTTAATTTCATGGCTGCAGTCACCACCTGCAGTGATTTTGGAGCCCCTCCCAAAAATAAATAAATAAATAAAGTCTCTCACTGTTTCCATTGTTTTCCCATCTATTCACCATGAACTGATGGGGTCGGATGCCATGATCTTAGTTTTCTGAATGTTGAGTTTTAAACCAACATTTTCAGTCTCCTCTTTCACTTCCATCAAGAGGCTCTTTAGTTCTTCTTCACTTTCTTCCACAAGGGTGGTGTCATCTGCATATCTGACATGATTGATATTTCTCTCAGAAATCTTGATTCTAGCTTGTGCTTCATCCAGCCCAGCATTTCTCATGATGTATTCTGCATACAACTTAAATAAGCAGGGTGACAATATACAGCCTTGATGCACTCCTTTCCCAATTTCGAACAAGTCTGATGTTCCATGTCCAGTTTTAGCTGTTGCTTCCTGACCTCTGACCTGTGTACAGATTTCTCAAGAGGCAGGTCAGATGGTCAGGTATTCCCATCTCTTTCAGAATTTTCCACAGTTTGTTGTGATCCACACTGTTAAAGGCTTTGGCATAGTCAATAAAGCATAAGTAGATGTTTTTCTGGGACTCTCTTGCTTCTTTGATAACCCAATGGATGTTGGCAATTTGATTTTCTTTCCCTTTTCTAAATCCAGCTTGAATATCTGGAAGTTCACTCTTCACGTACTGTTGAAGCCTGGCTTGGAGAATTTTGAGCATTACTTTGCTAGCATGTGAGATGAGGGCAACTGTGTGGTAGTTTGAGCATTCTTCAGCATTCTTTCCAACCTAGAGCTATAAACTAATATATTATGAATAAAACAGATTTTCTACAGAAATTCCAAATGAAATATTAACAACGAAGCTTAGGCTTACAACTTCAAGTTGTCCTTGTTCTGAATATAGGCTTACCCCACTAAGAAATATTCAAGAAATTCAGCATTGTGCTAGTAAGTTTTTAAGAATATGCTCTCAGAAGAAAAATGGTAGAATAGGTGGTTGATTTGACTTGTAACTTCTGTCAATTTCCCAGGCATAATAAATATTCTCACCATAGCCAATTTCAAGCTACTAACATGAATTCACTGATGTGGAGTTGAGCACAACAAACACAGCACTCATGAGCCACTGCAAGCCTGCTCCAGTATACCATTGAAGATTCTTATTATGTTCAGATAGGTTAAAGACATATGTTGGGTTAAAAAAAATGCAACATTTCTGGATGCAAATTTCAATTTGTATAGTTGTAATGGTCATTGTATGACTGTTTTTACTAAATAAAGAAAGTAAGGAAATTCTGGCCATTTTCCCTTTCTGAGGAATTACAAGGAAAACATGAAATCTGTAGAATACACAGTGAGTTCCATTGCGCATGACTTTGGTAGTGTGGTCAGAAGTATGACTAACAATCCTTGTGGTATCCCTGATATTTCATGACAGCTGGCTGCACAGTTCTTTGATGACTTCTCTGGTTAATCAAGGGTGTAAATGAGGCTCCAGCTTCAGTGGTACTCAGGCATCATCACAGATCATTTCTTTAGTATCAGTGATTCACAGGATAGTGGCTTGGTTTTCTTTGCAATTTACTAGTAAGTATATGTGGACTCTGTCTATCAAAGAAAAGGCTAAGGAAAACGGCCTAAAACCAATGAATATGGCAATCATCCAGAGACAGGAAGTCCTCATGACAATCATGCAGTGTCATTTGTACAAGTTGCTTGTGTGGCCAGGCTGGCCAGCTCCAATCTAAATGAAAAAGGATGCTTTGGGATACTTTGGTGTGTTTACACTGCTTTTATTTGGTAAGGAATATTACACTATGACTTTTGTGCCTGATCTTTCTTTACAGTTTTAACATATAGGTTTGCTGGGTTTCACTGACAATCTCAAGTTGTACGGGTGTGTTGATAGGGCTCTATGAAACCATAATGCTCTTCAGCAGAATCTTCTTAAATTTGCTTATATAGCCATGACAATAGCATTAGACACAGGAACCAGTAAGGAAAGCTGTATGTGTCTGAACACTTTCATCCATATTACCTGATGTGCAATATTTTAAATATATTTTCCCATGTTTTCTTGTTGCAAGAAAGGAATTAAAGCAATCACACTATCAATTAGATACTATCATTTGGGGATAAAATGCCTTTCAGTGCCTCCATCTCTGTTGTATACTTTTACTGCCATCTGCTGATGTGAGTTTTTCAATTCAGCTATTCTTCAGAGCTAAATACCACAATTCGTTTAAGACTTTGGACTGAACACAGAGGTCAGAGCTGCTAACAATCTAAGTTAACCTCTCCTAGTTCTGAGTATAACTGAAGTTTTTTTTAATGAAAATTCCAAGTTGAGGCTCAGTGTGTATGCTATCCATTCTCTTTAGAGCAATAATGCAGTTGGTAAACATTAAGACTGGTTTTATATAGGCATGCTTTGCAATGAATTAGAGCAGCAATAATTTTTTAAATGAGCAACAGTTTATTATATCACTTCTTTTCCTCTTCTTTTTGTACAGAGTAGTATCAACAAATGACATGAAATAGAGAAGTCAATATAAATGTTTCAGAATAAGAGCCTAAGGGCCCAGATTTGTGATTCTTGGGATGCATCACTTATGAATGTGATACTAAAACCTTCTGTTGAGTATTGTCAAATTTGCACACTTCTAGGGATGGGCATGTTTATATTGAATGCCCTTCTATATGTGCTATCATAGATGTGAAATTCTTGACCTTAATTTCATCTTTGAAAATGTTAAATTGAGGATTCTGTTAACTTGCATTTTGTAAATTATAATACTGTATTACTAAAAGAGACTTGATTTTTTAGCACAGTTCCAAGATCTTTCAAATGAATATGTCTTTTTTTTCTAATTCCATTTTGCTTTAAAGCACATTTAAAATGTAGTTTAACATTAATAAAAGTTGCCCAATTGAAAAATTGTCAAAATATAATAAAAATATTTTTAAAAATTCAAATGTTGCTAATTTTGAGATTCATTTAATTTCTATCTATGCTGCAAGTTATCCATATAGAGAATCTGATTTTACATTAATTTCATGTCTAGTTCAGGTAAATAAAGAGATGAACTTGCTGGCAAATTTAATTCATGTCCAAAATTTAAAGTCCACAAGCTAACAGCATTGTTGGCTAACAGCCAAACTCAGCAATAATAGAAAGGAAGGTTTATATTTTGTACCTATAAAAGCACTCAGTATTATCATCAGTTTTGCAATATTCCTTAGAAAGGAATAGTTCAGTTCAGTTTGTTGCTCTAAAGAGAATGGATAGTCCTGTTCAGTTTGTTGCTATTGTAATATCATCATTTTAAAACTCTGTAACTAAGGCAATTATGCATGAGCAATATTCTATAAGCATGTAACACAGTACTACAGTAGCCATTTAAAGAATTAAATTTCATTGTTATTTAATGCCAGTGATTCATACCTTTCAGATATGGGAAATCAAACATACTTACCTTAAAGGAAAAGAAAAAAAAAAGCAAACAAATTAATACATTCTACTTGTCTCTAGAGGGAAAACAAACTATTTTACTTATCTGCTTATGAAATATGCCACTGAAAATAATTGTGAGATAGATGCACTGAAATACCTTTAGCAGAAAACAGCCAAGAGATGGAAAAAGCCAAAGAAATATATATATAGTTAATTCTAAATGGCTTGCTTAATTTTTCTTAACTCTTCCTCTCACAAATTAAAAATAATTTTGTTTTTACATGGTGTTCCTAAGACAAGGACTTAGTTTGATCTTTGCTGTTGTGTTTTTTTTTGTTGTTGTTGTTTGTTTTTGTTTTTTTTTTATTAAAAAAGTGATCTCCTTAGTCACAAGGAATCTGTAACTTCATGTTTTGATGTACCTTCTTAGTGTCATATGCACAGCATCAGTGAAAAAATATTTAAAAATAAGCTACTGAAAATACAAAAGCAAGTTCATAAATAGGATAAATATCTTCCCAAATGATAAATGAACAAAAATACAGATTGGCAAGAGCTAATACTTCAGGCCTACCAAGATATAGAGCCAGAAACAGGGCATCTCAGTTTCTCTAGGACAAAGGGAAATTAGCTACTCACTCAAGAAAACATGTGATGCTACCACACATCACAGCCAGTCAATCAGAAAGGGTCCAACACCCAAACCAGTGTGCCTACAGTAGTCAGCCCACCACAACAGAAGGACAAATGCATCACTTATAGAGTTACCTCTACAAATCCTTTTTATATATATATATATATATATATACTTTTTTTTCATTTATTTTTATTAGTTGGAGGCTAATTACTTTACAATATTGTAGTGGTATTTGCCATACATTGACATGAATCAGCCATGGATTTACATGTGTTCCCCATCCTGAGCCCCCCTCCCACCTCCCTCCCCATCCCATCCCTCTGGATCATCCCAGGGCACCAGCCCTGAGCACTTGTCTCATGCATCCAACCTGGACTGGTGATCTGTTTAACACTTGATAATATACATGTTTCGATGCTGTTCTTTCAGATCATCCCACCCTCGCCTTCTCCCATAGAGTCCAAAAGTCTGTTCTATACATCCGTGTCTCTTTCTCTGTCTTGCATATAGGGTTATCATTACCATCTTTCTAAATTCCATATATATGTGTTAATATAGTGTATTGGTCTTTATCTTTCTGGCTTACTTCACTCTGTTTAATGGGCTCCAGTTTCATCCATCTCATTAGAACTGATTCAAATGCACTCTTTTTAATGGCTGAGTAATATTCCATGGTGTATATGTACCACAGCTTCCTTATCCATTCATCTGCTGATGGGCATCTAGGATGCTTCCATGTCCTGGCTATTATAAACAGTGCTGCGATGAACATTGGGGTGCACATGTCTCTTTCAGATCTGGTTTCCTCTGTGTATGCACAGGAGTGGGATTGCTGGGTCATATGGCAGTTCTATTTCCAGTTTTTTTAAGAAATCTCCACACTGTTCTCCATAGTGGCTGTACTAGTTTGCATTCCCACCAACAGTGTAAGAGGGTTCCCTTTTCTCCACACCCTCTCCAGCATTTATTGCTTGTAGACTTTTGGATAGCAGCCATTCTGACTGGCGTGTAATGGTACCTCATTGTGGTTTTGATTTGCATTTCTCTGATAATGAGTGGTGTTGAGCATCTTTTCATGTGTTAGCCATCTGTATGTCTTCTTTGGAGAAATGTCTGTTTAGTTCTTTGGCCCATTTTTTGATTGGGTCATTTATTTTTCTGGAATTGAGCTGCAGGAGTTGCTTGTATATTTTTGAGATTAATCCTTTGTCTGTTTCTTCATTTGCTATTATTTTCTCCCATTCTGAAGGCTGTCTTTTCACCTTGCTTATACTGACCAGAGAGGAGTGTGGTGCTGGGGCCCATAGAATGTCTTCTACATAAAACCAATTCTCCAAAATTGACAAATGTAACCAACATACCTAATACACAGAAATAAACACAGAGAATTAGGCAAAATGAGGAAAGAGAGGAATATGCTCCAAAGACAAAACTTCAAGAAAATAACTAAACAGTGAAGATAGGAAATCTACCTGATAAATGAAATAATCATAAAGACACTCACAAAACTCCAGAGAGGATTGGATGAACACAATGAGAATTTCAACAAACAGAAAATACAAAAAACAACCAAGCAGAGCTAAAGAATATAATAAATGATATAAAATTATAATAAAAGGGATCAGCAGTACATTAGATCATACAAAGGAACAGCTAAGCAAACTGGAAGACAGAATAGTCAAAATCATACAAGCTGAACAGAAAAAAAAAAAAAAAAAGAAATGTTTAAAATGAAAATGATTAAGCATACTAACATTAAGATAACATTAAGCATGCAAACATTTGTATTAAGTGGTACCAGAAGGAGAAGAGTGGAAGAACTGAGATGCCATTAAGCATACTAACATTTGCATTAAGTGATACCAGAAGAGAGAAAGAAACAGACCCAAGAAATATTTCTTAGAAATACTCTAATATTTCTAGAAATATCTAAGAAATATTTGAAGAAATTATAGTTGAAAATTCCCCTAACCTGGGAAACGAAATAGACCATCCAAATCCAGAGAACACAGAGTCCCAAACAAGATGAACTCAAAGATGTCCACATTAAGACACAATATAATTAAGATGGCAAAAAGTTAAAGACAAAAAGAATTTTAAAAAACAGAGAAAAACAACCAGTTATGTATAAAGGAGCACCCATATCCAATCATCTCATCCTCCATCAGCTAACTTTTCAGCAAAACTTTTCAGACCAGAAGACGGTGGCATCATGTATTCAAAGAGATGGGAAAAAAGAAAGAAACACAAAAGTAAACATAGAACCAAGAATACTCTGTCAAGGTTTTAGTCACTAAATTCAAATTTGAAGGAGAGATAAGTTTTCCAGGCAAGCAAAAGTTAAAACAGTTAAGCATCACTAAGACACTCATATAAGAACTGTTAAAAGGAAATAATTTAAGTAAAAAAAGAAAAAGCAACAACTAGAAATATCAAAATTATGAAAGAAAAAATATCTTTGATAAAGCAAACATACAGTAAAGATAGTGGCTCCCCCACATATAAAACCAGAGGAAAGTTTAAAGACAAATTAGCAAAATAATCTATATACAAAATAAATAATAAGAAATACACAAAATAAAAAGATGTAAAATACGAAGTGAAAAATATTAATGTTCTGGGACAGTAAAAATGCAGAATGGTCAGAACGCATTCAAACTTAAAGATTATCAAGTTTTAAAAAATCACATATATATGAACTGTCATATATGAAACTCATGGTAACCACAAACCCAAAACTTATATAGATAAAACACAAAAAAAATAAATAAATAAATAACAGAAAAGAGAATCCAAGAAAAGTCCAAAGATAGTCATCAAATCACAAGGAAAGAGAGTAAAAGAAATAAGGACCAGAAAAATACTACAAAAACAACCCGAAAATAATGAACAAAATGGCAATTAGTAAATATCTATCAAAAATTACTTTTGATGTGAATGTAATAAAGTTTCAATAAAAGACATACAGTGGTAAAATAATTCAGGAATCAATTTCATAATTGATCACATTATAATAAAGGAATATTTCAATGGGATGATATAACAGATAATGCACCAATAAATGTTGTCTTTGTTGTGACTAAGTCATGTCCCACTCTTGGTGACCCCATGGACTGTAGCACACCAGGCTTCCTTGTCCTTCAGTATCTCTCAGAGTTTGCTCAAACTTATGTCCTTGGACTCATTGATGCTATCCAATCATCTCATCCTCTGCCAACCCCTTCTCCTCCTGCCCTGAACCTTTCTCAGTATCAGGGTCTTTCCAAGTGAGTCATCTTGTCACATCAGGTGGCCAAAGTACTGTAGCTTTAGCTTCAGAATCAGTCCTTCTAATGAATATTTGGGGTTGTTTTCTGTTAGGATTAATTGGCTTGATCTCCTTGCAGTTCAAGGGACTCTCCAGCACCATAATTCAAATACATGAATTCTTTGGTACTTAAACTTCTTTATGATCCAACCCTCACATCTATATGTGACTATTGGAAAAACTATACCTTTGACTACATGGACCTTTGTCAGCAAACTGGTATCTCTGCTTTTTAATACTCTCTCTGGGTTTATCATAGCTTTCCCTCCAAGGAGCATGGATCTATTAGTTTCATGGCTACAATCACTGTCCACAGTGATTTTGGAGCCCAACATAATAAAATATGTCACTATTTCTACTTTTTCCCCATCTGTTTGCATGAAGTGATAGGACCAGATGTCATGATCTTAGTTTTTTGAGTGTAGAGTTTTAAACCAGCTTTTTCACTCTCCCCATCCCCCTCCTCAAGAGTCTCTTTGCTTTCTTGCATTAAAGTGGCATTTCTGAGGTTGTTGATATTTCACCCAGAAATCTAGATTCCAATGTGTGATTCACCCAGCCTGGTATTTTGCATAATGTAATCTATATAGAATTTAAATAAGCAGGGTGACAATATAATCTTGGCATACTCCTTTTCCAATTTTGAGCCAGTCCATTATTCCATGTCCAGTTCTAACTGATGCTTCTTCACCTACACACAGGTTTGGTCTGGTTTTCCCATCTCTGTAAAAATTTTCCACAGATTTTTGCAATCCACACAGTCAAAGGCTTTCTCATAGTTAATGAAACAGAAGTAGATGTTTTTCTGGAATGTCATTGCTTTCTTTATGATCCAACCTATGTTGGCAATTTGATTTCTGGCTCTTCTGTCTGTTCTAGATCCAGCTTGTATATCTGGAAGTTTTCAATCCAAATTTTGCATCTCAGAAACTCTGCTGAAGCCTAGCTTGAAGGACTTTGAGCATATTCTTGCTAGCATTTGCAATTGTATGATATTCTGAACATTCTTTGGTATTACCCTTCTTTGATACTGGAATGAAAACTGAACTTTTCCAGTCTTGTGGCCACTGATGGGTTTTCCAAATTTGCTGACATATTGACTGCAGCACCTTGATGGAATTCTTTTAGAATTTTAAATAACCTAGCTGGAATTCTATCACCTATACTAGCTTTGTTTGTGTTGATGTTTCCTAAGGCCCACTTAACTTCACCTTCCAGGATGAAGCTGAGTGGTCACTTTAGGTAAGAGACCACATCATCATGGTTATCTGGACCATTAAGACTTTTTTTGTATAGTTCTACTGTGTATTCTTGCCACCTGTTCTCAGTCTCTTCTGCTTGTTATGTCTTTATCATTTCTATCCTTTATCATGGACATCCTCGTATGAAATGTTTCCTTGATATCTCCAATTTTCTTGATAAGATATATAGTCTTTCCCATTCTATTGTTTTCCTCTATTTCATTTCATTGTTTACTTAATAAGGCTTTTTAATCTCTCCTCGCTATTCTTTGGAACTCTGCAATCAGTTGGGTATATCTTTCCCTTTCTCCCTTACCATCTCTCTTCTAATCTCAGCTATTTTTAAAGCCTCTTCAGACAACCACTTTGCCTTCCTGATTTTTTTTCCCCCCTTTGGGATGGTTTTGGTCACCATCTCCCATACTGTGTTAAAAATCTCCATCCATAGTTCTTCAAGCACTCTCTCTACCAGATATAATTCCTTGAATCTATTTTCACCTCCACTGTATAATCATAAAGGATTTAATTTAGGTCATATCTGAATGGCCTAGTGGTTTCCCACATTGTCTTCAATTTAAGCCTGAATTTTACAATAAGAAGCACATTATCTGAGCCACAGTCAGATCCAGGTTTTGTATTTGTTGACTTTATAGAGCTTCTCCATCCTTGGTTGCAAGTATAATCAATGTGATTTAGGTATTGGCTATTTGGTGGTGATCATGTGTAGAGCTGTCTCTTGTGTTGTTGAAACAGTATGTTTGCTATGACAAGTGTTTTTGTTTGTTTGTTTGTTTGTTTGTTTTTGACAAAACTCTACTAGCATTTGCCCTGCTTCATTTTGTACTCCAGGGTCAAACTTGCCTGTTACTCCAAGTATCTCTTGATATTCTACTCTTGCATTCCAATCTCCTATAATGAAAAGGACATCTCTAAGGGGGGGGGGGGGGCGTGTTAGTTATAGAAGGTCTTCTAGGTTTTCACAGGACCATTCAACTTCAGTTTCTTCGCTACTAGTGGTTGGAGTATAGACTTGGATTACCATGATGCTGAAAGATTGTCCTTGGAAATAAACCAAGATCATTGTTGTTTTTGAGATTGTACCCAAGTACTGCATTTTGGACTCTTTTGTAGACTATGAGAGCTACTCCCTTTCTTCTAAGGGATTATTGCCCACAGTAGTAGATATAATGGTCATCTGAATTAAATTCACCCATTTCCATCCATTTTTAGATCACTGATTCTTAAGATATTGATGTTCACTCTTGCCATATCTTACTTGATCATATCCACTTTTCCTTGACTAAAGGACCGAGCATTTCAAGTCTTATGCAATATTGTTTACAGCATTGGACTTTACTTTCACCACCAGACACATCCACAACTGAGCATCATTTCTGCTTTGGCCAACTTCTTCAGTCCTTCTGGTACTATTTCTCCACTTTTCCCCAGTAGTTATATTGGACAACTTAAACCTGTGGAGCTCATCTTTCAGTGTCATACCTTTTTGCCTTATCATACTGTTCATGGGGTTCTTTAGCCAAAAATACTGTAGTAGCTTGCCATTCCTTCCTCCTGTGTACCACATTTTGTCATATCTCTACACTATGACCCATCCAGCTTAGTTGGCCCTGCATAGCATGCTTCATAGCTTCATTGAGTTATGCAAGCCCCTTCACCATAACAAGGCTGTAATCCATAAAGGAGATGCACCAACATAGGAGGACATAAATACCTAAAGCAATATTAACAAACATGAAGAGAGAAATTGGCAGTAATACAATAATAGTAGGGAAATTTTTTTTTCCATTTATTTTTATTAGTTGGAGGCTAATCGAGAGAACAGCATTGAAATAGTAGGGAAATTTAACACCCACTCACATCAATGAACAACTTATCAGACAGAATATCAATAAGAAAATGCTAGCCGTAAATGACTCATTTAATCAGATTGTATTCACAGATAAACATAAAACATCCTGTCCAAAACCAGCAAAATTCGTTTTTTTTCTAGTGCACATGAAACATTCTCCAAAATTGATCATATGCTAGGCAACGAAACAAGTCTCAGTAAATTTTAAAAATTCAAATCATAGCAAATCTCTTTCCCAAACAAATTTATTGAAACTAGAAATAAACTACAAGAAAAGAACTAAAAAAAAAAAAAAAAAAAAAAACACAAACATCTAGAAGCTAAACAATATGCTAGCAATAATCAATAGGAAGAAGATATAAAAAGTGTCTAAGAAAGTGAAAAAGAAAACACGATGATAAAAAAAAAATCTAGGAATTTTCTAAATGGGATGTATAAACATAAAGCAACAAAATCTACCTCAAAAAATAAGAAAAATTTCAAATAAACAACCTAACCTTAAAACTAGTGGAATGAGAGAAAAGGAAACCTAATCCCAAGTTAGTAGAAGGAAAGATCAGAGCAAAATTTTTTTACTGGATCAATATAAGTAAGACCTGGTTCCTTGAAAAGATAAGCAAAACTGATAAATGTTCAGCCAAGTTTATGGAGAAATAAAGAGAGGGCTCAAATCAACAAAATCATAAATGTAAAAGAAGTTACAAATGATACCACAGAAATATAAAGAATCATTAAAAGATTACTATGAACAATTATGTGCCAATAGTAAGGATTTTATTTTAAATGAGTATTAAAAGATACAATGCTGGGCTGGATGAAGCACAAGCTGAAATCAAGGTTGCCAGGAGAAATATTAACAGGTCAGGAAGCAACAGTTAGAGCTGGACATGGAACGGCAGACTGGTTCCAAATTGGGAAAGGAGTACATCAAGGCTGTATATTGTCACCCTGCTTATTTAACTTATATGCAGAGTACATCATGAGAAATGCTGGGCTGTATGAAGCACAAGCTAGAATCAAGATTGCTGAGAGAAATATCAATAACGTCAAATATGCAGATGACACCACCCTTATGGAAGAAAGCGAAGAAGAACTAAAGAACCTCTTGATGAAAGTGAAAGAGGAGAGTGAAAAAGTTGGCTTAAAGCTCAACATTCAGAAAACTAAGATCATGGCATCCGGCCCCATCAGTTCATGGCAAATAGACGGGAAAACAATGGAAACAGTGAGAGACTTGTTTTGTTTTTTTCTTTGCAGGGGGGGGGGGGGTGCTCCAAAATCACTGCAGGTGGTGACTGCAGCCATGAAATTAAAAGACACTTGCTCCTTGGAAGAAAAGCTATGACCAAACTAGACAGCATGTTAAAAAGCAGAGACATTACTTTATCGACAAAGGTCCATCTCTAGTCAAAGCCATGGTTTTTCCAGTAGTCATGTATGGATGTGAGAGTTGGACTATAAAGAAAGCTGAGGGTTGAAGCATTGATGCTTTTGAACTGTGGCACTGGAGAAGACTCTTGAGAGTCCCTTGGACTGCGAGGAGAGTCAACCTGTCAATCTTAAAGGAAATCAGTCCTGAATATTCATTGGAAGGACTGATGCTGAAGCTGAAACTCCAATACTTTTGCCACCTGATGTGAAGAACCGACTCATTGAGAAAGACCCTAATGCTGGGAAGAGTGAAGTCAGGAGGAGAAGGGGACAACAGAGGATGAGATGGTTGGATGGCATCACCAACTCAATGGACATGAGTTTGAGTAAGCTCTGGGAGTTGGTGATGGATAGGGAAGTCCAGCATGCTGAAGTCCATGGGGTCACAAAGAGTTAAACAGGACTGAGCAGCTGAACTGACTGAGTGAAGAGATACAAACCTTCAATTATAGAATAATTCAGGAACAAAGAAGCAACCAACTTAAGAAATATGGTCAATGATATTGTAATAACTTTGTATAGGGAGAGATAGTCATCTCTTTTGTAATGTATGCAAATGCCAAATCACTAAATAATACACCTGAAAATACTATATTATTGTATGCCAACCATATTTCAATTAAAAAATTAAGAATACATGTGATAGAAAGAGAGAGAGAGCTTGTCTATCATCTGGAATTCTAACTTTTAGCAAACTGTCAGCTCAGGAAGAAAACGGAACACAACTGAAGTGTCATGAACAAATGTGCACCAAGCAATCTCTCCTAGCTCTATCATGGAAATGTGGATACTGTTGATACCACCATAAGCCAGAACTTCCCAAACCAAGATTATACTTTAGGTGCTCATTGTGTTTTCCAAATCAGACTGTTTTTACCAAATTATTTAGCAAGTATATGTAAGACTGTAAGTCTAAAGAATAAAAATGCTAAAGGCACTGAAAAAAAGTCTGTTATATCAAACTTTAATTTTTAAAATAATACAACCCAAATGTTTAATTTTGGACTCCATTATGAGCAATATTAGTAAAAGTAGATAAACATTGCAACTTTGTGTAATTTATTTTCATAAAAATCTCTTTAAAGATCCCTGTCTAGTCAGCAAATAATTGCTTTAACTTTGAATTTTAATGTTCTCACTGAATGATTTATGTACATTAAAGAATGTAATTCTAACCAAGCATTTATGAGCTAAGAATGATTATCTCCCTTCTGTGGATTATCACACTTCAGAGAAGAAAGGTTAAGTGATTTGCCTAAGCTCACTCAGCCAGTCAATGGATTATCTCAAAATATTATCCTTGAGTCTTTAATTCATTAGACTCAACTGGCCTCAGAAATACTTGAGAGGCATAACAGATACGCACTTATATTTTTTCCCCAAATGATATATGTGGCACAATGTCTAATTTGTTTATAGAGCACTTTCTTTTTGTTCTTATGACACAGTCTATCTGTAAGCAAATATGTAACATTATAAAAATGAACCTGGTAAGAATCCACATGTGGGAAAATTTCTGGTTGACCTAGAGGATCAATTTCCAAAACAGTACATAAAGGAAGCAGACAACAGAATCAGCCACTTGGTGGAAGGGTCAGGGGGAGAAAAGCAGAAGGTTACAGAAAGCATATAGTGCAGAGTGGCTTTCTTCTGTAGAACTTCAGTTCAGAGTGAGCTTTTAACATGCTCTACTTGAAGTAATAGGAGATCTTGTTAGTTCTCACTAAGGACTTATGCATTCCCAAGAGCTATTCTCCCATTTCTAATACAGGCCCACATCAACTACGATGGTAAATGTGCCTTATGTGTCCCTGCAATATAAAGTTCATGTGAATGGAATGCTAGAGGATATTCCTAGAACATAAGGATTTTGATGTGTGATTGATCTAATCCTGTTTTGCCAAGTACCTCCCTGGTTTTAGCTCTGAAAATTCCCGTGAGCTGAAATACCTCTCATTTCTGAGAAAACTAGGGTAGTTGGTTAAAATTAATGTTAAAAACTAGATGTGTTCACTGTCCAAAATTTAGAAAATACAAATAAGCAAAAATGTACATTAAAATTTATTTTAATTTTAATTAAAATTTTCAGCCTACAGAGATAACCACTGTTAATATTTGTGAATGTATTTTTACTACCTGTATGGAATAGACTTCATAAGAAAGCAAGTTTCTGATAGTACATATGGCAAATGACAGGGTACTATCATTTGCCTTTTAAAATTTTGCTTTAAAAGTATGCCAAGTACTTCAGTATGTGTACTTTTTCATCTGGATTGCATCATTCAATAGACTTTGACAAATGTTCAATTGTGTATTGAAATTTTCAGTTGTGTAAATTTTCAAATGTGCCCTCAATACTTCAAAGTGTTTAAGCATTAATAATATTTCTTTAGAAAACAGATTCATTATAAAAGCTCTCAACAAAACATCAGAATGTTCAGCTCTGATACTTTAGAGCTGAATATAATTTAATAGAAATATTTAATAATATAAATAAATAAATATATACAAATATAATTAAATATATTTCATACTACCTTTCACTATAAAAGTTGCATTAAATTGAACAATTAGTTTTCCTCTAATACTTTGCATATAATATGTCTTATTTTAAAAAACAGTCCAATAGTGGGGAAAGATTAACAAGATACAAAACAGTACATAAACTTATATTTTTGTAGCCTATGATAGTGCTTGCATTACGCTGTTCACAAGTTCCTTCTCAGATTTTCAGATTTACAGTGGCCAGGAATTTTTTTCTTAGAAACATTGAATGAAGCTAAATTGAAAGAAGAGAGAATGTCTTTCCCTCCAAGGACAAGGCAACTTGCTGAATTCTTTTAATGTTAAATTTGTGGTTGAGTACATGTTTCTTAGTGTGGCTTTATGCAATACATTTAAGATGAAGAATTTTTCTGGTTCACTTGATCATTATGGAGAGTTAACTTGTATAATTAGAGCTCCAAAGTGCTAATTTTGGTGTAAACATTAAAGCTGGAAATATGTAGTTCCCTAATGAATTGGAAATTTCCTTTTATTTCTGTTTTTCCTGTGCAGTCTCCTGTTGAGTGCATATAGGCATCCAAAAAAAAAAAAAACACACATTGAAATATTGTAATATTTGCACATTTGCATTATGTGATATTATGCACATTTGCATAAGCATATTGAAAGTGAAAGGGGAAGTTGCTCAGTCATGTGCGTCTCTTTGCCACCCTATAGACTACACAGTCCATGGAATTCTCCAGGCCAAAATTCTAGAGTGGGTAGTCTTTCCGTTCTCCAGAGGATCTTCCCAATAAAAGGGATCAAATCCAGGTCTCCACAATGCAGGCTGATTCTTTACCAGCTGAGCCACCAGAGAAACCCAAGAATACTGGAGTGGGTAGCCTATCCCTTCTCCAGGGGATCTTTCCCACCCAGGAAATGAACCTGGATCTCCTGCATTGCAGGAAGATTCTTTACCAGCTGAGCTACCAGAGAATCCATATTGTTTTCCAAATTATGGCCATATATATATTAGTTCATCTGTCTTCACAAGAACATTCCAAAGAATGATTTTTTTTTTTAATAAAGGTAAGGAAACTCAATATCATATGTCCAAACTTTCGTGGTAAAGAGGGAAGAGACTTGATCCCAGGTTTTCTGATTCCCAACTTTTTCCTTCCCTTATAACAAACTTCACTATTCCTCATTTTCTGCTGCAGCAGATTCAGAACTGTCAAGTGGATTGTCAAGATAGGTATAAAATTGGTTTTTGTGTCTTAAAAAGTGATGCTAGAGCCCAAGATAGCCAGATATTTAGAATCATGACATGGAATAATCCAACAGTGGAAAATATATGAAACACACATAGTTTTGTGAAAAAGCAAATGTAAAGCAGCCAATGTGATTTTAATCTTTATTAATTTCTTACAGCCATCCACTTCTTATATTGGGAGCTCCATATTTTCTTACAAATGACATAATATGCTATAACATAAACATTAATGAATTGAACCCGGGTCTCCTGGATTGCAGATTGCTTACTGTCTGAGCCACCAGGGAAGCAAACATTGATGAGTTACATCTTTAATACACAGAATTCAACATGTTCAATAAATGTCAATTGTTGAAAATGATGAAAATATGTATGACAAATAAGTTTCCTCACACTTTAGGTTGACTGAATGCCCATCCCCATATAGGGGTTACAATTTATAATTTAAACCGAAAGGAACTTGGATAGTTTTTTGGTATTAAACAGGCTCCCCTGGTGGCTCAATGGTAAAGAATCTGCAGTGCAGGAGATGCAGGCTAGATCTCTGGGTCAGAAAGATCCCCTGGAGGGGGACATGGCAACCCACTCCAATACTCTTGCCTGGAGAATCCTTTCATGGATGGAGAAGTCTGGAGGGCTATGGTCCATAGGGTTGCAAAGAGTGGGACATGACTGAAGTGACTTAGCATGCAGGGTGGTAAAGAGAGATGCGCTTAGGCTCTCTAAAGCTGTTTACAACACTGCCTCTTCATATTCATTCCAATCCAAGTGTGTGAGGGGATCACTTCCTCCTTCCAAGGTGAGTTAAGTCCAAAGCTCGGCACCTGTGGACTTCTCATAGACTAGAAACCAGTCCAGGCAATCCCCCCATTGTTGCTGTGAATTACACATCTTGCTACTCCCTTTTCTCTGTGATTTTGGTAAGAGGATGATGGAAATTTGTGGGGTAAGTGAGCTGAAGCCACTTAAATTTGAATCATATACTTTGGCCAAAATAATTAAAAGCAGGTTGTATCCCCTCCCCTGCTCATCAGTAATCTAGTAGAGAACATTATGTACATATAAATTATTATGTACAAAAAGGTACTTTTCAGAACAGAAATGTATAACAAAACCAGACCAAAACCAAGAGAATTAAATCTCAAAATTATGCTAAAGATGGGATAAAAAATGCACATTAACTTGAAGAGAATTTTGTTTTGTTTTTTAGTAATTTTGAAAGTAAAAAGTAAAGCTGTCTTTAATACTATTACCAATGATAATTACCACATAGAGCACTATGTCCCAGGTACCGTTCTAAGAATCTTTTCTATTTTAATTCATTTAATCCATGCCAAAAAACAAACAAACAAAAATTCTATGAAGTAAACTACTCTCTTCAAATAAAGAGGAGGAAAGTTAAGGTAAAGAAAAGATCAGCTTCTTGTCCAAGGACACACAGCTATTCTATGATTCAGATCCAGACATCTGCACTAAAGAACCATGCTTTTAATCAACACTTTTCCTCCTCACAACCTTTGAAATGGTGTTTTTCTCTTAATTATTCTATTGCAACTGTTTAACTGTTTTACATAATGCACACTTGTTGTGTGCTGTTATTTTCGTTTTATGGTGATTAAAAAAAACACACACATAAGATCTATCTTCCTAAATTTTGAAGCATACTGTAAAACTTTGTTATCTGTCAGCACATTGCTGTACCGAAGATTTTAAAGTTTTTACATCTTGCACAGCTGAAACTTAATACCCATTGAACAGCAATTCCCTATTTCCTTCTCCAAGCAGCACATGATAACCACCATTCTCCTGTCTTCTTCTAAGAATGTGATTGCCCTAGATACCTCATACAAGGGAAATTATGCTGTGCTTGTCCTTCTGAGACTGGTTCACTTCACTCAGCATAATGTCCTCAAGGTTCTTCTCTGTTGTAGCATTTGATAAGATTTCCTTCATTGATAAGGCTAAATAATATACACTGAATGTACATACTGTGTTTTCTTTATCTATTTATCCGTTGAACAGCATTAAGATTGTTTCCACCTCTTTGCTATTATAAATAATATACAATGAATATGAAAGTATACATATTTTCCAAGCTCCTGTTTTCAGTTCTTTTAGATAAATATGAAAATGGAATTGCTGGATCATATGAAAGTTTACTTTTTGAGGAACGTTGTCCATGGCAGCTGCATCATATTACAGTCCCACCAGCAGTATACAAAGATTGCAATTTCTTCACAGTCTTGTCAACACCTCTTACCTTCTGATTTTTTTATTTTTAATTAATGACCATCCTAAAAAATGTGACGTGGCATTGTATTATTCTCTAATGGCATGCTGCAGTTCATGGGGTCGCAGAGCCAGAATGACTGAGAGACTGAACTTAACTGATGACTAGTAATATTGAGCATCTTTTTATGCACCTTTTCACTTCAGTTCAGTTCAGTCACTCAATCGCGTCTGACTCTTTGTGACCCTATGGACTGCAGCATGTCAGGCTTCCCAGTCTATCACCAACTCCCAAAGCTTGCTCAAATTCATGTCCATTGAGTCTGTGATGCCATCCAAAAATCTCATCCTATGCCGTCCCCTTCTTCTCCTGCCTTCAATCTTTCCCAGCATCAGGGGCTTTTCCAATGAGTCGGTACTTTGCATCAGGTGGCCAAAGTATTGGAGCTTCAGCTTCAGCATCAGACTTTCTAATGAATATTCAGGATTGGCTTCCTTTAGAATTGACTGGTTGGAGCTCCTTGCAGTCCAAGGGACTCTCAAGAGTCTTCTTCAACACCACATTTAAAAAGTATCAATTCTTCAGCACTCAGCTTTCTTTATAGTCCAAATCTAACTTCTATACATGACTACTAGAAAAACCATATCTTTGTATAAACAGACCTTTGTTAGCAAATTAATGTCTCTGCTTTTTAATATGTTGTCTAGTTTGGTCACAGCTTTCCTTCCAAGAAGCAAGTGTCTTTTAATTTCATGGCTGCAGCCACCATCTGCAGTGATTTTGGAGCTGAAAAAATAGTCTGTCACTATTTCTATTGTTTCCCCAACTATTTGCCATGAAGTGAAGGGACTAGATACCAACACCTTAGTTTTTTGAATGTTCAGTTTTGAGCCAACTTTTTCACTCTTCATTTTCACTTTCATCAAAAGTCTCTTTAGTTCTTCACTTTCTGCCGTAAGAGTGATATCATCTGCATATCTGAGATTATTGATATTTCTCCTGGCTGTCTTGATTCCACCTTGTGTTTCCTCCAGCCCAGCATTTCTCATGATATACTTTGCATATAAGTTAAATAAGCAGGGTGACAATATACAGCCTTGATGTACTCCTTTTCCTATATGGAACCAGTCTGTTGTTCCATGTGCAGTTCTAACTGTTGCTTCCTGAACTGCATACAGGTTTCTGAAGAGGCAGGTTAGGTGGTCTGGTATTCCCATTTCTTTCAGAATTTCCCACAGTTTATTGTGATCCACACAATCAAAGGCTTTGGCATAGTCAATAAAACAGAAATAGATGTTTTTATGGAACTCTCTTGCTTTTTTGATGGTCCAGTGGATGTTGGTAATTTGATCTCTGGTTCCTCTGACTTTTCTAAAACCACCTTGAACATCTAGAATTTCATTGTTCACGTATTGCTTAAGCCTGTTTTGGATAATTTTGAGCATTACTTTACTAGCATGTGAGATGAGTGCAACTTTGCAGTAGTTTAAGCATTCTTTGGCGTTGTCTTTTTTGGGGATTGGAATGAAAACTGACCTTTTCCAGTCTTATGGCCACTGCTGAGTTTTCCAAATTTGCTGTCATATTGAGTTCAGCACTTTCACAGCATCATCTTTTAGGATTTGAAATAGCTCAACTGGAATTCCATCACTTCCACTAGCTTTGTTCGTAGTGATGCTTCCTAAGGCCCACTTGACTTCATATACCTTTTACATGTGCCATTTATACATCCTCTTTGGAGAAAAGTCTGTTCAAGTTCTTTTCCTGTTTTGCTGAGTCTTTTTATCATGAAATAAGGTTAAATTTTGTCAAATAGTTTTTCTTCATTTGCTGAGATAATCATGTGATTTTTATTCCTGTTAGTGGTGTATCACATTGGTTGACTTTTGTATATTTAACTATTTCTTTCATCACAGGGATAATTTTCAGTTGGTCTTGCATATGATTCTTTTAATGTGTTCTTGAAATTGGTTTGCTCTTATTTTTATTTAAGATTTGCATATATATTCATCAAGCCTATGAGCTTGTAGTTTTATTTGTAGTGTCATTTTCTATCTTTGGTATTGAGATAATGCTACCCTTATAGAATGAGTTAGAAAGTGTTTATTCCTCTTCAATTTTTGGAAAAATTTGATAAATATCAATACTAATTCTTCTTTAAGTATTTTGTGGAATTCTCCAGTGAAGCCATCTGGTATTGGGCTTTCTTTATTGGGATGTTGTTTTTCTTAATTATTTTTCAAATTCTTTTCCCATTTAGCTTATTACAGAATATTGAGCAGAGTTACCTGTGTTTTACTGTAGGCCTTTATTGGTTATCTAATTTATATATAGCAATGTGTACATGTCAACCCCAAACTCCCAGTCTCTTCCTACCTTCTCCTCTTTCCCCTAGTAGCCATGAATTCTTTCTCTAAGTCTGTGAATCTGTTTCTAAGTCTGTTTTGTAGATAAATTCATTTGCATCTTTTTTTGGATTCCACATATAAGTGATACCATGTGATATTTATCTTTCTCTGTCTGACTTACATCACTTAATATGATTTCTAAATCCATTCACATTGCTGCAAATGAAATTATTTTATTCTATTTAATGGCTGTGTACTATGCCATTGTATATATGCACAACAGGACTTTATCAATTCCTCTACTAGTGGACATAAAGGTTGCTTCCATGTTTTCACAATTGTAAATAGTGCTGCAGTGAGGAGTCAGGTGCATATATACTTTTGAACCAAATCTTTCTCCTGATATATGCTCAAAAGTGGAATTTCTGGATCAAATGGTAGCTTTACTTTTAGTTTTTTAAGGAACCTCCATACTGTTCTCAACAGTGGCTGTGTCAATTTATATTCCCACCAGGAGTGTAGGGGGGTACCCTTTTCTCTACACTTTCTCCAGGATTTATGTTTGCAGATTTTTTGATAATGACCATCTGACTGGTGTGAGGAAATATTTCATTGTATTTTTGACTTACATTTCTCTAATAATTAGCGATTTGAACACCTTTTCCTTTGCCTCTTGACAATCTAAGAGGAATGGAGGAATGTCTTTGGAGGAATGTCTTCTTTGGAGGAATGCCTGTTTATGTCTTCTGTCCATTTTTTAATTGGGTTGTTTGCTTTTTGACATTGAGCTGTTTGCAAATTTTGGAAATTAAACCTTTATGTGTCAAATAATTTACAAATATTTTCTCCCATTATTTGGATTGTCATTTCATTTTGTGTATGGTTTCCTATACTGTGGAAACTTTTGAGTTACATTAGTTCCCATTTGTTTATTTTTGTTTATGCTTAATTACTCTTGTTGTTGTTCAGTCACTCAGTCATGTGACACTCTTGGCAAACCCATGGTCTGCAGCATGCCAGGCATCTCTGTCCTTTACCATCTCCTGGAGCTTGCTCAAACTCATATACATTGAGTCAGTAATGCCACCCAACCATCTCATCCTCTGTCGTCCCCTTCTCCTCCTGCCTTCAATCTTTCCCAGCATTGGAGTCTTTTTTAATGAATCAACCTATGCATCAGGTGGCCAAAGTACTGGAGTTTCAGCTTCAGCACCAGCGCTTCCAATGAATATTAAGGACTGATTTCCACTAGGATGGACTATTTGATCTCCTTGCAGTCCAAGGGTTCTCAGGAGTCTTCTCCAACACCACAGTTCAAAAATGTCAGTTCTTCACTGCTACGCCTTCTTTATGGTCCAACCCTCACATTCATACATGACTACTGGAAAAACATGGCTTTTGCTATATGGACCTTTGTCAGCAAAGTAATGTCTCTTCATTTTAATATGCTGTCTAGGTTTGTCATAGCTTTTCCTCAGAGGAGCAAGCGTCTTAATTTCATGGCTGTAGTTACCATCTGCAGTGATTTCTAGAGCCCAAGGAAATAGTCTGTCACTGTTTCCATTATTTCCCCATCTATTTGCCATGAAGTGATGGGACCAGATGCCATGTTCTTTCTTTTTTGAATGTTGAGCTTAAAGCCAGCTTTCTTACTCTGCTATTTCACATTCATCAAAAGATTCTCTAGTTCTTCTTCACTTTCTGCCATAAGGGTGGGGTCATCTACATATATGTGGTTATTGATATTTCTCCCAGCAGTCTTTTCCAGACATGTGGACACAGAACTGGAAAAGGTCAGTTTTCATTCCCATCCCAAAGAAAGGCAATGCCAAAGAATGTTCAAACTACAGCACAATTGCACTCATCTCATACGCTAGCAAAGTAATGCTCAAAATTCTCCAAGAGAGGCTTCAACAGTACGTGAACCGTGAACTTCCAGATGTTCAAGTTGGATTTAGAAAAGGCAGAGGAACCAGAGATCAAATTGCCAACATCTGGTGGAACATCAAAGAAGCAAGAGAGTTCCAGAAAAACATCTACTTTTGCTTTATTGACTACATCAAAGCCTTTGACTGTGTGGATTACCACAAATCGTGGAAAACTCTTAAAGAAATGGGAATACCAGGCCATCTGACCTGCCTCCAGAGAAATCTGTATGCAGGTCAAGAAGCAACAGTTAGAACCAGACATGGAACAAGAGACTAGTTCCAAACTGAGAAAGGAGTGCATCAAGGCTGTATATTGTCACCCTGCTTATTTAACTTATATGCAGAGTACATCATGAGAAATGCTGGGCTGGACGAAGCACAAGCTGGAATCAAGATTGCTGGGAGAAATATCAATAACCTCAGATATGCAGGTGACACCACCCTTACAGCAAAATGCGAAGAGAAACTAGAGAATCTCTTAATGAAAGTGAAAGAGGAGAGTGAAAAAGTTGGCTTAAAACTCAACATTCAGAAAACTAAGATCATGGCATCTGGTCCCATCACTTCATGGCAAATAGATGGAGAAACAATGGAAACAGTGACAGACTATTTTCTTTGGCTCCAAAACCACTGCAGATGGTGACTGCAGCCATGAAATTAAAAGATGCTTGCTCCTTGGAAGGAAAGCTATGTCCAACCTGGACAGCATAATAAAAAGCAGAGACATTACTTTACCAAAAAAGGTCTGTCTAGTCAAAACTATGGTTCTTCTAGTAGTCTAGTCATGTATGGATGTGATAACTGGACTATAAAGAAAGCTGAGTGCTGAAGAATTGATGCTTTGGAACTGTGATGTTGGAGAATACTCTTGAGAATCCCTTGGATTGCAAGGAGATACAACCAGTCTACCCTGAAGGAAATCAGTACTGAATACTCACTGGAATGACTGATGCTGAAGCTCAAACTTCAGTTTCAATACTTCAATACTTTGAAAGTACTTCAATACTTCAGTACTTTGGCCAACTGATGTGAAGAACAGACTCATTGGAAAAGACCCTGATGCTGGGAAAGATTGAAGGTGGGAGGAGAACGGAATGCCAGAGGATGAGATGGTTGGATGGCGTCACTGACATGATGGACATGAGTTTGAGTAGGCTCCAGGAGTTAGTAATAGACAGGGAGGCTTGGCATGCTGCAGTCCATGGGGCCTCAAAGAGTCCGACATGACTGAGCGACTGAACTGAACTGAACCCAGCAATCTTGATTCCAGCTTGTGCTTCATCCAGCCTAGCATTTTACATGATGCACTCTTCATATAAGTTAAATAAGCAAGGTGACAATCTGCAACCTTGATGTACTTCTTTTCCAATTTGGGACCAGTCTGTTGTTTCATGTCTCATTATCACTGTTGCTTCTTGATCTGCATACAGATTTCACAGGAGACAAGTAAGGTGGTATGGTATTCCCATTTCTTTAAGAATTTTCCATGGTGTGCTGTGATCCACACAGTCAAAGGCTTTGGCATAGTCAGTGAAGCAGAAATAGATTTTTTCTTCTGGAATTCTCTTGCTTTTTCTATGATCCAGTGGATGTTGGCAATTTGATCTCTGTTTCCTCTGCCTTTTCTAAATCCAGCTTGAACATCTGGAAGTTTTTGGTTCATATACTGTTGAAGCCTACCTTGGAGAATTTTGAACATTACTTCTCTAGCATTTGAAATGTGTGCAGTTGTGCAGTACCTTGAACATTCTTTGGCATTGCCATTCTTTGTTATTGGAATAAAGACTGAGAACTGTGGTGTGCTGAAATAAGTCTTTTTGAAGGAGGTTGCCATTGCCCCTACCATGACTCTAGGAGTGGATCAAAAAGATCTTACTGTGATTTATGTCAAACAGTGTTCTGCCTATATTTGTCTAAGAGTTTTATACTATCCAGTTTTAGATTTAGGTCTTTAATCCGTTTTGAGTTTATTTTCATGTGCGGTGTTAAAGAGTTTTCTAATTTAATTTTTTTACATGTAGCCGCCAAGTTTTCCCAGCCCCATTTATTGAAGACTGTCTTTCCTCCGTTATATAATCTTGCTTCCTTTGTTGTAGATTAATTGACCATATAGGTATGGGTTCAATTCTGGGCTTTATATCCTGTTCCATTGATCTGTCTTTCTGTTTTTGCGCCAGCATCATACTATTTTGATGACCGTAGCTTTGTAGTATAGTTTGAAGTTAATACACAGAAATCTGTTGCATTTCTATGCACTGATAACAAAAAGATCAGAAAGAGAAGTTAAAGAAATAATCTAATTTACCATCATATCAAAAAGAATAAAATACTTAGGAATAAATCTACCTGAGGGCTTCCCAGTTGGCACTAATGGTAAAGAATCTGCCTGCTAACACAGGAGACACAAGAGACATGGGTTTGATCTCTAGGTTGGGAAGATGCCCTGGAATAGGGAATGACAACCAACTAAAGTAGTCTTGCCTGGAAAATTCCATGGACAGAAGAGCCTTACAGGTTACAGCCCATGGGGTCCCAAAGAGTCAGATACGACTGAGCATGCACACACACACAAACCAACTTAAGGAGACAAAAGACCTGTACTCCAAAAACTATAAGACACTGATGAAGAAAATCAAAGATACCACAAACAGATGAAAATTATAACATGTTCTTGGATTAAAAAATCAATATTTTTCCATTTATTTTTATTAGTTGGAGGCTAATTACTTTACAATATTGTAGTGGTTTTTGTCATACATTGACATGAATCAGCCATGGACTTACATGTATTCCCCATCCCAATCCCCCCTCCCACCTCCCTCTCCACCTGAGCCCTCTGGGTCTTCCCAGTGCACCAGCCCTGAGCACTTGTCTCATACATCCAACCTGGGCTGGTGATCTGTTTCACCCTTGATTATATACAGGCTTGATTTCAATACTAGTGTTCTTACTATATTGCTAAACTGCTTTGTGGGTGGTCTCACCACCTATATTTGAATCTGACTCTATTCACTTGAATTATATAAAATTCTAGCAGAATAAAAGTTACTAACCATTTGGACTGTAAGTTTCCTTAGTAGGGGATGAAAGGGGATGAAATGTCTAACTTCATAGACATTTATCAAATTGCTGAGGCTTTTGTTTTGTTTTGTTTTTGTTTTTGTTTTTAAGAATTGAAGACATAATTTATTTAGTGCCTATTCTTTAGGGCCTCTGTTCAAACTTCTATCCACCCTCCAACTCACTTAAAAGCATATTTAGTCTTTAGCTAGGTACATGAAATAATATACAGGTATATCTAAACTGAGTGCGTTTAAGGACTTGATCCTTTTATGCTTGAAATAATAACAAAATAACATTTTGAAATTTGACCTCAGACTTATATAAGGTAAAGCTAAGTGAATCACCACTATTTGTGAATGTCAAAATTAATTCCATTAAGGGGTTCTATTTCTCAAATCAGAAAACCAAGCTCTAATGTGAATATGACGGTAAAAAATAAATAAATAAATAATAAAAAATCAATATTGTGAACATGACTATAATACTGAAGGCAATCTATAGATTCAATGCACTCTCTATCAGATTATCAATGGCATTTTTCAAAGATCTAGAACAAATAGATCTTAAAATTTGTATTTAAACAAAAAAGACTGAATGCTGGGAGGTGTTTTTATTACTGATTCATTCTTCTCTACTGATCTATTCAGATTTTTCTACTCATGAGTCAGTCTTGGTAAGTTGTATATTTCTAGGAATTTCTCCATTTTTTCTTGGTTATCCAATCTGTTGGTTTATAATTGGCCATAACAATTCTAACAATTTAGGTCAGTTACTCTGTCGTGTCTGACTCTTTCCAACCCCATGGACTGCAGCTTGCCAGGCTTCTCTGTCCATCAACAACACCTAGACCTTGCTCAAACTCATGTCCATCTAGTTGGTGATGCAATTCAACAGTTTTATCTTCTGCTTTCCCCTTCTCCTCCTGCCTTCAATCTTTCCCAACATCAGGATCTTTTCCAATGAGTCAGTTCTTCACATCAGGTGGCCATATAATTGGTCATAGTCATCACTATAATCTTTTATTTTTTTTAATTTCTGTGGCACCACTTGTAATGTCTCTTTCACTTCTGATTTTATTTGAGTCCTCTCTTTTTTTTTTTTAATTTGTGTAGCTAAAGGTTTGTTAATTTTATTGATCCTTTCAGAAAACCAGCTCAGCTTTGTTGTTTTTGTTTTTTTTCTATTGCTTTCTCTATATATTTGTTTATTTCTGCTCTAATCTGTATACTTTACCTATGTTTTCTAATTTTGAACTTAGTTTGTTCTTCTTTTAGTTCTATGTAATGTAAAATTGTGTTGATTTGATATCTTTTTTCCTTTTTAATGAAAGGGTTTATTGCTATAAACTTCCTTCAGTATCACTTTTGCTCCAGCCCATAAGTTTTAATATGTTGTGTTTGCATTTATTCCACATATTTTCCAAATTCTCCCTTGATTTCTTCTTTGACCCACTGTTTAAGAACACTTCATTTAATTTGCACATATTTATGGATTTTCTATTTTTTCCTCTGTTTGTTGATGTTTAGTTTTATTCCACTGTGAGTAGAAAAGATACCTGATATGATTTCACTCTTCTTTTTTTTTTTTTTTTTTTATTTCATAGTATTTATTTATTTTATTTATTTATTTATTTATTAGTTGGAGGCTAATTACTTCACAACATTTCAGTGGGTTTTGTCATACATTGTTATGAATCAGCCATAGATTTACACTTATTCCCCATCCCGATCCCCCCTCCACCTCCCTCTCCACCCGATTCCTCTGGGTCTTCCCAGTGCACCAGCCCTGAGCACTTGTCTCATGCATCCCACCTGGGCTGGTGATCTGTTTCACCATAGATGATATACATGCTGTTCTTTCAAAACATCCCACCCTCACCTTCTCCCACAGAGTTCAAAAGTCTGTTCTGTACTTCTGTGTCTCTTTTTCTGTTTTGCATATAGGGTTTTCGTTACCATCTTTCTAAATTCCATATATATGTGTTAGTATGCTGTAATGTTCTTTATCTTTCTGGCTTACTTCACTCTGTATAAGGGGCTCCAGTTTCATCCATCTCATTAGAACTGATTCAAATGAATTCTTTTTAATGGCTGAGTAATATTCCACGGTGAATATGTACCGCAGCTTCCTTATCCATTCATCTGCTGATGGGCATCTAGGTTGCTTCCATGTCCTGGCTATTATAAACAGTGCTGTGATGAACATTGGGGTGCACATGTCTCTTTCAGATCTGGTTTCCTCAGTGTGTATGCCCAGAAGTGAGATTGCTGGGTCATATGGCAGTTCTATTTCCAGCTTTTTAAGAAATCTCCACACTGTTTTCCATAGTGGCTGTACTAGTTTGCATTCCCACCAACTGTGTAAGAGGGTTCCCTTTTCTCCACACCCTCTCCAGCATTTATTGCTTGTAGACTTTTGGATAGCAGCCATCCTGACTGGCGTGTAATGGTACCTTATTGTGGTTTTGATTTGCATTTCTCTAATAATGAGTGATGTAGAGCATCTTTTCATGTGTTTGTTAGCCATCTGTATGTCTTCTTTGGAGAAATGTCTGTTTAGTTCTTTGGCCCATTTTTTGATTGGGTCATTTATTTTTCTGGAATTGAGCTTCAGGAGTTGTGCATCACCCTCAATGGTGAAAAATTGAAAGCATTTCCCCTGAAATCAGGAACAAGACAAGGGTGCCCACTCTCACCACTACTATTCAACATAGTGTTGGAAGTTTTGGCCACAGCAATCAGAGCAGAAAAAGAAGTAAAAGGAATCCAGATAGGAAAAGAAGAAGTGAAACTCTCACTGTTTGCAGATGACATGATCCTCTACATAGAAAACCCTAAAGACTCTTCCAGAAAGTTACTAGAGCTAATCAATGAATATAGTAAAGTTGCAGGATATAAAATTAACACACAGAAATCCCTTGCATTCCTATATACTAACAATGAAAAAATAGAAAGAGAAATTAAGGAAACAATACCATTCACCATTGCAACAAAAAGAATAAAATACTTAGGAGTATATCTACCTAAAGAAACAAAAGACCTATACATAGAAAACTATAAAACACTGATGAAAGAAATCAAAGAGGACACAAACAGATGGAGAAACATACCGTGTTCATGGATTGGAAGAATCAATATTGTCAAAATGGCTATTCTACCCAAAGCAATCTATAGATTCAATGCAATCCCTATCAAGCTACCAACGGTATTTTTCACAGAACTAGACCAAAGAATTTCACAATTTGTATGGAAATACAAAAAACCTCGAATAGCCAAAGTAATCTTGAGAAAGAAGAATGGAACTGGAGGAATCAACCTGCCTGACTTCAGACTCTACTACAAAGCCACAGTCATCAAGACAGTATGGTACTGGCACAAAGACAGAAATATAGATCAATGGAACAGAATAGAAAGCCCAGAGATAAATCCACGAACCTATGGACAACTTATCTTTGACAAAGGATGCAAGGATATACAATGGAAAAAAGACAACCTCTTTAACAAGTGGTGCTGGGAAAACTGGTCAACCACTTGTAAAAGAATGAAACTAGAACACTTTCTAACACCATACACAAAAATAAACTCAAAATGGATTAAAGATCTAAATGTAAGACCAAAAACTATAAAACTCCTAGAGGAGAACATAGGCAAAACACTCTCCAACATAAACCACAGCAAGATCCTCTATGACCCACCTCCCAGAATATTGGAAATAAAAGCAAAACTAAACAAATGGGACCTAATGAAACTTAAAAGCTTTTGCACAACAAAGGAAACTATAAGTAAGGCGAAAAGACAGCCCTCAGATTGGGGAAAAATAATAGCAAATGAAGAAACAGACAAAGGATTTCACTCTTCTTAAACTTTTTAAGATTTGTTTTGTGACCTAACATGTAATCTATTCTGGTTAATGTTTCATGTTCTCTTAAGGAAGTTGTGTTTTCTGCTGCTGTCAGATGAAATATTTTTTATGGCTGTTAGGTCTACTTGTTCTAGAGTGTTGTTTAAGTCCTCTGGTTTCTTATCATTTTCTATTTGGATGTTCTATTATTTATTAAAAGTGACTATTAAAATATCATGAGTGAAAAAATACTATTAATTTATTGCTATCCATTTCTCCCTTAGTTGTCAATGTTTTTTTTTTTTTTTTCATATATTTAATAGTTCTGATGTCAGGTGCTCAGTTTTTATAGTTTTTGTATCTTCCTAGTCAATTGATTCAGTTCAGTTCAGTCGCTTATTGGTGCCCAACTCTTTGCGACCCCTCAAACTGCAGCACTCCAGGCTTCCCTGTCCATCACCAACTCCCAGATCTTACTCAACCTCATATCCATTGAGTCAGTGATGCCATCCAGTCATCTCATCCTCTGGCGTCCACTTCTCCCCCCGCTTTCAATCTTTCCCAGCATCAGAGTCTTTTCCAATGATTCAGTCCTTTGCATCAGGTGGCCAAAGTAGTGGAGTTTCAGTTTCAACATCAGTCCTTCCAATGAATATTCACAAATTGATTATACTATTACTATATAATATCATGCTTTGTCTCTTGTGACATAGTTGACTGAAGTCTATTTTGTCCAATATAAGTGTAGCCACTTCTACAATCTTTTGGTTACCATTTTGAAATATCTTTTTCCATCCATGAAAGTGAAAGTGAAAGTCACTCAGTCGTGTATGACTCTTTGCGACCCCATGGACTATACAGTCCATGGAGTTCTCCAGACCAGAATACTGGAGTGGGTAGCCTTTCCCTTCTTCAGGGGCTCTTCCCAACCCAGAGATCGAGTCCAGGTCTCCCGCATTGCAAGCGAATGAAAAGTGAGTCTCTTAACAGAATATATTAGCAGCTGGATCTGTTTTTTAAATATCCTTTAATCCATTCAGCCACTTTGTGGTTTTTGATGGGGAAATTACTCCATTTGCATTTAAATTAATTACTGATAAATAGTTGCTATTTCCAATTCAGTCATCGTTTTCTGCTTGTCTTGGAGATTCTCCCCCACCTCCCTCCTTTTCTCTCTTGCTATCTCTATATGTATTTCATTAATGTTTTTATAAACATTTGATTTCTTTCTTGTTTTCTTTTATTTATTTATTTATTTATTTTTTCAGTGGGTTTTGTCATACATTGATATGAATCAGCCATAGATTTACACTTATTCCCCATCCCGATCCCCCCTCCACCTCCCTTTCCACCCGATTCTTCTGAGTCTTCCCAGTGCACCAGGCCCGAGCACTTGTCTCATGCATCCCACCTGGGCTGGTGATCTGTTTCACCATAGATAATATACATGCTGTTCTTTCAAAACATCCCACCCTCACCTTCTCCCACAGAGTTCAAAAGTCTGTTCTGTACTTCTGTGTCTCTTTTTCTGTTTTGCATATAGGGTTGTCGTTACCATCTTTCTAAATTCCATATATATGTGTTAGTATGCTGTAATGTTCTTTATCTTTCTGGCTTACTTCACTCTGTATAAGGGGCTCCAGTTTCATCCATCTCATTAGGACTGGTTCAAATGAATTCTTTTTAACGGCTGAGTAATATTCCATGGTGTATATGTACCACAGCTTCCTTATCCATTCATCTGCTGATGGGCATCTAGGTTGCTTCCATGTCCTGGCTATTATAAACAGTGCTGTGATGAACATTGGGGTTCACGTGTCTCTTTCAGATCTGGTTTCCTCAGTGTGTATGCCCAGAAGTGGGATTGCTGGGTCATATGGCAGTTCTATTTCCAGCTTTTTAAGAAATCTCCACACTGTTTTCCATAGTGGCTGTACTAGTTTGCATTCCCACCAACTGTGTAAGAGGGTTCCCTTTTCTCCACACCCTCTCCAGCATTTATTGCTTGTAGACTTTTGGATAGCAGCAGCCATCCTGATTGGCGTGTAATGGTACCTCATTGTGGTTTTGATTTGCGTTTCTCTGATAATGAGTGATGTTGAGTATCTTTTCATGTGTTTGTTAGCCATCTGTATGTCTTCTTTGGAGAAATGTCTGTTTAGTTCTTTGGCCCATTTTTTTATTGGGTCATTTATTTTTCTGGAATTGAGCTTCAGGAGTTGCTTGTATATTTTTGAGATTAATCCTTTGTCTGTTTCTTCATTTGCTATTATTTTCTCCCAATCTGAGGGCTGTCTTTTCACCTTACTTATAGTTTCCTTTGTTGTGCAAAAGCTTTTAAGTTTCATTAGGTCCCATTTGTTTAGTTTTGCTTTTATTTCCAATATTCTGGGAGGTGGGTCATAGAGGATCTTGCTGTGGTTTATGTTGGAGAGTGTTTTGCCTATGTTCTCCTCTAGGAGTTTTATAGTTTTTGGTCTTACATTTAGATCTTTAATCCATTTTGAGTTTATTTTTGTGTATGGTGTTAGAAAGTGTTCTAGTTTCTCTTATTTTCTTTCTTTCATCTTCTATAGGCATTTTTGTGCTAATCATAAGTTATCATTAGAACAGCTTTTATTTATAACAATTCTAAATTGATTTTTAAACTGATAGTAACTAAATGTCAATTACTACAAAAACGCTAGTCTTTTACTTCTCCTAGCCTCTACACTTTATGTAACCTATGATATATAGATACAGGTAATATGTGGGTAATTAACATATTTTACATAATATTTTTATAATTTGTCCTTTAATTTCAGTCCCAGAACTAAAAGTTAGAACTGTGAGTCTAACCACTATGACAGTATTACACTATTGCATGTGTCTATATGGGCTTCCCAGTTGGCACTAGTGGTAAAGAACCCTTCTGCCAACACAGGTAGACATGAGATGCAGGTTCAATCCCTATGTTGGGAAGATTCCCTGGAAGGGGGCATGGCAACCCACTCCAGTATTCTTGCATGGAGAATCCCATGGACTTTGAGGTGCCTCAAAGTCTGAAGTCCATAAGGTCACACAGAGTCGGACACAACTGAAGTGACTTAGCAGACATACACACAGATATGTCCATATAGCCCCCTTTGTTGTTGGTGGTGGTGGTTAATGGCTAAGTGTCCATCTCTTTTGCAACACCATGGACTGTGGCCCACCAGGTTCCTCTGTCCATGGGATTCCTCAGGCAAGAATACTGGAATGGGTTGCCATTTCCTTCTCCAGAAGATCCTCCTGACCCAGGGATCAAACCCACCTTCCCTGCATTGCAGGCAGATTCTTTACTGCTGAGCCACTAGGGAAGCCCTTAGCTCCCTATACCAGTGAGCTTTACATTTTCATATGCTTTCATGTTGCTGTCTAGTGTTCTCTCATTTCTCATTTCAACTTGAAGGACTCCTTTCAGCATTTCTTGTAATGTAGGTCTAGTAGTGATAAGCTTGCTTGGCCTTTGTTTCCTTGAGAAAAATCTTTGTTTCTTCATTTTTAAAGGACAGTTTTCCCAGATACAGGTTTCATATTTGGCAGCTTTTTATTTTGAGCACTTTGAACATATAATCCCACTCCTTTCTGGCCTGTACAGTTTTTGATAAGAAATCCATGGAGAGTCTTATGGGATTCCCTTGTATGTGACAACTCACTTTTTTTCTTTCTTCTTTCAAAATCCTCTATTATTTTGACATTTGACAAATTGAATACAGCATGTCCTGTTATGGACTTCTTTGAGTTCTTCTTGATAGTCCTTTGGGCTTCTTGAATCCTGATGTCTATTTTCTCCCCTAGATTTGGGAAGTTTTCAGCCATTACATCATTAAATAAGCATTCTGCCTTTCTCTCTCTCTCCTCTGTCTGCGACTCCCATGATTAGTTTATTTGATGGTGTTCCATAAGTCCCTTAGGGCTTCCCAGGTGGCTCTAGTGGTAAAGAACCCACCTGCCAATGCAGGTAGCATAAGAGACGCTGGTTCGATCTCTGTCAGGAAGATACCTTGGAGGAGGACAAGGCAACCCACTCCAGTATTCTTGCCTGGAGAATCCACATGGAAAATGAGTCTGGTGGGCTACAGTCCACAGGGTCTCAAAGAGCAGACACAACTGAAGTGACTAAGCACATAAGTCTTTCAGACTTCTTTTATGCAATTTTTTTTTTTTTTTTTTTTTTGCTCCTTTAACTGGATAATTTCAAATGACCTTTCTTTGAGTCTAGCAATTGCTTTTTCTGCTTGATCAAGTTCCCAGTTAAACACTTCTAGTAAAGTTTCAGTTCAGTTTTGTATATTCAGCTCCAAATTTTCTGCTTGATTCTTTATTATATTTTCTATCTCTTTATTAACCTTCTCATTTTCTTTATTCTTCATTTTCCTGAGTTTACTGAGCCTCTATGACAGTATTTTTTTTTTTTTTTTTGGTCAGTAATTTATATATCTGTGGGTTGATTTTTGGAGACCTTTTTTTTTTTTTAATTGAGTTATGTTTTTCTGTTTCTCCTTGTGTCTTGTGACTTTGTGATGGGATCCACACATTTGAAGAGTCAGTTGTCTCTCCCAGCCATATGGAGTTGCTTTGTATATGAAAGATCCTTCACTAATCAGCCCAGCTAGAGAGTCTGGGAATCTTTCAAAAGCTTTTCTGTGGATATGTCTTTTCTTGTCCTATATTTTAAATTCCCTATTATAGGAATTTGCCAGTTTCTTTTTTCAGTTGCTCTATCATACTTGCATATAACATATGCACAATCCTCCCATATACTTTCAACCTTCTCTAGGTTAGTTATAATGCCAACTGCTAAGTCACTTCAGTAGTGTCCGACTCTGTGCGACCCCATAGACGGCAGCCCACCAGGCTCCCCCATCCCTGGGATTCTCCAGGCAAGAATACTGGAGTGGGTTGTCATTTCCCTCTCCAATGCATGAAAGTGAAAAATGAAAGTGAAGTCGCTCAGTCATGTCTGACTCTTAGTGACCCCATGGACTGCCTAGTACAATGCAAATTGTTCTGTAAATAGTTGTAAATACAGTGCAAATGCTATGTAAATAATCACTGGCAAACAGCAAATTCTAGTTTTGTTTTGAAATTTCTGGAATTTTTTTCTGAATATTTTTTAAATGTATTTGATTGAATCTGCAAATTCAGAGCCCAAGGACACAGAGGGCTGAAGATGGCTGACTGTATGCCAGGCATTGTCCGTGATTTAAAACAAAGGAGACAGAAAACCCATTTCTCAGGCAGCCTCCCTTAAAAGTCACTATCTTGAATACACATTCCATTCATGGGGAAAAATCAGCAGTTGAAAGGTTTACCCATTTTTTCCACTGAGCTGGTGTTGGGGAGCAGGGGTGCAATATTTGTAGTGAGTGAATGTGTGCTAGTCCAAACCTTTGTTCTCAATGACTTTCAACCTTAAGCCCTTTCCTGTTAGCACTTAGATCCTGGCAAGACAGAAAGTAGTCTGCTGGGCAGCACCCTGAAGAGTCTACAGATTAGATGTATATTTTAGTCTTCTATTTCCCTCCTCAGGGAGAAACTAGGAGCCAGAATTTTTCCACCCCATTGTGCTTCACTGAGTCCGGGGGAAAGCTATAGTGAATGGATGTCAGATTTTCCTACTAGCCTCAATGCAGCTATTTTCACATTCTCGTGGAGTACAAGTGCCTCTTAACTGAGCCTCTGAAGTCCTCACAAAGGGACTTGGTCTGTGTATCATTGTTGAATAAGTGTGTCCATGGAGGGAAAGAGTTTCTGGAGCATCTTATTCTGCCATCTTGCTGATCTGCATGGTGTGATTTTCTATTTAATTTCTTTATGCTTACTTCCCATGATTATATTCCATTCCCTTATAGACAATAATTGTCAGGCGAGTGTATGTTCCTCGGTTCTTTGTCACACCAAAGATTTGGAGTGATGGACATTAAAGCCCTCAGCATGTCACAGCTCTTGGGTCTTGGACAGACCGTGTTATAGCTCTCAGGTCTCAAACGGACCATGTTATAGCTCTTAGACAAATCAGTGTTACAGCTCAGTGTTTCGGCTCTATTTTATTTAGATAATAGCAAGAAAATCCATCTTCAAGGCGTGAGGGCATGTCGACCCAGAGACGTGAAAGAGACCCAGAGAGAAAGAAAGAGAGAGAGAGCCCTTTGGCTCCTCTTTTTATGTTTTTTTTCCTCCCCTCCCTCCCCGGCCTGCCCTATGCAAATTGGGCTTAGTCAGGAGTGATATTCTACCTGAAGTCCTCACTCCGGTCCTCAGACCTTCCTTTGACCTTCTTTTGTTCTATTTTCATGGATTTTCCCTTCCTTGTCTTTTAACCACTGCCATTTTGGACTCCTGTATTCTATTCTAACTACCTAACAGAATCATCCCACATCTTGCTTTTGTATTTCCACTTCCTTATGCCACTTGCTCACAGGGTAAAAACTCAGTTCATTGATTGTTTCACTGAAGTTCAGTTCTTCTTTCAACAAATTGAAAGGATATTTTGAGAACATTCTCTATCCTAGAAAGCTTAATAATCAAAGATTTAACTATGAAGTATGGGACAATGAAGATTTCACTGATATTTATTAAATTAAAAAAAAGAAAAAAGAACTCTTCATGTGAGCTACTTCATATTAATCTTATAGTAAATTTAAGAACTTCATGTAAGTACTGCTCTGTTCTCTACACCATATATATTAAATAAAAAGAGCTATATTAGAATTCAAGCAATATTACTATTCTATCTTGGTTGGTAGCCAGTGAGACTTCACATATGCTGAATCTAGAAAAATTTCAAGTTTCTAAGGTAATGTAAAGTAGGAGAGGAGGCTTAAAATGTAGGAGCCTGGAGAAGGGCTGGATTAAGTTTCATGAATCGGGTCATTTTTAACAAAATTGAATTAAACCTCCTATTTGCAAAACACTGCTGTGAAATGTGAGAGAACCCTATGACAACCATGTCAGATGCCCTGCCCTAAAATGAGATATAGAAAATACTCTACTCACAGATTATCAACTGGGAGGAGGGTGTCTTAACTGTAAAGGGATGGAGAATTTAGATAATACTGATTCTATGTTTAATCCCTTTTTGTTTAATGTCTCTAAACAGTTTTTAAAAATTTAAGACAAATCATATGTGAAAGTTATTTAAATAAATCCTTCTTCCAAAACACTACCCATGATTTCTTATCCATCTTTATTGATTTGTTTTTTTCTGGTTTTTAATTTGCCTGCATACAATTCAGATAATATTAAAAACAAAAATCTGGTAACATCACAAATAAAACTCAGTTCATCCCAATTACAAGTCATCCTATTCTTGGACAAAGATAATAAGTACACTCCAATAGTCAAGTAAAAATTATATTTGACATTACCTTCCCATTAACATGAGTCATATACTTCAGAAAGATTTCAGACTGTAAAACAAAACCATACAATGAATCAAGGAATCACTACAGAAATGTATGTAGTACTCCAATATCTAAATTTAAATTAAAACAAAGCAAAAGGAAGATAAAGCAGTTCCTTATCTGCTTCCACCACTCCACAGTCTCCGGTTTTTAGAAATGTGTTGTCTTTTGCTTATCTTCTTATTTTACTCCTACCTATTATAAGACAGAAACTATATTCTTCCTTTAAAGAGAAAGTCTGAGAGGAAAGGGGATGTTCATTTCACTCCTGTCAGATGTGAAGCTTTTTCCCAACAGTCGCTATTCATATTTTTCATTATTCTGATGATCCCCCTTTGATTTCCCATGTCTGTTCTCTGTGGTTTTATCTTACAAGATCATATCTTGATGTCAGACTCTATTCTCCATAGTCTAATTCACAAGGAGTTATTAGAAAAGACTTATTTAACGATTTGTCTCCTTAGGAACGATTATACACACAAAAGGCAGCTCTTGGATACTTGACAACCAGAGATGGAGGAAGTCAACCATTCTAATGGTTATCTATGTGCAGTCAATGAGAGCTGCTCTTTAGACATTTCAGAATCCTAACTACATGTAGGTTTCAAATCAGAAGAAATACAAGCCATCTACTTCCATTGCCTGGGTGTTTTTAATGATCTAATAAATCTCAGATAGCTCTGTAGATTCTGCCTCAGATCTGTCTGTGGCTGACAGAGGAGGAAGATATTTTCCCATTCCCTATCAGTTTTGAGCTAAAACAGCATACTTGCCAAAACAGTGAGGGGCTTGTTGTTTCAGGTGTGTTATCAGTACACAAAAATGTCAAAGGTCATTAGAGAGAGGAAGGTCGTGGTCTTGGATTCACTGAGTCTGTAAATTCATAATAGAGCCCAGATACTAGCAGTGAATCACTTAGCTGATAAAAGAGCTCTGCTAATAGGTTGTTGGAGTAACTTAAATATGAGAAAGCATGGGAAAACAAATAGACATACTCCTATCTGCATGAGGGCTCCATACACCATTGAAACCTTCATGCCACTGCACCCAAATATAGCTATCCTCTGGATGACTGTATATCTGAATCATATATGAAAATTCTCAGAGAGAAACTTAAGGACTGCCCTTAGGAACAGGGCCTGAGATATTTAAATAAAGAACAAGAGCTCCAATAATAGGCTAATTTGGGTCATGGATATGTTTTGGTGTTCTTAGAATTAAACATGCTTCTATTCTCTAAAGGCACACGTAGGGACTTCCCTAAGGCCCACTTGACTTCACGTTCTAGGATGACTGGCTCTAGGTGAGTGATCACAACATACTGGTTACTGGGATCATGAATATCTTTTTGTGTAATTCTTCTGTGTATTCTTGCCACATCTTCTTAATATCTTCTGCTTCTGTTAGGTCCATACCATTTCTGTCCCTTACTGTGCCCAACTTCACATGAATTGTTTCCTTGGTATCTCGAATTTTCTTCAAGAGATCTCAAGTCTTTCCCATTGTATTGTTTTCCTCTATTTCTTTGAACTGATCACTGAGGAAGCCTTTCTTATCTATCCTTGCTATTCTTTACAGTTCTACATTCAGATGAGTATATTTTTTCTTTTCTACATTGCCTTTACCTTCTCTCTTTGCTCAGCTATTTGTAAGGCCTCCACAGACAACCATTTTGTATTTTTGCATTTCTTTTTTGGGGGGATAGTCTTGATCACTGCCTCCCATACTATGTCACAAACCTCCATCCATATTTCTTCAGACACTCTATCAGATTTAATCCCTTGAATCTATTTGTCATTTCCACTGTATAATTGTAAGGGAATTGGGTTAAGCCATATCTGAATATTCTAGTGATTTTTCCCTACTTTCTTCAATTTAAGTCTGAATTTTGCAATAAGGATGTCATGATCTGAGCCAAAGTCAGCTCCCAGTCTTGTTTTTGCTGACTGTATAGAGCTTCTCCATCTTTGGAGATGCAAAGATATAATCTGCAAAGAATAATAATCTGATTTCAGTATTGACCATCTGATGATGTCCATGTGTAGAGTCGTGTCTTGTGTTGTTGGAAGAAGGTTTTTGTTATGACAAGTGTGTTCTTTTGACAAAACTCTGTTAGCCTTTGCCCTACTTCATTTTGTACTCTAAGGTCAAACTTGCCTATTACTCAAGGTATCTCTTGACTTTGTACCTTTACATTCTAATCCCCTACCATGAAAAGGACATCTTTTTTGGTGTTAGTTCTAGAAGGTCTTGGGGGTCATCAGAGAACCGTTCAACTTCAACTTCTTTGGCATTACTGGTTAGGTCATAAACTTGGATTATTGTGTTATTGAATGGTTTGCCTTGGAAACAAACAGAGATCACTTTTGAGATTGCACCCAAGTACTGGATTTCAGACTCTTTTGTTGACTATGAGGGTTACTCCATTTCTTCTAAGGAATTCTTGCCCACAGTAGTAGGTATAATGGTCTTTTGGATTTAATTCACCCTTTGCAGTCCTAAAATGTTGATGTTCACTCTTGCCATCTCCTGTTTGACCACTTACAATAAACCTAACATTGTAGGTTCCTATGCAATACAGTTCCTTACAGCATTGGACGTTACTTCCATCACCAGTCACATCCACAACTGGGTGATTTTTTCACTTTTACTCAGTCATTTCATTCTTTCTGGAGTTATTTCTCCACTCTTCTCAAGTAGCATATTGGGAACCTTCTAACCTGGGCAGTTCATCTTTCAATGTTATATCTTTTAGCCTTTTCATATTGTTCATGCTTAGGAAACACCACTACAAACAAAGCTACTGGAGGTGATGGAATTCCAGTTAAGCTATTTCAGATCTTAAAAAGTGATATTATTAAACTGCTGCACTTAGATGCAAGCAAATTTGGAAAACTCAGCAGTGGCTGCAAGACTAGAAAAGGTCATTTTCATTCCAATCTCAAAGGAAGCCAATGTCAAAGACTGTTCAAATTACTGCACAGTTGCACTCATCTCACATGCTAGCAAAGTAATGCTCAAAATTCTCCAAAGCAGGCTTCAACAGTATGTGAACTGAGTACTTCCAGATGTTCAAGTTGGATTTTAAAAAGACAGAGGAACCCAGAGATCAAATTGCCAATATCCACTGGATCATAGAAAAAGCAAGACAGTTCCAGAAAAAAACATCTACTCCTACTTCATTGACTAAGCCAAAACCTTTGACTGTGTGGATCACAACGAACTGGAAAATTCTTAAAGAGATGGGAACAACACCACTTTACCTGCCTCCGGAGAAATCTGTATATAGGTCAAGAAGCAACAGTTAGAACCAGACATGGAACAATGGACTGATTTAAAATTGGGAAAGGAATATGTCAAGGCTGTTTATTGTCACCCTGCTTATTTAAATTATATACAGAATAGATCATGTGAAATGCCAGGCTGGATGGAGCACAAGCTGGAATCAAGATTGCCAGGAGAAATATCAATAACCTCAGATATGCAGGTGACACCACCTTTATGGCAGAAAATGAAGAGGAACTAGAGAGTCTTTTGATGAAAGTGAAAGAGGAGAGTGAAAAAGTTGGCTTAAAACTCAACATTCAAAAAACAAAAATCATGGCATCTGGTCCCATCACTTCATGGCAAATAGATGGAGAATCAATGGAAACAGTGACAGACTTTATTTTCTTTGGCTCCAAAATCACTGCAGATGGTGACTGCAGCCATGAAATTAAAAGATGCTTACCCCTTGGAAAAAAAGCTATGACCAATGTAGACAGCATATTAAAAAGCAGAGACATTGCTTTACCAGCAAAGGTGTGTCTAGTCAAAGATATGGTTTCTCCAGTAGTCATGTATGGATATGAGAGTTGGGCCATAAAGAAAGCCGAGGGCTGAAGAATTGATGCTTTTGAACTGTGGTGCTGGAAAAAAATTCTTAATTAAGAGTCCCTTGGGCTCTAAGGAGATCCAACCAGTCCATCCTAAAGAAATCAGTCCTGAATACTCATTGAAAGGACTGATGCTGAAGCTGAAGCTCCAATACTTTGGCTACTTGGTGTGAAGAATTGACTCATTGGAAAAGACCCTGATGTTAGGAAAGATTGGAGGCAGGAGGAGAAAGGGATGTCAGAGGATGAGATGGTTGGGTGGCATCACCAGCTCGATGGACATGAGTTTGAGCAAGCTCTGAAACTTGGTGATGGACAGGGAAGCCTGAAGTGCTGCAGTCCATGGGGTTGCAAAGAGTCAGACACAGCTGAGCCACTGAACTGAGCTAAGGGACTTTCCTGGTGATCCAGTGGTTAAGAATTAGACCGCAAATCCCTGATTCAGGACTATCTCACAAGCCACAGAGCAAGTAAGCCCTTGTACCACAGGAACTGAACTCCCTGCCCTCTTGAGCCCATGCACCACAGCTACTGAGCCTGAATGCTATAACTACTGAAGCCCATGCACACTAGAGCCTGGACTCTGCAACAGCAGAAGCCACACAGTGAGAAGCCTGCACACAACAATGAATAGTAGCCCCCACTCACTGCAGCTAGAGAGCCTGTTTAGCAATGAAGACAAAGCACCACTAACTAATTATTTTTTTTTTTTAAAGCACTATACATCAAACCAGCACATACTATTATAAATATTAAGTGATATTACCGGACATCTCCCATTCTCTCCTCCCCTTAGAGTTTTAATTTGGTTATTTGTCTCTAGCTTTTTAATTCTTGCAATCATGCTTTTCCACATTAATGAATCTGCATTATCAATTTAAATACTTTTCATACATCAGTCCAGAGTGTGTGTGTGTGTTTGGGGAATATGTCACAGGTGTAAATGCACAAGTCCTGCTACACCTTTGTCATATGCCCTGCAGTCCTGACTGCCAGGGTCTCATTACTAGTCCATCCTGACTCTAATTGCAGCTCATAAAGTCCTATTGAGGGGATGTGAATTTTATATACATCTAAATGATGAGCGTTCAATTCATATATGTTGCTACATGGAGGGAAAGGACAGATCAAGTAGCAGTTTACATTGTGCAAGTGATTTTTGCGCCAATGGGGTATAAGCTCTGTTTTTAAATGAAGTCTCATTCTGGATAAAGAAGATGTGGTACATATGCACCATGGAATACTTCTTAGCCATTAAAAATAATGAATTAATGCCATTTGCAGCAACATGGTGTACCTAGAGATTATTATACTAAGTAAAGTAAGTCAGAAAGGAAACAACAAATATCATATGAAATCATATATATGGAATCTAAAGTATGACACAAATGAACATATCTATGAAACAGAAACAGATTCACAGACATAGAGAACAAGCTTGTGGTTGCCAAGGGGGAAGCGGGTAGAGGAGGGATGGGTTGGGAATTTGGAGATTAGCATATACAAACTATTATATATAAGATGGGTATATAGCAATGTCTTACTGTATAGCACAGGGAGCTATATTCAATATCCTGTGATAAAGCATAATGGAAACAATATGAAAAAGACAGTTCTTTTGACAGACATTCAGTTCAGTTCAGTTCAGTTCAGTCACTCAGTCGTGTCCAACTGTTTGTGACTGCATGAACCGCAGCGCGCCAGGCCTCCCTTTCCATCACCAACTCCCGGAGTCCACCCAAACCCATGTCCATTGAGTCGGTGATGCCATCCAGTCATCTCATCCTCTGTCTTCCCCTTCTCCTCCTTCCTTCAATCTTTCCCAGCATCAGGGTCTTTTCAAATGAGTCAGCTCTTCGCATCAGGTGGCCAATGTATTGGAGTTTCAGCTTCAGCATCAGTCCTTCCAATGAACACCCAGGACTGATCTCCTTTAGGATGGACGGGTTGGATCTCCTTGCAGTCCAAGGGACTCTCAAGAGTCTTCTCCAACACCACAGTTCAAAAGAATAAATTCTTCTGCACTCAGCTTTCTTTATAGTCCAACTCTCACATCCATACATGACCACTGGAAAAACCATGGCCTTGACTAGATGGACCTTTGTTGGTAAAGTAATGTCTCTGCTTTTTAATATGCTATCTAGGTTGGTCATAACTTTCCTTCCAAGGAGTAAGTGTCTTTTAAATGCATGGCTGCAATCACCACCTACAGTGATTTTGGAGCCAAAAAATTAAAGTCAGCCACTGTTTCCCCATCTATTTGCCAGGAAATGATGGGACCAGATGCCATGATCTTAGTTTTCTGAATGTTGAGCTTTAAGCCAATTTTTTCACTTTCCTCTTTCCCTTTCATCAAGAGGCTCTTAGAGTATATAAAAATATTTTCTTCCAAATAACTGTGACTTGATTTACACATTTGTAAAATAACAACTTATCTCATACAGTAAAAGGATAACAGGTAAAATTTTAAAGGATTTTAAATGAGTGAATTTTACTTGGCCATGGTCACTTACGTGAAGGAAAAAAAAAAAAATCAAGCCTTTACTTAATAAGAATTATGTTTTATAAGGAACCCACTATAGTGATTATTTTTAAAATTATAACAAAGCAAAAATTTTCCAGCAAGATAGTATTCAGACCCTGCAGAAAAATGTATTTTTTTGTTTAGTTAAGTGAAATAGAAACAAGAACAAATCTTCTCTTACTGACTTTTTAATGCCTAAAACCAGTGACTTGCCTTTAACCAACAGAATAACCAATACAATAGGGTGATGAGATGTAACTTCCAGGATTTAGTCACACAGGATTTTGAGCAAGGAGACTCTCTCTCTTGCTCACTTTGTTTAAAGCATGAAGCAATTTGAGGATGGTCCGTTTGACAAGGCAGTGAGGGCAGCTTCCTCCGGGCAGCAACCAGGATGGCCACTGACTGACAGGGAGCAGATCTGATTATTCACTTCTTTAACAGTAAGAAACTAAATTTTACCACAAATACATTAGCTTGGGAGCAAGTCTTCCCCAGCTGAACCTTGAAATGTGACCTGAATCTGACCAACACCCTGACTGAGCTTGTGATAACTTACACAGAGAATCCAGTGAGGCTCTCCCAAACTTTTCACTGAGGGAAACAAGGAGATAATAAGTGTATATTGTTTTAATCTGCTGGTTGTGTGGAAGTTTTGTTATACAGCAAAGAAAATAAATGCCATCTAATTTTCTGTACAAATATCTAACATCACCAACTTGGAGAAGTAGGGAGGGAAGTGTTAGTTTTACTTTAGAACATTTACTATCTCTGATATTGTAAACCAGGTACATGTTAAATAAAGGAAATCTCTCATTTTCATAAAAGAATCTCATATTGATTCTAATCTTGTTATTTAATATATACTTGAAAATAAAAGTAAAGATAATCATCCTAGAAGGATAGTTATAAGCAATCCTAGGTTGAATCATACTTTGTAGGTTCATTCTCCAGCAAATATTGCCTGAGGACCAACTAAGACCCAAGGAATTTGTGAAGCAAAGATGTGTATTCAAGACATTGTCCTACACACATGGAGTTTTCACTCAAGTGTAGAAGCATTATCAGCTCTTCAGATCTTAGGGTAACTCTTCCCACAGAAATGTATCTCTCTTCTATCACATACATTATTCAGACCCATCCATATCCATTTCTCAATCTTTCAAACTCTGTCTCTACTCTAGAGAAATTGACTCAAACATCAACAGGCTTTGGCAAACACTATTTAAGGTCTTCTAGATCTGTACATGTTTTCTTATGGCCAGTCAAATGGAGATTTGCCAACTGTGTAGCCAGCGAAGAAAACATTTTTTCTATCCTATGAACCATGAGATTTCTATCTTGATTGCCAAAACTGAACCCCCATAACCCACACTTTGCATCACTACATCCAGGACAGACTGATCTATAGCAACTATGACTTCATTTCACCATCTCCCCATATATGTCAATAACATAGTACACTGGAGTTGTTCAGTTCTGAAACAATAACAAAAAGAGATTCTCAGAAGGATTATAAGAACAGCCCCTAGGAAGTCAAAAGTCTAATACAAGGAGAGTGCAGATAGTGACAGGTACACAGGGAAGATCATCAGGATGAGAATGATGATTTCATTTTTCTCTGTTCTGTCTAAAACACTAACATGCAATCACAACAGAACACTTCAGCAGCCTGTGCAGTAACTCAAAGGGAGAACCAGAATATGTACTGAAGGAGGTCTCTGTGAGGCTGTGAGCAGCTTCAGTCCAATGAGAAGAATACAGACCAAAGAAGTAGGTCTCAAGAACCACTACCATGATCAATGCCCTGCCCTCAGTGGATGTCTGCCCACACTTGGAATGCAACCAGTGGTGTAAAAGCTTTCTTACCAAAGAACCAAAAGAAACTGCTACTGAGCCCCATCGTGACTTAGAGAACATGGATCTGAACTGGCTTAATGACTTTGGAAATTCAATTCTCATCTACTTTGTTGGCCAGAGCCAGAGGTTCCTTTCCTCTCTTGCCACCATATAGTACAATGTATTTCTCAAAGATGTTTCAAACTCTTTTCCAACACATTTCACACTTTGGGTCTGTCCACACCATCTGACTTGATCCTGCTCCCAAGCCTAGCCAGAAAGACTTCTAAACTGCTCTCTTCTTTTCTCCTATTTTTCCCAAAAGGGAGTTTTATATTCAAGACAGTTTTCAAAATAGCAGAGCAATTTAAATAAGTTATATTAATATTAAACATTTCTGGATCCAAAAGGGAAGGACAAAGCAACCTGATGGAATTCTTTTTATGTCTACGAGTTTTATTACTTTGTTTGCAAAGTAATAGGTCATCTATATTCAAAATGAGTCATTATTACAAAGACAAGAAGAAAGGCCTTGTACTTTTCTGCTTTCTTGTCTTAAAGTATAAAGACATTAGTATTTTAAGACTATAACATGTGTACATGATGTGTTTACTAGAAAATGCAAATAATAATTTCTTATCACTCTTTAATTGTTCTAATCCAGTACCCATCATCTGAAGTTTAGGGAACATCTCCTAATGAGGGAGAAATGTTTCAGTCTACAAACACACACACATACACATACATACCCCTAAACATTCCAGTGGGTATCTTCTTGGAATGCAAGTCCACTTTTCCTAACATGTTAAGAATTATAGTGTTTATCTCTATTGATAGTCATAATAATGGTTACTAATAACCATTAATTACTGTAATACTGTTAATCAATAACCATGATAATGATTATCTCATTAACAAGAGATAGCCTTAAAAGAAGAGTGCTCTAGACTAGAGTAGAATGATAATGGAACAGAGCTCCAGTGTCAGAGCTATACTTTAAGGTTCACACACACACACACACACAAAAAAAAAAAAAACAGTTATATAGCTATTTATAAACACAATCTTCATCATATTTTAGCAGCTTGGTTAATATAATTTGCTGATATAAAGTGCTGCTTCCACTTTGCCTATGAAAGCAATCTGCTTAGAAGACAAATTTCATGTTGAAAATCTTAAGTGGAGTAACTCTTCAGCAGCTTTACTAAGCAAATGTCACTCTGCCTTGGGTACCATCACATGTTTCTGGACAGTACCCAGTCTTTTTTTATTTTGCTATAAATCCATGCTAGAACTTTCAAACCCCTGTGGTTGCTCATTTCAGAGAACTCTGAATTGTATGTAGCAAAATTCAGTTTAGAAAAATGATACAGAAGCGTTATTCTGAGTATTCAAATCTCTATGGACTTTGAACAAGCTGCTTCCAAAGGGCATGGGAAGATTAGCAAATTAAATAAATAACATTTAAATCACTTCCTCCTTTCTTTGCCAGTTTACCAGATGTTTTAAAATGGACTGGCTGGCATTAGTGGTAAAGAATCCAGAATCTGCCTGCCCATGCAGGAGACGTAAAAGATGCAAGTTCGATCCTTGAGTTGGAAAGATCCCCTGAAGAAGGAAATGGCAACCCACTCCAGTATTGTTGCCTGGAAAATCCCACGGTCAGAAGAGCCTGGCTGGCTACAGTCCATAGGGTTGCAAAGAGTCAGAAGCGACTGAGCAAGCAAGCAGTAATTATAAGGGAGCATTAGGTTTGGGAATATACCCTATAAAACTGCAACAATAATGTATGTCACTGACATAATACTGAGCAATTATTGAGACATGAGTTTTAGACTTAGTTTTAATTTTACCAGGGGCTGAGCAATGAGAAATGGATTTGACCATGCATAAAAAGTCAGTAATCCCTGGATGCAAATTAATGTGCTTTCTGTGTATCCTCTTGCTCTCTTAGTTTTCATTCACCACAGACCAGTGCAGTCCTTCATGTGCTAAGGCAGAGGTCAGGAGCCCATTATACAGAGTGAAGTAAGCCAGAAAGATAAAGACCAATACAGTATACTAACACATATATATGGAATTTAAAAAGATGGTAACCATAACCCTATATGCAAAACAGGAAAAGAGACACAGAAGTACAGAACAGACTTTGGGACTCTGTGGGAGAAGGAGAGGGTGGGATGTTCTGAAAGAATAGCATCGAAACAAGTATACTATCAAGGGTGAAACAGATCACCAGCCCAGGTTGGATGCATGAGACCAGTGCTCGGGCCTGGTGCACTGGGAAGACCCAGAGGGATCGGGTAGAGAGGGAGGTGGGAGGGGGGATCTGGATGGGGAATACACGTAAATCCATGGCTGATTCATGTCAATGTATGACAAAAATCACTACAAAATTGTAAAGTAATTAGCCTACAACTAATAAAAATAAATGAAAAAGAAAAAAAAAAAAAAGAATCTCAGAAAATGTATGTTTCTTAATATTAGGGAACTACTGTATCCAGTGTGAACAGAAATGAAAGCTGACTTCTTTCATTCTTTTCTTTCATTCATTTTTTCCCCGTATTATTTCATAGATATCTTTTTTGACATTGTCAGGTGAAGAGAAGTTATTTTTCATAATTTCTGAGGTATTTAGTTTTCAAATCATTTAGCATTTCAAAATGAGGTAGGAGACATAAATTGAACTTGAAATTATAATAGTGACAGCCACTACAGAACACAAAAAATTTAAGGATTGTGTCCTGACTTTTCCATCTGTTGGGTACTGAATGATAACACTCCCACACAGGTACACTCGTCTTCACCGTATCTCACAGTGGAATGCATCTAGCCAACACTACTGAAATATTTTAGTTAATACTCAATTTCATTCCAGATTACCCCTAATCCAGCCCAGTAATCACCCAAGTCCTCTAAATATCAAGGGGGAAATATGCCTGTTTCATATAAATTTCTCACCATATATTCAGACTAATAACATCTATAAATTTTTAACCCTTCTTCTTATCTGCTACTTCGTCTGCATTCACCATCGTTGAAATTGTCCTCAGGATTTAAATTTATCTCGTATTAGAGGAATTTGTATATTAGGTTACATTGTTCTTATCTATAAAAGTTTGCTGAGCCTCCAAACATCTCAGCTGTAGGGGGCTCCTAGTCTTCAAACTCCAGGTGTTTCTTGACTTCCTACTTGTGCATTCCATTCCCCTATAATGAAAAGGACATCTTTTTGGGTGTTAGCTCTAAAAGGTCTTGCAGGTCTGCATAGAACCATTCAACTTCAGCTACTTCAGTGTTACTGGTTGGGGCATAGGCTTTGGTTATCGTGATATTGAATGGTTTGCCTTGGAAACGAACAGAGATCATTCTGTCATTTTTGAGATTGCATCCAAGTACTGCATTTCAGACTCTTTTCTTGACCATAATGGCGGGAGTACGGAATGAAGCAAGGCAAAGGCTAATAGAATTTTGCCAAGAGAACACACTGGTTATAGCAAACACCCTCTTCCAACAACACAAGAAAAGACTCTACACATGGACATCACCAGATGGTCAACACCAAAATCAGATTGATTATATTCTTTGCAGTCAAAGATGGAGAAGCTCTATAAAGTTAGCAAAAACAAGACCGGAAGCTGACTGTGGTTCAGATCATGAACTCCTTATTGCCAAATTCAGACTTAAATTGAAGAAAGTAGGGAAAACCAGTAGACCATTCAGGCATGACATAAATAAAATCCCTTATGACTATTCAGTGGAGGTGAGAAATAGATTTAAGGGACTAGATCTGATAGACAAGATTGGCTGATGAACTATGGATGGAGGTTCATGACATTGTACAGGAGACAGGGATCAAGACCATCCCCATTGAAAAGAAATGCAAAAAGGCAAAACGGTTGTCTGAGGAGGCCTTACAAATAGCTGTGAAAAGAAGAGAAGTGAAAAGAAAAGGAGAAAAGGAAAGATACTCCCATTTGAATGCAGAGTTCCAAAGAATAGCAAGGAGAGATAAGAAAGCCTTGCTCAGCAGTCAGTGCAAAGAAATAGAGGAAAACAACAGAATGAGAAAGACTAGAGATCTCTTCAAGAAAATTAGAGATACCAAGGGAACATTTCATGCAAAGATGGGTTTGATAAAGAACAGAAATGGCATGGACTTAACAGACGCAGACGATATTAAGAAGAGGTGGCAAGAATACACAGAAGAGGTGTACAAAAAAGATCTTCACCACCCAGATAATCACGATGGTGTGATCACTCACCTAGAGCCAGACATCCTGGAAGGTGAAGTCAGGTGGGCCTTAGAAAGCATCACTACGAACAAAGCTAGTGAAGGTGATAGAATTCCAGTTGAGCTATTTCAAATCCTGAAAGATGATGCTGTGAAAGTGCTGCACTCAAGATGCCAGCAAATTTGGAAAACTCAGCAGTGGCCACAGAACTGGAAAACGTCAGTTTTCATTCCAATCCCGAAGAAAGGCAATCCCAAAGAATGTTCAAACTACCACACAATTGCACTCATCTCACACGTTAGTTAAGTAATGCTCAAAATTCTCCAAGCCAGGCTTCATCAATATGTGAACTGTGAACTTCCAGATGTTCGAGCTGGTTTTAGAAAAGGCAGAGTAACCAGAGATCAAATTGCCAATATCTGCTGGATCATCGAAAAAGCAAGAGAGTTCCAGAAAAAACATCTATTTCTGCTTTATTGACTATGCCAAAGCCTTTGACTGTGTGGATCACAATAAACTCTGGAAAATTCTGAAAGATATGGGAATACCAGGCCGCCTGACCTGCCTCTTGAGAAACCTATATGCAGGTTAGGAAGCAACACTTAGAACTGGACATGGAACAACAGACTGGTTCCAAATAGGAAAAGGAGTACGTCAAGGCTGTATATTGTCACTCTGCTTATTTAACTTATATGCAGAGAATATCATGAGAAACTCTGGGCTGGAAGAAGCACAAGCTGGAATCAAGATTGCTGGGAGAAATATCAGTAACCTCAGATATGCAGATGAGAGGACCCTTGTGACACCCTCATGGCAGAAAGTGAAAGAGGAGAGAGAAAAAGTTGGCTTAAAGCTCAACATTCAGAAAACCAAGATTGTGGCATCTGGTCCCATCACTTCATGGGAAATAGTTGGGGAAACAGTGGAAACAGTGTCAGATTTTATATTTTTGGGCTCCAAAATCACTGCAGATGGCTATTGCTGCCATAAAATTAAAAGACGCTTACTCCTTGGAAGGAAAGTGATGACCAACCTAGATAGCATATTAAAAAGCAGAGGCATTACTTTGCCAACAAAGATCCATCTAGTCAAGGCTATGGTTTTTCCAGTGGTCACGTATGGATGTGAGAGTTGCACTGAGAAGAAACCTGAGTGCCGAAGAACTGATGCTTTTGAACTGTGGTGTTGGAGAAGACTCTTCAGAGTCCCTTGGACTGCAAGATCCAACCAGTCCATCCTAAAGGAGATCAGTCCTGGGTGTTCATTGGAAGGACTGATGCTGAAGCTGAAACTCCAATGTGATGTCCCCATTTCTTTCATTTCTTCATTCTTTGTGTATTTAAAGCATTTATGGGCTTCACAGGTGGTAGAGTGCTTAAGAATCTGCCTTCCAGTGCAGGAGATGCAAGAGACATGGGTTTGATCCCTGGGTTGGGAAGATCCCTTGGAGTAGGCAATGGCAACCCACTCCAATATTTTTGCCTGACAAGTCCCATGGACAGAGAAACCAGGCAGGTTACAGTCCATGGGGTTGAAATTTATCTATGCACTCCATTCATTTAAAGCAGTTTAACCTTCGTTGTTCAGTCGCTAAATTATGTTCGACTCCTTGCAACCCCACGGACTGCAGCAAGCCAGGATTCCCTGTCTTTCACTATATCCCAGAGATTGCTCAAACCCATGTCCATTGAGTCAGTGATGCGTCCAACCATCTCATCCTCGGTTCCCCCCTTTACCTCTTGCCCTCACTCTTTCCCAGCATAAGTGTCTCTTCCAACTCTTCCAATGAGTCATCTCTTTGCATCAGGTAGCCAAAGTATTGGACCCTTATCAGCAGCATCAGTCCTTCCAATGGATACTCGGGGTTAATTTCCTTTCAGTCAGTTCAGTTCAGTTCAGTCACTCAGTCATGTCCGACTCTCTGCAACCCCATGGACTGCAGCACACCAGGCCTCCCTGTCCATCACCAATTCCTGGAGTTTACTCAAACTCATGTCCACTGACTCAGTGATGCTATTCAGCCATCTCATCCTCTGTCATCCCCTTCTCCTCCTACCTTCAATCTTCCCCAGCATCAGGGTCTTTTCAAATAAGTCAGTTCTTCACATCAGGTGGCCAAAGTATTGGAGTTTCAGCTTCAGAATCAGTCATTCTAATGAATGTTCAGGGCTGATTTCCTTTAGGATGGATTGGTTGGATCTCCTTGCAGTCCAGGGGACTCTCAAGAGTCTTCGCCAACACCACAGTTCAAAGGCATCAATTCTTTGGCTCTCAGCTTTCTTTATTGTCCAACTCTCACATCCATAGGACTGACTGATTTGATATCCATGCTGTCCAAGGGAATCTCAAGAATCTTCTCCAGTACCACAATTTAAAAGAATTCTTCAGTGCTCAGCATTCTTTATGATCCAACTCTCAAATATGTCTACATGACTACTGGAAAAGCCATACCTTTGACTATATGGACCTTTGTAGGCAAAGTGATGTCTCTGCTTTTTAATAAGCTGTCTAGGTTTGCATAGCTTTTCTTGGAAGGAGCAAGTGCCTTTTAATTTCATGGCTGCAGCAGCAGTCCACAGTGATTTTGGAGCCTAAGATAATAAAACATGCCACTTTTTCCAATTTTCCCCATCTATTTGCCATGACATAATCTTAGATTTTTAAATGTTTCTTTTAAGCCAGCTTTTTCTCTCCTCTTTCACATTTATCAAGAGACTCTTTAGTTCCTCTTCACTTTCTGCCATTAAAGTGGTATTATATATATATATATATATATATATATATATATCTGGGGTTGTTGCTATTTCTCCTGGCAATCTTGATTCCAGCTTGTGAGTCATCCAGTCTGGTATTTCGCACAATGTACTCTGGATATATGTTGAATAAGCAAGGTGACAGTGTACAGCCTTGAGGTATTCTTTTCCCAATTCTGAGCCAGTCTATTGTTCCATTTCCAGTTCCAATCAATGCTTCTTGATCAGCATACAAGTTTCTCAGGAGATATGTAGGGTGGTTTGATATTCCCATCTCTTTAAGAATTTTCCACAGTTTGTTGTGGTCCACACAGTCAAAGGTTTCAGCGTACTCAATGAAGCAGTAGATGCTTTTTTTGAAATTCCCTTTCTTTGTCTATGGTCCAACAGATGCTGGCAATTTGATCTCTGGTTCCCCTGACTTTCCTTAATCCACCTTGTACAGCTGGAAGTTATCAGTTCACATACTGCTGAAGCCTAGCTTGAAGGATTTTGAACATTAATTTGCTAGTGTGTGAAATGAGTGCAACTGTATAGTAGTTTGAACATTTTTTGGCATTGCTCTTCTTTGGGACTGGAATGAAAACTGACCTTTTCCAGTCCTGTGTCCACTGCTGAGTTTTCCAAGTGTTCTGGCATACTGAGTGCAGCACATTAACAGCATCATCTTTTAAGATTGTAAATAGCTCAGCTATAATTGCACCACCTCCACTAGCTTTGTTGGTTGTAATCTTCCTAAGACTCACTTGACTTCCCTCTCCAGGATGTCTGGCTCTAGGTGAGTGACCACACAGTCATGGTTATCCGGGTCATTAAGACCTTTTTCTTGTATTGTTCTTCTAGATCAGTTGGTAAAGAATCCATCTGCAATGCAGGAGACCTGTGTTCGATTCCTGGGTCAGGAAGATCTGCTGGAGAAGGGATAGGCTACCCACTCTAGTATTGTTGGTCTTCCCTTGTGGCTGAGCTGATAAAGAATCCGCCTGCAATTTGGGAGACCTGGGTTCAATCCCTGGGTTGGGAAGATCCCCTGGAGAAGGGGAAAAGGCTCCCCATTCCAGTATTCTGACCTGGAGAATTCCATGAGGTCGCAAAGAGTAGGACATGACTGAGAGACTTTCACTCTGCATATTCTCAACCCCTTTTCATAATCTCTTCTGCTTCTGTTAGGTTATTGCCATTTCTGTACTCTATTGTGCCCATCTTTGCATGAAATACCCCCTTAGTATCTCTAATTTTTTGAAGAGATGTCTAATCTTTCCATTTCTGTTGGTTTCCTCTATTTCTTTGCATTGTTCTCTTAAGAAGACTTTCTTATAGTTCCTTGCTATTCTCTGGAATTTTCACTCAGTTGGGCATATCTTTCCCTCTCTCCTTTGCCTTTCACTTCTCTTTTCTCAGCTATTTGTAAGTCCTTCCCAGACAACCACTTTGCCTTCTTTCATTCTTTTCTTGGGGACGGTTTTGGTCACCACCTCTTGTGTTGCAAACCTCCATCCATAGTTCTTCAGGCATTCTGTCTACCAGATCTAATCCCTTGAATCTGTTTGTCACCTGCACTGTACAATCATAAGAGATTTTATTTAGGTCATTCAGGTCATACCTGAATGGCCCAGTGGTTTTCCCTATTTTCTTCAATTTAAGTCAGAATTTGGCAGTAAGGAGTTCATGACCTGAGCCATAGTCAGTTCCTGGTCTTGTTTTTGCTGACAGTATAGAGTGTCTCTATCTTTGGCTGCAAAGAATATAATCAATCTGATTTCAGTATTGACCATCTGGTGATGTACATGTGTTGAGTCTTCTCTTGTGTTGTCATAAGAGGGTGTTTGCTATGACCAGTGCATTCTCCAGGCAAGAATAATGGAGTAGGTTGCTGTGTCCTCCTCCAGGGGATCTTCCTTACCCAGGGATTGAACCCACATATCCTGCATTGCAGGCAGATTCTTTACCACTGAAGCACTGGGGAAACATTTGCATATATATAAATATAAATATATATGTGTGTGTGTGTGTGTGTTAGTCTCTCAGTCGTGTCTGACTCTTTGCGACCCCATGGACTACAGCCCCCAGGCTCCTCAGTTCATGGAATTCTCCAGGCAAGAATACTGGAGTGGGTTGCCATTCCCTTCTCCATATATATATATATATATATATGTATATATATACACACACACACATATATATATAATGAGTTTTTTCAGACTCTTTTCTTTTATAGCCTATTGCAAAACATTGAGTATATAGTTCCCTGTGTTATTTTATATATAATAGTGTGCATATTTAGTCCCAAACTCCAAATTTATATTTTTATTAACTATTTAATATATTACAGTTGTATATTTAGTCTCAAATCCCTAATTTATACCTCCACACCTTTCCCCTTTGGTAACCATAAGTTTGTTTTTGATGTCAATGTGTCTATTTCTATTTTAAATACAAGTTCATTTGTATCACATTTTATAGATTCCATATATCATTGATATCATATGATATTTGTCTTTCTCTGTCTTCAGTTAGTATGATAATCTCTGAGTCTATCCATGTTGCTGCTATTAATAGCATAATTTCATTCCTTTTATGGCTGAGTATTATTCCATTGTATATATGTACCCCATATTCTGTATCTCTTCATCTGTCAATGGGCATTTAGGTTGCTTTCATGTTTTGAATATTGTAAATAATGCTACAGTGAACACTGAGACATATAAATCCATAGTTTTATGGATTTCTTCAGATATGTGCCCAGCTGTGGGACTGCAGTGTCATAGCTTTAGTTCTTTAAGGAAACTCCATACTGTTCTCTATAGTGGCTGTACCAATTTACATTCCCACCAACATCTTTTTTTCACACCCTCTCCAGTGTCTATTATTTGTAGACTTTTTGAAAATGACCATTCTGACAAGTGTTAAATGATACCTAATTGTAGTTTTGATTTGCATTTCTCTAATAATGAGGGACGTTGAGCACATTTTATATGCCTTTTGACCATCTATATGTCTTTTTGGAGACAAGTTTATTTTGGTGTTCTGCCTTTTTCTTTTTTTTTTTTTTTTAGCTATATGAGCTGTATCTTTTGGAGATTAATCCCACTTGCAAATATTTTCTCCCATTCTATAGGTTGTCTTTCCATCTTGTTTATGATTTCCTTTAATGTGCAAAAGCTTTTAAGTTTAATTAGGTCTCATTGCTTGTTTTTGTTTTTATTTTCATTACTCCTCAAGGCAGATTCAGAAAGATTTTGCTGCAATTTATGTCAAAGAGTTTTCTGCCTATGTTTTCCTCTTAAAGTTTTATGTTAATAGTATACAGTCTTACATGTAGGTCTTCAGTCTATTTTGAGTTTTTTCATGTATGGTGTTAGGGATTGTTTCTAATTTCATTCTTTTACATGCAGCTGTTCAATTTTCTCAGGATCTCTTATTGAAGAGATTAAATTTATATGAAAACACAAAAGACCTCTGAGTAGCCAAAGCAATCTTGAGAGAGGATAATGAGAGAGGATAATGGAGCTGAAGGAATTAGGCTCCCTGACTTTAAACTATACTACAAAGCTACAGTCATCAAAAAAATATAGCACAAAAATTAAAATATAGATCAATGGAACACAATAGAAAGCCCAGAAATAAACCCATGAACTTATGGCCAATTAACATACAATAAAGGAAGCAGGAGTATACAAAGGTTTTTTTTAATTAACTGTTGCCATTATGATTTTGTGTGTTCTCTCTGTGACAAAAACTCATTTCTGGGTCTCTTGGCACACATGTGTGTGAATATTCACCTAGCCCTGCACAAGGGGCCACTCTCTGGCACAGTTGTCTGAGGGGCAAATGTTCTCTGGTTCACTCCTCATTGGTGGCTCAGCTGGTAAAGAATCTACCTGCAATGTGGGAGACCCGGGTTCAATCCCTGGGTTGGGAAGATGCCCTAGAGAAGGGAAAGGCTACCCACTCCAGTATTCTAGCCTAGAGAATTCCATGGACTGCTTAATCCAAGGTGTAGCAAAGAGTCGGACATGACTAAGAGACTTTCCTTCACTTCACTTCATTCCTCCCAGCCTTATTCTTCATAGCTCCTTACCTACTGGGGCCCCCTCACCTTGTAGCAGGGCAGGTTTACTATGAAGCTAATGAAGCTCAGAGTTTCCCATCCTTGCACATGTCCTGCTGAAACTGGAGAGTTATTAGGAATTGCAATCACTTGTTAATAGTTCTCTTTGGAGTGAAAAGCAAGCTGCAATCAGGAACTATTTCCATGTAAGTATTTCCTATGAAGAACCTAAGGAGATTTCAGAAAGAAAGCTGAATCTCTCATTTCCCTGTAAATCATTGTGATTTCTTTTGTCAGAGTAAATAAATATTCACTTTTACACATAAGTTTATATATGTATTTTTGGATGATTTTTATTATAAAGGACCAAAAATTATATAAGTTGTGTCCTCATGAAATCTAGACTCACATTTGACCCTCTTAGGCAGGATTCTGGCTAAGGGGGTAACACAAGGCAAGTACCAAAGGTTAATTTTCAAAAAGTTATAAACCTGACTTCATACAAGCATATAATGAATACATGCCAAAAATTTATTTATCTCATTAATGACAGAACCAGCACATTGGTAAGACTGATTCAAAGAGAATTTGAGAGCATATATAGATATTGAATAAAAGCTGAACTAAGATTTCTATGTTAGAAACAAAACTCATTAATATCCTAGAAAGGAATAAAGTCTAAATTTGTGGTTTTCTTTTCTACCAATTTGTACTCATTTTCATCTCCATCAGACAAAATTCTACAAGTTAGCATGTAACTTCCAAGAATCTGGGGTTAATCAATAGTAAGCAGTGAACCAAATAAAAATGCATTTTTTTCTAGAGAATTACATAATCCTTGAGCAAGCCTGTTAGACAACACCCTAGTACAATATTAATAGAACATGAGGTTATCTTTTTACTTTATTTCTGATTTTCTGAACATTTCCTGAACACCAGACACGTTTCACATCACCAAGAGACGGGAGTCCCAGGTGCTTCAGTGCTACCCTTCCACTTTCCTGAATGTTCAACAAGCTGGAGGTAACCATAAACAAAACAGTGCTAAGAAAAACAAACCCATTTAGTCTTTCATGACATGAAAAATAAATAAGCTGATAAAATAATTAGGGGAAAAAAACAGGCTCTTTATTACTTAAAGAAATGTAATACATCACAACATAATATTTTGGGTTTTTTTTTTCTGTTTTTTTCTTACAATATCCATGTTTAGAAGTTACTTCAGCTAGAGTCTATTATTTTAATCTGAATATATTTGATTAAAATAGGATCTGTGTCTCTTCCACACCACAAGCATGGCAAAACATCTTTCATGTGAAGTAGTGTGATGAGCATGGGATTTATAAAGATGGATAAGTCATGGCATCACTGTTTACATACTCTTTTGCTTATGCTAATCTCAAATTTGTAAAACACTAAGGGCTGTGAATAAAATGCATTTTTTCACTTATACATGTGAAGTACAGTCTTAGGTTAAAACAGCCCACATTTCACATCCAGTTGTTTATCTTTTGATCTCATATCTCTCCCCCATTCTACAAGTACCAGGCATGGTGAAAATTGATTGCTGTGGGGTCATTTATTTTTGCATGGAGAGTGTGACTGAAGTTGCAGAGTTTTTAGTTGCTTATAAAAGTGGATCCCATCTTTGGAAAGCATAACCCTCACCAGTGTACCACAGTCAGCATCACAGTTTTCTTGGTAAAGTACAAATACAGCTTAAATTGATTTTCTAACTACTTTTATTACTGCCAGTCTTGAGTGTAACAACAAGGCTTGGGCATTTGTTTTTATAGGGAAAAAATCATTTTAGTCATCTGAGGAGTTTCATTAAAGTCGTGATTGCAAATACAATTGTATTTAAATGAGAACAAATAGATTAAACATGAAAGAAATTATAACATTTACACCAAATTTGAAAAGTCTCAAAGAGTTAAATGTTTCAAGATTTGACTAATGGGAAAAGACCACTATCAAATTCCACACAGAGTTTTTACATTGCATTTATGCAGCAAGGTCATTGTATTTATGCAGCAAGGGGGAAAATTTCATCTTCAATTTTCCCTACCCTTAGGTAATAACACATGGAAAATTCATTTACCCTGATTGATCTTTCTGGGCATAAGAGATCTCCTTGGCTTAAATCCCATCTGAAAACTATCTTCCTCACCTTGTCTTATAGAATGCTAACAGTTTTTTTTTTACTCTACTTCAAAGAACAAGCAAGTCAAAATATGAGCTGCTAAGATACCATCCTTTACTGTTCTGCTTAAAAATCTTTTTGTTAATGGGTTTTTAGTAGGGAATATGTGTTAAAAACCTGTTTGTTTTTTAACTAGATGCATTTGTTCTTGTTTTAAATCTATATGGTTTACGCTCAAAGATTGAATTTGTGCATGCACTCACACACATACACAAAGATTTAATAAACTGTGTTAATCACTATGATTTTTACATATAACTAGACAAACCACTGTTAAAAGTGTGTGAAATGCTTGACAAAATAAAATCAGAGCAAAGGTAAAACTCAAATCAAATGTGAGCGCTCTAGACTCCCTTGGCTTAGGTTTGAAAACTGCTATAAATAATTAATTTAGGAAGGAAACAAGCCAATCATTTTGGTTCAGCAGTAGACAAAGTTCTTTCACCTTACATTTTGTTCCTGGCCCATTTGCTAGCACATTAAGTACCTTATGAAAATTGCTCAACCTTTAGTCCAAAAAAAATTAAGTAAAAATTAGTTTTCCTTACCTGCCTACTATTCAAATGATTCAGAGCCAAAAGTTAAAATTGCTAAAGACTAGATAAAAGAGCACTGGGGAATAAATTTGATTATTGTCTATCAACATTAAAATGCAATTGTGGCTTCAAGCAAGTACTGTTCACCTATTAACACTGCTAATTGCCATTAACCTAACTATCACCAAGTGTTTTTCTTTTGGAAAATTAAATAATGACATTGTTCTGATATGGTTTTATTTTATTTTATTTTTTTGTGATTTTATTTTAAAATGATGTTAATACTTAAAGTATCTTTGGAAGACAGATTTATATTTCTGTTTCACAAGTGGAAAACTGGAGTGTGAGTTCAGAGATGATTGTTCAAGTCAACACTGATAACAGAGAGAGGATAAATCACAGTCTTCCAGACTTTCAATGTTTCCTGTACCAAGCTTTGCAATATAAATCATCTACCTGCTCCATCACACAAAGAAATTAGTTGTCCAAATTAAATGATTCGGTAACCATTTTCAGGAGTTCTCTGATTTGAGGATTACAATTATGGTCTGGGCTGTCTACAAAAATCACAGCTTTCTCCTTGCAGACCAGTCTTATGGGCAGGAGACTGTGTCTTGCCCCTGCTCTCAAGTACACCACTAACCATTTCTGGGTTCATTTTTTTAAAGAGAGGATTAAGCTAAATGGGAATTTCTAAAACTATTTTTCAAGATATATTAATGAGCATTCCTCAAGAAAAGAGGAGGGAGACAGCATTTTTTTTTTTTTAAGATACAGTCATATCTTCTATTCCCGTCTCACAGTTCCACAACATATTTAAACATGTTAAAGAAGTCCTACAGAAGATAGCTTATTTAACTCTAATTCATAGAAGTTTCTAAAGTTTTGCCCCATTTTTTTTTCCAGACATACCTTTTTCCATCACACAGTACACTCTTTTTCAGAAGCAATGTGAGTATATTATGATACAAAATGATGATACAAAAAGAATTTTTTTTCTACTTTTAAAAGACTTCCCAAATTGTACAACTGAGAATGCACATGGGTTGTATGCTACAATATCAAGAATCCTTTATTCTTGACTACATTACCTTGCCCTAGGCTTCAAGATATTCAGTTTTCTCTTTTCAGTCCTGTATTAACAGGTCTTATGATAAATACAGTTTAAGTTCAATAGAATTGACAGAAAATCATGTCTAAGTATTGGAGTCTAGGATTGAGATAGGAAGTTATCTGGATGTTAGAACTCTCTGGTAAGGTCACATCTGAACACTCACTTTACTCATTGCCTTCCCCTCTGCTCTCTCACAAATGCTTTGGGCTTTTTATTTCCTTTCCCTACGCAAGAGTTGGACATGCCTTAGTGACTAAACAGAAAGAGAAAGAATCTACCTATTCACATAGAAACAAAAACTAAATCCTCAAAATTGCTTTAGTCCTAAATGTGAGCCATAAACATTTATATCCATGAATACAAAGTGATGTTTTCTGCTCCCAAGATGGAGAGAGGATGGGGCTGGGAAGGGTGATTTGGAGGAAAGGGTCAGAAGAGAGGGAGTTTGCTGAAGTGGGAAGAGGATGGAATGGAGGAGACTCAGTGCCTCACTGGCTTTGGGGGTGGACCACCCACTTTCACATTCAGGAGTCCTGAAAGTTTGCTATTTTCCACTTGTACACCTGAACAGGGATGCAGATGTGAATGAACACTAGATGTCAGCTGAGGCAGGACTGCTCAGAGCCACTGGGGAGGCCCTGGGAGCCAGGAAAATGGTAGACACATGGGTGTGATTTCCTGTCTCCTCCCAAGTGTCTTTTCTCATCTAACTGGAGATCACCCAGACATTTGTCTCAAAGTCTAAAGGCTCTTCCAAAGATGTTGTTTATAGTCTAGAAGTATATTAACTAATTTATATATTGAGACTGATGTAAATGTCTGTTGATTTAAATACATTGAGAAATATTTTCTAATGTGTATGTTAAACATCTGTTTCTGAGAAAATCTTTTAATATCGTGATTGGATGAAGTTAAAATTCAGATAAGCCTAGGTTGATTTTGATAGATAAATCATTCTCAAAGTGGAACAGGTAGAAAAGATTATTTGCATTTTCTGGGAGTTCAGTTTCCATTGCTGGCCTTGCTTTCTATTGTTTTGGTCTATTTTACAGCTTTTTAGGGGCAGAGGTGAACTTGGAGAGTTTTGTCAGATGGAGATGAAAATAGTTTTTCCAATAGAAAAGTACTCTAAATTTGCAGTTTATTGTCCTGTTGGATGTTAACCAGCTCTACATCTAATCAAACAATTTTACCTTAATATTACTTCTCAAATATTCTTGATATTAATTTTGATACCTTACTGATTCCCTCGTTAATTACTGAGTTAAGGAAAACCTTGACATGCATTCATATTATATTTGCATGAGAGCATTAACTTCACTTATATAAACTATTCTTTATTAGGATACTTATAATTTATTATACTTTCTTCTTGTTCATCATATTTATATAAAATAAAGTAGATTAAAATGTAGACCAAGGGAAGAAATAGTTGCAAAAGACAAGGAGAAAGACAAAGCTGGTCCTCTCCCCACAGGACTCGGGAGAGACATCACTGCTTCCCAATTGTCAGTTGTGCCCCTCAGCCCACAATTTTCCCTCCTGGAGCCCATCAACCGGTGACGTGTGTGAGGCCACGACATCTGCACAGTGAGCTTCATGTTGGAAAGGGTCTGCACCAGAGGCTTATGCTCTGATGCTGCTGTCTTCAAACGCTCCATATACTGTCTTTGACTTTGTTTCTGTAAGTAAAGCAAGAATAAACAAGTGCACATGCTAATGTCTTGGAATCCTGAATTCCCATACTCCCCAGGTCTCCAGGAAGAGTTCTCCAGCACCTGCCTCCCCACCCCCACTCAGTGGCTCTGGCCACCTCTATTCTTAACTGGGGCCTGGGTGTTGGCACATAAAACATAAGAGCTGGGTACACAAGAGCATTAGACAAACACAAATAGAGATCATGGTAACAGGTAGAGATAGAGACCACCAGAGAAAGTGCAAAGCTTTTCTCTTCTTTTTTGAACTCTGCATTTTTATCTTGAACTGGACCCTACAATTATGTAGTTACCCTATTGGGGTGCAGTGCAGAGTTCTCAAAGACACACAGGTTCATGTTCAATCCCCATATACTCGGAATGACCCCTGTAAATATACTGAGCTGAGAACAGTGTGAAAGACAGAGTTTTCCATTTAACATTGTTCCTCCAACCTTTGTTTAGCTTCAGATCACCCATTATATCCTAGTCATTTTGCAAGGCATCAAAAAAAAAAAAAAAAAAAAAGCACAACACAATAAATAAATCAAAAATCTTACATTCAATAAGTTTAAGGGGGGTGGGTCATGCTTCATCTTGCAGCTGTGGGCTGGGAGACAAGGACTGACCATGCCAGGTACCAGCCAGGATGCCAAGGCTGGAGCAGGAGGTTCTACCTGAGACATCACTATCAAAATTGCAGGGCTCCTGAGAAAGCCAATTGCAGATCCTCCAAGAATGAATCTCCGGTACATCAAGACAGGAACAAAGTTGGGAATGCTGAGTTGAGAAAGTGGAAATGTGGAAAAAAGAAGTTTAAGGGGGATGAAGATGCCACAGTATAAGTGCTGATATCAAGATACACTATGAAAGTGAAAGTGTTAGTTGTTCAGTCATGTTGAACTCTTTGTAATCCTATGAACTGTAGCCTACCAGACTCCTGTCCATGGGATTCTCCAGGCCAGAATACTGGAGTGGATTACCATGCTCTTCTCCAAGGGATCGTCCCAACCCAGGGATTGAATCTGCATGGCAGGCAGATTCATTACCCTCTGAGCCATGAGGGAAGCCCATTAATATACTGCACTCCTTCACAACAAGCTCAATTTTGATACATTGCACTTTTAGGTAAATATTTACATGTAACTTGTATACAACTCAAAGCACATATCATGTAATACAGGCCTAGCTTTCACATATTCTTACCAAGTTCCTTTCTTCAGTTTGCATTACTGACTAAAACATCTAAAACTGCCACGTAAGTAAAAACTCCAGTGAAATTTCTCAACTGCCTGGCATGGCTGACTGGAGACTTAATAATGGTGAACATCATCCCTTCTGAACCCATCTGGGGGAACTTTTTCCTGAAAGGAAGACTGCAATTTATCAAGGGTCATCTGGCAAGAGAGATATGTATCAGAGTTTCTAGAAACCTCTGAAATATTCTGTCTTCACCTTTCTGTCCTTATAGAACAGGGGACTGCAGATCACACAGCTAATATTCAAAGTGAAATTGGACCACATAGATATGAGAAGTCAACTTGACATCAAAGGTTATCCATTCTCCCACATTTGCTTTTCCTGTTCCCATCTCAATTTCATTGGTTCTTTCATTTTTTTCCTTCACTTTTTAGAATAAGATAAAAAAAAAAAAAAAAAACCCTGCTTTCATATATACCTCTATGTTTTTCCCCTATTGGAGCATCTGCAAACCCAGCTGTGATTCTTTTGTTGTTTCTCAGATGTAGGCAAATAAACCGTAAGCAAGACTACAAAAATAAAGGATTTTATTTGTCCTTGAAATTTTTATGGTGTGAGCTATCACATCTTTATTTTAAACTAAAGTTCTCTTCTAATCTCTGCATCCATAATATTTTTTTTATATCTCTGTCTTTTTTCAGAGAATATTCCTGGAAAAAAATAGAGAAATGGTCAACTTAAATAACCTCAGTAGCAGATACAAATATAGAGGATATGTATACAAGGCACATATGTATATTTATTAGAAAGGTTTCCTTATAATTAATGAAAGTAGATTTTTTTTTAATGTGGCAGTAATTCCAATAGAACTTGTGGCAATATAGTCTTATATAACCTAAAACTAAGCTGCAAAATCATTGTTATCAAATGCAGCTGAGGAGTTTTTTAACTTACTCTGCAGCTTAAAAGCTATGTGATTTTGTGCAAATCATTTCACCTCCCTAATCCTCAGTGCATAAGATGAAGAAGATCTCAGTGCTAGCTGGGCCAGTTTCCCAGAGCAGTAAGAGGCTGAAGCAAAACTGCACATATGAAAATGCTTTAAACTGCAAAGCATCATCCATATGCAGGGACATTTTATTATACAGATGCAGGATGTTGAAAAAGACAGAATGTGAAAGCTCTTTTTGATTTGAACAAGCAGCTTCTGTACTTATAAATAATGGGGATTAATTATAAGACTTCCCACTTTTTCAAATATTTGCAGATTTATTTAAACAATGAGATTCAGAACCTACTGAAACATGATGAGTTGATCAGAAGTATGAAGCAATTCTTCAACCTTTCTTAATACCCACTGTGCTGATTTCAAATCCATAGTTTTGATGCAAATATTCAGAGGAGGGAAACATCCTGTGATCCCTGTAAATCAGCAGTGTCACCAAGTCATTGCCTCCCTTCCCTACAGAGAAAGTCCAGTGTGTGGCTACACTTGAGTTGTAAAGGACACATCCTTTGTCTTCTCCAACCACATGGGCTACCTCTATTCTATTTCCAAATGACCTTGGCGATGAGAGGGAAGGAATAACAACAACAACAAGAACAACAAATGTTACTGCTCTTGTTGTTATTCAGCCACTAAGTCATGTTTTCTCTTTGTGATCCCATGGACTGCAGCACACCACGGTTCTTGCCCTTCACTATTTTCCAGAGTTTGCTCAAATTTATGTCCAATAAGTCAGTGGTGCTATCTAACCATCTCATCCTCTACTGCCCCCTTCTCTTTTTGCATTCAATCATTTCTAGCATTCTGAGTCTTTTCCCGAATGAGTCAGTTCTTCTCATCAGTTGGCCAAAGTGTTGAGCTTTAGCTTCAGCATCAGTCCTTCCAATAAATATTCAGGGTTGATTTCATTTAGGATTGACTGGTTTGACCTCCTTGCAGTTCAAAGGACTCTCAAGAGTCTTCTCCAGCACCACAATTTGAAAGCTTCAACTCTTCAGCACTCAGCCTTCTTTATGGTCCAACTCTCATATCTGTATACATGACTACTGGAAAAAACATAGCTTTGACTGTACTAACTTTAACCAGCAAAGTGATGTCTCTGCTTTTTAATACACTGTCTAGGTTTGTCATAGCTTTCCTGTCAAGGAGCAAGTGACTTTTAATTTTGTGGCTGCAGTCGCAATCCACAGTGATTTTGGAGCCCAAGAAAATAAAATCTGTAACTGCTTTCACTTTGTCCCATTCTACTTGCCATGAAGTGATGGAATCAAGTGCCAATATCTTAGTGTTTTTAATGTTGAATTTTAAGCCAGCTTTATCACTCTCCTCTTTCACTTCCATCAAGGCTCTTTAATTCCCCTTCACTTTCTGCCATTAAAGTGGTATCATCTGCATATCTGAGGTTGTTGATATTTCTCCTGGCAATCTTAATTCATATTGTGATTCATTCTGGATTCCAGTTATGGTTTTTCCAGTAGTCATGTATGGATGTCAGAGTTGGACCATAAAGAAGGCTGAGCACCAAGGAAGTGATGCTTCTGAACTGTAGTGTTGGAGAAGACTCTTGAAAGTACATTGGACTGCAAGGAGATCAAACCAGACAATCCTAAAGGAAATCAGTCCTGAATATTCATTGCAAGGACTGATCTGAAGCCGAAGCTCCAATACTTTTGCCACCTGGTGCAAAGAACTGACTCCTTAGAAAAGACCCTCCAGCTGGGAAAGATGGAAGGCAGGAGAAGAAGGGGATGACAGAGGATGAGATGGTTGGATGGCAACACCAACTCGATGGACAAGAATTTGAGTAAGCTCTGAGAGTTGGTGATAGATAGGGAAGCCTGGTGTGCTGCAGTCCACGGGTTGCAAAGAGTCGGACTGTGTGACTGGACTGAACTAAACTGAACTGAACTATGATTCACCCAGCCTGGTATTTTGCATGATGTACTCTGTATATAAGTTAAGTAAACAGGGTGACAACATAGACCTTTGCCATCCTTCTTTCCCAATTTTGAACCAGTCAGTTGTTCCATGTCTGGTTCTAATTGCTGCTTCTTGACTCACATGCAGGTTTCTCAGAGAACAGGTAAGGTGGTCTGGTATTCCCATCTTTTTAAGAACTTTCCACAGTTTGTTATGATCCACATTGTCAAAGGCTTTAGTGTAGTCAATGAAGCAGAAGTAGATATTTTTTCTGGAACTCTCTTGCTTTCTCAATGATGCAACAAATGTTGGCAATCTGATCTCTGGTTCCCCTGCCATTTCTAAATCCAACTTGTAAATCTGGAAGTTCTCAGTTCATGCACTGTTGAAGCTTAACTTGAAGGATTTTGAACATAACCTTACTAGCATGTGAGCTCAACTGTACAGTACATTGAACATTCTTTGGAATTGCCCTTCTTTGGGAATGGAATGAAAACTGACCTGTTCCAGTCCTGTAGTCACTGCTGAGTTTTCCAAATTTGCTAACATATTGAGTACAGTACTTTAACAGCATCACATTTTGGGATTTTAAATAGCTCAGCTGGAATTTTATCACCTACATTAGCTTTGTTCATAGTAATGCTTCCTAAGGCCCACTTGATCTCATGCTCCAGGATTTCTGACTCTAGGTGAGTGACCACGCTGACCACCATGGTTATTTGAGTCATTAAGACCTTCCCTGTATAGTTCTTCTGTTCTTCTGTATATTCTTGACACTTCTTCTTAATCTCTTCTGCTTCTCTTAGGTCCTTATGCTTTCTGTCCTTTATTGTGACCATTCTTGCATGAAATGCTCCCTTGATATCTCCAACTTTCCTAAAGAGATCTCTAGTCTTTCCCATTCTATTCTTTTCCTCTATTTCATTCCATTGTTCACTTAAGAAAGCCTTTTTATCTCTCCTTGCTATTCTCTGTAACTGTGCATTCAGTTGGGTATATCTTTCCCTTTCTCCCTTGCCTTTTCCATCTCTTCTTTCCTCAGCTATTTGTAAAGCCTCCTCAGACAACTACTTTGCCTTCTTTTATTTCTTTTCCTTTGGGATGGTTTTGATCACTGCCTCCTGTACAATGCCATGAACCTCCCTCCAAAGTCTTTGAGCTCTCTATCTACTGGATCTAATCCTGTGAATCTATTTATCACCTCCACTGTATAATTATAAGGGATTTGACTTAGGTCAAAGCTAAATGGCCTAGTGGTCTTCCCTACTTCCTTCAATTTAAGTCTGAATTTTGCAATAAGAAGCTCATGATCTGAGCCACAGTCAGCTACAGGTCTTATTTTTGCTGACTGTAAAGAACTTCTCCATCTTTGCCTGCAAAGAACATGATCAACCTGATTTCAGTATTAATCTTCTGGTGATGTCCATGTGTAGAGTCATTTCTTGTGTTAGAAAAGGGTGTTTTCTACAACCAATGTGTTCTCTTGACAAAAATCTGTCAGCCTTTGTCCTGCTTCATTTCGTACTCCAAGTCCAAACTTGCCTGTTTTTATGGAATCTCAACTCCCTGCTTTTGCATTCCAATCCCCTATGATGAAAAGGACATCTTTTTTCAGTGTTAGTTCTAGAAGGTCTTGTAGGTCTTCATATAACCAGTCAATTTCAGCATCTTCAGCATTATTAGTTGGGGCATAGACTTGTATTACTGTGATATTGAATGATTTGCCTTGGAAACAAACCAAGATCATTCTGTCGTCTTTGGGATTGCACCCAAGTACTGCATTTCAGACTCTTTTGTTGACTGTGATGCTTCCTCCATTTCTTCTAAGGGATCGTAGCCCACAGCAGTAGATATAATGGTCATCTGAATTAAATTCACCCATTCCCTTCCATTTCAAGTTCACTGATTCCTAACATATTGATGTTCAATCTCCTTCTTGACAAGATTCAATTTACCTTGACTCATGGACCTAACATTCCAGGTTTCTATACAATATTGCTCTTTACAATACCAGACTTTATGTTCACCACCAATAATGTTAATTATAGTAAAGGTAACATTATTTTTACTGACATCATTATATCATTATTATTAACATTATTATTGACTTGTCATTGACATGACATTATTATTTTTACTGACATTATTAATTATTTTCACTATCTTAATTATTCTATATGCATTATCTCAACTAATATTTACAATAATGCAATAAGTTTCCTGCTATGGTTATCTCCACAGTATACATGGCAAAAGCTAAGACAGAGAGAGAATAAGTGATCAGTAAGTCACACCAGTGGTGGTGGTGGTTCGTACATCAGGCAGGCTCGTTAGCCTCTGCTCCACACCAGCCCCTCCATGCATCCTCTGGGCGGGTCTACGAAAATGACTGACTCTCTGCTTTGCTGTTGTTTGGACACCTACCACTTGTGAAGTGCTTTACTATATTTTTGTGAATGGTATTGAGTACTCTGTCTCATTAATTATACATTTTCAGAGTAGACATTGCAACTCCTATTTTACAAAATAAGGTACCTGAAGCTCAAAGAAGTTAAATAGCTTGCTAAAGTTTGTAGAGTAAATATTACAACTGACTTATCTGGGATTTTAGACTGAATCTGTTTGATCCTAGGCCACTTGTTATTTCAATAATATTTTCTTAGGTTTCCTCATGATCCTTTTCACATGGTACACATGATATCTTCTGTACAAGCTCCATGCTCTGGATCTAACTTACTCCTTCTTCCTAGCTCCCTGAAACAAGGAGAAGATTCTAGCTAATTCCCCAGATCATACAAACACCATGGCAGAATCAAAAGCTACACTATGGAGTTATTAATGTTTTTACTGAAGTCAGGTCAGTCAGTCCAACTGACAAAGCCACCATGTTCCTCTCCACAGGAAAACAATTTATGCAGTAGTTGGAACTGGATGACTAGAGAACCACTTGTGAACAGGTGGTTACACACTGTTCTGCAGGCCCATACTAGTCGACTCATAAAAGAAAGACCACTTGGTACTTGAGTGCTTGATAAAAGATTAGACCTTCTCTGCTCATCAAAAATAAAATGCCCTTTGAATGTTTGAAACATTCTGTTAAAATATGAAACAAACTGCTCAAAAATAAGAATTAAAACAAAGCATAAATGTTATCTGTTAGATTGGGAAAGCTAAGGCAGCAAAACCTACAATTTAACACATAGATATCATACCATCTTGTCTTCTACCAGCTGCTGCAGTGAAGACTGCAAAACAATAGAATCCCTGTCTTGTGGACTCTCATACAGGAACAAAGCTTATGATAGTTGATACCCTGCACAAAATAAGAATCCCATGCTTACATACATGAATGGAAAAGTTATTTCAGCCCAAAAGCATTATTGCAGCATAGGCAAAGTGATGTTAAGCATTTATCCCCAAGCCATTAAAAAGAAAAAAATTACTTAATTTCTGTGGCCCCAGGTAAATGTTTTTAAAGGAATCCAAAAATAGATAATAATAGCAGAAAAAGCTGGCTTATGCCAGTATGAAGTGTCCATGAGGCTAGGCTAAGCAGAAATGCAATGCATTCATGGTGCTAGGAAGATTGTTTTCTTTTAGAAACCTGGCAGCCTCTGTTGGCATAACATGACAGCAATTGCTTTACTGAGTGGCTGTGTATTCCTTTTTGCTATGGTTTTGTCTGCTGTAGCCTGAAATTGTCACTTTATTTGTCTAACTGCTAAATCATGAGCTTTAAAGGAATTGGTTATAGTTTTAATTGTATTAACAGGAGGAGAAGTATGAGAGGAAATTCATGTTTCACTCTATTTCCCTTATACTTGTGAATCTGGTGTTTCAGATTTATAGTGTGACTTATGCTGCTTCAAGGCTCAGGGCTAAATTACAAAGTCAATTTCAGCTTCAACAAGTACTCTACAGGTCCTACTGTGTCTCCCTGAATGGCAGGATTCATGGATTCCATCTGGGAGGAAGCAAGCTTTGCATGTGAAAAACCACAGGGCAGAGGACAAAGCAGGGAAGAACAGTAATTCAACAATTCCTTTCTTTTGTTGTGTGTGGTGTTTCTTTTAAACACATGATAGAAATCAGTGAGTGCTTTAGAAAGAAATGATTTTTATTGTGGAATTGGAAGAGTAATTATTTGATGTTCTATATGCATATGCTTGAAAGCAAAATGTCTTTGCTTAATGTAACAGCAGACTTTAAGAGCTGATATAATCTTGCTTCCACATATCACCTTAAGAAACAGGTTTCTTGAGCTGCTGAGCTTTGCTCTCTTGTTCTAAGTTTGTTTAACCTGATGTGAACATAAGTTCATCCTAGAGAAAGAGTCCACTGACAATACATAAATACTTCAGTTTTACTTCAAATTAAAAAGAGAGAGGGAAACAAACTTCCATTGAAAAAACCTGAGAGTTATTGCTTTATATATTGGCCAAAAGGTAGAACAACATTCTCTTTATATTCTGTTTCTCCAAACTGGATTTAATCTTCCACTGGGCAGAGTAGCAAAACCGGCAATAACTTACTGCCACCTACAGATGAGATATAAGTCTGCTGGTAGCAAAACAGGTGAACCAGGGTTCACACTGAAGCGGCCCCACCCCCACCCCGCTCCCTGCTCCACCCCGCGCCCCCCAACTCACAGATCTTCTAAGTTTGAGGTGCAGAAAATGAATAATCCTCCACCCTTGGTAATTGGACTGTGCTTGTAGTTTTGAGATATAAATGAAATTAGAGCTCACAAAGCAGACTCTTCAACAGTGTATTCAAGTCATTTTCTTCTCCTAAAGGTTTTTTCCCTAATGGCAGTGAGCTGTCAGTTACTGTTGGAGAGGAAATATTTATTACATTTTTCCAAGTCTAAATGTTAACTTAGGAAAAGATAAACAATATATAGGGAAATACTTTTGAAGAAATGTTGGAGATCATCTAAGAAGTAAATGGTAATGACTAAAAACAGACTTATACCCATTTTGGACCACATTATTTAACTTCCTGGTTACATTTTTCTCTCATGAAATAGGAATGATACCACTACATGCCTCACAGAGCTGCTACCTGGATTAAAGGAGTTACTATATTTAAACTCAAATCCAAGCTATAACCTTTATTAGCTAATCATATTTTGTATAGCAAATACAAAAGGGCTTCCCTGGTAGCTCAGTTGGTAAAACTCTTGCAATGCAGAAGAGTCCAGTTCAATCCTGGGTTGGAAAGATCCCTTGGAGAAGGGAGAGGCTGGCTACCCACTGCAGTATTCATGGACTTCCCTGATGGCTGAGATGGTAAGGAATCCACCTGTAACATAGGAAACCTGGGTTCCATCCATGGGTTGGGAAGTTCCCCTGGAGGAGGTCATGGCAGCTCACTCCAGTATTCTTGCCTGGAAAATCCCCATGGACCTAGGAGCCTGGTGGGCTACATTCCACGGGATGGCAAAGAGCCAGACATGACTGAGCGACTAAGCGCAGCACAGAGCATAGCTAATTCAAACTGACAAAGTTGATGCCTATGTGAAATTCTTTGCTTTAAAATCCCATTCTATTCTCACAATATTAATTCACAGACATTTGATAAATATCATTTTAGCAAAAATGTTTTAATTAAAAAGTTTAAAATTTATTTATTAAGTCACTGTAACACCATTACTGTACACCTGCAATTTAAAATTAGGGAATATTCAAGAGGCACATGGAAAGAAGCTCAACATCACTAATCATCAGGCAAAAGCAAATCAAAACCACAGCGAGGTATCATCTCACACCTGTCAAATAGTTATCATCAAAAAAAAAAAAAAAAAACAGATAACAAGTGCTGGAAAGGATATGAAGAAAATCCTCTTGCACTGTTGGTGATGCTAAGTTGCTTTAGTCATGTCCTACTATTTGCAACCCCATGGACTGTAGCCCATCAGGCTCCTCTGTCCATGGGATTCTCCGGGCTAGAATACTGGAATGGGTTGCCATTTCCGCCTCCAGGGAATGTTCCCAACCCATGAATTGAAACCTCATCTCTTCTGTCTCCTGCATTGGCAGGCGGGTTCTTTACCACTAGTACCACTTGGGAAGCCATGCACTGTTTGGCAGGAATGTAAATAGGTGCAGACATTGTGGAAACAGAATAGAGGTTCCTAAAAAATTAAAAATATGGCCACTATATTGTCTTACTAAGAAGGAATTCCACTTTTATATATTTATCTGGAGAAAATGAAAACACTAATTAGAAAAAATATGTGAACCCCTTTATTCATTGAAGCATTATTTGCAATAGTGAAGATATGGAAGCAGCCTAAGTGCCTGTGGCTAGATAAATGGATAAAGAAAATGTAATACAAGGGACTATTACTCAGCCATCTAAAAAAATGAAATCTTGCTATTTGTGACCCAACGTTGATGGACCTAGAGGGTATTATACTAAGTGAAATAAGTCAGACAGAGATAAATAAAAGCTGTATGATTTCATTTACATGTGGAATCTAGAAAACAAGACAAATGAGCAACAATAACAAAACATAAACAGTTATAGATACAAAGAACAACAGCTGGTTACCAGAAAGGAGGAGGTGAATAGGTGACAGAGACTAATGTCATGGTTATGAAAGGTACAATGTGGGGAATATAGTTAATAACTATGTAAATAATATCTTTGTATAGTGATTTATTGTAATCAGATTTATCATGGTGATCATTTTGATATGTACAGAAATGATGAATCATTATGTTGTATAATGGGACCTATAACTATATAATTACAACAGGAATTGGATGAAGGTGGCCTAAAGGTACAAACGTCCAGTTATAAGATGAATAAGTTCTAGGGATACAATGTACAACTTGATAAATATAGTAATATTGCTATATGTTATACACAAAAGTTATTAAGAGAGTAAATTTTGAGTTCTCATCACAAGCGAAAAAATTTTTTTCTGTTTCTTTAATTTTATATCTATATGAGATGGTGAATGTTTACTGAACCTATTGTGATAATCATTTCATGATGGATGAAATCAAACCATTGTTTTACACCTCAAACTGATATAGTACTATATGTCAGTAAAACTGGAAGAAAAAAAAAGGTGAAGAAAGAAGAAAAATTTAGGGTGTATTAAGTACTATACACCATAGTAAGAAATGTATCTTCATTGTATTTACCTTTACAACAATCCTGCAAGTAAATCCATAGTTTAACATGTTAAGAAAGCTTGGAAACTCACCCTCAGCCTGTAAATTCTAGCCTTGGGATCTAAACCTAGATTGTTGTTGTTCTTGTTTAGATGCTAAGTTGTGTCTGACTCTTTGCATCTCCATGGATTATAGCCCACCAGACTCCTCTGTTTATGGGATTTCCCAAGCAAGAATACTGGAATGGGTTGACATTTCCTTTTTCAGGGGAATCTTTCCCACCTGTGGATTGAACCTAAATCTTCTGCACTGGCATGCAGATTCTTTACTGCTGAACCACCAGGGAAACCCAAACCTAGATTTACATGACTCAAAAACAAAGAACTGATATGGAACATATTGCTTCTAACTAGCTCATGGTAGAGATGAGATTAGAACTCAGTTTCAGTCCCCCAAGCAAGTAGGGGCATCAGAAACCCTTCTCCTTATACCATACTGTTCTTATATCTCCATTTAAGCTTTCCATGATTATTTGGAAGACTTCTTCTCTACTAAACATTGAACTTCTTTTGAACTACTTCAGATTCTCTTCCAGTTATGCCTTACTTCCTCTCCAAAGACAATTCCATCCATTCCTACAAGTACGAGAGTCACCTGTCTGCTCACAGTGCCCATTTTGATCATCCTTGTTATATAAACCAATTGCCAACTCAACTTAGATGTCTCAAAGGCAGACATGCCATCTTCCCTCTTTAGTGGATAGCAACACCATCTTCCCAGTTCACCAAACAGAACCCTCTATCCCCTCTCCTCTCATATCCCACTGAAATCCAGCAGTAAGCCCCATTTATAATATATCAACATTTATAATACGGTGAAAGTCCACACACTCTTTTCCATGTGCACTGCCATGAACTGAGTCAAGACCACCATCTTCTATTTTGTATACAGTAGGTGTATCTACTAATCCCAAACTCCTAATTTATCCCTCCCCTACCCCTTTGGTAACCTTCAGTTTGTTTTCTATGTTTGTGAGTCTGTTTCTGTTTTGTAAACAAGCTTATTCAACAGAATCCTACTGATAGCACAGGGAACTATGTTAAATATCCTATAATAATCCATAATGGAAAAACTATGAAAATGAATATACACACATGCATGCTAAGTGGCTTCAGTCATGTCTGACTCTGCAACCTAATGGACTACACCACCAGTCTCCTCTGTCCATGGGATTCTCCAGGCAAGAATACTGGAGTGAGTTGATATTCCCTTCTCCAGGGGATATCCCTGACCCAGGGATTGAACCCGGGTCTCCTGCAGCTCCTGCATTGCAGGCAGATTCTTCACCACTAAGCCAAGGAAGCCATTTTATATGTGTATATATATATGAATCACTTTGCTATACATCAGAAACTAACACAGTGTTCTAAATCAACTATGGTGGTGGTTTAGTCACTAAGTAGAGTCCAACTCTAATGACCCCGTAGACTGTAGCTAGCCAGGCTCCTCTGCCCATGGGATTCTCCAGGCAAGAACGCTGGAGTGGGTTGCCATTTCCTTCTCCAATACTTCAATTAAACAAAAACAAACAAAAAACAAAAACAACAACAACAACAAAAAAAAAAAAACCACCATCTTCTCTAACACAGGAAAAGATGCTCAACATTGCTAATTATTAGAAAAATTCAAATAAAAATCCCAATGAGATATCACCTAACACCTGTCAGTCAAAAATAAATGTTGACAAAGGCATGGAGAAAAGGGAACTCTTGTACACTGTTGATGGGGATGTAAACTGAGGCAGCCACTATGGAAAGCAGTATGGAGGTTCCTCAGAAACTAAAAATAGAACTACCAAATGACCCAGCAATCTCACTACTGGGTACATACTCCAAAAAAACAAAAACACTAATTAGAAAAGATGCATGCACCCCAATGCTTATAGCAGCATTATTTACAATACCCAAAGTATGGAATTGGCTTAAGCATCCATCAACAGACAAATGGCTAAAGAATATATATACAATGAAATGTTCTTCAAGCATTAAAAAGAATGAAATTCTGCCATTTGCAGCAATATGGATGGACCTAGAGAATATTATGCTTAGTGAAATATGAGAGGCAGACAAATACTACATGTTGTCACATATATGTAGAATTTTAAAAATAAAACAAATCAATGTACATAACAGAACAGTTATAGATACAGAGAGACAAACCAGTGGTTACCAATGGAGAGAGGAAAAGACAGAGGGGTGGGGTGTCAAGATAGCAGTGTGGGATCAAGAGACATAAACTACTATGTATGAGATAAATATGCAAAAAGGTTATATTGACAGAACAGAGAAATATAGCCATTATCTTGTAAACACTTTATATGGAGTATAATACGTAAAAATATTGAATCACTATGCTATGAAACTAAAACTAATAAATTTTATAAATCAACTATGCTACATTTTTTAATTTATCATTTTTTATTGGAGGATAATTGCTTTCCCGAATTTTGGTGCTTTCTGTCAAACCTAAACATGAATCAGCCATAGGTTGTTTATATATTCTGTTTATAGCCCTGTTGTTTATATATCCCCTCCTTCTTGAAACTCCCTCCCATCTGTCTCCCCACCCCACCCCTTTAGGTTGATACAGAGCCCCTGTTTGAGTTTCTTGTGCCATACACCAAATTCCCTTGGCTATCTATTTTACATATGGTAATGCAAGTTTCCATGTCACTCTTTCCATACATCTCACCCTCTCCTCCCCCCTCCCCATGTCTATAAGTCTATTCTCTATGTCTATTTCTCCATTAATGCCCTGTAAATAGATTCTTCAGTATCATTTTTCTAGATTCCATATATATGCATCAGAATATGATATTCATCTTTCTCTTTCTGACTTATTTCACTCTGAATCATAGGTTCTAGGTTCAGCCACCTCATTAGAACTGACCCAAATGCATTCCTTTTTTATGGCTGAGTAATATTCCATTCTGCATATTTACCACTATTTCTTTATCCATTCATCTGTTGATGGACATCAAGGTTGTTTCTATGTTCTAGCTATTGTAATTAGTGCTACAATGAACAATGGGATACATATGTCTCTTTCAAATTTGGTTTCCTCAAGGTATATGCCTAGGAGTGGGATTGCTGGGTCTTATGGTGGTTTTATTCTTAACGTTTTTAAAGGAATCCCCATACCACCTTCCATAGTGGCTGTATCAATTTACATTCCCACCAACAGTGCAAGAGTGTTCCCTTTTCTCCACACCCTCTCCAGCATTTATTATTTGTAGACTTTCTGGTGAGAGTCATTCTGACTGGCATGAGGTGATATCTCATTGTAGTTTTGATTTGCATTTCTCTAATAATGAGCAATGTTGACCATCTTTTAGTGTGTTTGTTAGCCATCTGTATGTCTTCTTTGGAGAAATGTTTGTTTACATCTTTTTCCCACTTTTTGATTGTGTCGTTTGTTTTTCTGGTATTGAGTTGTATAAGCTGCTTGTATATTTTGGAAATTAATCCTTTGTCAGTTGTTTCATTTGCTATTATTTTCTCCCATTTTGAGGGTTGTATTTTCACCTTGCTTGTAGTTTCCTTTGCTGTGAAAAACCTTTCAAGTTTAATCAGGCCCCACTTGTTTACTTTTGTTTTTATTTCTATTGCTCTAGGAGGTGAGTCATAGAGGATACTGCTTTGATTTATGTCATCGAGTCTTCTGCCTAAGTTTTTCTCTAAGAGTTTTATAGTTTCTGGTCTTACATTTAGGTCTTTGATCCATTTTGAGTTTATCTTTGCATATGGTGTTAGGAAGTGTTCTAATTTCATTCTTTTACACGTAGCTGTCCAGTTTTCCCAGCACCATTTATTGAAGAGACTATCTTTGCCCTATTGTGTATTATTTCCTACTTTGCCAAAAATAAGGTACCCATAGGTGCATGGGTTTATCTCTGGGCTTCCTTTCTTGCTCCATTGGTCTACATTTCTGTTTTTGTGCCAGTACAATACTGTCTTGATGACTATAGCTTTAGTCTGAAGTCAGGAAGGTTAATTCCTCCAGCTCCATTCTTCTTTCTCAAGACTGCTTTGGCTGTTTGGGATCTTTTGTGTTTCCACATGAACTGTGAAAATTTTTGTCCTAGTTCTGTGGAAAATGCCATTGGCAATTTGATAGGGATCATATTGAATCTGTAGATTGTGTTTGGTAACAATAACTTTCACAATATTGATTCTTCTTGCTCGGGAACATAAAATATCTCTCCATCCATTTATATCATCTTTGATTTCTTTCGTTAGTGTTTTATAATTTTCTGTGTGCAATTCTATTGTCTTCTCAGCTAAGTTTTTTCCTAGATATTTAATTTTTTTTTTTTTTTTTGTTACAGTGGTGAACAGGATTGTTTCCTTAATTTCTCTTTCTGACTTTTCATTGTTAGTATATAGAAATGCAAGTGATTTCTGTGTGTTGATTTTGTATCCTGACATTTCAAATTGTTAATATGGTGTATCACATTGATTGATTTGCATATACTGAAGAATTCTTGCATCCCTAGAATAAATCCAACTTGCTCATGGTGTATGAGCTTTTTGATGTGCTGCTGAATTCTGTTTGTTAAAATTTTGTCAAGGATTTTTGCATCTATGTTCATCACTGATATTGGCCTGTACTTTTCTTTTTTGTGTTGTCTTTGTCTGGCTTTGGTATTAGGGTGATGGTGGTCTCATAGAATGGGTTTGGAAGTGTTTCTTCCTCTGCAATTTTTTGAAAAGTTTTAGAAGGATAGGCATTAGTTCTTCTCTAAATGTTTGATAGAATTCTCCTGTGAAGCCATCTGGCCCTGGGCTTTTGTTTTTTGTAAGATTTTTTTATCACAGCTTGAATTTCAGTGCTTGTAATTGAGTTTTTCATAATTTTTATTTCTTCCTGGTTCAGTCTTAGAAGATTGAACTTTTCTAAGAATCTGTCCATTTCTTCCAGGTTATCTATTTTACTGCCATATAGTTGTTCATTGTAGTGTCTTATAATCCTTTATATTTCTTCATGGTCTGTTGTAACCTCTCCTTTTTCATTTCTAATTTTGTTGACTTGATTCTTCCTTCTTTTTTTCTTGATGAGTCTGGCTAAATGTTTGTCAGTTTTGTTTACCTTCTCAAAGAATCAGCTTTTAAGTTTATTAATCTTTATTATTTCTTCTTTCATTTCTTTTTCATTTATTTCTGCTCAGATCTCTATGATTTCTTTCCTTTACTAATTTTGGGGGTTTTGGTTCCTCTTTTTCCAGCTATTTTAGGTGTAAAGTTAGGTTGTCTATGCCATGCTTTTCTTGTTTCTTGAGGTAAGGTGGTATCGCTGTACATTTCCCTCTTAGAACTGCTTTTGCTGCATCCCATAGTTGTATTTTCATTGTCATTTGTTTCTAGAATTTTTTTTATTTCCCTTTTATTTCTTTATTTCCCTGTTGTTTATTTAGAAATGTGTTGTTTAATCTCCATTTGTTTGTGTCTCCTAACTTTTTTCCTTGTAATTGATATCTAGTGTCATCATTGTGGTCAGAAAAAATGCTTGACACAATTTCAATTTTCTTCAATTTACTGAGGTTTAGTTTGTGACCCAGGATATGGTCTATCCTAGAGAATGTCCCATGTGCACTTGAGAAGGTGTATTCTTCCACATTTGGATGGAATGTCTTGAGGATATCAATGAGATCCATCTCATCTAAAGTATCATTTAAGACTAGTGATTCCTTATTAATTTTATGTTTTGATGATCTGTCCATTGGTGTGAACAAGGTGTTAAAGTCTCCTACTATTATTGTGTTACTGTCGATTTCTCCTTTGATGTCTGTTAGTGTTTGTCTTATTATTGAGGTGCTCTTATGTTGGGTGCCTAGATATTTACAATTTTTATGTCTTCCTCTTGGATTGATCCCTTGATCATTATGTAGTGTCCTTCCTTATCTCTTGAAATATTCTTTATTTTAAGGTCTATTTTGTCTAATTTGAGGATTGTTACTCCAGCTTTCTTTTGCTTCCCATTTGCATGTAACATATTTTTCCATCCTCTTACTTTCAGTCTATATGTGTCTTGAGGCCTGAAGTGAGTTTCTTGTGGACAGCATACATATGGGTCTTGTTTTTGTATCCATTCTGCCAGTCTGTGTCTTTTGGTTTGAACATTTAGTCCATTTATTTTTAGCCATTTTCTTAATTTTGGGGGTTGATTTTGTAGATCTTTTTTCTTCTCTTATATTTCTTGACTATATAAGTCCCTTTAACATTTGTTGTAAAGCTGATTTGGTGGTACTGATTTCTCTTAACTTTTCCTTGTCTGAATTTTGAATGAGATCCTTCCTGATTACAGTAATCTTGATTGTAGATTTTTCCCTTTCAGTACTTTAAATATATTCTGCCATTCCCTTCTGGCCTGCAGAGTTTCTGCTGAAAGATCAACTGTTAAGCGTATGGGGTTTCCCTTACCTGTTGCTTCTCCTTTGCTGCTTTTAATATTCTTTCTTTGTGTTCAGCCTTTGTTAGTTTGATTAGTATGTGTCTTGGCATGTTTCTCCTGGGTTTATGCTGTATGGGAGTCTTTGTGCCTCTTGGACTTGATTGACAATTTCCTTTTCGATGTTGGGAAAATTTTCAAATATAATCTCTTCAAAAATGTTCTCATACCCTTTCTTTTTCTCTTCTTCTTCTGGGACCCCTATAATTTGAATGTTAGTGCATTTGATATTGTCCCAGAGGTCTCTGAGACTGTCCTTAGTACTTATCATTCTTTTTACTTTATTCTGCTCTTCAAAAGTTATTTCCACCATTTTACCTTCCAACTCACTGATCCGTCCTTCTGCTTCAGATATTCTGCTACTGATTACATTTAAAGTATTTTTCATTTCAGTAATTGTGTGTTTGTCTCTGTATGTCTATTCTTTAATTCATATAAGTCTTTGTTCATTGATTCCTGCATTTTCCCCATTTGGTTTTCAAGGTATTTGATCATCTTTACTAACAGTTTTCTGAATGTTTTTTCAGGTAGTTTGCCTATTTCCCCTTCATTTATTTGCATTTCTGTGTTTCTAGTTTGTTCTTTCATTTGTGTAACATTACTTTGCCTTATCATTATTTTTTTTTTAACTTATGGTGTTTGAGGTCTCCTTTCCCCAGGCTTCAAGGAAAGTTGAATTCTTTCTTCCTTTTGGTTTCTTCCCTCCTAAGGCTAGTCCAGTGGTTTGTGTAAGCTTCGTGTAGGGTGAGATTTGTGTTGAGTTTTTGTTTGTTTGTTTGTTTTTCCTCTGATGGATAAGGCTGTTCAGTTCAGTTCAGCCATTCAGTCATGTATGACTCTTTGCGACCCCATGAATCACAGCACGCCAGTCCTCCCTGTCCATCACCAATTCCCGGAGTTTACTCAAATTCATGTGCATCAAGTCAGTGATGCCATACAGCCATCTCATCCTCTGTCATCCCCTTTTCCTCCTGCCCCCAATCCCTCCCAGCATCAGGGTCATTTCCAATGAGTCAACTCTTCCCAAGGGGTAGCCAAAGTATTGGAGTTTCAGCTTCAGCATCAGTCCTTCCAATGAACACCCAGGACTGATCTCCTTTAGGATGGACTGGTTGGATCTCCTTGCAATCCAAGGGACTCTCAAGACTCTTCTCCAACACCACAGTTCAAAAACATCAATTCTTTGGCACTCAGCTTTCTTCACAGTCCAACTCTCACATCCATACACGACCACTGGAAAAACCAGAGCCTTGAACAGATCGACCTTTGTTGGCAAAGTAATGTATCTGCTTTTTAATATGCTACCTAGGTTGGTCATAACTTTGCTTCCAAGGAGTAAGCGTCTTTTAATTTCATGGTTGCAATCACCACCTGCAGTGATTTTGGAGCCCAAATAAATAAAGTCTGACACTGTTTCTACTGTCTTCCCATCTATTTCTCATGAGATGATGGGACCAGATGCCATGATCTTAGTTTTCTGAATGTTAAGTTTTAAGCTAACTTTTTCACTCTTCTCTTTCACTTTCATCAAGAGGCTTTTTAGTTCCTCTTCACTTTCCACCATAAGGGTGGTGTCATCTGCATATCTGAGGTTATTGATATTTCTCCCAGAAATCTTAATTCCAGCTTCTGCTTCTTCCAGCCCAACGTTTCTCATGATGTACTCTGCATATAAGTTAAATAAGCAGAGTGACAATATACAGCCTTGACATACTCCTTTTGGAAACAGTCTGTTGTTCCATGTCCAGTTCTAACTGTTGCTTCCTGACCTGCATACAGGTTTCTCAAGAGGCAGATCAGGTGGTCTGGTATTCCCATCTCTTTCAAAATTTTCCACAGTTTATTGTGATCCACACAGTCGAAGGATTTGGCATAGTCAATAATGCAGAAACAGATGTTTTTCTGGAACTCTCTTGAGATGAGTGCAATTGTGCGGTAGTTTGAGCATTCTTTGGGATTGCCTTTCTTTGGGATTGGAATGAAAACTGACGTTTTCCAGTCCTGTGGCCACTGCTGAGTTTTCCAAATTTGCTGGCTTATTGAGTGCAGCACTTTCACAGCATCATCTTTCAGGATTTGAAATAGCTCAGCTAGAATTCCATCACTTCACTAGCTTTGTTCATAGTGATGCTTTCTAAGGCCCACTTGACTTCACTTTCCAGGATGTCTGGCTCTAACTGAGTGATCACACCATCGTGATTATCTGGGTCATGAAGATCTTTTTTGTACAGTTCTTCCATATATTCTTGCCATCTCTTCTTAATATCTTCTGCTTCTGCTAGATCCATACCATTTCTGCCCTTTGTCAAGCCCATCTTTGCATGAAATGTTCCCTTGGTATCTCTAATTTTTTGAAGAGATCTCTAGTCTTTCCCATTCTGTTGTTTTCCTCTATTTCTTTGCATTGATCACTGAGGAAGGCTTTCTTTTCTCTCCTTGCTATTCTTTGGAACTCTGCATTCAAATTGGAGTATCTTTCCTTTTCTCCTTTTCTTTTCACTTCTCTTCTTTCCACAGCTATTTGTAAGGCCACCTCAGACAGCCATTTTGCTTTTTTGCATTTCTTTTCCATGGGGATGGTCTTAATCCCTGTCTCTTGTACAGTATCATGAACCTCCGTCCATAGCTCATCAGACACTCTATCAGATCTAGTCTCTTAAATCTATTTCTCACTTCCACTTTATAGTCATAAGGGATTTGATTTAGGTCATACCCAAATAGTCTAATGGTTTTCCCTACTGAGTGAGGTGGTAAGCCTGTCTGCTGATGATTGGATTTATTGTTTATCTGTTTTGTTTGTTGTTTAGATGAGGGATCCTGCACAGGGTGCTACTGGTAGTTGGGTGATGCCGGGTCTTGATTCAAGTGGTTTCATTTGTGTGCATTCTCACTGTTTGATACTCCCTAGTGTTAATTCTCTGGTAGTCCAGGGTCTTAGAATCAGTGCTCCCACTCCAAAGGCTCCTGGCTTGATCTCTGGTCAGGAATGAAGATTCTACAAGTGGTTTGTTATGGCATTAAATGAGATTAAAACAAATATCCAAAATAAGAAACCAGAGATGAACCCCAGACAAATGCCAGTTAGAAAATCAGGCAAATAATAATTAAAGTAATGGAATATATATATATACCTATACACCAATGAGTAAAGTCAAAAACGTCCAACAAAAATAAAGTACAATAGACTGACAAGGCAAACAAAGGAAATCGAAAATTATATTTGCCAGTTAAGAACAAAACTAACTAAAATATAAACTGGAAAACAAAACTAAAGCAAGGTGACAATTGGGAAATAAAGCAATGAAAATAAACCTAACACATATGTTGACAGGAAAAGAGAGAAAAAAAGAAAGAAAGAATAGATATGCAAAGTTAAAATAGAGGTAGATGAAGAAGATCTATATAATTAAAGAACAACTGTCAAGGGAAAAGAACAGTAGGAAAGGCAAACAAAGGAATAAATGTAGAAAAAAATATAATCAGTTTTTAAAAATTAAAACTATTTTTAAAAAAAGAAAACAAAAAAGAAGCAGAAAGAAAAAAAAGGGGGGGCGGTACTCCACAGAGCTACAAAAGCCCAGCAAAGAGGCAGAGGTTTATAACAGCAATAAAAACTATTACTGAATATACACATATATACCCATAAGCAAAATCAAAGCAATCCAACAAAAATAAAGTACAATAAACTGACACAGCAAATGAAACCAAAAAGTATATCTAGCAGAAAAAAGCTAACTAACGCACAAATTGGAAAACAAAACTAATGCAAGGTGCCAACTGGGTAACAAGGCAATGAAAATAAAACTAACAAATATTTTGAGAGGAAAGTAGAGAAAGAAAAGAAAAAAAGGGGACGAGCTAAGGTGGCAGAGGAATAGGATGGGGAGACCACTTTCTCCCCTACAAATTCATCAAAAGAACATTTGAACGCTGAGCAAACTTCACAAAACAACTTCTGACCACTAGCAGAAGACATCAGGCACCCAGAAAAGCAGCCCATCGTCTTCGAAAGGACATAGGACAAAATATAAAAGATTAAAAGAGAGACAAAAGAGCTAGGGACAGAGACCCATCCCAGGAAGGGAGTTGTAATCGAGGAAGTTTCCGAACACCAGGAAACCCTCGCACTGGCGGGTCTCAGGGAACTTTCTGAATCTTGGAGGGTAACCTAACTGGGAGGAAAAATAAATAAAACCCACAGATTACATGCCTAAAAGCAACTCCCAGCAGAAAAGTACCCCAGACGCCCGCATCTGCCACCAGCAAGTGAGGGCGGAACGGAGAGGGGCGGGACGCATTGCTTAGGGTAAGGACTGGGCCTGAATGCCCTGAGGGCAATCAGAGGGAGCTAACCTGAGATAGCAACTTAAACTGTGGGATAGCAAGAGAGAGAGAGAAAATTAACCCGCCCGAACACACTGTTGGCCATTCGCAGAACAAAGGGACTGAGCAATCCCAGACAAGAGCTAGCCAGCTGCGAACTGGCTCACCCCCCGCCAGAGGCAGGAGGCAGGGGAGAGGGGAAAGGGGCAAACTCGGCCCCGGAGACGGCACCCCCTACCAAACTGCAAAGAGGCTCCCAGTTTCTAACCAAAGACTTCCTGAGATTCTGGATGGTCGACATCTGCCGGGAGGGTCGCAGCTAGAGGCCAGCTCCCGAGAACAGACACAAGACGCATGCACCCGACTGGCGTGTGCGGAAAATGAGGCTGGGACCGCGGAGGGGAGAAGGTGCACCACACCTAGGGAGAGCTCCTGGCTGCCTGAGCTGCTTGGGCCAGAAAAGGCACAAAATGCAGGCCCAATCTAGTCCACATTTTTGTGGAATACCCGAAAACTGGAACCACACGCCACATAGGGCCTGCTCCATATAGAGCAGCTGGGAGCCTGAGCAGTGTAGGCGGAGAAAGCACACACCTGTGAGTGGGGGCAAACCCAGTGTAGCCGGAACACTCCAAGTTCTCCCCACGCAGGCCAGTGACATTTGTCTGCAGCGCCCCTCCCTCCCCGCAGCACGACTGAACAAGTGAACCTAAACAAGAGACCACCTCCACCCGCCTGTGTCAGGGTGGAAATTAGACACTGAAGAGACCGGCAAACAGAAGCAAAATAAACAAAGGGAACCACTTCAGAAGTGACCTGTGCAACAGACTAAAATCCCTGTAGGTAACACCGACTACACTAGAAGGGACCTATAGATATCAAGAAGTGTAAGCTGCAACAGGGAGCTATCTGAAACTGAAATGAACCCTCACTGATGGCAACAGCTCCAGAGAAATTCCTAGATATATTTTTACTTTTTTTTTCTTTTTTAAATTATCTTTTTCTTTTTTTATTTTTTCTTTTATTTTCTTTTAAAATTCCCTATTACTCCTCCATTACTCCTTAACAATCATTTTCATATAATTTTACTATTTTTTAATTAGAAAAAAAAATTTATTTTTATTCTCTTATTTTCTTTTAAACTCTTCTTTTACTCCTCTATTACTGCTTAATTTTCATTTTCATTTCACTATAACCTTGCAAAAAAAAAAAAAAAAAGAAGAGGCCATATTTTTAAACCGAATTTAATATATATTTCTAATTTTTTGTGTGTTTTTGTTTTTGTTTTAAATATTGTATTTTTAAGAGTCTAACCTCTACTCTAGATTTTTAATCTTTGTTTTTCAGTATGTGATATCAATATTGGACATTTAAGAATCCAATATTCAGTACCCATTTTTACTCAGGAGTGTGTTGATCACTCTCTCCCACTTTTGACTCTCCATTTTCTCCCTCAGATCACCTCTATTTCCTCCCTCCCCCTTCTCTTCCCAATCCAATTCTGTGAATCTCTGTGGCAGTTCAGGGCTACGGAAAACACTTTGGAAACAGAGAACTGCGTAGATCAGTCTCTCTCCTCTTCAGTCCCCCTTTTTCTCCTCCTGCTCATCTCTATCTCTCTCCTCTTTTTCATGTAATTCTGTGAACCTCTCTGGGTATCCCTCACAGTGGAGAATCTTTTCACCATTAACCTAGAAGTTTTATTATCAGAGCTGTATACTTGGAGAAGTCTTGAGGCTACTGTAAGAATAAGACTGAAATCCAGAGGCAGGAGACTTAAGCCCAAAACCTGAGAACACCAGAAAACTCCTGACTACAGGGAACAATAAGTAATAAGAGACCATCCAAAAGCCTCCATACCTACACTGAAACCAAGCACCACCCAAGAGCCAGTAAGTTTCAGAGCAAGACATACGATGCAAATTCTCCAGCAATGCAGGAAGATGGATTTGAGCGTCAATATACATGCTGCCCAAAGTCACACCTAAGACATAGACCCATCTCAAAACTCACTACTTGACACTCCATTGTACTCCAGAGAGAAGAAATCCAGTTCCATGCACCAGAACACCGACAAAAGCTTCCCTAACCAGGAAACCTTAACAAGCCAATCATCCAACCTCACCCAGTGGGTGAAATGTCCACAATAAAAAGGAACCACAGACCTCCAGAATACAGAAAGCCCACTCCAGACACAGCAACCTAAACAAGATGAAAAGCCAGAGAAACATCCAACAGGTAAAAGAAAATGAAAACTGCGCACCAAGTCAACCAAAAGAGGAGAATATAGGAAATCTACCTGAAAAAGAATTTAGAATAATGATAATAAAAATGATCCAAAATCTTGAAAACAAAATGGAGTTACAGATAAATCTCCTGGAGACAAAGATTGAGAAGATGAAAGAAATGTTTAATAAAGACCTAGAAGAAATAAAAAAGAGTCACTTACAAATGAATAATACAATAAGTGAGATAAAAAACACTCTGGAGGAAACCAAGAGTAGAATAACAGAGACAGAAGATAGGATAAGTGAGGTAGAAGATAAAATGGTGGAAATAAATGAAGCAGAGAGGAAAAAAGAAAGAAAAATCAAAAGAAATGAGGACAATTGCAGGGACCTCTGGGACAATGTGAAACACCCCAACATTCAAATCATAGGAGTTCCAGAAGAAGAAGACAAAAAGAAAGGCCATGAGAAAATACTCGAGGAGATAATAGCTGAAAACTTCCCTAAAATGGGGAAGGAAATAGCCACCCAAGTCCAAGAAACCCAGAGAGTCCCAAACAGGATAAACCCAAGGCAAAACACTCCAAGACACATATTAATCAAATTAACAAAGGTCAAACACAAAGAACAAATATTAAAAGCAGCAAGGGAGAAACAACAAATAACACACAAAGTGATTCCCATAAGGATAACAGCTGATCGTTCAATAGAAACCCTTCAGGCCAGAAAAGAATGGCAGGACACACTTAAAGTATGAAGAAGAATGACCTACAACCTAGATTACTGTACCCAGCAAGGATCTCATTCAGATATGAAGGAGAATTCAAAAGCTTTACAGACAAGCAAAAGCTGAGAGAATTCAACACCACCAAACCAGCTCTTCAACAAATGCTAAAGGATCTTCTCTAGACAGGAAACACAGAAAGGTTGTATAAACGTGAACCAAAACAACAAAATAAATGGCAACGGGACCTTACCTATCAATAATTACCCTAAATGTAAATGGTTTGAATGCCCCAACCAAAAGACAAAGACTGGCTGAATGGATACAAAAACAAGACCCCTATATATGCTGTCTACAAGAGACCCACCTCAAAACAAGGGACACATACAGAGTAAAAGTGAAGAGCTGGAAAAAAAAATATTTCACGAGAACGGAGACAAAAAGAAAGCAGGAGTCGCAATACTCATATCAGATAAAATAGACTTTCAAATAAAGGATGTGAAAAGAGACAAAGAAGGACACTACATAATGATCAAAGGATCAATCCAAGAAGAAGATATAGCAATTATAAATATATATGCACTCAACATAGGAGCACCACAATATGTAAGGAAAACGCTAACAAGTATGAAAGAGGAAATTAATAGTAACACAATAATACTGGGAGACTTTAATACCCCACTCACAACTATGGATAGGTCAACTAAACAGAAAATTAACAAGGAAACACAAACTTTAAATGACATAATGGACCGGCTAGACTTAATTGATATCTATAGGACATTTCACCCCAAAACAAACAATTTCATCTTTTTCTCAAGCGCACATGGAACTTTCTCCAGAATAGATCACATCCTGGGCCATAAAACTAGTTTTGGTAAATTCAAAAAAATTTAAATCATTCCAGTTATCCTTTCTGACCACAGTGCAATAATATTAGATCTCAATTACAGGGAAAAACAGTATTAAAAATTCAAACATATGGAAGCTAAATAACATGCTTCTGAATAACCAACAAATCATAGAAGAAATCAAAAAAGAAATCAAAATATGTATAGACACGAATGAGAATGAAAACACAACAACCCAAAACCTATGGGACACTGTAAAAGCAGTGCTAAGGGGAAGGTTCATAGCATTACAGGCTTACCTCAAGAAACAAGAAAAAAGTCAAATAAACAACCTAACTCTACACCGAAAGCAACTAGAGAAGGAAGAAATGAAGAACCCCAGGACTAGTAGAAGGAAAGAAATCTTAAAAATTAAGGCAGAAATAAATGCAAAAGAAACTAAAGAGACTATAGCAAAAATCAACAAAGCTAAAAGCTGTTTTTTTGAAAAAATAAACAAAATTGACAAACCATTAGCAAGACTCATTAACAAACAAAGGGAGAAGAACCAAATTAACAAAATTAGAAATGAAAATGGAGAGATCACAACAAACAACACTGAAATACAAAGGATCATAAGAGACTACTACCAGCAGCTCTATGCCAATAAAATGGACAACTTGGAAGAAACGGACAAATTCTTAGAAAAGTATAACTTTCCAAAACTGAACCAGGAAGAAGTAGAAGATCTTAACAGACCCATCACAAGCAAGGAAATCGAAACAGCAATCAGAAATCTTCCAGCAAACAAAAGCCCAGGACCAGATGGCTTCACAGCTGAATTCTACCAAAAATTTAGAGAAGAGCTAACACCTATCTTACTCAAACTCTTCCAGAAAATTGCAGAAGAAGGTAAACTTCCAAACTCATTCTATGAGGCCACCATCACCTTAATTCCAAAACCAGAAAAAGATGCCACAAAAAAAGAAACCTGCAGGCCAATATCACTGATGAACATAAATGCAAAAATCCTTGACAAAATTCTAGCAAACAGAATCCAACAACATATTTAAAAAATCATGCATCATAACCAAGTGGGCCTTATCCCAGAAATGCAAGGATTCTTTAATATCCACAAATCAATCAATGGAATACACCACAGTAACAAATTGAAAGATTAAAACCATATGATTATCTCAATAGATGCAGAGAAAGCCTTTGACAAAATTCAACATCCATTTATGATTAAAACTCTCCAGAAAGCAGGAATAGAAGGAACATACCTCAACATAATAAAAGCTATATATGACAAACCCACAGCAAGCATTACCCTCAATGGTGAATAATTGAAAGCATTTCCCTTAAAGTCAGGAACAAGACAAGGGTGCCCACTCTCACCACTACTATTCAACATAGTTTTGGAAGTTTTGGCCACAGCTATCAGAGGAGAAAAAGAAGTAAAAGAAATCCAGATGGGAAAAGAAGAAGTGAAACTCTCTCTGTTTGCAGCTGACACGATCCTTTACATAGAAAACCGAAAAGACTCTACCAGAAAATTACTAGAGCTAATCAACACATATAGAAAAGTTGCAGGATATAAAATTAACACACAGAAATCCCTTGCATTCCTATACACTATCAATGAGAAAACAGGAAGAGAAATAAAGGAAACAATACCATTCACCATTGCAAAAAAAAGAATAAAATATTTAGGAATATATCTACCTAAAGAAACAAAAGACCTATACATAGAAAACTATAAAACACTGATGAAATAAATAAAAGAGGACACACACAGATGGTGAAATATACCATGTTCATGGATTGGAAGAATCGATATTATCAAAATGACTATACTACCCAAAGCAATCTATAGATTCAAAGCAATCCCTATCAAGCTACCAATGGTATTTTTCACACAACTAGAACAAATAATTTCACAATTTGTATGGAAATACAAAAAACATTGAATAGCCAAAGTAATACTGAGAAAGAAGAATGGAACTGAAGGAATCAACCTGCCTGACTTCAGAATATACTATAAAGCCACAGTCATCAAGACAGTATGGTACTGGCACAATGACAGAAATATAGATCAATGGAACAGAATAGAAAGCCCATAGATAAATCCACGAACCTATGGACAGCTTATCTTCAACAAAAGAGGCAAGGATATACAATGGAAAAAAAGACAACCTCTGTAACAAGTGGTGCTGGGAAAACTGGTCAACCACTTGTAGAAGAATGAAACTAGAACACTTTCTAACACCATACACAAAAATAAACTCAAAATGGATTAAAGATCTAAATGTAAGACCAGAAACTATAAAACTCCTAGAGGAGAACATAGGCAAAACACTCTCTGACATAAATCACAGCAGGATCCTCTATGACCCACCTCTCAGAATATTGGAAATAAAAGCAAAAATAAACAAATGGGACCTAATGACACTTAAAAGCTTTTGCACAACAAAGGAAACTATAAGTAAGGTGATAAGACAGCCCTCAGATTGGGAGAAAATAATAGCAAATGAAGCAACAAAGGATTAATCTCAAAAATATACAAGCAACTCCTGCAGCCCAATTCCAGAAAAATAAATGACCCAATCAAAAAATGGGCCAAAGAACTAAACAGACATTTCTCCAAAGAAGACACACAGATGGCTAACAAACACATGAAAAGATGTTCAACATCACTCATTATCAGAGAAATGCAAATCAAAACCACAATGAGGTACCATTACACGCCAGCCAGGATGGCTGCTATCCAAAAGTCTACAAGCAATAAATGCTGGAGAGGGTGTGGAGAAAAGGGAACCCTCTTACACTGTTGGTGGGAAAGCAAACTAATACAGCCGCTATGGAGAACAGTGTGGAGATTTCTTAAAAAAAAACTGGAAATAGAACTGCCATATGACCCAGCATTCCCACTCCTGGGCATACACACCCAGGAAACCAGATCTGAAAGAGACACATGTACCCCAATATTCATTGCAGCACTGTTTATAATAGCCAGAACATGGAAGCAACCTAGATGCCCATCAGCAGACGAATGGATAAGGAGGCTGTGGTACATATACACTATGGAATATTATTCAGCCATTAAAAAGAATTCATTTCAATCAGTTCTAATGAGATGGATGAAGCTGGAGCCCCTTATACAGAGTGAAGTAAGCCAGAAAGATAAAGACCAATACAGTATACTAACGCATGTATATGGAATTTAGAAAGATGGTAATGATAACCCTATATGCAAAACAGAAAAATAGACATAGATGTACAGAACAGACTTTTGGACTCTGCAGGAGAAGGCGAGGGTGGGATGTTTCGAGAAAACAGCATCAAAACATGTATATTATTAAGGATGAAACAGATCACCAGCCCAGGTTGGATGCATGAGACAAGTGTTCAGGCCTGGTGCACTGGGATGACCCAGAGGGATCAGGTAGAGAGGGAGTTTGGAGGGGGGGATCGGGATGGGGAATACATGTAAGTCCATGGCTGATTCATGTCAATGTATGGCAAAACCCACTACAATATTGTAAAGTAGTTAGCCTCCAACTAATAAAAATAAATGGAAAAATAATAATAAAAAAGAGAAGAAAAAAAAAAAAAAGAGAGAAGGAAAAAAGGATAGATATATAAAGTTAATTAGAGGTAGATAAATAAAATTATGTGTGTGTGTGTGTGTGTGTGTTAAAGATTAGCTGCAAGGCATAAAGAACAGTAGGGACAACAGACAAAGGAAAAAATGTAGAAAAAATAATAATGTGTCTAAAAAATTAAGGTTAAAAAAAGAGAAAAGAAAAAAGGAGGGGGTGGAGGAAACTCCACAGAACTGCAAAAGCCCAACGTAGAGGCAGAGGTTTATAACAACAGTAAAAAATGAGACTGAGGGGAAAAAAATTTTTTTTTAAATGCTTAAAAGCTTATTTGGATTTCTGAGTGCCAATAAAATTGACAACCACAACAGTGAAAGTGAAAGTGACTCAGTTGTGTCTGACTCTTTGTGACCCCATGAACTGTATAGCCTGTGGAATTCTCCAGACCAGAATCCTGGAATGGGTAGCCTTTCCCTTCTGCAGAGGATCTTCCCAAACCAGTGATTGAACCCATGTCTCCTGCATTGCAGGTAGATTCTTTACCAGCTGAGCCACAAGGGAAGCCCAAGAATACTGGAGTGGGTAGCCTACCCCTTCTCCAGCATATCTTCCAGACCCAGGATTCAAACCAGGGTCTCCTGCATTGCAGGCGGATTCTTTACCATCTGATCTATGATGGAAGCCCAACTACGACAGAGGGGGAAAGAAATGAAAAGAAAAAACTATGCAAAAGAATCTACAGAACCAATCAAAAAATAAGAACAATAAGTGTTTTTCTTGAGTCACTGCTGTCAGAGTCCTTTCCCTCGCTGGGAGTCACAGTCCACCTCACCTCCCTAGGATGCCCTCCAACACTGTGCTGATCTCTGGACCTGCTGTGGGGGCAGCTCAGATTCTAATCTGGTCCTACTCCTGTGTGTTCTTGCCTCCAATGCCCAGAGCTATCAGGACTAGTGCATTTTCTTTTGTGGGAGCTCTCAATGTCCTTTTATATACTCCATGGACACGGAGTCTGCCTAGTTGATCAGGTGGATTTTTTCTGAAGTTTGTACAGCTGGTGGGAAGGTTTTGGATCTTCTTTCTTAGCCACAATGTCCCTGGGTTTCAACTGTGGTTTTATTTCCACAATGTGGGTTGTGGAATGGGGTGTGCTCCTGAGGCTGCCCTGGAGGACTTGGGTTTTCCCCTGTGAGGGCCAGGTGCGGAGGTGGCGCAGCTGCTTGGGTCACAGGGGATGTGACAGCACCAGATACTCAGGGAGGTTGGCGGTTAGGGCAGCAGGAAATATAGTGCTCTAGAAGGATATGGCAACCAGTATTGGCCAGTACTCTCTAGCTCCAGTACTCTTGCCTGGAGAACCTCCCCCTCCCAACAGAGAATTCTAGCAGGCCACAGCCTACTGGGTCACAAAAAGTTGGAGATGAGAAGCTACCATGAGCACACAGACACAAGACTTTTTTTTGCCTGTGGCAGCTCTGCCCCAATGAGAGTTGATGGTGAATGTGGCACAGCTGCTTGGCTTGTGGGGGCCCTGGTGGCTCCAAGTGTCCAGGGACACTGACTTCCTCCACTGCAGGAGTTATGGCCCTCTCAGAATCTTTTTTCGAGCCTCTTGTAGCTGGTTGTCAGAAGGCCTCTTTGGCCAGTCTTTCTCCATAGTTCCACCCATTCAGGCACTTAGAGTGCTCCCTTGCCTGGGGTCCTTTTCTGTTGTTCGGTGCACCAGGCACATAGAGGGCGCCCCTGGGTGGGGTCCTACCCTGTAGTTCAGTGGTCCTGCGTTTGATATGCCAGCCTCTCTATTGTTCAGCTGCCGATGCTGGCGTGTGGGGGGAGAGAGGCCATGGTGATGGCTCCACCCCCTATGTGTGACTCAGCAGTATCGCCTTCCTTCCACGGATGCCTGGCTTTCCTCACCAGCATTTCCCACCACGATCTCCTCCCTCACATCCCCTTGATCCATCTCTCCACAGTCAACAGCAGCCCTCACCCTTAGATTGCTTCACAATCCCTTAACTCCAGCTCCCAGCCACTGCACCTTCCAGGGGACCTGTGTCCCTCTCTGAGGTATGTATGACTGTGGCAAAGACTGTCTGGTTATCATTCCATTTAGGCTCCCACAGATCAGCTGTTTTACTCTCAACCTTAAATGTTTCTCTTCTGACTCAGACAATTTCCCTGATGTGGGGATAAGACCCCTACTTCAGTTCCCCAACCCACTGAGGGCAAGTCCATTCCTACTAACACTCCTGCTTTACCCCCTAGTTCCTTTGTCCTACCGAGTTTTGCATGGTTCTGTATATTCTTTTCCACTTGTCAGGTACTCCTGTGCACTCTCAGCTGGTGTTATGCATGCACTTCTGTGTCTGAAGGTATATTCCTGATGTATCTGTGGACAGAGATGCTCTCCATGTCCACCTACTCCTATGCCATCTTGTTCTCCCTACAATTTAAAAAAAAAAAAAAAAACTGTTTTGGAGACAATCAGGAAAAAATCACCATGTTCTCCTACTTAAACTACTGCAAAAACTCCAAACCGGTACCCCAGTCTCAACTTGCACCCTACCTCAAATTGTCCAGCCAGCAACACAATCTTTTTAAAATATAGTTCACATAATGATCCCTCTCCTTTTTAACACTCTTCAAAAGCTTACAAGTATACTTAGAATCAACTTCAAAGTTCTTAGCCTGTTCTGCAAAGCCCTGTGTTGTCTATCAAGGGACAAATCTCCAGTAGTACTTTGTGTCAACTCCCCTTGCTCACGATGGCTACTTGACAGTTGCTAAACCAAAGCAAGTTCAAAGCAACCTCACCATCTTCCCAATCACTATTCCCTGGGCCTGAAATAGTTTCCTACAGCTTTTACTATAGGAGGATTTTTTTTTTCTTTGTTAAACATCCATTCAATAATCCCCTTCTTAACAAAGATCTTAATGAAATCCATCTAACTTCTAACAGTATTTTCTCCTTTCATTAGACTTATTTTCTCTATGGTACCCTTTACAGTAGTACTTACATTATTTTTCTTTTTGCTTGTTAAGTGTATACCTCTGGTAGACTCTGTAGGGATGGAATCATACCTATGAAATTGTGGAATTACAATTTATTTCTGGCACTTAGTGCAGGTCTATAATGTGTTCAGGGCTTCCCTGGTGGCCCAGTGGTAAAGAATCTACCTGCAATGCAGGAGACCCAGTTCTATCCCTAAGTCAAGAAAAGTCCCTGGAGGAGGAAATGGCAACCCACTCCATTATTCTTTCCTGGAGTATCCCACAGACAGAGGAGCCTGGAGGGCTACAGTCCATAGGGTCGCAGAGAGTCTGACATGACTGAAATGACTGAGCAAGCAAGAATGTGTTCAATGAATATTTTTCAGAACTTCATGCATATTTGTTGACTAAATAAATTATTTCCAAGTGGCCTCTCATCCAGAATGGCGGGGTTCACTCTGGTGACATGCTCTGTATTAGATGTTCCTTTCCCTTTTTCTCTTTTGCTTAAGCAAAGGAAGCTTCTAGAGGAGAGTCTGAGCCCTTGATCCTCCATAACTGCTCACTTATAAGTAAATGAGGGCTTCCCTGGTGGCTCAGCCAGTAAAGAATCTGCCTGCAATACAGGAGACCTGGGTTCAATCCCTGCATTGGGAAGATCCCCTGGAGAAGGAAACAGCTATCCACTCCAGTATTCTGGCCTGGAGAACTCCATGGAGTGTATAGTCCATGGGGTTGCAAAGAGTCAGACACAACTGAGCGACTTTCAAATAAATTATATCAGTTGCTGATAACAATAGATTTGAGTTCACACATTGGCACATTAGCAGTCATGTTTCTAGACCACATCACTAGATCTACAAACATTCGAAATGTTTTGTCCTTAACACAAGAAGAACCAAGTAAGAGGGTAAGTGAGCATCCATTCACAGTCTCTGCTAATTGAAAGTAACCTAAAATGTATGTATGTCAGGAGATCACACTGACTTCTGTGTAAAGTATCATTCATGAAGAACTACTTCTCTATATGTACTAATTTTATTTTTACTGCAAATGTCCCGGTGGCACAGTGGTAAAGAATCCTCCTGCCAGTGGAGGAGACACAAGAGAAGTGGGTTTGATCCCTAGGTTAGGAGGATTCCCCTGGAGTAGGAAGTGGCAACCCACTCCAGTACTCTTGCCTGGAAAAGTCCATGGACAGAGGAGCCTAGCAGGCTCCATGCAGTCGCAAAGAGTTAGACACGACTGAGCAACCGAGCACAAGCACACACACATGATGGAAATGGTGACCTTCAAATGTCTTTGTTTCTTCATTAAAAACAGGACCTTTTGGTAGTTTGCACCAGAGAGAGCTGATGTTGCTAGTTTGCTTTTCTCTCAGAGGTGATCACCACTTACAGACATATCCTATAGCTTTACACACACACAAATCCTTTGCTATCATGTTGAAAAAAGACTGGTTAGGCTATTATTTGAAGAAAGCACTTACGAAATGCGTGAGAGAGCTGAAATAGCTCAGTTGGGAGAGCATTCAGTTCAGTTAAGTTCAGGCGCTCAGTCGTGTCCGACTCTTTGCGATCCCATGGACTGAAGCAAGCCAGGCTTTTCTGTCCATCACGAACTCCCAGAGCTTTCTCAAACTCATGTCCATTGAGTCAGTGATGCCATCCAACCATCTCATCCTCTGGCGCCCCCTTCTCCTCCCGTCTTCCATCTTTCCCAACATCAGGATCTTTTCAAATAAGTCACTTCTTCGAATCAGGTAGTCAAACTATTAGAGTTTCAGCTTCAGCATCAGTCCTTCCAATGAACATTCGGGACTGATTTCCTTTAGGATGGACTGGTTGGATCTCTGTACAGTCTAAGGGACTCTCAAGAGTCTTCTCCAACACCACAGTTCAAAAGCATCAATTCTTCAGTGCTCAGCTTTCCTTATAGTCCAACTCTCACACCCATGTATGACAACTGGAAAAACCATAGCTTTGACTAGATGGACCTTTGTCAGCAAAGTAATGTCTCTGCTTTTTAATATGCTGTCTAGGTTGGTCATAACTTTTCTTGCAAGGAGCAAGTGTCTTAATTTCATGGCTGCAGTGATCATCTGCAGTGATTTTGGAGCCCCCCAAAATAAAGTCTGTCCTGTTTCCACTGGTTCCCAATCTATTTACAATGAAGTGATGGGACCAGGTGCCATGATAAGCATTAGACTGAAGAAATGTGTGAGAGCATTGTTATATAAATATAGTATGCACACAACAATTTTCTTTAAATTTTAGGCTGCTTGGCTTAAAATTTTGTCAAATCTACAGTTTCTAATAAGTAGTTTCAATTCATTGAACCTTGAGAATAGCTTCACACATAGCACACACTCTTCATCCTATCAGTAAACATTTATTGAGCTCCCATTATTTAGTACAAGAAAAATAGCATTGATCCTTATTATTCATGAATTTCATATTTGGAAATTCATCTATTCCATAAAATTCATTTTTAATCCCAATATAAATGCTGGTGGCATTTTCATAGACATCAATCAACATGTGCAGAGTGGTGAAAAGTGTGAGTCACCTGATGTATGTGTACACTTCAGCTGAAGGCTGACAAGGTTACCGTCTGCCTTCTTGTTTCAGTTCTCATGATATAAAAACAAGTGTGTTTGGGGGGGGGGGTCTATTTAGTGCCACAGTTTTTGCATTTTTGGCTTTTTGTTTGTGATTTCACTGTTTAAATTGGTCCACAAACATAGCGTGAACATGCTGTCAAATGTCCCTAAGTACAAGCAGGTCATTTGTTGGATAAGCTTTGTTTAGATGTGAATTAGAGCATTGATGGTCATGGGTTAATTGTTAATGTATCAACATGTCCAGAAAAAGGACAGAGGAAATTCACTGATCTGTACATAAGGCCACTCCAGAAAGTGCTAAACCAACAGCCATATTTTGTGATGAAGCTATCGAAAAGACGGAAAACTGACTAAAGTTGTCGATTCATAGGATAGTAACCACTAAAAAAGTGCAATGAACAGCATTGTTTGTTATAAGGTTGAAAGCCAAAAAATTAGTCATTTTATCCAGGATCAGAAAATGTTAAGCCCTTTCTATTCATGCTGGCTGACTTGTACATGTGACCTTTGGTGCATGTATTACCTTTGAAACATATGGAAAATGTTAAACTTGCAGGCAAGATCAATTTTACAAATAAGGAGGCTATGAAACAATTATTTAAATAACCACGAAGTCAACTAATAAAAATAAATGAAAAAAATAAATAAATAAATAACCACGAAGTGTTAGAAAAAGTTTTATATGGAAGAGCAAGTTTTTGACACTGATAAGACTGGATTGTTTTACCAGGACATTAACAAATGAATCTATATAATGCCAATGGTATTCTGGTTGAGGGAAACATGACCAGAGCCTTGCAGGACCCTAACCTTGTAATTTCCTTAGGGGCAATATGTCAGTATTTGCTAATTTGGTGTTCACAATAACTTTATAGAATATGAGAACCAGAAAGAACAAGAATCAACTGCATGTCTTACATTTGAGAAGTCACAGTCTAGTCGATGAGAGGCATGTCAGCAGATGATTATATACATGGCATCTATGAAGTACAGAATATATATGTGCTGAATGAATGAGTGAGTCAATAAAAAGGCAATGAAAGAAACATGTGAAAGATATGAGCAGTAAGAGGCACCTAACCTAGCCTGAGAACTAAACAGATAATATCCTCCTAAAGAATTTTTTGGGGGGAGCTCCAAGATCACTGCAGATGATGACTGCAGCCATGAAATTAAAAGACACTTACTCCTTAGAAGAAAAGTTATGACCAACTTAGACAGCATAATAAAATGCAGAGAAATTACTTTGCCAACAAAGGTCTGTCTAGTCAAAGCTATGGTTTTTCCAGTAGTCATATATGGACGTCAGAGTTGGACTATAAAGAAAGCTGAGCACCAAAGAATGATGAATTTATGCTTTTGAACTGTGGTGTTGCAGAACATTCTTGAGAGTCCCTTGGAATGCAAGGAGATCCAACCAATCCATCCTAAAGGAAATCAGTCCTGAATATTCATTGGAAGGACTTATGCTGAAGCTGAAACTCCAATTCTTTGGCCACCTGATGTGAATAATTGACTCATTAAAAAGACCCTGTTGCGGGGTCTTTTTAGGCAAGATTGAAGGTGGGAGGAGAAGGGGATGCCAGAGGATGAGATGGTTGGATGGCATCACCGACTAGATGGACATGAGTTTGAGTAAACTCTGGGAGTTGGTGATGGACAAGGAAGTCTGGAGTGCTGCAGTCTATGGAGTCACAAAGAGTCAGACACCACTGAATGACTGAACTGAACTGAAAGAGTTACAGACCAAAAAAAAGTTGCCTAAGAAAAAGAGTTGCATGTACAAAGGCATGGAAATAACATAACTAGAGAGTTTGAGGAATTCAAAAGAAGCCAGTATAGCTAGAAAATAGGATACCTACAGGAGAACAATAAGGGTGGAGGTAAATGAGGAACCAGGGGCCACACAAAGGAATTTAAATTGTGTACTGAAGGCAACATTTTCTTCTCTTTTCTAGTAGAACGGCATCTACTTCTATGTGGTTTTAAAATAATCCATTGATGAGCCCTTAATTTTTCATGTTGATTTGTATGTTTATATACATATACATATGGAAATTTCACTAGGAGTATAATTTAAAATACTTCAATTTATTAATTTTTTTTAATCTCAAATTGTTGTTGGCAACATATTGTTCTCTTTGGATAATTCAGAAAATAAAGAACCAATAAGAGGACAGGGATGATAAATACACCATAAAAAGTAGAAGAGAAAAATGTGTAAATAACTGTGTATGTATGTCAGGAATTACAGAACACTACTCAAATGCCCAGATGCAGAAAGATCTCTTTAAGCAGTAGAGAGCTTAACCCTGGTCCCTTGAACACTGTGCAATTTTGTCGCTGTTTGAAACTAAGTTAATAGAATGATCTTCATTGAAAACTTGGTTCAGGAGACAAGGTGGAGAGAGGGGAAAGAGAAGGGAAGGCAGGTGGAAATTTGAGGGAAAGAGACAGAAAGAGACAGAGGAAGAGAAAGTGTGTGTGCGGGGGTGCAGCACCTTATTGGGAGCTTTTTGTCTGTGGTGTCACTAGCTTGCTCCTGGAGGCAGACGTCAGTGTGGCTGACATTGCAACGAGAAACTTTACAATGTTAGACAAAGAGAAAAGGCTCTTGTCTCACATTTCTGAGAGACAAAGAAATGGAGAAGCATGTTCTCCTCTAGTGCACAAAAGGCAACGATATGTGCACACGCTATAAGGAAGTGATTGAGATTGAGAATTTGTCTTTTGGGAGAAGAGGGAGGAAAATGGCATATCCATCTTCACATGATGACAGTTCCTACAAGGAAATGACAGAGCACAAGCAGTATGCAGCCAAGTATGATTAATAATGAAAGGAAAAACCTGGAAGCTCTGAACCAATGTAAAAGCAAGACCTTTTGCATTTTCTCTTAGTCTTTGGGTTGTGCATATGTATTTAATGTTATGGTGCAAGAAATGCATTAGGCATTTGATCTTGCACCATTTAGTTCAAAGCATTTTTACGCCTGAGGCATTAGTATAGTATTTAATACTCCATTTTGGTGAAACCACAGAAGGATGCAAAGTGAGCAAGGAACGCACTTTTGAATGAGCCTTCTATATAAGGCTCATTACTGAAAACTTTGCCATGTTGTCCTAAATAACTAATAACATATATCACAACCCTCACTTTGAAACATATCTGTTTTTCTCCAGTAATTCTATAGAAAAGACCCATTTAAGCAATTCCACAAAACAGAAGAGCTTAATACAATATATACTCAAAGTGTGCTTTCTGTCAGGGGGCTTTTTTTCCTGATTAATTGCTCATTATGCTGTTGTAACAATATTCCTGAATGATTTACAACTTTTGGGGGCTTCCCTGGTGGCTCAACTAGTAAAGAACCCACCCATCAATGAAGGAGATGCAAGAGATCAGGTTTGATCCCTGGGTTAGGAAGATCACCTGGAGAAGGAAATAGCAACCAGTATTCTTGTCTGGAAAATTCTGTGGACAGAAGAACCTGGCAGGCCACAGCCCATTGGGTCGCAAAGAGTCAGACACTACTGAGCACATGCACACACACATACTACCATACTACCTTTTAACATCTTTGCTGGTATCCAGGAAAGAGTTGATTACAAGAATAGAAAAAGTCAAGAGATTAGAGCTTTGAATCACATTGAGCAAATCTCAAAAAACATTAAGGCAGGATTCACAGACCAGTCACACAAGCACATGCACAGCCCTGATAAATCTCAGTCCTTTTTTCTTCAAGAAAAATCATTTGTTCTATAAAGAGCATCACTGCTCTTTCAAACAAATCAGTAGAAACACAACCAAATGAAGCTCGCTGTAATTATTTATCAATTTTAAAGAGTAATATCAAGTAATTTTCCTCATACAATAGCAAACATTTATTGTGCATTTTTAGTGCTTTTCATACATTAGATTAATTTTCCCAACAATTCTTTGAGATAAGAGCTGTTTATTACCTCTTTTTTAGATGAGAAACCTGAAACACAAAGAGGTTAAATTTTTGCCAAGATCAAACAATATAGAAAATTTGGGCATTGATATTTAAACACACTTAGTTCCATCATCAAGTTCTAAGCTGCTAAAATACATTATTTTTTTTAATATTTTGGTCAGACTCAATACATTTTCCTCAAAAATTATGTTGCACAGTACCATCATCATCATCTTTAAAAAATAAAGATTTTTTAAAAATACAAACTTATATTTCATAATTTTAATACTTGGTATTACATTACAAACATTTTTATTCAGAAATCTTGGAAGTCTCTTGCTTTATAGTGTTTATGAAAGTATTTAATTGTGGAAAACAGAAGACTTTCTTCTAACTCTTTCATGAAGCCAAACAGAGTAGTGACACATAAACTAGGCTATATTACGGATTTTACACAAAATTCTTTATTCTATTTAACATATTTTACTATGTCTACTATCTTACTTGTGTTAATTCAAAAACACACAAGCAAGCACACAAAATTAGCACAATACCTTCTAGATGAAAAGAACTTAATGAAAATTAAATGAGATCACCAAGAAGAATGATTAGTATGATTTCATACTAAATCTAAAATTGTTAGTATATTTTATAGTACTTAATGGAAATTAAACTCAATAAAGAATCATTATTCTTCAATAATATGAATTTTTTAATTAATTAGTATAACAATCTATTGACATTTATGATACTATGTTGAAACATAAAATTAAACATAAAACCAAATCAATACAATGAAAAATGTCAGGCTGTTTGCAGAGTATTTGAAAAATGGCTTTCCAATGGAAGGCTGCTAAGATCTGTGTCCAGGCCTGATTCTGCCACTTGAGTCCCTGGACAGGCACGTCAGAGCTCTGAACATGAGATTTCAATTCATTGGTAGGTGATGTAGGTGTTTTATGGTCCCTAACAACTGTGAAATTCTACATTTCATGGATGTGTTTATGGGTAAAGTTTGAATTATAAAGAGAACACTGAACAGTTAGAGCAGCAGACCCAAAGAGAGCTTCAGGATCTGTTTCCAGATTCAGTCTAAAGAACAGCTGCTGCAAACACTTACGAAGCCATTAGAGGAGGATCTAACAGATATGGTGTTGTGAGTACTTAGGTGGTATTTACTTGTACAAGCCGGTTCACCTCACCTGATTTCTCCATTCAAAAGGTTAGTTCAGACAAATACCCTGATAGAATTGAGCTAGAATTCTTCAATTCAGTTAGAAGAGTCAAATCTGTCTAGTACAGAGACACAGCCTGAGATCTGAGAATTTCTTACAACAGATGTCCCGTTGTGTCCAAACACATTCATACAATTTAGTTTTCTTGGTTTATTGACTATAAACTTGTACTTAATCCAATAATTATATTATTTGTAATGTGCAGTAAGTAAGTGTATTTCCATGCATTTTGTGTAGGTAGTGAAGAGGTGGGGATGGTTTAGGGTTAAATAAATTACTCTGAATATTTTGCCCTTAATCTTCCTCAACTTCTGATCTTTACCTACCACTGCCCATCAACGTGGCCAAATGATACTGTCATTAAATAATTTAGTCAAATAAGCAAAAATAGGAGTCATTAACAATATAGTTTTTTGCTAAAGTGATCCGTAAATATACCTCTTTCTTCACCGTTATAAATTTACTAGCAGACTAAAGCATGTGATCTACCAACACATTTTGTAAAATATACTAACAGTCTCTGAGTTCGAGATACATTACAATGAAAATTTATTATTTTTACCTCTGTATATACATAAGGACACATAGAAAGCCAATTTTTGCCATTTGTGGGTAAGCACAAAAAGCACTGTCTTAGAATTTGATGTAAATTATTTCCCTTCTAGCTTTTTCTATTGCTTATCTGTTGGATTAACTAGATTATTTTGGCTGCAAGGGACAGAAACCCAATACAAACCAGGTTATAACAAAAAGGGAGTCATTGTTTGTGTCTTATTAGAAAGTCCAAGGCTTCCAGGCAAGGATGAGTCCTGTCTCTGCACCACTTTCCATCTTTACTCTGTTTTTTTCTCTGGTTTCTTTCTGCTGCTTCTTACCAGGCAGCTAGAAAAGAAACTGTTGGCATTCCAGCTAGAGGATCTTCACAGCATGTAGTTCAGGACAAAGATATACTCTTTCCTCCATTCTTTCATCATATGCTCGGAAAAACTCTCATTGAAATATTATTATGGCCAGGTAGATTGGATTGGCTGGCCTGGGTTGGTACTCATGAAGGAAGAGAACTAGGCATGCAAAGCAGCACATATTGTCCATCCACAGACAAAACACAAAATACTGCAGAGAAGTAAGAACAGTGGCCCCTGAGAATTAGTAGGAAGACTCATCTTCCAAAATAGGAACAATACAAGCTTGAAACACTTTATTTTTTTTTTTCATTATCTTTTTCTTTTTCATTTGTTTTTATTAGTTGGAGGCTAATTACTTCACAACATTGAATTAAATTTGAACTTTGAAATAATTATTCAAAATCACATCATTTATTTGTCTATATTCTTACCAAGGGGAAAAAGTACTTAGTTCACATAACATTCTGGTTCACATATGAATACATGTCTTCACAGGTCCATGCAGAATCAAGTTGGACTAAATGTTCTCTGATTTTGACTCATTGGTGTAAGCTACCTCACTTGGCATTTTTGCCTGTGATGAAAATCAAACCAACCAAACCTACAATTAGGATGATTGTCTCACTGGGATGTGTGGATAAGCTCATTGGTGGTTATCTAAGTAAATTAACACTGAGTGTGATTTCATTTCCCCAGAAAGTATTTTTATTTGGAGATAATTTTTGACATTCACTATGATTAATTATGGAAAACTGTAATGTTATTCCAAAAATAAAGCTCATTAAAAATATTTCTCATAAAAACTCCTCTTTAAAACTTTTAAATCAAGAAAAAATTAATGCAAGTTTTGAAATACTTACCCAGTCCTGATAACATTATCATGCTTTCCAAACAGTATATTTTTGTTTTACCTAAAACACTAAAGAAATTAATGAGGGGGGAGGTTTGTGTGTGTCTTCATGATGCAGATGAACATTTCACAAGCTTGGTTCTTCTCTTAATCTCACTATTATGTGGCCCCTTAAAGTGTAACTTTGAAGAAGTAATTTTAGACATGTTGAGCATGAAAAGGCTTTTGAAATATTTCATTTCTGAACTGAGTCAAAAATAGGCATGTTTGTTAAAAAAAAAAAAAAAAAAAGTCTCACAAAGAAGCTTGTCTGGGAAAAGTATTCTTCAAAACTGCAGACATTTCTTTCAGAAAGCCTCTGTTCCAATTCACGGAGCTTATTGTTCTGATCTCAGAACTCAGTCCCTGCAGCTTGAATTTCTTTTCAAAATCGTTTAATGACTTTTAAGAAAGTGTTTCTTGCTAACTCTTGTGAGCTTCTGGTGTCAATGTTTGTCTTTTAATTTCTGTTATTTAGTTCACTTTTGTGCTCCTGACCTTTGACAAAACAAGAGCCAGAACTATCTGGGTCTTTGTAAAATATGTGCTTATACTACACAGGACTCCTTGGTTCATGTGTGTGCCTTAGGCATTAGGTTTTTCCTAACTGAAGCTACTTGTTTTCCTTACTGAAGCTACCTACACATTCTGTTATGGTATTTGGATGAAATCAATATGTTAATTCACAAAGGTTATAAATTAAACCAATAAATTATATCTGACACACTGGAGAGAGATTAAGGAAAACAAAGTCAGTAATTTATGTTGCAGTCACTTACAGACCACTTACATTTCCACTTTTAACCACGAAAATTAAATCACATTTCAGTATTTCTATCAATTACAAGCTATTTTAGAAAACATATTGAAGAAAATAACTTTTGCCAGTGGGTCTGCCTGAACAGTTGATGATGTTGACCAATGTCATCTTTAAAAATCACAACATTTGGTCCCATCTAGAACTTAGTGATAATTTTACAGGAGCCTGTTTTTCTTAGCACATGGATGACATGCCTGTTTTAGCACAGGACGGGACAAGTTATTTTAACAGTATTTTACAGACAGTGGATGATGCCATTCCCAGCCTTGTGACCAGATTGCAGTTGGGACATCATGGCCACTAATGGAAAGCAATTCTGAATACATAAACTCCCACAGAGGGGGTGATGTGCCAGCTGAATGGAGTCTCATGCTTGTCTTCTACTTGCTTTATCTTTAGAGCAGAGTTCAGTAAACTAATTTTATTGGTTTGCTCTGAGACAAATAATTTAGAAATATAAATGCAGGTGATTGATTTGTCAATGAGATTTCCACCTCATTATTTGTAGTGAGAAATGTAATTCCACTTATATAGTAATAATTTTGTAATAAGGAATTCAAGATCTGGGCCACAGTCAGCTCCTGGTCTTATTTTTGCTGACTGTATAGAGTGTCTCCATCTTTGTCTGCAAAGAATATAATCAATCGTACTTCAGTATTGACCATCTGCTGATGTCCATGTGTAGAATTATCTCTTGTGTTGTTGGAAGAGGGTGTTTGCTATGATAAGTGTGTTCTTTTGGCAGAACTCAGTTAGCCTTTGCCCTGCTTCATTTTGTACTCCAAAGTCAAACGTGCCTGTTATTCCAGGTATTTCTTGACTTCCTGCTTTTGCATTCCACTCCCCTACAATGAAAGAGACATCATCTCTGGTGTTAGTTCTAGAAGGTCTTGTAGGTCATCATAGACCTGTTCAACTTCAGTTTCTTTGGCATTAGTGGATGGAGCATAGACTTGGATTACTGTGATATTGAATGTTTTGCCTTGGAAATGAACAGAGATCATCCTGTCATCTTTGAGATTGCACCCAAGTACTACATTTCAGACTCTTTTGTTGACTATGAGGCCTACTCCATTTTTTATAAGGGGTTTTTGCCCAAAGATGTAGATTTAATGATCACCTAAATTAAGTTTACCCATTCCAGTCTGTTTTAGTTCACTGATTCCTAAAATGTCAGTGTTCATTCATCATCTCCTGTTTGACCACTTCCAATTTACCTTGATTCATGGACCTAACATTCCAGGTCCCTATGCAATATTTTTCTTTATAGCATCGGACTTTACTTCCATCACCAGTCACATCCATACTTGGGCATTGTTTTCACTCTGGCTCCATCCCTTCATTCTTTCTGGAGTTATTTCTCCACTCTTCTCTAGTAGCATATTGGGAACCTACTGACTTGGGGAGTTCATCTTTCAGTGTCATATCTTTTTGCCTTTTCATTCTGTTCATGGGGTTCTCAAATCAAGAATACTGAAGTGGCTTGCCATTCCCTTCTCCAGTGGACTACATTTTGTCAGAACTCTCCAGAACTTTCTCCTAGATTGTTAGAAATAAGGAAAACCACTAGACCATTTAGGTATGGCTTAAATCCCTCACAATTATACAATGGAAGTAACAAATAGATTCAAGGGATTAGATCTGATAGACATAGTGTCTGAAGAACTAGGGATGGAGGTTCATGACATTGCACAGGTGGCAGTGATCAAGACCATCCCCAAGAAAAAGAAATGCAAAAAGGCAAAATGCCTGTCTGAGGAGGCCTTACAAATAGCTGAGAAAAGAAGAGAAGCTAAAGGCAAAGTAGAAAAGGAAAGATATACCCATCTGAATGCAGAGTTCCAAAAAATAGCAAGGAGAGATAAGAAAGCCTTCCTCGGTGATCAATGCAAAGAAATAGAGGAAAACAATAGAATGGGGAAGACTAAAGATCTCTTCAAGAAAATGAGAGACACCAAGGGAATATTTCATGCAAATATGGGTACAATAAAGGACAGAAACAGTATGGACCTAAACAGTAGCAGAAGAGATTAAGAAAAGGTGGCAAGAATACTCAGAAGAACTATACAAAAAGGATCTTAATGGTCCGGATAACAACAATGGTATGATCCCTCACTTAGAGCCAGACATACTGGAGTGCAAAGTCAAGTGGGACTTAGGAAGCATCACTCTGAACAAAACTAGTGGAGGTGGTGGAATTCCAGTTGAGCTATTTTAAGTTTTATGTCCTAAAAGATGATGCTGTGAAAGTGCTGCACTCAATATGCCAGCAAATTTGCAAAACTCAGCAGTGACTACAGGACTGGAAAAGATCAGTTTTCTTTCCAATCCTAAAGAAAGGCAACGCAAAAGAATGTTCAAATTATCACACCATTGCACTCATCTCACACTCTAGCAAAATAATGCTCAAAATTCTCAAGCAAGGCTACATGGACTGAGAAGTTCCGGATATTCAAGCTGGATTTAGAAAAGTCAGAGGAAAAAGAAATCAAATTGCCAACATACATTGAATCATAGAAAAGGCAGGAGAGTTCCAAAAAAAATCTACTTATGCTTTCTTGACTATGCCAAAACCTTTGACTGTGTGAATCACAAAAAAAAAAAAAAAAAAAAACCTGTGGAAAATTTTTAAAGAGATTAGAATACCAGACAATCTTACCTGCCTCCTGAGAAATCTGTATGCAGGTCAAGAAGCAACACTTAGAACCAGACATGGAAGAGAGTACTGGTTCTAAATTGGGAAAGGAGTACATCAAGGCTGTATATTGTCACCCTGCTTATTTAATTTACAGAGTACATCACACAAAATGCTGGGCTGGATGAAGCACAAGCTGGAATCAAGATTGCTGGGATAAATATCAACAACCTCAGATATGCAGATGATACCATCCTTACAGCAGAAAGTGAAGAGGCGCTAAAGCGCCTCCTGATGAAGGTGAAAGAGGAGAGTTAAAAAGCTGGATTAAAATTCAACATTCAAAAAAAACAAAGATCATGGCATCTAGTCCCATCTCTTCATGCCAAATAGATGGGGAAAGAATGGGAACAGTGGCAGACTTCACTTTCTTTGGCTCCAAAACCACTGTAGATAGTGACTGCAGCCATGAAATTAAAAGATATGTGCTCCTTGGAAAAAAAAAAAAAAACTATGACCAACCTAGACAGCATATTAAAAGGCAGAGACATTGCTCTGCTGACAAAGGTCCATCTAGTCAAAGTTATGGTTTTTCCAGTAGCCATGCATGGATGTGAGAGTTGGACCATAAAGAAAGCTGAGCACCAAAGAACTGATGCTTTTGAACTGTGGTGTTGGAGAAGACTCTTAAGAGTCCTTTGGACTGCAAGAGATTAAACAAGTCAATCCTAAAGGAAAGAAGTCCTCAATATTCTGTGGAAGGACTGATGCTGAAGCTGAAGCTCCAATGCTTTGGCCACCTGATGTGAAGAACTGACTCATTGGAAGAGACTCTAATATTGGGGAAAATCAAAGTCAGGAGGAGAAGGGAGCGACAGAGGATGAGATTGTTGGAGGCATCTCCAACTGGAAGGACGTGAATTTGAGCAATCTCTGGGAGTTGTGATGGACAGGGAAGCCTGTCATGCTGCAGTCCGGGGGGTCACAAAGAGTTGAACACAACTGAACCGAACTGAAAATATTACACACACTGTGTGTCAGGCTCTTTACTCAAGGTGGGAAATACAGCAGAGCACAGGCAGCTAAGTCCCCATTTCAGCGCCTTCCATTCCAGGTGAGGAGTTTGGAGGGAAAAGCTAGATAAACTACTGAAAAATTATTTCTGTTGTACATGTGTATGTGTATACTCACTCATATCCAACTTTTTGTGGCCCCATGGAGGAGCCTGCCAGGTTCCTCTGCCCATGGAATTTTCCAGGCAAGAATACTGGAGTAGGTTGCCATTTCCTTCTCCAGGAAATCTTCCAGACCCAGGGACTGAACCCTTGTCTCTTGCATCTCCTGCAGTGGCAGGTGGATTCTTTACCACTAGTGCCACCTGGGATAAACACTGATCTAGGAGTTTGGTTTTATTAAACAGATTATAAAGGAAATACATATGTCTGACTAAGGAAAGATGTAGACCTATGCTTCCAAAGAGCTCAGTGAAAGAGCACGTATGTGGTTAATGAAATGATTAAGATGAGAAAGCTCATTACATCACAGCATAATGATGTGTGTTTCTCTCAAGACTGCATACGTGGCACTGTACCCTTTATCCTAGAATTTTTCCTAGAATCAGAACTAAGAAAGCAAAGCAGCAGTTGGCAGAGAGAAGAGGAGAAAGAATGTCAAACATTATGTGCCAGAAAGAATAGTACTGAAAAATTGGGAACAAGGGAAGGTGTAAAGGATGATTATTGAGTTTTGAGCCAGGTCATCAGAAGTCCAGAATCACTGCAGGAGGAGGAGGGAAGAGGATGAGTTCAGTTTGGGTCATTGTGTCCTCAGGAGTCAAAACACATCCAAATGTGGATGTCCAGAAACAGCTGCAAATATTGACAATGATTAGAGCTAATTCACAGATTTGGGGTCAGTTGTGTAGAGCTTAAGTTTGAACCATGTAATCACTGAAAGGAAGCAAAACAGAGAAGCACGTAGAGCAAGTGGGCATTTTATAGAAAAATTATATCAGCTGCTGGGGGAAGAGGGCAGAGGGAGGGAGCCATGGAGCAATCTAAAAGGAGCAGAAGAGGATGAGGCCACCTGAGGTGGGTGTGTGAACTGAACGTGCTCCCCAAGTCCTAAGCCCAGTGTGACGGTTCTTGGAGGCAGGATGGGGGCACTGCTTTGGAGGATAATCAGGTCATGAGGGTGGAGTTGTCAGGAGTGGTATTTCATAGTGTGATATAGTGAGAGGTGACCGTGCTTGCCAGCTCCAGAAGACATGGCAAGAACGCAGCTGTCTACAAACCAGGACACTGACTCTGCTGGCACCTTCACCGTGGGCTTGCCAGTCTCTGAAACCACGAGAAATAAATCTCTGTTGTTTTAGTAGCCTGGTGTATGGTGTTCTAGGCTAGCAGCTATCACCAAGAGTGAAGCACCAGAAACAAAGGGAATGAAGATGAGGAAAAAGCTGCAGAGCAGTGAGTGGGGACCAGAGACAGACAGGGCTGTCATCCCTGGGTCTCAAGAACCTGTTTTGAGAGATTTGTTGGGGAGACGACAGAAAGCAAATGGATGAGGCGGCACAGGGACAGGCGGTCAGGAAGCAGTTGGTAAAGCAGATTCCTTCAAAGATGGAGCAGGTGGAGCACCAGCTTCACAGGGCAGTGAGGGCTCCTCAAAGAGGCTGCTCCTGAGTGACCCACTTAGACCTGATCGTTCCGGTGAATGACCTAATACGTCACCTTCTCACTCCTCAAAGATAACGAGTTAGCAGAATACCTTTGGTAATGCCTGGCACAGTGAAAGATGAGCACTCATTTTCTAAGACAGCAAGAAAGGGGAAGAAATTTGATGACAACACAGGAAATGTTGATATGCACAACAGCGTTTAGGGACTTAGTCAAACACTTTTTATCTTTCCAATAGCATACAGAATTGGAAAAAGGGGCAGTTGTAGACTTTGGGAAAGTAGCCTCTGTAAGGTACACTTATAACAACAAAGAACACCCCCCAGTGAACACCCCAAGGACCCCACTTCCTTGCTGAGTTCTGAAGCTAGATTGGATTGACCAGTTTGATTCATCCATCTGATGTTTCAGTGGAGAAAAAAAAAAAATTGATAACCCATGTTAAGATTTTTATATACCTTTATTCAGAAAACTAAGATCATGACATCTGGTCCCATCACTTCATGGGAAATAGATGGGGAAACAGTGGAAACAGTGTCAGACTTTATTTTGCGGGGCTCCAAAATCACTGCAGATGGTGATTGCAGCCATGAAATTAAAAGACAGTTACTCCTTGGAAAGAAAGTGATGACCAACCTAGATAGCATATTAAAAAGCAGAGACATTACTTTGCCAACAAATGTCCGTCTGGTCAAGGCTATGGTTTTTCATGAATGGATGTGAGAGTTGGACTATAAAGAAAGCTGAGCACCGAACAATTGATGCTTTTGAACTGTGGTGTTGGAGAAGACTCTTGAGAATCCCTTGGACCGCAAGGAGATCCAACCAGTCCATCCTAAAGGAGATCAGTCCTGGGTGTTCATTGGAAGGACTGATGCTGAAGCTGAAGCTCCAATATTTTGGCCACCTCATGCGAAGAGTTGACACATTGGAAAAGACCCTGATGCTGGGAGGGCTTGGGGGCAGGAGGAGAAGGGAACGACAGAGGATGAGATGGTTGGATGGCATCACTGACTCGATGGACATGAGTTTGAGTAAACTCCAGAAGTTGGTGATGGACAGGGAGGCCTGGCATGCTGCAATTCATGGGGTCACAAAGAGTCAGACACGACTGAGTGATTGAACTGAACTGAACTGATGGAGTAGAATTTTTTTTTTTCCATTTATTTTTATTTGTTGGAGGCTAATCACTTTACAATACCACAATGGGTCTTGTCATACATTGACATGAATCAGCCATGAATTTACATGTATTCCCCATGCCAATCCCCCCTCCCACATCCCTCTCTACTCAATCCCTCTGCGTCTTCCCAGTGCACCAGGTCCGAGCACTTGTAGAGAGGGAGATGGGAGGGGGATCTGCATGGGGAATACATGTAAATCCATGGCTGATTCATGTCAATGTATGACAAGACCCACTGCGGTATTGTAAAGTGATTAGCCTCCAGTAGGAGTAGAATTTTTTTAATTTTTCTTTGTATTTTTATTTTTCACATTTTTGTCTAAATGAGCATGACTTTGATAAGCAGATAAAAAAACAGTTGTTTAGAAAAGAACCTGTCTGTGGCTTTGGGTTCTGAAGACCCCTTTGATATGTTAGTATGAAAAGAAATTGTGAGACACTGACCTCCATTAATATCTCTAATCCCAGCATGCTACTAATCTGTACAGGGAACACATTTCATAGTAGTGATGTAATGTGGACCTCTTGGTATCCAATTTTTTAGAATTTGCACTCAGGAAACTGTATAAAACTGAAACATGTTTACAAAACAGATAGTAATAGAATCAACCTTCACACTCTTAAAGTTCAGGTGGAACTAGCTAGAGACATGAGCTGGCCATGAGGGCCGAGGAATGCAACTGGGGTAGGGCACTAGTATTTCAATCCAACAGAGCAGGAAGGCAAGGAATACTGAGTACATTTGATATGGAAAGAAACACAGATGTGTGTGTATAATATAATGGTGCAACAGTAACATAGGATAAGCTAATCACAAGTCACAAATATTAGAAGAAAGTAGTTTAAATTAACTAAACTCCAATTCTCTGCAGAAAATTAACAGGAAATGTTAATGTGACTAACCAAGGACAAGCATTGCAATCATCCAATGGCAGTAAAAGACTAGAAGAACTGTAAACAGCAAAACAAGCTGCTTTCTCTGAGACATGGGCCAAAGGGTGGGGAAGGATGGGTGAGGGACTGCTATCTTTTAAGTCCCTCTAATCTACTTAAACTTTTATCCTATGCCCATGCTACTTTGATAAAATATTAAACAGAGAAAAAATTAATAGCACTAGCAGATGACAGAGCTCTCTTCCTCTCCAAGAGGTTCAGAAAGCTGAGAAACTCACACTGGTACAGTCTGTGATTTTAGGATTCCAAGTCATGCATGCTAAAATCACCCTGAATTTATTTATATAAAATGTAGGGTTCCATAACCCAAAGAAGTAGATGATTCTAAGAGATTAGATGGATATGCATCCCTTTTGTTGACAAGTGCAGTACTGAGATCTATTTCCTGATTTAAGGGGAGAAAAAGCTCCAACTGACTTGTTTTTTCTCTGGGGGACAGATGTGCTGAGTGTTGCAGCTATAAAAACCGAGGGCTCTAGCACAATTAGCAGCTGACACAGACCTGCAGACTGCAATTCCCCACAGTCTCCAGTCACCACCTATTTACTTTTTGTTAGATTCCCTGGGCTTTAGTTTATTAGAGCAGGGGTTAGCTTGATGCAGTGAAATCAGATTAGAAGCAGTTCACTTCATGTGACTTTATTTTCATTAAAATTCCTTAAATAACAGATCAGTAAACAGCATTGATGACCAAGCTCCTGGATCCCATTTGGCCTGCCTTGCATGCTAGTAAATCCAGGTAACATCTTTCCAAGACTCAGTAAAAATTGGACACAATGTTTCAGCCAGGCTCCAGCATCTGCTGAAGTACTTGTGAATTTAGCTCTGATGTAAGAAACTATTATTTAAAGACTGATTTTATTGTTAACAGTCCCTGTTGAATCTCATTAGTGAATTCTTGAATGCACTGGCTTCCTCTGTTGTGTTTGCATGATGCTATATCTCTGTAAGACCCTCAGGGCTTGGTGAGGTTTCATTAAGCTGAGGGCACTAACAGATTGATCCAAGAGCAATCAGAACCAGTGGGATTTGAATTGTGACTTGAGTTGGAATGTCAGGAGGAAATGTATACTTAAGTAGATACCATTTGACCCCAAACTGAGAATTAGGAGATTAATGTTTACTATTGAAGATGAGGTGGAATATACATTATATAATATTATATAATATTACATTATATAATATACATAAATACTTTTTATATATTATGTATTTTATATATTATATATTAAATATATATATATTATATATATATATAATATATATATATATATATATATATGATAGGAGCGTCCCTGGTGGCTCAGTGGTAAAGAATCTGCCTGCAATGTAGGAGACACAAGAGATATGGGTTCAATTCCTGAGTCAGGAAGTTCCCCTGGAGAAGGAAATGGCAACCCATTCCAGTATTTTTGCCAGAGAAACTTCAGGGACAGAGGAGCATACATTCCACGGGGTCACAGACACAACTTAGTGACTAAACAACAACACATATACAATACTTACTACCAAGCTTTCCCCAGTTCCCTTCTACACACACACACTTAGCTGAAAGGTGAGGAAAAGCAGATATGTGAGCCTGCCTGCTTTACATCAGTCAGTCTTCTAACAAATAATTGTACTGGTTGTCTGCCTGATACTATCATAGGCACTGTGGAAACCTCTTTGAACCAATCATACATAAATGCCTGCTCTCATGGAGTTTACTTTCTAATGTGCTGTTCTTAGACACTCAGTCATGTCCAGCTCTTTGTGACCCTATGGACTGTAGCTTTCCAGGCTCCTCTGTCCAGGCAAGAATACTGGAGTGGGTTGCCATTCCCTCCTCCAGGGGATTTTTCCTAACCCAGGAACCAAACCCAGGTCTCCCACATTGCAGGTGAATTCTTTACTCCCCGAGCCACAGGAAAGCCCTACTTTCTAATGTAGTGCTGAGCAATATGGAAAGCTGAGGGTATGATATGGGTGTGAAGCTCATGCTGTGGGCAATTGACACTGAGATACAGGCACAGGGCCCATCAACCAAGCCATCAGTGTGTTCCTCCCCTTTCTGCTAGTAATGAAATTCATTTTACACACCAGCATTTGTTGTCACTCTAAATTTTCAAAGCATTTCGTACACATCAATACAAATTTATCTTCTCAACCTCTGTATTCTTATTCTCCCCACTATACAGTGGAGAAAAAAAGACAGAGAAGGTGTAGGTAATCAGCAACCTATGCTTTATCTTTTATGCCATGCTGTTTTCATAAATTAGCAGCAAAAGCATGAAACTTCAATCCAGAATAGAGAAACCAATCTAAGCATCAAAAGAACAAAAGTCCAGGCAGTTTATTGTAACTGCCACAATTCATGTTTTCATTTAAATTTATGAATGGAGGTGACCTTGAATAACCACAACTAGAAAAAAATGATCTCTTCATTCTTACCTAACACAGACATGACCTAACCCAGTCAGTGATTCACAGTGGCTCCCACATGACAGCTATCCTGGAACCTAGCTTCTAGGTTTGCTTAATGATCTCTTGTGCCAGAGATTCTGCACCAGCTGGTTTCCATTGTAAGGCTTTGATAATATGTCAGAATTAAAGTTAAGCAGCTACTGGCCATTTCTGGTCATAGGAGGGATATAGAATATTGGGTTGGAGTGGTATCCAAGAAATGTCATCTCAGAAAACAGCTGACCACACTCATCCTACAAGGAAAAAAAATTAAAAGGAAAATCCATCTCAATTCAAGTGACATTGTTTCCAGATCAGCAGAATCACTAATTGTTTTATGATCATGACTTTTTAAGCTTTCATAAAGCAAAGTAATAATAAAATATCCAAACCCTTTGGTCAGGTACTTTGGACGTGACTCATGATACAATGACTGGTAAATGGCTGTCTTAAGTCTGACTGACTTCATGGAGTGTATGACCCAAAGTCAGGAGCCCTGAGCTCTCATCTCATTTCTGTCTCTCAATAAGTGCAGGATGTGGATTAACAACATTGGCCCAGATGCACAGCGTACATAAGTTCATTTATTCCTTACAATAGCTCTTTGTTTTTTGTTACTACCCCTACTCCTCTGTTAAGAAAACTGAGGCTCACAGAGTTCAGATAAGCTTTGCAGCATCCCACAGCTAGTAAGAGCAGAACCAAGCTAAGAACCCAAATCACCTGACTCCACAATTCCTCATTGTTTTATTGGTCTTTATCTGTTTCACAACAAAACTGGCATAATGACACCCACCCAATCTTTCCCAGAGAGCTTCTATGAAATGAAGTGAGCTAATATTTATTTTAAAAGATGTTTTAATGTGCAAATATTTATTGAAATTTTACTTCTGTTTAGTACTAAGCTCAGTATTAATATAACAAGTGAATTATGAAGTATAAGGTACAGCCTCTATCCAATTGTAGGCTGTTATTGTCACTGTCAGTTTCTACATATTGATAATGTCATCACTCAGTAACTTCCTTATGTGTTAATTATCCAAAGCTTCCAGATTCATCCTGCACCGCTAGGAATTCATGACATCCGTGATATTACTAGGAAGTTATCACTGTCTTGGACATCAACCCTAACCCAGAAGGCTGTGATTCAGTTTCTGGACTGTCAAAATGTGATCCACATTCTCATTCTAGTTCCTGTCATGTTAATTCTCTACAAACCTCTTCCACTGTCCATCCCTTCACCTTCTGTCTTCATATAATGGAGAAAGAGTAACTTGCCTTGAAGGGTGTGCTCAGAGATGCTGCAGCTCTCAGAGAGGAGGTGTAAAACATGCTGAGCCCAACAGAGGCCCTGAGAAAGTCCTAGGTGGTGTTAATATTTAACTTTGATAATCAGTATGTCAACTTCACAGAAAATAAAACTGCAAAAGGCCTTTCCAGCAAGGCTATTACAGTCTAAAAAGAAGAAGCCAATTATTCCCTTTATACAGGTTGTCATAGCATGTGGTGAGGAGTCTTTCATTCTGTGGCATTTTTCTGGAATTATTGAAAGCTAAAGATATGATTGACTGGATTAATTCTCAATTAACACAGAATTTAAATATAAATATCTTAAAAGGTGATGGTTAAGGGGAACTTTGCTAGAATTATGTACCTCTTAACATGACCATTCTGATGGGATGATCCATGTAGTGACAAAGATACTAGAACTAAATGAAAGTAATTTATACCAAATGAAAAGAATTACAACTCCTATTTTATCCAGGCGAGTAAAATTATTCTAATTTTTTCATGGAAGAATTCTCCAATTTATCTGCTGCCCAGAGTGGGTAAAATGTGCTCACTTTCTTGTGTCTGATATTATATTTTCCTTCTTTTTATGTTACTCTTCTTGCTGATGAACAGGATGGGTGACATTTTACACCTGGAGAACATGAATAAATTGCAGAGCTGCAATTTTTCTCTAGAAACATAGTTTTTCTTCAGAGGCATTTGATAACACTGGCCAGATATTCACCCTTTTACACCCAGGGCATGTGAGTGAACATCTGCATCTTTTGTTTAATCCTCCACCCTGCTTTCTTAAGTTATTGACACCTTCATTATGCAGATGTGGGGTGGTACATGTTTACATCCCCATCACTTGATGCTTCTGTCACTTCAAGTACACATGTGGGTCATTGTGGTCTATGCCCTTAAGTCCTGCATCAACATTGCGGAGAGTATGGATGACAAAAGGAAACCGCACCTCATAGTTCTGCCAAAAGTGACAGGATTAACCAAAAGCATAGAGAGGGCCCAAACCTTTGCATATGTATCACTTATGTCCTTTGCATACGTATCACTTATGTCCTTTGCATATATATCACTTATGTCCTTTGCATACGTATCACTTATGTCCTTTGCATACGTATCACTTATGTCCTTTGCATACGTATCACTTATGTCCTTTGCATACGTATCACTTATGTCCTTTGCATACGTATCACTTATGTCCTTTGCATACGTATCACTTATGTCCTTTGCATATGCATCACTTATGTCCTTTGCGTATATATCACTTATGTCCTTTGCGTATGTATCACTTATGTCCTTTGCGTATGTATCATTTATGTCCTTTGTGTATGTATCACTTATGTCCTTTGCATATGTATCACTTATGTCTTGTTCTTACTTGTTTGGGCCAAAGAGGAAAATAAACAAAGCTAAGAAGAGAAATTCTAATGCAGGAGGTCTAATTCACTTCCTTGGCCTTAGTGCAATGAGCCATAGACTTTTCTGAAGTGACAACTGCAGCATTCAGATCATTTGAGCTTGCCTTCATAGTTTACACGTTAGAAATCTGCTCCCCAGTGAAGGCTAATGATTGCCTCTAAGGTTATATAAAGGTTATACAGGGCTGCTTTTACTGATGGCAACCCCAAAAGAGTTCTTTCAAAGTCAAAGTCAAAGCTACAGCTGTACCACTGTTCCATGCACCTTGAATTTACCATCAGGTATTTCTCAACCCCTGGTGTCAACTTTGATCTAACAGTGTATCTTATCTAAAACATTGTATAGCAATGGTCATTGCACAGAGTGCACCCCTCATGATTCAACCTACACTAACAACTTCAAGATGATTTTTGAGAATAAAAAGGCTTTTCCTTCTGTAGAGCATTTCAACAATCACTCTAAGTAATTCACTTAAAATCGATGACAATAAACTGAGTTGTGACTTCCTACAAGCCTAGTCATGGAAATCACATCATTTCACATTTGAGAACTGAATTATAATGCCAAATTAATTTTTTTTGAAGTCTAGTTAATTTACAATGTTGTGTTCATTTCAAGTATACAACAGGGATTGAAATACATGTATAGTCTCTTTAAGATTCCTTTCCATTATAGGTTATTAAAAGATATTGAGACTAGCTTCCTGTTCTATACAGTAGGTCCTTCTTGTTTATCTATTATATATAGTAGTACGTTTATATTAATCCTTAAATATGTTAACTCCTAATTTATCTCCTCCAACCCTGCTTTTTTCTTTGGTATCCATAGTTTGTTCCCTGCATCTGTGAAGGACACAATTAATTTAGAAAGGAAGGAAAAAAATTTTTTTAAAGAAGTGAATTACATTATGTTGTAATATAAAATTGTATACAATGATGTAAACTCTCCATCGCTAAGCTCAACAGTACCTGCTTTAAACATTTTTTCAATTTATCATATTTTATCACTGTGAGCCTAAAAAAATGAACTATGAATAACATCACTTGCTTGACTACTGTAGTATGCAAATTTATTGATCAGATCCCAGAAACTGAGAGTAATAATTCAGTATTTGATTTCTTTTTTTTTTTAATTTATTTTTATTAGTTGGAGGCTAATTACAATCTTGTAGTGGTTTTTGCCATACATTGACATGAATCAGCCATGGATTTACATGTATTCCCCATCCCAATCCCCCCTCCCACCTCCCTCTCTACCCGATCCCTCCGGGTCTTCCCAGTGCACCAGGCCCGAGCACTTGCCTCATGCATCCAACCTGGGCTGGTGATCTGTTTTACCATGGATAATATACATGTTTCGATGCAATTCTCTCAAAACATCCCACGCTCGCCTTCTCCCACAGAGGCCGAAAGTCTGTTCTGTACATCTGTGTCTCTTTTTCTGTTTTGCATATAGGGTTATCATTACCATCTTTCTAAATCCCATATATATGTGTTAGTATACTGTAATGGTCTTTATCATTCTGGCTTACTTCACTCTGTATAATGGGCTCCAGTTTCATCCATCTCATTACAACTGATTCAAATGAATTCTTTTTAATGGCTGAGTAATATTCTATGGTGTATATGTACCACAGCTTCCTTATCCATTCGTCTGCTGATGGGCATCTAGGTTGCTTCCATGTCCTGGCTATTATAAACTGCTGTGATGAACACTGGGGTGCACGTGCTCTTTCAGATCTGGTTTCCTTGGTGTGTATGCCCAGAAGTGGGAATGCTGGGTCATATGGCAGTTCTATTTCCAGTTTTTTAAGAAATCTCCACACTGTTCTCCATAGTGGCTGTACTAGTCTGCATTCCCACCAACAGTGTAAGAGGGTTCCCTTTTCTCCACACCCTCTCCAGCATTTATTGCTTGTAGACTTTTGGATAGCAGCCATCCAGGCTGGCGTGTAATGGTACTTCATTGTGGTTTTGATTTGCATTTCTCTGATAATGAGTGATGTTGAGCATCTTTTCATGTGTTTGTTAGCCATCTGTATGTCTTCTTTGGAGAAATGTCTGTTTAGTTCTTTGGCCCATTTTTTGATTGGGTCATTTATTTTTCTGGAATTGAGCTTCAGGAGTTGCTTGTATATTTTTGAGATTAATCCCTTGTCTGTTGCTTCATTTGCTATTATTTTCTCCCAATCTGAGGGTTGTCTTTTCACCTTGCTTATAGTTTCCTTTGTTGTGCAAAAGTTTTTAAGTTTCATTAGGTCCCATTTGTTTAGTTTTGCTTTTATTTCCAATATTCTGGGAGGTGGGTCATAGAGGATCCTGCTATGATTTATGCCAGAGAGTGTTTTGCCTATGTTCTCCTCTAGGAGTTTTATAATTTCTGGTCTTAGATTTAGATCTTTAATCCATTTTGTGTTTATTTTTGTGTATGGTGTTAGAAAGTGTTCTAGTTTCATTCTTTTACAAGTGGTTGACCAGTTTTTCCAGCACCACTTGTTAAAGAGATTGCCTTTTTTCCATTGTATATCCTTTCCTCCTTTGTCAAAGATAAGGTGTCCATAGGTTCGTGGATTCATCTATGGGCTTTCTGTTCTGTTCCATTGATCTATATTTCTGTCTTTGTGCCAGTACCATACTGTCTTGATGACTGTGGCTTTGTAGTAGAGTCTGAAGTCAGGCAGGTTGATTCCTCCAGTTCCATTCTTCTTTCTCAAGATTACTTTGGCTATTCCAGGTTTTTTGTATTTCCACACAAATTGTGAAATTATTTGTTCTAGTTCTGTGAAAAATACCGTTGGTAGCTTGATAGGGATTGCATTGAATTTATAGATTGCTTTGGGTAGTATAGCCAAATTTTGACAATATTGATTCTTCTAATCCATGAACACGGTATATTTCTCCATCTATTTGTGTCCTCTTTGATTTCTTTCATCAGTGTTTTATAGTTTTCTATGTGTAGGTCTTTTGTTTCTTTAGGTAGATATACTCCTAAGTATTTTATTCTTTTTGTTGCAATGGTGAATGGTATCGTTTCCTTAATTTCTCTTTCTGTTTTCTCATTGTTAGTGTATAGGAATGCAAGGGATTTCTGTGTGTTAATTTTATACCCTGCAACTTTACTATATGTGTTGATTAGCTCTAGTAATTTTCTGGTAGAGTCTTTAGTGTTTTCTATGTAGAGGATCATGTCATCTGCAAACAGAGAGAGTTTCACTTCTTCTTTTCCTATCTGGATTCATTTTACTTGTTTTTCTGCTCTGATTGCTGTGGCCAAAACTTCCAAAACTGTATTGAATAATAGTGGTGAGAGTGGGCACCCTTGTCTTGTTCCTGATTTTAGGGGAACTGCTTTCAATTTTTCACCATTGAGGGTAATGCTTGCTGTGGGTTTGTCATATATAGCTTTTATTATGCTGAAGTATGTTCCTTCTATTCCTGCTTTCTGGAGAGTTTTAATCATAAATGAGTGTTGAATTTTGTCAAAGGCTTTTTCTGCATCTATTGAGATAATCATATGGTTTTTATCTTTCAATTTGTTAATGTGGTGTATTCCATTGATTGATTTGTGGATATTAAAGAATCCTTGCATTCCTGAGATAAAGCCCACTTGGTCATGGTGTATGGTTTTTTTAATATGTTGTTGGATTCTGTTTGCTAGAATTTTGATAAGGATTTTTGCATCTATGTTCATCAGTGATATTGGCCTGTAGGTTTCTTTTTTTGTGGCATCTTTGTCTGGTTTTGGAATTAGGGTGATGATGGCCTCATAGAATGAGTTCGGAAGTTTACCTTCTTCTGCAATTTTCTGGAAGAGTTTGAGTAAGATAGGTGTTAGCTCTTCTCTAAATTTTTGGTAGAATTCAGCTGTGAAGCCATCTTGTCCTGGGCTTTTGTTTGCTGTAAGATTTCTGATTACAGTTTTGATTTCCTTGCTTGTGATGGGTCTGTTAAGATCTATTTCTTTCTGGTTCAGTTTTGGAAAGTTATACTTTTCTAAGAATTTGTCCATTTCTGCCAAGTTGTCCATTTTATTGGCATAGAGCTGCTGGTAGTAGTCTCTTATGATCCTTTGTATTTCAGTGTTGTCTGTTGTGATCTCTCCATTTTCATTTCTAATTTTGTTAATTTGGTTTTTCTCTCTTTGTTTCTTAAGGAGTCTTGCTAACGGTTTGTCAATTTTGTTTATTTTTTCAAAAAACCAGCTTTTAGCTTTGTTGATGTTTGCTATGGTCTCTTTAGTTTCTTTTGCATTTATTTCTGCCCTACTTTTTAAGATTTCTTTCCTTCTGCTAACCCTGGGGTTCTTCATTTCTTCCTTCTCTAGTTGCTTTAGGTGTAGAGTTAGGTTATTTATTTGACTTTTTTCTTGTTTCTTGATGTAAGCCTGTAATGCTATGAACCTTCCCCTTAGCACTGCTTTTACAGTGTCCCATAGGTTTTGGGTTGTTGTGTTTTCATTTTCTTTCGTTTCTATGCATATTTTGATTTATTTTTTTATTTCTTCTATGATTTGTTTGTTATTCAGAAGAGTGTTATTTTGCCTCCATATGTTTGAATTTTTAATAATTGTTTTCCTGTAATTGATATCTAATCTTACTGCACTGTGGTCAGAAAAGATGACTGGAATGATTTCAATTTTTTTTGAATTTACCAAGGCTAGATTCATGGCCCAGGATGTGATCTACCTGGAGAAGGTTCTGTGTGCCCTTGAGAAAAAGGTGAAGTTGATTGTTTTGGGGTGAAATGTCCTATAGATATCAATTAGGTCTAGCCGGTCCATTGTGTCATTTAAAGTTTGTGGTTCCTTGTTAATTTTCTGTTTAGTTGATCTATCCACAGTTGTGAGTGGGGTATTAAAGTCTCCCACTATTGTTATCACCTTTCTAAATTCCATATACATGTGTCAGTATGCTATAATGTTCTTTATCTTTCTGGCTTACTTCACTCTGTATAATGGGCTCCAGCTTCATCCATCTCATTAGGACTGGTTCAAATGAATTCTTTTTAACGGCTGAGTAATATTCCATGGTGTATATGTACCACAGCTTCCTTATCCATTCATCTGCTGATGGGCATCTAGGTTGCTTCCATGTCCTGGCTATTATAAACAGTGCTGCGATGAACACTGGGGTGCACGTGTCTCTTTCAGATCTGGTTTCCTCAGTGTGTATGCCCAGAAGTGGGATTGCTGGGTCATATGGCAGTTCTATGTCCAGTTTTTTAAGAAATCTCCACACTGTTTTCCATAGCGGCTGTACTAGTTTGCATTCCCACCAACAGTGTAAGAGGGTTCCCTTTTCTCCACACCCTCTCCAGCATTTATTGCTTGTAGACTTTTGGATAGCTGCCATCCTGACTGGCGTGTAATGGTACCTCATTGTGGTTTTGATTTGCATTTCTCTAATAATGAGTGATGTTGAGCATCTTTTCATGTGTTTGTTAGCCATCTGTATGTCTTCTTTGGAGAAATGTCTGTTTAGTTCTTTGGCCCATTTTTTGATTGGGTCATTTATTTTTCTGGAATTGAGCTGCAGGAGTTGCTTGTATATTTTTGAGATTAATCCTTTGTCTGTTTCTTCATTTGCTATTATTTTCTCCCAATCTGAGGGCTGTCTTTTCACCTTACTTATAGTTTCCTTTGTAGTGCAAAAGCTTTTAAGTTTCATTAGGTCCCATTTGTTTAGTTTTGCTTTTATTTCCAATATTCTGGGAGGTGGGTCATAGAGGATCTTGCTTTGATTTATGTCGGAGAGTGTTTTGCCTATGTTCTCCTCTAGGAGTTTTATAGTTTCTGGTCTTACATTTAGATCTTTAATCCATTTTGAGTTTATTTTTGTGTATGGTGTTAGAAAGTGTTCTAGTTTCATTCTTTTACAAGTGGTTGACCAGTTTTCCCAGCACCACTTGTTAAAGAGGTTGTCTTTTTTCCATTGTATATCCTTGCCTCCTTTGTCAAAGATAAGGTGTCCATAGGTTCGTGGATTTATCTCTGGGCTTTCTATTCTGTTCCATTGATCTATATTTCTGTCTTTGTGCCAGTACCATACTGTCTTGATGACTGTGGCTTTGTAGTAGAGTCTGAAGTCAGGCAGGTTGATTCCTCCAGTTCCATTCTTCTTTCTCAAGATTACTTTGGCTATTCGAGGTTTTTTGTATTTCCATACAAATTGTGAAATTCTTTGGTCTAGTTCTGTGAAAAATACCGTTGGTAGCTTGATAGGGATTGCATTGAATCTATAGACTGCTTTGGGTAGAATAGCCATTTTGACAATATTAATTCTTCCAATCCATGAACACGGTATGTTTCTCCATCTGTTTGTGTCCTCTTTGATTTCTTTCATCAGTGTTTTATAGTTTTCTATGTATAGGTCCTTTGTTTCTTTAGGTAGATATACTCCTAAGTATTTTATTCTTTTTGTTGCAATGGTGAATGGTATTGTTTCCTTAATTTCTCTTTCTGTTTTTTCATTGTTAGTATATAGGAATGCAAGGGATTTCTGTGTGTTAATTTTATATCCTGCAACTTTACTATATTCATTGATTAGCTCTAGTAATTTTCTGGTAGAATCTTTAGGGTTTTCTATGTAGAGGATCATGTCATCTGCAAACAGTGAAAGTTTTACCTCTTCTTTTCCTATCTGGATTCCTTTTACTTCTTTTTCTGCTCTGATTGCTGTGGCCAGCACTTCCAACACTATGTTGAATAGCAGAACAGAAAAAGAGACACAGAAATACAGAACAGACTTGTGAACTCTCTGGGAGAATGTGAGGGTGGGATATTTCAAAAGAACAGCATGTATACTAACTATGGTGAAACAGATCACCAGCCCAGGTGGGATGCACGAGACAAGTGCTCCGGCCTGGTGCACTGGGAAGACCCAGAGGAATCGGGTGGAGAGGGAGGTGGGAGGGGGGATCGGGATTGGGAATACATGTAAATCCATGACTGATTCATAGCAATGTATGACAAAACCCACTGGAAAAAAAAATAATAATAAAAATTAAAAAAAAAAAAAAATAAATAAAGTCTCCCACTATTATTGTGTTACTATTAATTTCCTCTTTCATACTCATTAGCATTTGCCTTACATATTGCGGTGCTCCTATGTTGGGTGCATATATATTTATAATTGTTATATCTTCTTCTTGGATTGATCCTTTGATCATTATGTAGTATCCTTCTTTGTCTATTTTTACAGCCTTTATTTGAAAGCCTATTTTATCTGATATGACTATTGCCACTCCTGCTTTCTTTTGGTTTCCATTTGCGTGAAATATTTTCCAGCCCTTCACTTTTAGTCTGTATGTGTCCCTTGTTTTGAGGTGGGTTTCTTGTAGACAGCATATATAGGGGTCTTGTTTTTGTATCCATTCACCAGTCTCTGTCTTTTTGTTGGGACATTCAACCCATTTACATTTAAGGTAATTATTGATAGGTATTGTCCTGTTGCCATTTACTTTGTTGTTTTGGGTTCACGTTTATACAACCTTTCTGTGCTTCCTGTCTAGAGTATATCCTTTAGCATTTGTTGAAGAGCTGGTTTGGTGGTGGTGAATTCTCTCAGCTTTTGCTTGTCTGTAAAGCTTTTGAATTCCCCTTCATATCTGAATGAGATCTTGAGTAATCTAGGTTGTAGGTTATTCTCTTTCATTACTTTAAGTTTGTCCTGCCATTCCCTTCTGGCCTGAAGGGTTTCTATTGATAGATCAGCTGTTATCCTTATGGGAATCCCTTTGTGTGTTATTTGTTGTTCTCCCTTGCTGCTTTTAATATTTGTTCTTTGTGTTTGATCTTTGTTAATTTGATTAATATGTGTCTTGGGGTGTTTCGCCTTGGATTTATCCTGTTTGGGACTCTCTGAGTTTCTTGGACTTGGGTGGCTATTTCCTTACCCATTTTAGGGAAGTTTTCAGCTATTATCTCCTCGAGTATTTTCTCATGGCCTTTCTTTTGGCCTTCTTCTTCTGGGACTCTTATGATTCGAATGTTGGGGTGTTTCACATTGTCCCAGAGGTCCCTGAGATTGTCCTCATTTCTTTTGATTATCTTTTCTTTTTTCCTCTCTGCTTCATTTATTTCCACCATTTTATCTTCTACCTCACTTATCCTATCTTCTGTCTCTGTTATTCTACTCTTGGTTCCCTCCAAAGTGTTTTTGATCTCATTCATTGCATTATTCATTTTTAATTCACTATTTTTATTTCTTCTAGGTCCTTATTAAACTATTCTTGCATCTTCTCAATCTTTGTCTCCAGGAGATTTATCTGTAACTCCATTTTGTTTTCAAGATTCTGGATCATTTTTATTATTGTTATTCTAAATTCTTTTTCAGGTAGATTCCCTATCTCCTCCTCTTTTGTTTGACTTGGTGGGCATTTTTCATGTTCCTTCACCTGTTGGCTATTTATCTGTCTTTTCATCTTGTTTAGATTGCTGTGTCTGGAGTGGGTTTTCTGTATTCTGGAGGTCTGTGGTTCCTTTTTATTGTGGAGGTTTCACCCAGTGGGTGGGGTTTGACGATTGGCTTGTCAATGTTTCCTGGCTGGGGAAGCTTGCATCGGTGTTCTTGTGCATGGAACTGGATTTCTTCTCTCTGGAGTGCAATGGAGTGTCCAGGAATGACTTTTGAGATGGGTCTATGTCTTAGGTGTGACTTTGGGCAGCCTGTATGTTGGCGCTCAGGGCTATGTTCCTGCGTTGCTGGAGAATTTGCGTGGTATGTCTTGCTCTGAAACTTATTGGCTATTGGGTGGTGGTTGGTTTCATTGTAGGTATGGAGGCTTTTGGATGGTCTCTTATTACTTAATGTTCCTTGTAGTCAGTTTTCTGGTGTTCTCAGGTTTGGGGCTTAAGTCTCCTGCCTCTGGATTTCAGTTTTATTCTTCCAGTAGCCTCAAGACCTCTCCAACTATACAGCACTGATAATAAAACTTCTAGGTTAATGGTGAAAAGATTATCCACCATGAGGGACACCCAGAGAGGTTCACAGAGTTACATGAAAAAGAGGAGAGAGATAGAGATGAGCAGGAGGAGAAAAAGGGGGACTCAAAAGGAGAGAGACAGATCTATGCAGTTGTCTGTTCCCAAAGTGTTCTCCATAGCCCAGACACCCACAAAGATTCACAGAATTGGATTGGGAAGAGAAGGGGAAAGGAGGAAATAGAGGTGATCTGAGGTAGAAAATGGAGAGTCAAGATTGGGAAAGAGTAATCATCACACTCCTGAATAAAAATGGGAACTGAATATTGGATTCTTAAATGTCTGATATTGATATCAAATATTGAAAAACAAAAATTAAAAATCTAGAGTAGAGGTTAGACTCTTAAAAATACAATATTAAAAACAAAAACAAAAACACACAAAATTTTAGAAATATATATGAAGTTCGGTTTAAAAATAGGGCTTCTCTCTTTTCTTTTGCAATATTATAGTGAAATAAAAATGAAAATTAAGGAGTAGTAGAGGAGTCATAAAGGACTTTAAAAGAAAATAAGAGAAAAAAAATGAAAAAAAATTTTTTCCTTATTAAAAAAATCATAAAAATATATGAAAATGAAAGTTAACGAGTAATGGGGGAGTAATAGGGAATTTTAAAAGAAAATAAAAGAGAAAAAATAAAAAAGAAAAGAAAAGAAAAAATTTTTTTTAATTAAAAAAAAAAAAAGTAAAAATATATCTAGGAATTTCTCTGGAGCTGTTGCCGTCAGTGTGGGTTCGATTCAGTTTCGGATAGCTCCTCATTCCAGGTTACACTTCTCGATATCTATAGGCCCCTTCCGGTGTAGTCGGTGTTACCTACAGGGATTTTAATCTGTTGCACCAGTCCCTTCTGAAGCGGTTCCCTTTGTTTATTTGGCTTCTGTTTGCCGGTCTGTCTTCAGTGTCTAATTTCCGCCCTGACACAGGCGGGTGGAGGTGGTCTCTTGTTCAGGTTCACTAGTTCAGTCTTGCTGCGGGGAGGGAGGGGGCGCTGCAGGCAGATATCGCTGGGTGTGGGTAGCACTCACAGTGTCCCGGCCACACTGGGTTTGCCCCCGCTCACGGGTGTGTGTGCTTTCCCCGTCTACACTGTTCAGGCTCCCGGCTGCTCTATGTGGAGCGTGCCCTGCGTTGCGTGCGATTCCGCTTTTCAGGTATTCCACAAAAGGGCGGGCTTGGTTGCTCCTGCGTTTTGTGCCTTCCCTGGCCTGAGCAGCTCAGGCAGCCAGGAGCTTGACAGGCGCACTCTGCCACGGTGCGGTGTGCCTTCTCCCCTCCGCGGCCCCAGCCTCAGTTTCTGCCCAAGCCAGTCTGGTGAATGCGCCTTGTGTTTAGCTGCGACCCTCCCGGCGGATGTCGACCATCCAGAATCTCAGGAAGTCTTTGGTTAGAAACTGGAGGCCTGTTTGCAGTGTGGAAGAGGATGCCTTCTCTGGGGCCGAGTTTGCCCCTTTCCCCTCCCCGCTGCCTCCTGCTTCCAGCATGGATGGGCCAGTCCGCAGCCAGCTAGCTCTTCTCTGGACTTGCTCAGTCCCTTTGTTCTGCGAATGGCCGGCAGTGTGTTCAGGCCATTTAATTTTCTCTCTCTCTTTTGCTGTCCCACAGTTTAAGTTGCTATCTCACAAAAGCTCCCTCTGATTGCCCTCAGAGCATTCAGGCCCGGTCCTTACCCTAGGCAATGCCGCCTGCTCCTCTCTTTTCTGCCCCCACTTGCTGTTGGCAGATGCGGGTGTCTGGGGTACTTTTCTGCTGGGAGTTCCTTTTAGGCACATAATGTGTGGGTTTTATTTATTTTTCCTCCCAGTTAGGTTGCCCTTCGAGATTCGAAAACCCCCCGGAACCGCCAGTGCGAGGGTTTCCTGGTGTTTGGAAACTTCCTCTATTACAACTCCCTTCCCGGGATGGGTCTCCATCCCTAGCTCTTTTGTCTCTCTTTTTATCTTTTATCTTTTCTCCTACCTCCTTTTGAAGACAATGGGCTGCTTTTCTGGGTGCCTGATGTCCTCAGCTAGCGATCAGAAGTTGTTTTGTGAAGTTTGCTCAGCGTTCAATTGTTCTTTTGATGAATTTGTAGGGGAGAAAGTGGTCTCCCCGCCCTATTCCTCTACCATCTTGGCTCCTCCCCCAGTATTTGATTTCTTATGATACTAGCCAAAGTCTATAAGGAGGGTAAAGATTACATTTAAACTGTGGCCACTTAAGTTTCATTTCAAAGGCTTTAATAGGCAGTGTTATTTTCTTTTCTTCTAATTAACATCTTTTAAAAAGTAATGTAACCTATAATTTCAATGACCAAAATTTCCAAAAGTCTGGTTCATTCACCACAGGAAATACCATTGTCCAACTTTTAATCTTAGCTTACTCTTTGCTTCCACCTAGCGTACTTTCACTAGTATAACAAGTTTTAAAATGGCATATGTATTTACATAAAACGTTTTGAAAGAGAAACTTGGTTTGTATAGCACACAGATTTTGTTCATTTTGCTTTTCTTGTTATTTAAAAATGACAGTATCTTATTTTCTATATGGGCAAAATGAAAAGAATACACTAAAAAAGTTGAGTATAATGAGTATATGTGCCTATCATTAAAAGAATTAATAGCAATGTTTTAGCAGCATTCTCTTTTCAGACTAATAAAAGAAAGTTTAGCAAACTTACAATGCATCGGCAAGCACATTTATAAATCATAAGATTTCAAAAGAATCACAGACATCATTCTAGCACTGTTCCCCCTTTTTAAAAACAGATGAGGACACTGAGAAGTAAAATGACTTGTTCAAAGTCACAAAGCCAGCTGCTTGTCATGGCAGGACTAGAAATGAGGTCATCCAACTCCCTATAGAAACTTAGTGGTACCAAGGGAATATTTCATGTGAAGATGGGCACAATAAAGAAGATCAAACCAGTCAATCCTAAAGGAAATCAACCCTAAATATTCATTGGAAGGACTGAAGCTTCAATACTTTGGCCACCTGATGCAAAGAGCCGAGTCATTGGAAAAGACTCTGATGTGAGAAAGATTGAGGGCAGGAGGAGAAGGGGACGACAAAGGATGGGATGGTTGATGGCATCACTGATTCAATGGACATGAGTTTGAGCAAACTCCAGGAGACCGTGAAGGAGAGGGAAGCCCAGTGTGCAGCAGTCCATGGAGTCATAAAGCGTTGGACAGGACTGAGCGACTGAACAACAGCAGCAAGCTCCCATAGAGGGTGCCGTGGGTCACACATCCTGCTTTCTGACTCGATGTCAGAGTTAGTGTTGTAAAATTACCCACACTAGATAAAAAGAACGGTTATCTTTAGTTTACTTAATGGAGTTGTGTCCTCAGTTGCTTGGTAGTGTCCAACTCATTGTGACCATATAGACTGTAGCCACAAGGTTTCCCTGTCCATGGAATTTTCCAGGCAAGAATACTAGAGTCGGTTGCCATTTCCTCCTCCAGGGGATCTTCCCAGTGACCCAGGGATTGAACACTCATCTCCTGCACTGGCAGGCAAATTTTTTAACCTAGGAAGCCCAAATGCCAGGTGGGCCAAACTTCTCTAGTAATCTCGACCACCCATTCTGCCTGATGATTACAGGCATGACTCCAGGGCCACCATATCAGAGTGAAGACAACACTTGTATCTGAGGAAGAAGTTACTCAGCCACCCGCTCAATACACCTGTGAACCTGCCACAGACCTTAAGTTACCTTCTTTTTTTAGAGAGTTACTATCTCAAAATTCTACCTGATCACAAAATTTAACAGATTTTTCCGCAGTAAGCACAGTTAATGATGCTTCTTATAAAGGACAATTTAAGTGAGGTATGAATAGTTATATTTTCATTTAAACTCACTAAAGCATAGCACTTTATCTTTTCTGGCCATGCCCAATTATCTTCCTTTCTTAGACATAAAGAACCTAAAGAGTTGTTGATAATCTGTGATACTAACATGGGTGAGTGGGTGCATGTGCTCAGTTGTATCCAACGCTGAGCACCCAGGGACTGTAGCAAGCCAGGCTCCTATGTCCATGGAATTTTCCAGGCAAGGATACTGGAGTGGGCTGCCATTTCCTTCTCTAGGGGATCTTCCTGATCCAGAGATCAAATCCATGTCTCTTGCATCTCCTGCATTGTCAGGCAGCTTCTTTACCACTGAGCTACCTAGGAAGCCCATGATACTAACAATTAAAGCTAATTCATGTGTCTGAGTCTGTTTGGACTACCAGAACAAAATACCATAGACAGGGTGGCTGAAACAACAGAAATTTATTTTCCCACAGTTCTGGAGGCTGGAGGTCCAAGATTGTGGAGCCAACAAGGTCAGGTTCTGGTGAGAGTGCTCTACATGACTCATAGACAGCCACCTGCTTGCTGTATTTCACACGGCTTTTCCTCTATGTCATTGCATGGAAAGAGTGATCGCTTAGAAGGACACAGCCTTCCAATGGTTTAGAACCCCATTCCAGTGACTTCTTGCAACCTTACTTACCTGTTAGGTGATCTCCATACACATTACCTCAGGGGTTAGGACTTCAATATATGTTTGGGGGGTACACAATTCAGTCCATTACATCAAGTATTTGATACACTAAAATGAAAAACTACTCTTTAATTGATTCAAAACACTGCTGTTCTATATATGATTTTGAGAGATTTCTCCAAATTAGATAACTTAGAAATCTTATGAACCCTACAAACTCACTTGAGAGGGAAAATAATAATACAAAGATTTTTATTTATAGTTAGTAGTTGTTTTGCATCTTCTCCAAAGCCTCCTTCCTCAATACATTGCCAGTACAAGGGTTAAAGCAAAATTGTCTCCAAAATGTAGACACAGATCTCCATTTCTCATTTGGTTTTAACACCATGTATGGGTTCTTAGAGACAAAAAGAGTTTTGAAGTTTGAATTAACCTCTAAACTTCCAGTCGCACTATAGTATTTCCTATTTTGTAGAAGAGGAAACTGAACCTCACAGATGTTCATAATAATAACATTGTTCCTATTAATTTAAAAAGTACTCCAATGTTTTTTCACTATATCTTTACACTAACCCATTGAGGAAAACTTAGTGGATGTCACTTTATGATTTCATCCACAAGAAAATGAAACATGCAGAGGCCATGCAGTTTCCTCCACACCCCAAGTCCCAGAGTCAAGATATGAATATGTGAGCAGAAGCCTGAACCAACAGAAATGTCCACCAGATACATCCAAACTCAGCCATCCAACCACAGACACACTGCCAGGATGTTCATAGTTAATTTAAAAATTAGGAATCTAAACATCAATTAATGACAAATGAAAACACAAAATCATAAAGAGCAGCAGGTAGAAGGTGTTGGAAGAGAAAGAGGAACAACAGCGTGATGGGCCAGCACCCTGAAGACAAGACATTAGAGTCACAGCTGGAAGCTTCTCGGTTTTCAGGGGGGCTGCCACGCAGCAGTACCTCCCATGCTTCAGTCACCCGGGAAGCCCCAGAGGTCATAAGTGGACCCTCCCATGCCCTTTCCAGCACTCCTCACCCTGGGTCCATGGTCTGTCCAGCCATCACCAGGTGGAAATCAGCACCCATGCAGTTAAAAGCATGATAAGTGATTCTCTTCTGAAAGCTCAGAAAATATGTTTTTGGAAAACACTCTCCTTAATATTAGCCATGATCCTGGCAGGAGACAGAATCCAAATCAGCTGACTCAAGAGACTAACAGATTTTATTTTTGGTGGTGCTGAGGCATTGAGGGAAACAAAAAGTGATGTGAAAACACCTGGAGGCCATCACAAGGGAAGCTTCTGCTTCCTGGGGACTTGAGGGGCAGGTAGTGTCTTCAGAAGCGCAGTAAGAATGGGGGCTGAAAAGGAGGCAGTGTTGGGAGGGTCAGCACCCTCCAGAAAGCATTGCTGGAGCAGGAGATGATGCTTGCCTCTTTTTTCCTCCATCCTCTAATTTCTTAGCTGTACTTTGCATCAACTGAGACTAGACAGAAGCCACCCAGCCATGGGCCCCAGAGGTGCAGCCAGTGGGGTCAGTCTCCAGGACACAAAGCAGAAGGGAGAAGGAAAAGTGTGTTGTGGGAGGCAGTGAGCATGCCCTCCCCTCATCTTTGGCATCTAAGAGTACTTTCTATACAAATGGACTACTTTGAAAAATTATAGATCAAGCCTTAAGTGGTTCTGTAATTTTGCTAAAAGTAGAAGTGATTTTCTATACACATACCCCAAATATAGATAAACAGAGGGCACAAGAAAGATATGGATAAAGATCAGTAGACTTTTCTTCAGGTGGTAACAGGTAAAGAATAAAACAGATGCAATTTGCCAAAGGATTCAGCAAACAAACAGCAAATTGATTCACCCAACTTATTTAGCAGCAATCATCCACATGGATGCACATTTCACTGGAATGTGAAGTCAAACCAACCACACAGCCAGAGTCTTGCTAAGCAAAGAGGACAAGCCACTGCCCCATGCCACACACCACCAGCCCCCCTAACATGCACACACACACACACACACACACACACACACACACACACACACACACACGGGAAACTATGGGAAGTGAAAGGCCTGGGATGTATGCAAGGCAGACAGTCCTGGTGGCCAGTGCCAGCAGCAAATATGGTCCACATGCTCACTTCACCTCAGGGACTCATCCCAGGGCACAGGGTCTGACAAGACCAAGATCACTAGATGAAGATGCTCAAACCTTCCACCAGTACCTCCCAGGACAGAGATTAGACTAAGTCTGTGTCACAGTTTGGGCTTCCCTTGTAGCTCAGTTGGTAAAGACTCTGACTGCAGTACAGAAGACCCAGGTTCAATCCCTGTGTCAGGAAGATCCCCTGGAGAAGGAAATGGCAACCCACTCCAGTATTCTTGCCTGGAGAATCCCATGGACAGAGGAGCTTGGCAGGCTACAGTCCATGGGATCCCAAGAGTCAGACAAGACTTAGCAACTAAACCTCTACAATGTCACAGTTTATAAAATATTTATTTTTCAAACCCTCTTGTCTGAAACTTGACATTAAGGAATGAGATCACTGCTCCCTCTCCCTTTCCTGCCCCCACTTCTGAGCCCCTCTCTCATGCCTACTTCTTGCCACCACTTCTGATCACCACCCTGCTGTGGTCTCCCCCACCAACCTCATAGCCACCTTCCACTGGGACCATGGTTGATGACCCACTCTGCTCCTTTCTCCAACAAATTTACTTTTCCCTCCCCTAGTTGGCTTGGACTAGACAAGTGGTCCCAAAGCACAGCTGCAAAGAAAGTAGCCACTGAAAACAAGTGTAGTTACAGCCCTAAAAACCCAAAGCAAAACTCACAGGAAGTTTCTTTATAAATATTGGGAAATGGACTGGAACAGTCACTTCTGAGAGCTTCTATACGATTTAATAAAGAGAATAATAAATACCTGCTTTTCTTCTTTCTTCTAAACGTATCACTCAGTTAAAAGTTACATGTAGCACTTATAATAGCTGAAGTGACTTCTCTGGCCTTGAAGGCCCCTCCTGCCTCCTGGTCAGTTCCTCCTTAGGTCGTAAGGCTGGGCTCCACTTGGCCCCTCAAAGCCGTTACTGATGCTTTACCCCACTTTCCTGAGCAATGCGTCCCTCTCTGAACTCCCACACAGATTTGAAAATACTCCCAGGATATTACTCATTTCATGACTTAGCAATTAACACAGTATCTATGTTCCCTGGCAGAGATGATTTTCAACTGTTGAACTGAACTAGCAGTCAAAGAAGCAAGAAGAATTACCGTATTAAATAGGCACATCATACAGTATCCAAACTTAGAATCAATGAATTCATATATTAATTGGCCATCCTAGATTTTAGGATACCATTTCCCTTTTATATAGCAACTGACTATAAAATATTTCAGTAAACTGCTCATTCAGGTAAATAACAAACTCTCATGGCATCCTACAGCACCAGGTTGCAAAGGATGGTATGAAGCCTATAAATGTTACCTGGTAATTCTCATCATCAGTATTATTCAGACAACAATATTTAACACTCATTTGTGGTTAGTTGCTAAAATCATCTGCATTACAGATAAGGTATTTCTTAACCATGCACACAGAAAGTAAAGACACTCATAAACAGAGAATAACTATTTATCTGGATCTCCTGAGTAAAGACTGGGCAGAATTTCAAATACTTTCTTAGCCAGGTATCTTTTATCTGAATAGTACCCAAAACTAATGCATGTTATGTGCTTTGTGAAGGGCTCTGGAGCCAGGACAGGAAAGAGAGGTGGAGAATCCATCTTCCCCATTTCCCACTGATAGGGCTCACTGAAGTCAGTAGAGTGAGGTGAGTACACGGAGGTGGAGTCCATCCGCAGAGTCCATTTCCTCTCTACCTTAAAAATTCAACTCATCCTAAAAGCTATGTGACTCAGTTTTTCTCTGAAATCAACTTTGATTTTTACCTTTATCACCTCTTTCATGTCTAATTTAATTTCACTCCCTGCCATTTAGTACCAGCAATAACTTTAAGAAAGTATTACCTACAACTTTGCTTAGTATTCATCATAAGCTACACATTTGCCTAAACAGACTTTAATATACTAAAGGAAAGGTAAGAACTGGACTTGGTCAAGTGCAAAAGCTGAAGTTGAAAGTATTGTTCTTTATCCTATTGCCATTTCTCTTTGGTGTAGACAAAAGAAATCTGCAAAGCCTTCAAGAAAATGCTGAATACAGTGTATTTTTCTGAATATAGAGGTTGTTTGTAATTGGCTTTGGGATGAATATTAAGGACTTAACCACAGTGCAAGGTGATTAGGAAGCTTTCTCTTTATGTGACTTTATCTACATGGAATAGATATGTAGAAGCCTTTATTACCCGGCACTTCTACACTTTGCTGTTCTTTGCTGTCTAGTCCCTAAGTCTTGTCTGACTCTGCAACCCCATGGACTGCAGCATGCCAGGCTTACTTGTCCTTCACTATCTCCAGGAATTTGCTCAGACTCATGTCCATTGAATCAGGGCTGCCATACAACCATCTCTTACTCTGTTACCCGCTTCTCCCCCTGCTCTCACTCTTTCCCAGAATCAGGGTCTTTTCCAATGATTCAGCTCTTTGCATCAGATGGCCAAAGAACTATAGCTTCAACTTTAGCATCACTTCTTCCAATAAATATTCAGGGTTGATTCCTCTAGATTGACTGGTTGGATCTCCTTGCAGTCCAAGGGACTCTTAAGAGTCTTCTCCAGGACCACAGTTCAAAAGCATCAATCCTTCTGTACTCAGCTTTCTTCATGGTCCACCTCTCACATCCATACGTGACTACTGGAAAAACCTATATGGACCTTTGTCAGCAAAGTGATGTCTCTGCTTTTTAATACCCTGTCTAGGTTTGTCACTCTTTCCTTTCAAGGAGCAAGCATCTTTTAATATCATATCTGCAGTCACCATGCACAGTGATTTTGGAGCCCAAGAAAATAAAATCTGTCACTATTTCCACTTTGCTCCTTGCTATTTGCCATGATCTGGTGGGACCTGATCCCATGATCTTAGCTTTTTGACTGTTGAGGTTTAAGCCAGCTGTTTCACTCTCTTCTTTCACCCTCATGAAGAGGCTCTTTGGTTGCTCTTCACTTTCAGCCATAAGGATGGTGTCATCTGCATATCTGAAGTTATTGATATTTCTCCCGGCAATCTTGTTTCCAGCTTATGATTCATCCAGCCCAACATTTCACATGATATACTTTGTATACAAGTTAAATAAACAGAATGACAATATACAGCCTTGACATATATTCTGTGGCATATGTCCTTTCCCAATTTTGAAACAGTACATTATTCATGTCCAGTTCTAGCTGTTGCTTCTCGACTTACATACTGGTTTCTCAGGAGACAGGTAAGGTGGTCTGTTATTTCCATCTCTTTAAGAATTTCCCACAGTTTGTTGTGATCCACACAGTCAAAGGCTTTTGCATAGTCAATGAAGCAGAAGTAGATGTTTTTCTGGAATACCTTTGCTTTCTCTATGCTTCAGTGAACATTAGAAATGTGATTTCTGATTCCTCTGCCTTTTCTAAATTCAGTTTGTACAGCTGAAAGTTTTCAGTTCACATACTGCTGAAGCCTAACTTGAAGAATTTTTTTTAGCCTAATCTTGCTAGCATGTAAAATGAGCACAGCTGTAGAGTAGCTTAAATCTTTCTGGCATTGTCCTTCTTTGGGATTGGAATGAAAGCTGACCTTTTCCAGTCCTGCGGCCACTGCTGAGTTTTCCAAATTTGCTGACATATTTAGCGAAGTCTTTCAGGATTTGAAATAGCTCTGCTGAAATTCCATCAACTCCACTAGCTTCATTAATAGTGATGTTTCTTAAGGCCCATTTGACTTTATACTCCAGGATGTCTGGCTCTAGTTGAGTTATTGCACCCTCATGATTATCTGGGTCATTGAGACCTTTTTTGATAGTTCTTCTGTGCATTCTTGACATCGCTTCTTAATCTTTTCTGCTTCTGATAGGTCCTTACCTTTTCTGTCCTTTATCACGACCTTCTTTGCATGAAATATTACCTTGATATCTCCAATTTTCTTGAAGATATCTCTAGTCTTTCCCATGCTAATGTTTTGCTCTATTTCTTTGCATTGTTCACTTAAGAAGGCCTTCTTGTCTCTTCTTGCTACTCTCTGGAACTCTGTATTCTGTCAGATATAGCTTTCCCTTTCTCCCTTGCCTGTCACTTCTCTTTACTCGGCTATATGTAAAGTCTCCTCAGACAACCACTATCTCTTTCTCATTTCCCCCACTTTGGTATGGTTTTAGTCACAGCCTCCTCTATAATGTTACAAACCTCCGTCCATATTCTTCAGGCACCCTACCAAATCTAATCTCTTGAATATGTTCACCACCTCCACTGTATAATCATAAAGGATTTTATTTAGGTCATACCTGAATGTCCTAGTGGTTTGAGCTACTTTCTTCAATTTAAGCCTGAGTTTTGCAATAAGGAGCTCGTGACTTGAGCCACAGTCAGCTTCATGTCTTGTTTAAGCTGACTGCATAGAACCTCATCTTTGTCTGCAAAGAACACAATCAATCAAGTTTTGGTATTGACCATCTGCTGATATCCATGCATAGGATCATCTCTTGTGTTGTTGGAAAAGGATGTTTGTTATAACCAATGTGTTCTTTTGACAAAACTCTATTAGCCTTTGCCCTGTTTCCTTTTGTACTCCAAGGTCAAACTTGCTCCAGGTATCTCTTGACTTCCTACTTTTGCATTCCAATCCCCTGTGATGAAAAGAATATCTTTTTCGTGTTAGTTCTACAAGATCTTATAGGTCCTCACAGAATCATTCAACTTCAACTTCTTTGGCATTAGCCTTTGGGTAGACTTGGATTACTGGGATAGTGGATGATTTCCCTGGAAAATGAGCTGAGGTCTTTCTGCCATTTTTGAGATTGTATTTTGGACTCTTGCTGACTATGAGGGCTACTCCATTTCTTCTAAGGGATTCTTGCCCCCTAGTAAATATAATGGTCATCTGATTTAAATTCTCCCATTCACATCCATTTTATTCTACAATCCCTAAGATGTTGATGCTCAGTCTTGCCATCTCCTGCTTGACCATGACTAATTTACCTTGATTCATGGACCTGACATCCCTGGTTCCTAGGCAATTATTGTTCTTTACAGCATTGGACTTTACTTTCACCATGAGACACATCCACTACTGAGTATCATTTTTGCTTTGGTACAGGCTCTTCATTCTTTTTTTTTTTTTTTTCAGGCTCTTCATTCTTTATGGAGCCATTTCTCTACTCTTTCCCAGTAGCATATTGAACATGTTCTGACCTGGGGGGCTCATCTTCTGTGATCATATCTTTTTGCCTTTTCACATTGTTCGTAAAGTTCTCAAGGCAAGAGTACTGGAGTGGTTTGCCATTCCCTCCTCCAGGGAATATTATTTGGTCAGAACGCTTCACTATGATCTGTCTGTCTTGGGTGGCACTGCCTAGCATGGCTTGTTGCTTCATCAAGTTATGCAAGCCCCTTCACTGTGATAATTAGCCAAGTAATAACTGACCTCCAGAAAGGTGGCCTAAGGTAGGCTGCAGGGTCCTAAACTATGTGCTCCGTAAACACACACATATTCATGTTACATGACCCTCAGCCTTGTGTCAGAAATCTGAGATTCATCACATTCAAAGTATTTTCAAAATTAAATCCATGAACAGTAAACATGACTGGATTCTTTCTTCTCTTGGGTGTTAAGTAATATTTCTTGACCTCTTGATTTCTACATTGTTCCCTCTAAAACCTTCTCTGGCTTCTCACCAGATTCCTCCATGAAAATAGCGGCAATGTCTAGTTTTATTCAATGACAAAAGTGTTGAAAAGACAATGCATCTTATCACACCAAAAGCAAAAATAACAAGAGAAAATATGAACTGCATTTCATCATATTTAAAACCTTTTTTGCTTCTAAGGACTTCTTCAAGAAGATGAAAAGATAACACATAAAATGAAAAAAAAATGTACAATCAGATATCTGATAAGGAATTTATGCAGACTTGTGTAATGAATCCTTATAACTCAATAATTACAAAATTAATAACTTAACTTAACTTTGCCCAATTAAAAATTGGCAAAGAATTTAAATAGGCACTTCTCCAAAGAAGATACAACAATGTCCAATAGGCACATGAAAACTGTTCAACATTATTAGCATTTAGAAAATGCAGGCCAAAATCACAATGAGATACCACTTCACACCCACTAGAATGGCTGTCATCAAAATGAAAAGACATCACAAGTGTTGGTGAAAATGTAGAAAAAATGAAACCCTCATACATTGCTAGTGGGAATATAAAGTGAGCAGTCACTTTGGAGAATAGTGTCCACTACTAGATTTATATCCAAAAGAAATTAAAACATATGTGCATACAAAAACTTGTACATGAATATTCATAGCAGCATTATTCAAAGAAGCCAAAAAGTGCAAACCCCCCAGAGGTTTATCAACTGATGAATAGGTAAACAAAATATTATACATCCACACAATGAAATATTATTTTTCCATAAAAGGTATTTTAATACTGATACATACTACAACCATGAATGGATTAAAACTAATACTGAATGAAGGATGCCAGTCACAAACAAACACATATTGCATGATTCCATTTATTTGAAATATCATGATTAAGCAAATCTATAGAGATATAAACTAGACCAGTTGTTGCTTAGATCTGGGAAATTGGGAAATAATGGATAGTGAATGTTAATAGGAGTGGAGTTTCCATTCAGGGAAATGAAAATATCCTATAGGTTTTATGCATAGTATTTAAGATATAGAAACAGCTTAAATGTCCATTGATGGATGAATAAAGAAATCATGGTACACATATGAGAATATTATTCAGCCATAAAAAATATGTGTTTTTGCACATCCTACCATGTGCAACAACATGGATGGACCTAGAGGGAATTATGCTAAGTGAAATAAGTCAGAAATAAGTCAGACAGAGAAAGATAAATAGCATATGATCTCTCTTATGTGTGGAGTCTAATATAGATACATGAAACTCAAGCTCATAGACACAGAGAACAGATTGATGGTTGCAAGAGCGATGGGAGAAATAGGTGAGATCTTTTGTTTAATAAATTGAAAAAAAAGCATTTTTAAAGAGTAGATGCTGAAAAGAGGATGAGTCACTCCAATGTAGAGCACACTGGAAGGTCCTGAAAGCAGGGCGTTCTGCTCCATGGGTCATGGAAGGCAGGCTCCAGCCCTCAGGTCACCAGCTCTACATCGCAAGCAGCTGAGCCCCGAGACGATTCAGAAGCCCCACTCAGAATTCTCTTGGCTTTGTATCATGGGTTTCATCTCAGATCAGTATCCATGTTCAGGAAAATCCCAGAACTGACTGTCTAGAAAAATATTTAATTGAGCTTCCTCCAATGCTTATGTGTGTGCTAATTTGCTTCAGTCATGTCTGACTCTTTGTGGCACTAAGGCCTATAGCCTTCCAGGCCCCTCTGTCCATGGAGTTTCCAAGCAAGAATACTGGACTGGGTTGCCCTTCTCCAGGGGATGGTCTCAACCTAGGGATTGAACCCATGTACCCTGCAACTCCTGTGTTGCAGGTGGATTCTTGACTGCTGAGCCACCGAGGAAGCCCGATTTCTCCTATAGTGCTTAATTTAAAAATATAGAAAAGTATAACTAAACCATATTGAAATACGTAGTCATAGATTATCTGTCCCTGTTTTGGGGGGAAGTTGCAAATACTAAATATTCCTAAGAACTAGATGGTTTTAATGTTACTTTTAACAAGAAATTAAATAAATTAAAAACAAAATTGGATTATGGTGATGGTTGCACAGCACTGTGAATATACTAAAAATCACCGAATTTTACACCTCAAATGAGTGAATTTTATTGTATATAAATTACATCTCAATAAAGCTGTTTATATACATGCACTATTTATTTAATAAATGATTCACATGTCAGTCTTCTTCCTTCCTTCACACTCAGTCCCTGGAGCATCTCACAGTTGGAAAATAAAATATGAAAATCCCCAGTGTTTGCAAGAATTTAAAGCTAAAGCAGCTTAGCCAACTACAGCTCCCACAGAGCTACTTTCTGGTTGCCCTGAGGGGATAATAAAAAGTGACTTACTCTGGTTCACCCAGAAAAAAGGCATCTGTTAAGTTGTCAAGATTCTTATTCATACAGGAGTGAGTGGATAAAGGGGAGCCCTATACAGTGAGCTGTCTGGAAGTGCTGTTCTGCCAACACGACCAGTAGCAACTGGCGACCTGACGTGCTGCTAGACTGGAGTTGTGCTTTATGGTGCAAAATACACCTGGACTTCCTTAAAAAGTAAAATGCTTCATGAACAAGTTTTTTTCTATATAGATTATATTTATTTTTACAAATAAATAGTACCAATATTTATGAAAGAGTAACCTAGCTTACTTTCAATATACTAACATTAAAAGAAAAGAGAAATATAAACAGCAAAACCCATCATCAAATTGGGTTTTGACCAACATCCGGACTTAAGTAGTGCTGGTAAGTCCCACAACACAAAACATCTGGAGTCCCAGTTGGGAAAAGGTCCCAGGCAGTGGGTCCATGGGTGAGACTTCAAAGATTTCAGTGCGGGTTCTGCTTATAATCCCTGGACCTAAACTGATATCATCAGTTCAGTTCAGTTCAGTCGCTCAGTCGTGTCCATCTCTTTGCAACCCCATGGTCTGCAGCACGCCAGGCTTCGCTGTCCATCACCAACTCCCAGAGTTCACCCAAACCCATGTCCATTGAGTCGGTGATGCCATCCAACCACCTCATCCTCATTCCCACCTTTGATCTTTCCCAGCATCAGGATCTTTTCCAAGGAGTCAGTTCTTCGCATCAGGTGGCCAAAGTATTGGATTTTCAGCTTCAACATCAGTCCTTCCAATGAAAACTCAGGACTGATCTCCTTTAGGATGGACTGGTTGGATCTCCTTGCAGTCCAAGGGACTCTCAAGAGTCTTCTCCAATACCACAGTTCAAAAACATCAATTCTTTGGCACTCAGCTTTCTTTATAGTCCAACTCTCACATCCATACATGACTACTGGAAAAACCATAGCTTTGAATAGACAGACATTTGTTGGCAAAGTAATGTCTCTGCTTTTTAATATGCCGTCTAGGTTGGTAATAACTTTTCTTCCAAGGAGCAAGCAAGTTTTAATTTCATGGTTGCAGTCCCCATCTGCAGTGATTTTGAAGTGCAAGGAAATAAAGTCTGTCACTGTTTCCATTGTTTCCCCATTTATTTGCCATGAAATGATAGGACCAGATGCCATGAAATTAGTTTTCTGAATGTTGAGTTTTAAGCCAACTTTTTCACTCTCCTCTTTCACTTTCGTCAAGAGGCCCTTTGGTTCTTCATTTTATGCCATAGGGGTGGTATCATCTGCATATCTGGGGTTATTGATCTTTCCCCCAGCAATCTTGATTCCAGCTTGTGCTTTATGTCATCAATCTGTGAGCAAATTGCAGCTCTGGTTTCATATTAATGCTGTTTATTTTGTCTTTTAAAACTTAGAATGCTGTTAAGCCTAAGGCTTGGTTGGTCAGACCCCCTCCAAGGGCTCAACAATTTCAGGATTCATCCCCTACCTTATCTGTGCTGCCACAAGTCTTGCACTCACAGCAAGCTGCCAGGGCACTCACAGTCAGGGCAGTGTCCAAGCAGGTTAGAGGCAAGGTCAGAAGCCTGCTCTGTTTTGTCTCTGAAGTCTGAATAAGACCATTTATTTAATTTCCCTAGCAGTCGGCCCCAGGATTGCTTAGGCTGTAGAGCAGAGGAATATGGCAAAATAACATGAACAATCTTAATAATTCTGTAAGTAACAATGTAGAACATACTGTAGGTTTTAGGGAAAACAGTCTATTCACAGTAATTGGTGGAATGTTCCAATACATAGATTATATTTTGAAGGGATAATGGTTTGGATACATTGGATAAAATAGAATATAGTATTAAAATTGGTTTCAACTATTTCTTCCTACATTTTATAACGTGGCTTCTAGAAACTGTTGAATTTCATACGTGGCTCAGATGATATATGTAGTGGGAAATTCTGACCCAGAACCTTGAATACTAAATGATGCAATATGACTTGTCAATTAAAAACCCTAGCAGCTTGGATAGAATCCAATATGGAGATAGAGATGCAGACAGACAGGAAGTCAAATCTTTGGCTGGTGCTGTTCCTCTTCTCTTCCCCACTTCCCTCTTCCTTCATCTCGAAAATCCTCAGAGACAAACCTTGCTCTAGGACTTCTTGGACATGCATCACTAAGTACATTAATTAAACCTTGACCTTGTGGGCTTCTCTGTTAACTCAGTGATAAAGTTCTCCTGCAATACAGGAGATGCCTGAGATGTGGTTTCCATCCCTGGGTCAGGAAGATCTCCTGGAGGAGATCTTCAACCCACTCTAGTATTCCTGCCTGGAAAATCTCATGGACAAAGGAGCCTGCTGGGCTATAGTTCATGAGGTGGCAGAGAGTCAGACTCAACTGAGTGACTAAGCATGCACACAATTAAATCTCAGAGTCTCTGAATGTCTTTATAATTGTGCTGGTTGGAATTATTAGTTTATGTTAACCATCTCCATTAAACTATTACCTCTTTAAGGACAGCATATATGTTTTATTCATCTTTGCACACATTCAGCATATAGCAGATTCTTAATAAATACTTGCTAAATTTCAGATAAATAGAAAAGAATATAGTTGGCTAAGCACACACTGTTCACTTTGTGTTTCCTCATCAGCTGCTATATTACTTATTTCCAAATCTAGAGTCATAAAACCCCATGTAATCTCCAATTGTTATTGTTCTTCACTTGCTAAGTCATGTCTACTCTTTGGGACCCCATGAACTGCAGCACAGCAGGGTTCCCTGTCCTTCACTGTCTCTAGGTTTTCTCAAATTCATGTCCATTGAGTTAGTAAGTAAGTAAGAAAGTAAGTGTTAGTCGCTCAGTCATGCCCGACTCTGTGCGACCCCATGGACTGCAACCCACCAGGCTCCTCTGTCCATGAGATTTTCCAGGCGAGGATACTGGAGTGGGTTGCCATTTCCTTCTGCAGGGGATCTTCTCAACCCAGAGATCGAACCCGGGTCTCCTGCATTGCAGGCAGATTCTTTACCGACTGAGCTACAAGGGAAGCCCTTGAGTTAGTGATGCTGTCTAAATATCTTATCCTCTGCAGCCCTCTTCTTTTGCCTTCAGTCTTTCCCAGCATCAAGATGTTTCCCAATAAGTCAGCTCTTCATATCAGGGGGTCAAAGTATTGGAGCTTCAGCTTTAGCATCAGTTCTTCCAATGAATATTCAGGGTTGATTTCCTTTAGGATGGACTAGTTTGATCTCCTTGCAGTCCAAGGGACTGTCAAGAGTCTTCTCCAAAACCACAATTTGAAAGTATCAGTTCTTCAATGCTCATCCTTCTTTATGGTCCAAATCTAACATGTGTACAAGACTACTGGAAAAGCCATTGACTATATGGACCTTTGTCTATAAAGTGATGGTTCTGCTTTTTAATACACTGTCTAGGTTTGACATAGCTTTCCTTCCAAGGAGCAAACGTCTTTTATTTTCATGGCTGCAGTCACCATCCACAGTGATTTTGGATTCCTAGAAAATAAAATCTGTCACTATCTCCACTTTTTCCCCTTCTATTTACCATGAAATGATGGGACCAGATACCATGATCTTAGTTTTTGGAACACTGAGTTTCAAGCCAGCTTTTTCATTCTCCTCTTCACCTTCATCAAGAAAGTCTCTCTTTAATTCCTCTTTGGTTTCTGCCATTAGAATGGAATTATCTACGTATCCAAGGTTGTTGATATTTTTCCTGGCAATCTGATTCTAGCTTGTGTGATTCATTCACTCCAGCATTTCACATGATGTACTCTGCCTACAAGTTAAATAAACAGAGGGAGAGTGTACAGCCTTGACATACTCCTTTCCCAGTTTTGAACCAGTCCATTATTCCAGTCCAGTTCTGACTGTTGCATCTTGACCTGCATACAGGTTTTGCAGGAGGCAGGTAAGGTGGTCTGGTATTCCCATCTCTTTAAAAATTTTCCAGTTTGTTGTGACTCACATAGTCAAGGGCTTTAATGTGGTCAATAAAGTAGAAGCAGATGTTTTTCTGAAATTCTCTTCCTTTTTCTATGATCCAACAGATGGCAATTTTATGTCTGGCTCCTCTGCCTTTTCTAATTCCAACTTGTACATCTGGAAGCTCTCAGTTCACAAACTGCTGAAACCTAGCTTGAAAGACTTTGAGCATAACCTTGCTGGCATGTGAAATGAGCAGAATTGTACAGCAGTTTGAAGATTCTTTGGCATTACCCTTTTTTGGGAATAGAATGAAAACTGACTTTTCCAATCCTGTGGCCGCTGCTGAGTTTTCCAAATTTGCTGGCATATTGTGTGCAGTACTTTAACAGCATCATTTTCCAGGATTTTAAATAGCTGAGCTGGAATTCCATCACTTCCACTAGCTTTGTTCATAGTAATGCTTCCTAAGGGCCACTTGACTTCACACTCCAGGGTGTCTGGCTTTAGGTGAGTAACTGCACCAATGCGGTCACACAGGTCATTAATACTTTTTTGTATAGCTCTTCTGTGTATTCTTGTCACCTCTTCTTAATCTTTTCTGCTTCTGTTAGGCCCTTACTGTTTCTGTTTAATCAAGCCCATCCTTGCATGAAATATTCCCTTGATATCTCCAATTATCTTGAAGAGATCGAAAGAAATTGAGAAAAAAAAAATTCTTGAAAGACTCTAGTCTTTTCCATTCTATTGTTTTCTTCTGTTTATTTCCATTGTTCACTTAAGAAGGTCTTCTTATCTCTCCTTGCTATTCTCTGGAACTCTGCATTCAGTTGGGTATACTTTTCCCTTTCTCCCTTTTGTTTCACTTCTCTTCTTTTCTCAGCTGTGTAGAAAGCCTCCTCAGACAACCACTTTGCCTTTTTACATTTCTTTTTCTTGGGGATGGTTTTGGTCACTGCCTCCTGTATAATGTCAGAATCATCTTGTACAATGTTTTGATAATTTTTAGTCTTACTGTTCATGGGTTATCAATTGTGATATAAAAAACCAAATAGACAAAGAAATGAATGGAAAATATTATGAATACTAGCCAGGCCATGTTTGATATCAGTGGGAGTTCTGGATACATCGTGAGTTTCTTATTGGTAATTTGCCTGTGTCAAGCTGATCATTTATTAGTTCGTTTTTACACAATTTCCTATTTTTTAAAGCAATTTTTAATGAGCATAAGGACAGATGTTTAGCTTGGAAAACAAGTTATAACAGAGTCAGGAGTAACAGACGTGTGTGCCTCCTGGACATTTGTAACACAGAATACATTATTTCTGACACTTAAGAGACTAAGCAGCAGGAAGTCAGCTTCAGACTTTTGTCTGCTTCAAGTACTAATGGGGCTGATAAGGCTGATTTGTGGGGAAACTGCTGTAGTTGAAAAGTGTTCAGATACATTTACAGTAGGGCTTGTTTTAACCAGTGTCATCAACCTAGATTGCAGAATGTTTTGCTTTGCTAGGCAATGTCATAATCTGTGAGAGTCAAGGTCAAACAAAATGTGTTTGCACTCCTCTCTCACTGCTATAGCATATTATTTTTGGGAAATCAGAATCAAGTAACCTGCCATGAGCAGCAAAAATCATGCTGGGAAACACCTTTGACTTTATTTTTTCACTTCAATTAATGCATTGCAATAAATAATTGTAGTTTAAAATAATTTTGCCAAAATTTTAAGCCACAACATTTAATCAACAAATGTAGAAAACAGTAGCAGAACAATTCTTTAAAATTTCTAAGCATATAATATTTTAACTATCAATATGTTTTGAAGGTGTTTTAATCCTGATATTGATGTGAAGCTTCTTCTGTATGATGGATAGCACAGTTAAAAATATAAGAACAATGATAGTAAAACAAATCATAGTATACAGAAACTATAAAAACTAGTGGTAACTACACTGACTCAAAGGAAAGGGTGTACTTGGTGGCCATTTGAGCAGAAGTATTTATTTATAAAGAGCCAGAGCATGCAGTCCCAAAGATCTGAATGTTTATTCCTTTTTCCTTTTTTTTTTTTTTTTTTTTTTTTCCAGCAAGGTTATTTTGAACATGGAATTCTGTCATAAATTAAATCAGAATCTCATGGCTTAATCTATCCAATCTCTGGATAGTCATTAAATTCTAGCATCCTTCTTTTCTAAAGATTTTTTGTTGTTCCAATTTCCCCTCCAGTGATGGATTCTTTTAACAATAGCAATGACAACTCTCAGGTTTCCCCTGAAAGTGGCCTATTGATTTGATAAAGTTTTAACAGCAAAACTAAATATTCCTGCCATGCTCTAATTCTACCTCATGGAGCTGGAAACCCTAATTCATTGATTTTTGTAACACTCTTTGCTTCCATTTCTACCATTTTTCAGGCTTTGTAGCATACTCCTCCTCTTTGAGCTGCACCTTAAACAGTGGTTTTCCCTAAGGTCCTTTCTAGGGATAATTTTAATAGTCAGTATTCAGATGACATCCTCTACCAATTTAAATGAAATTTCTGGAAGAGGTGCCCAGGTACTCAAATTGTCTACATATCCCCAGATAAATTCTAAAGTTCCCTAAAATTTGAAAACTGGTAGTGGTGTGCTAGAAAGCATTTTAAAACAAGCTCTCTGCAGGAAAGCAGGATGGGCCAGAGAGTCTGATTTGTAACATTTTCTGATTTCACTGGTTTAATTCCCTAACAATGAATTGGAGCTTCAATTTCAAGTTACCATGCTGATACCAACAAGCTCCACAGATTCCCAAAATTCAAGAATTTTTGAAATTCAAATAGCAAGATGGTCTGAGCCAACTCCAGCACACACTGAAACTAGGGTGCTATTGTATTTAGTCTCCATCTGATACATTAACCAGACAGTCCACTGGGTATATGTGTCAGTATATTTCCTCTTCAAAGATAGTATTACATAGATGCCCAGGTGATTGAAGATATATATATGATAGATAATGTGAATGTGTGCTAAGTCACTTTATTTATGTTCAACTATCTGCAACCCTATGGACTATAGCCTGTCAGGGTTCTCTGTCCATGGGACTCTCCAGATAAGCATACTGGACTGGGTTGCCATGCCCTCCTCCAGGGGATCTTCCCAGTCCAGGGATTGAATCCACATCTCATGCAGCTGCTGCATTGCAGGTGGAGTCTTTACCGGGTATGCATGATAGATAATAGATAGATGGGGCTGGGGGGAGAACAAAACAGACACAAGCTGAATGTCTCTTATAAAATGAGCTAGAGAGTTTCATGTACTTGGCTATCCTCCTTGCCCTCATGGGACTGCCTTCTAAAGGGCTTCCATGGAAACCAAAAGGCTATAAAGAGGACATAATCAAAATCATTGATCCACGGACAAAACCCATATTTCTTGTCTCTCTCTGTGCATCCTCCCTATGACCTGACCTCATGAATCCTTTTGGTCTCCATCTTCCACCTCGCATTTCCCATAAAAAGCACAGATAATAATAAGATGTTCACATCTTAAATTCTCCTTCCTCTTCCAAGAAAAGGTAGGGCTCCACTAGTCATCTAGAAGAGAAACTACTCCAAAAAGGCAGTGGGGAAAGGTCAGTGTATAGGTTATTTTGGTGAAGGGGGAATATATGCTTTCAAACATATATTTTTCCAGAAGATTTCTACTAGTCTGGTGAAGCTTTGTTAGTCATAAGGAACAGTCATCACCATGAAGGATTTTAGTGCTTTTTGGACATGGAGAGATACAAGAATCAGGCTCATAAAATCAGCTCCTGAAAATATCTAACTATCTGAAGATATGTCCTGCCAGTTTTTCCCCTGCCTCATTTCTATTCTCTATCCTGAATTCCTTTCAGGAAGTATTGAAGGTCAGCAGATACAACAGCATGAAATTTAATCCTTGTAGAGATACATAGCAAGTGCCCATAACAACTACCAATTTGTAGTTAACACAAGAGTTAACAGAGGTTACAGATAATTTGGAGCATGATAAAGATTAACAGAGAAAGACCAATATCTATGGATTCTTGGAACACATATTACTAAAATCAGAAGTGGACAATAGATCTTGAGGGTGAGACAAATGAAAAGCAGACAGAAATTGGGTACCTCAAAACCTTAGGAACACTTGATCCTCTAGATCTAGAGTGACTTGGATCACAGGGATGGGAAAACAATCCTTCTCCCAAATCTGATTCTACGCCTTTCTTTTCCAAGGGCCATGTAAGTCTAAGGTCTTAAGACAAGGGAAATAACTACAATATTGTAAAGCAATTAGCCTTCAATTAAAATAAATTAATTAATTTAAAAAATCAAAATAAAATCAAAACAAAAAATCTACTATAAAAAAAAGACAAGGAGAAGTATAGACAGGAAGAAAGAAATTATGAATAAATTTGTTATGTTTGGGAACAGGCATTCTGCCAATCTTAAAAGAACAGGTAACAAGGCTTATTTCTTCCTTACAAGACCCCACCAAGCCTCAGTCCACGTGAACATGCCATAGTTAGGAGAGAACAGAAGTGAAGAGGGGACACAGCTACCAGGAAGTGGTCTGACACAAACGTGCTATGCAACTTTGACCTTCCTCCAGATGGCATAGTGAGTGTTAATACACTATCAGTTTTAGTTTGATATTAAACTATTAAACTGAAATTTTTGCTTATTTTTTAATTGAAGGATAGTTAGTTTACAGAATTTTGTTGTTTTCTATCAAATTTCAACATGAATCAACCATAGGTACATATATATCCCCTTCTTCTGAAACCTCCCTCCCATCTCTCTCCCCATCCCACTCCTCTAGGTTGATATAGAGTCCCTGTTTGAGTTTCCTGAGACATACAGCAAATTCCTGTTGGCTATCTATTTTCCATGTGGTAATGTAAGTTTCCCTGTTACTCTCTCCATACATCTCACCCTCTCCTCCACTGTCTTCATGTCCATAAGTCTGTTTAATATATCTCTTTCTCCATTGCTGACTTGCAAATAATTTCTTTGGTAATATCTTTTGAGATTTCATATATATGCATTTGTATATGATATTTATCATTCTTTTTCTAATGTACTTTATTCTTAATAATGGGCTTTATGTTCATCCACCTCATTGGAACTGACCAAATGCATTCACTTTTATGGCTGAGTAATATTCCATTGTGTATATGTACCACAGCTTCTTTATTTATTCATCTGTCAAAGGACATCTGGTTACTTCCATATTCTAGTTATTATAAATAGTCTGCAATGAACAATGGGATACATGTATCTTTTTCAATTTTGGTTTCTCAGGGTATTTACCTAGGAGTGGGTTTGCTGGGTCATATGGTGGTTTTATTCCTAGATTTTTTTGTTTGTTTGTTTGTTTCAAGGAATCTCCATACTGTCTTCCATAGTGCCTGTGTCAATTTGCATTCCACACCATCTCTAGCATTCTTTTTTTTTTTTTGGTAGACTTTTTGATGATGGCCATTCTGACTGGTGAGAGGTGATGTCTTATTGTAGCTTTTATTTTCATTTCTCTAATAATGAGCAATGTTGAGCATCTTTTCATGTGCTTGTTAGCCATCTGTATGTCTTCTTTGGAGAAATGTCTGTTTAGTTCTTTGGCCCACTTTTTGATTGGGTCATTTATTTTTCACACTTTTTGATTAGGTTGTTTGTTTTTCTGGTATTGAGTTGTATGATCTGCTTATATATTTTGGAAATTAATCCTTTGTCAGTTGTTTCATCTGTTATAATTTTCTCCCATTCTGAGGGTTATCTTTTCACCTTGCTTGTAGTTTCCTTTCCTTTGCAAATGCTTTCAAGTTTAATCAGGTCCCACTTGTTTATTTTTGTTTTTATTTCTGTTACTCTAGGAGGTGGGTCATAGAGGATCTTGCTTTGATTTATATCATCAAGTGTTCTGCCTATGCTTTCCTCTAAGAGTTTTATAGTTTCTGGTCTTTCATTTAGGTCTTTAACCCATTCTGAGATTATCTTTGTGTATGGTATTGAGAAGTGTTCTAATATGCTTTTACATGTAACTGTCCAATTTTCCCAGCCCCATTTATTGAAGAACCTGTCTTTGCACCATTGTATATTCTTGCCTCCTTTGTCAAAAATAAGGTACCCACCAGTGCATGGGTTTATCTCTGGGTTTTCTCTCTTGTTACATTGGTTTATATTTCTGTTTTTGTGTCAGTACCGTACTGTCTGGATGACTGTAGCTTTGTAGTATAATCTGGTCAGGATGGTTGATTCCTTCAGCTTCATTCTTCTTTCTCAAAATTGCTTTGGCTATTTGGGGTCTTCTTTGCTTCCATATGGAGAAGGAAATGGCAACCCATTCCAGTACTCTTGCCTGGAAAATCCCATGGAATAAGAGGAGCCTGGTAGGCTACAGTCCATGGGGTTGCAAAGAGTCAGACACGACTGAGCGACTTCACTTCACTCACTTCATACTTTATCACTGGAGAAGGAAATGGCAACCCACCGTATTCTTGCCTGGAGAATCCCATGTACATGGGAGCCTGGCAGGCCACGGTCCATGGGGTCACAGAGAGTCGAACATGACTGAAGTGACTGAGCAAGTAAGCAAGTGCTTCCATATAATTGTGAAAATTTTTGCCCTAGTTCTGTGAAAAATGCTATTGATAATTTGATAGGAATCACATTGAATCTGTAGATTGCTTTTGGTGACAATAATTTTCACAATATTGATTCTTCTTACTCAGGAACGTGGAATATCTCTCCATTTATTTATGTCATCTTTGATTTCTTTCATTAGCATCTTATAATTTTCTGTGTGTACAATCCTTTTCTGTATACAATTCTTTTTATCTCCTTAGGTAAGTTTATTCCTAATATTTAATTATTTCTGTTGCAATACTGAATGGGACTGATTCCTTAATTTCTCTTTCTGATTTTTCATTGTTAGTATATAGAAATGCAAATGATTTCTGTGTATTGATTTTGTATCCTGTGACTTTGCTAAATTCACTGATTAGCACTAGTAATTTCACGATCTACTAAGATCTAGTAAGTATCTTTAGGTTTTTCTCTGTATAGTATCATGTCATCTGCAAACATTGACAGCTATACTTCTTTTGTGATATGGATTTATTTTATCTCTTTTTCTTCTCTGATTGCTATAGCTAGGGCTTCCAAAACTTTGTTGGATAATAGTGGTGAGCGTTAACACCTTTATCTTGTCCCTGATCTTAGGGGGGATGCTTTCAGTTTCTCACCATTGAGAATAATGTTTACTGTAGGCTTATCATATATGGCCTTTACTAGGTGGAGATACGTGCCTTCTATGCCCATTTTTTTGAAAGGTTTTAATCATAAATGGGTGCTGAATTTTGTCAAAGGCTTTTTCTGCATCTATTGAGGCTATCATATGGTTTTTATCCTTCAGTTTGTTAGTATGGTATATCACATTGATTGATTTGCATATATTAAAGAATCCTTGCATCCCTGGAATAAACCCAACTTCATCACAGTGTATGAGCTTTTTGATGTGTTGGTGGATTCTGTATGCTAAAATTTTGTCGAGGATTTTTGCATCTATGTTCATCAATGATATTGGCCTGCACTTTTCTTTTTTGTGTGTTGCCTTTGTCTGGTTTTAGTAACAGGGTTCTGGTGGTCATGTGGAATGAGTTTGGAAGTGTTCTTTCCTCTGCAATTTTTGAAAGTTTTAGAAATATAGGCATTAGTTCTTCTCTAAATGCTTGCTTAAATTCACCTGTGAAGCCATCTGGTCCCGGGCTTTTGTTTTTTGGGAGATTTTTTATCACAGCTTCAATTTCAGTGCTTCTATTTGGGTTGTTCATAATTTCTATTGCTTCCTGATTCAGTCTTGGAAGATTGAACTTTTCTAAGAATATGCCCATTTCATCCAGGTTATCCATTTTATTGCCATATAGTTGTGTATAATAGTCTCTTATAATCCTTTGTATTTGTGCACTGTCTGTTATAACATTTCCTTTTTTTATTTCTAATTTTGTTTATTTGATTCTTCTCTCTTTTTTTCTTGAGGAGTCTGGCTAAAGGTTTGTCAATTTTGTTAATCTTCTCAAAGAATCAGCTTTTAGTTTTATTAATCTTTACTATTGTTTCTTTCATTTCTTTCTCATTTATTTCTGCTCAGATCTTTATGATTTCTTTCCTTCTGCTAATTTGGTGGGGGCGGGGGGGGCGCTTTTCTTCTTTTTTCCAGTTGTTTTAGGTGTAAAGTTAGGTTGTCTATTTGATGTTTTTCTTGTTTCTTGAGGTAGGACTGTATTGCTATAAACTTCCCTCTTAGAACTGCTTTTGCTGCATCCCATAGGTTTTGAATTGTCATGTTTTCATTGTCATTTGTTTCTAGGAACTTTTTAATTTTCCTTTTGATTTTTTTCAGTAATCTGTTCATTATTTAGAAATGTACTGTTTAATCTCCATGTGTTTGTATTTCTTATGGTTGTCTTTTTTTTCCCCCCCTTGTAATTGATATCTAGTCTCATAGCTCTGTGGCCAGAAAAGATGCTTGAGATGATTTCGATTTTCTTAAATTTACTGAGGTTTGATTTGTGACCCAAGATGTGGTCTATCCTAGAGAATGTTCCATGTGCACTTGAGAATAAGGTGTATTCTTCTGCATTTGGATGGAATGTCCTGAAGATATTAATGAGATCCATCTCATCTAATGTGTCATTTAAGACTTGGAGTGTTAAAATCTCCTACTATTATTGTATTACTGCTAATTTCTCCTTTTATGTCTGTTATCTTATGTATTTATGTATATATATTTATCTTATGTTATCTTAAGTTTATCTTATGTATTGAGATGCTCCTATGTGAGTGAATAGATATTTACAATTGCTATGTCTTCCTCCTGGATTGATCCCTTAATCATTATGTAGTGTCCTTCTTTATCTCTTGTAATATTCTTTATTTTAAGGTCTACTTCGTATGATATGAGGATTGCTAGTCCAGCTTTCTTTTGCTTTCCATCTGCATGGAATATATTTTTCCATCCTCTCACTTTCAGTCTAGATGTGCCCTGAGGTCTGAAGTGGGTTTCTTATTGGCAACTTATATATGGGTCTTGTTTTTTATCCATTCAGCCAATCTGTGTCTTTTGTTCAGAGCATTTAATCCATTTACATTTAAAGCAATTATTCCAACAATCGCATGTGATGCCTCTTCTTAAACTAATGACATCTAACAACCTTAAGATGGACTGATGTAACTATGGACATAATGTGACTTTTCATTTTGATTTTAACTTGGTTTAATGACTATTTTGCCTTACATCTGTAACTGTATAATGGGGTTTTCTAGCCGTCTAAAAGCTTTTAATTTACAAATAGTTGTCCAAGCTCCTATGAGTGCCACAGCCTCCTCCAACTATTACTTGGAGCCGCTGGATCAGACATCCTCACTACGAGGATTAGGAGAATACGTTGCCTCACCAATTTAGGGACAACGCCCCTTGTCAGCTCAGAAGCAGTTATGGAAAGAGAACGACGCCCCTTTTCCCTAGGCAACATAATTCTCCTAAAAGAAAAGGGGGGAATGAGAGAGTCATTTCCTAGGCAGGTTGATAAGAAGTCTAGGGGTCCCCAAGGAGAGAGAGGTCTGGGATATTCAAGGAGGAAGAAAAGACAAACTTTTTTACTTTCTTTCCTCTACATTCCTTAGGATTATATAACAATAATGTATCCTGCCTGAGGACAGTCTTTGGATTAAACCCTCTGGCTAATTCTGTTATCTTAAAACATAAATTATGGGAGTAGGTCTGGTGAGGTCTTTACAACCTCCAGACATTCTTTGGATTCATTGGAGAGTATATAACTCCATTGCTAACAGTAGTAAGGGGGTACTCTTTTGCCCCCTTCTGATGCCTATGTCAGAAGCTTTCTCTATCTCCTTTATACTTTAATAAAACTTTATTACACAAAAAAAAAAAAAAAATAAAAAAATAAAGCAATTATTCATAAATATGTTCCTATTGCCATTTTCTAAATTGTCTGGGGTTTGTTTTTGTAGATCTTTTTCTCTATTCTATTTCCTGACTATATACGTCTCTTTAACATTTGTTGTAATGTAATGTAGGTTTGTTGGTATGGAATTCTCTTAACTTTTGCTTGTCTGAAAAGCTTTTGATTTCTCCATCAATTCTGATTGAGATCCTTGCAGTGTAGAGTAATCTTGGTTGTAGATTTTTCCCTTTTAGTATTTTAAGTATATCCTGCCATTCCTTTCTGGCCTGCAGAGTTTCTGCTGAAAGATCATTAAATATATGGGGTTTCCCTTGTATTTTACTTGTTGCTTTTCCCTTGCTGCTTTTAATATGGTTTCTTTGTGTTTAATCTTTCTTAGTTTGATTAGTAACGTGTCTCAGCATGTTTCTCCTTGGGTCTTGTGTGGGAATCTTTGCACCTATTGCACTTGATTGACTATTTCCCTTTCCATGTTCAAGAAATTTTCAACTATAATCTCTTCAAAAATTTTCTCATACAATTTATTTTTATCTTCTTCTTTGGGATCCCTATAATTCGAATGTTGATGCATTTAATATTTCCCAGAGGTCTCTGAGACTAATCTCAGTTCTTTTCATTCTTTTTACTTTATTCTGCTTTTCAGCAGTTATTTCCACCATTTTATCTTCCAGTTCAATGACCTGTTCTGCTTCAGATATTCCACTACTGATTCATGCTAGAATCAATAGAATCAATAGAATAGAATCATATTTTTAATTTCAGTAATTGTGTTATTAGTCTCTATATGTTTATTCTTTCATTCTTTTAGGTCTTTGTTAATTGATTCTTGCATTTTCTCCATTCTGTTTTCAAGGTTTTTGATCACCTTTACTATCATTATTCTGAATTCTTTTTCAGGTAGTTTGCCTGAAAGTTTCCTTTTTTATTTATTTATTTCCTTATTTATAAGTTTCCTCCTTATTTGTTTGGACTTCTGTGTTTCTAGTTTGCTCCTTTATTTGTGCAGTATTTAACTGCCTTTTCATTTTATTCTTAACTTATTGTGTTTGAGGTCTCTTTTTCCCACACTTCAAGGTTGAATTCTATCTTCCTTTTGGTTTCTGCCCTCCTAAGTTTGGTCCAGTGGTTTGTGTAAACTTCATATAGGGTGAGATTTGTGCTGAGGTGTTTGTTTGTTTGTTTGTTTTTCCCTCGGATGGGCAAGGTTGAGTGAGGTGGTAATCCTGTCTGCTGATGATTGGGTTTGTATTTTTGTCTTATTTTTTGTTTGGATGAGGCATGCTGCACTGGGTGCTACTGGTGGTTGGGTGATGCCATGACTTGTATTCAAGTGGTTTCCTTTGGGTGAGCTCTCACTATCTGATACTCCCTAGGGTTAGTTCTCTGGTAGTCCAGGATATTATTCAGTGTTCTACTCCACAGGCTCAAGACCTGATCTCTGGATTATGTTGATAGCCTTCTGACTTGTCTTTCTGCTTCTGCCTTGGCCAACTTCAGTTACTTCTCCATCACATTATGCATGATTCATTCTGGAGGTCAGGGAGTCCAAGATAAACCTGCTAGCTAGACAAGTTTCCTTCAGAGACCTCATCTCTTAGCTTGTGAGTCTAAACTATTAAATTTTTAATACGATGGATATACTGTATATTTGTATATCTAATGTATGTATGCAGGTCAGGAAGCAACAGTTAGAACTGGACATGGAACAACAGACTGGCACCAAATAGGGAAAGGAGTACATCAAGGATGTATATTGTCACTCTGCTTATTTAACTTATATGCAGAGTACATCATGAGAAATGCTGGGCTGGAGGATGCACAAGCTGGAATCAAGATTGCTAGGAGAAATATCAACAAACTCAGATGTGCAGATGACACCACCCTTATGGCAGAAAGCAAAGAAGAACAAAAGAGCCTCTTAATGAAAGTGAAAGAGGAGAGTGAGCGAGGTGGCTTAAAACTCAACATTCAGAAAACTAAGATCAGAGCATCTGGTCCCATCACTTCATGGCAAATAGATGGGGAAACAGTGGAAACAGTGGCAGACTTTATTTGGGGGGGGGGGGGGACTCCAGAATCATTGCAGATGGTGATTGCAGCCATGAAATTAAAAGATGCTTACTCCTTGGAAAGAAAGTTATGACCACCCTAGACAGCATATTAAAAAGCAGAGACATTACTTTGCCATCAAAGGTCCATCTAGTCAATGCTATGGTTATTCCAGTGGTCTTGTATGATTGTCAGAGTTGGACTACAAAAAAAGGTGAGCTCTGAAGAATTGATTCTTTTGAACTGTGGTGTTGCAGAAGACTATTAAGAGTCCCTTGGACTGCAAGAAGATCAAACCAGTTCATCCTAAAGAAAATACATCCAGAGTCTTCATTGGAAGGACTGATGCTGAAGCTGAAACTCCAATACTTTGGCCATCTGATGTGAAGAACTGACTCCTTGGAAAAGATCCTGATGCTGGGAAAGATTGAAGGAAGGAGGAGAAGTGGATGACAGAATGAGATGGTTGGATGGCATCACCGACTCAATGGACATGATTTTGAGTAAATTCCAAGAGTTGGTGATAGACAGGGAGGCCTGGCGTCCTGCAGTACATAGGGTCACAAGGAGTTGGACACAACTGACCGACTGAACTGAACTAAAGTGAATGTATGTATATCTATGATTTATACACTAAAAAGAGTAAGATTTTTTTTTTTTTTTGCCACACCTGAGAAACAATATTCACCTCTTGGGAACAATATTTCCCTGTTAAGAATGCATGAACTAGGGAGAAAAGAGCTGATTTTATTATCACACCTCCATTTTCCAAGCAGATGGGAGATTTTCAAAGTCAGGCATAAGTGAAATGTGGTGAAATTAAATAACGTTTAACTATAATTTTTTAACTAAAAGCTTTTCAAAAGCATTCAGTAAGATTCAAATACAGGAAACTAAAATTTTACAACAGAAGACTAAATAAGCCTACCACTTATATCCAAAAGATATGTATTTAGGGACTTCTTGTTTCAGTGAACATGAAGATTGTACTAACCTCTATGAAAATGGACATAGTTATGAGCAGATATAAGAAGCAAAATGTAAGAACATAAGACCGAGTGCTGATAGTCTACCTAAGTATAAAAGCAGCAGATTTCTTTTGCAGGTGTTATGATGATTTGCATAATAATTGAAGCTATTTGTGCAGAGTCACACAGAGTCCTCTGTGCTGAGGACTCTGCACTGCAGACTAAAAATAAGTCAACAAAATGCTAAATAAGCTACTAAAAGCTGCATGGTATTTTATGGTTATTTAAAGTAATTATGCTTCAAAACAGGAAAAATAGGATATACCTTTGTTTATGTAGACTCGTTTATTCAAAATGTTTTACCAATACTTTACAACAAATTAAAGGTGGGCAGCATAGTGACAACACTGTGAATGCAGTATTTATTTTTCACCTGGAGGTATTAGTTCAGTTCAGTTCAGTCGCTCAGTCATGTCCAACTCTTTGCAACCCCATGAACCACAGCACGCCAGGCCTCCCTGTACATTACCAACTCCAGGAGTTTACCCAAACTCATGTACATTGAATTGGTGATGCCATCCAACCATCTCATCCTCTGTCATCCCCTTCTCCTCCTGCCTTCAATCTTTCCCAACATCAGGGTCTTTCCAAATGAGTCAGCTCTTTGCATCAGGTAGCCAAAATATTGGAGTTTCAGCTTCAACATCAGTCCTTCCAATGAACAGCCAGGACTGATTTCCTTTAGGATAGACTGGTTGGATCTCCTTGTAGTCCAAGGAACTCTCAAGAGTCCTCTCCAACACCACAGTTCAAAAGCATCAATTCTTTGGTGCTCAGCTTTCTTTATAGTCCAACTCTCACATCCATACGTGACCACTGGAAAAATCATAGCCTTGACTAGATGGACCTTTGTTGACCAAATAATATGTCTGCTTTTTAGTATGCTGTCTAGGGTGGTCATAACTTTCTTTCCAAGGAGTAAGCATCTTTTAATTTCATGGCTGCAATCACCATCTGCAGTGATTTTGGAGCCCAAATAAATAAAGTCAGTCACTGTTTCCACTGTTTCCCCATCTGTTTGCCGTGAAGAGATGGGACCAGATGCCATGATCTTAGTTTTCTGAATGTTAAGTTTTAAGCCAACTTTTTCACTCTCCTCTTTCACTTTCATCAAGAGGCTTTTTAGTTCTTCTTTGCTTTCTGCCATAAGGGTGGTGTCATCTGCATATCTGAGGTTATTGATATTTCTCCAAGCAATCTTGATTCCAGCTTGTGCTTCCTCCATCCCAGCATTTCTCATGATGTACTCTGCATATAAGTTATATAAGCAGGGTGGCAATATACAGCCTTGACACACTCCTATTTTCAAGTGTTCTCACAGCAATCAAGTAAAAATAGTTTTGTTTTTTTGTTTTTTTTTTTTCTCTCTAGAATTTCAGTGAGTAACTTGCATGCTGACCCAGATTAGAAAGGCAGTAATTGAGATCAGGCAAAGGGGACAGACAGGAGACTGGCACAAGAATTATTTCTGAGCAGAATAGATATGAATTAAGAAAGGCTTAAAAATTAGTCAACATCACTTGATTGAAATTGGTGTGAAGACTTGAAAAGACATCTAAATTCTAGTCCACTAGGTTAGAGAACAGAATATAGTACAGTATCATAAAGAGTCCTGCCCATAGTATTTGGGTCATGCTGTTGAATTTTATTCTTGGAATTCTTGTAGTCAATTGGCTATATCCTCTCTATTATTTAGATTATTATTATTTATCTTTGTCTTTTACCTAGAAGATTTTTCTGCATGAAAAGGAATGATACACTGATTCTCACTACAACATGAATAAATCTTGAAAGCATGCTAAGTGAAACAGTCAGACCCAGGCACAAATGTCCATGTATTATAAGATTCCATTTTCATGAAACATTTCATTCTATAAAAATAAAAAGTAGATTAGTGGTTGCCAAAGGCAGGAGATAATGGGGAATGGGGAGTGACTACTTGTTGGGTATGGTGTTTCCTCGCAGAATGATAAAAATGTTCTGGAACCAGATAGTGGTGATAGTTGCACAACATTGCAAATATGCTAAATGCATTGAATTGTACTTTTCATTGGTTAAAGTAACAAATTCTATGTTATCTGTATTTTACCACATGTGCAAAAGAGGTCTTTCCATTGACTTGACCCACACACAATTATGCTTCTTTCCAGTAGTAGACCTAAGCTTCCTTTCCAGTGGTAACTCTTTTGTGAGGGCCTGAAGCTTTTGCAGTTTGGGGGATGTATAAGAAAAATAACTCAGAATTACAAATAAAAAATACCGGTGGCTTCTCTGGCGTGGGCCTTCACACCTATGGGGCCCTGAACTCCCATCCATTGTGGCCAACACTTCTCTGCTCCTTCCATGAGGTCTGTGAGAGGGAGAGCCATGTCTTCTGGCCTGATTTTCATCAGTTCCGGTTCCAGCCCATACTTGCTAACATTCCAGGAGGCATTTAAAAGGCCACCAACTGTCAATTTTGACACCTTACATCATATTTAAAATACTTACTCCTGTTTTCCTGAGTAAGATGAAAAATCCTATGCGTGGCAGTCCTCTACTAGCCAGACATGCTACTACCAGCTTGGCTGAACCACATGTTGGTTGGCAGGGCTCCTACTGCTGGGTAGTGAGTTGCTCAGGGTATCAAGAGAGTGCAGTGTGAGGGTAGAAAAAATAAGTCCAAACGAGAATCAATTTTCATTATTATGATAAATATGGGAAATAGATATATCATATTGAATTACTAGAAATACTTCAGGTCAAGAAATTATTCAGATAAAACAGAAAAAGGTAAGGAAGATGAGGCCACACATTGTTTACATTCCCAAGACAATGAAATGGGGAGAATAAACCCCCATCCAGGCAGGCAAAAGTCTAAACTGTGCAGACCCACTCCCAGTTACCACAATTACAAGTAGTATTTTTTGAAATATATAAAAACATTGCATGAGAAAAGCCACAGAAAAATAAACAATTATTAAGAATGGAGCAATACTGGCCTAGTAAACTTGAAGTAAACTTTGAGCTGGAGGTGGCTGTGGGTGGCATATAGAGGAATGAGGTTGTACATACAAAAAGGATTAAATTTTGGATTATAAATAAAAATGTTTGTATAATCCCAACTTTATAGAATATCTTTAGGTCCCTCCAGACTTTTATGTATCCTTCTCACATGGGCAGTAAGTGAGAATAAATTAGAAACACTGTGGTCCTGTAATATGTCTCATGAGCATTTTTTCTCCTTTTTATTTTTTATTTACTTATTTATTTTTGCTTGAAGGATAATCTCTTTTCAGAATTTTGTGGTTTTCTGTCACACATCAACAAAAATCAGCCATAGGTACACCCATGTCCCCTGGGTGTCCTGGACCTCCCTCCTATCTCCCTCCCCAGCCCACCCTTCAGCTTGTTGCAGAGCCCCTGTTTGAGTTCCGTGAGTCATACAGCAAATTCCCACTGGCTGTCTGTTTACACATGGTATTGTATATATCTGTGTTACTCTCTCCTTACATCTCCCCTTCTCCCTCCTCTGTTCACACCATGTCCATAGGTCTGTTTTCTATGTCTGTTTCTCCATTACTGTCCTAAAAATAAATTCAACAGTCCCATCTCTTCAGATTCCATATATATCGGTCAATATACGATATTTATATTTCTCTTTCTGACTTACTTCACTCTGTAAAATGGGCTCTAGTTTTGTCCACCTTATTAGAACAGATTAAAATATGTTCCTTTTTATGACTGAGTAGTATTCCATTGTATATATGTACCATGGCTTCTTTATCCATTCTTCAATGGATATCTAGGTTGCTTCCATGTTCTAGCTATTGTAAATAGTGATGCAGTGAACAATGGAGTACATGTATGTTTTTCAATTTTGATTTCCTCAGGATATCAAAGGAATGGGATTTCATAGAAGTGAGATTGCTGGGTCATATAGTGGCTTTACTCCTAGCTTTTTTTTTTATTATTATTATTTTTTTTTTATTAGTTGGAGGCTAATTACTTCACAACATTTCAGTGGCTTTTGTCATACATTGATATGAATCAGCCATAGATTTACGCGTGTACCTCATTGTGGTTTTGCTTTGCATTTCTCTAATAATGAGTGATGTTGAGCATCTTTTCATGTGTTTGTTAGCCATCTGTATGTCTTCTTTGGAGAAATGTCTGTTTAGTTCTTTGGCCCATTTTTTGATTGGGTCATTTATTTTTCTGGAATTGAGCTTCAGGAGTTGCTTGTATATTTTTGAGATTAATCCTTTGTCTGTTGCTTCATTTGCTATTATTTTCTCCCAATCTGAGGGCTGTCTTTTCACCTTACTTATAGTTTCCTTCGTAGTGCAAAAGCTTTTAAGTTTCATTAGGTTCCATTTGTTTAGTATTGCTTTTATTTCCAATATTCTGGGAGGTGGGTCATAGAGGATCTTGCTGTGATTTATGTCAGAGAGTGTTTTGCCTATGTTCTCCTCTAGGAGTTTTATAGTTTCTGGTCTTACATTTAGATCTTTAATCCATTTTGAGTTTATTTTTGTGTATGGTGTTAGAAAGTGTTGTAGTTCCATTCTTTTACAAGTGGTTGATCAGTTTTCCCAGCACAACTTGTTAAAGAGGTTGTATTTTTCCATTGTATATCCTTTCCTCCTTTGTCAAACATAAGGTGTCCATAGGTTCGTGGATTTATCTCTGGGCTTTCTTTTTTATTATTATTATTATTATTATTATTTTTTCCAGTGGCTTTTGTCATACATTGATATGAATCAGCCATGGATTTACATGTATTCCCAATCCCGATTCCCCCTCCCACCTCCCTCTCCACCCGATTCCTCTGGGTCTTCCCAGTGCACCAGGCCGGAGCACTTGTCTCATGCATCCCACCTGGGCTGGTGATCTGTTTCACCATAGATAGTATACATGCTGTTCTTTTGAAATATCCAACCCTCACATTCTCCCACAGAGTTCAAAAGTCTGTTCTGTATTTCTGTGTCTCTTTTTCTGTTTTGCATATAGGGTTATCGATATCACCTTTCTAAATTCCATATATATGTGATAGTATGCTGTAATGTTCTTTATCTTTCTGGCTTACTTCACTCTGTATAATGGGCTCCAGCTTCATCCATCTCATTAGGACTGGTTCAAATGAATTCTTTTTAATGGCTGAGTAATATTCCATGGTGTATATGTAAAACAGCTTCCTTATCCATTCATCTGCTGATGGGCATCTAGGTTGCTTCCATGTCCTGGCTATTATAAACAGTGCTGCGATGAACATTGGGGTGCACATGTCTCTTTCAGATCTGGTTTCCTCGGTGTGTATGCCCAGAAGTGGGATTGCTGGGTCATATGGCAGTTCTATTTCCAGTTTTTTAAGAAATCTCCACACTGTTTTCCATAGTGGCTGTACTAGTTTGCATTCCCACCAACAGTGTAAGAGGGTTCCCTTTTCTCCACACCCTCTCCAGCATTTATTGCTTGTAGACTTTTGGATAGCTGCCATCCTGGCTGGCGTGTAATGGTACCTCATTGTGGTTTTGATTTGCATTTCTCTAATAATGAGTGATGTTGAGCATCTTTTCATGTGTTTGTTAGCCATCTGTATGTCTTCTTTGGAGAAATGTCTGTTTAGTTCTTTGGCCCATTTTTTGATTGGGTCATTTATTTTTCTGGAATTGAGCTTCAGGAGTTGCTTGTATATTTTTGAGATTAATCCTTTGTCTGTTGCTTCATTTGCTATTATTTTCTCCCAATCTGAGGGCTGTCTTTTCACCTTACTTATAGTTTCCTTTGTAGTGCAAAAGCTTTTAAGTTTCATTAGGTCCCATTTGTTTAGTTTTGCTTTTATTTCCAATATTCTGGGAGGTGGGTCATAGGGGATCTTGCTGTGGTTTATGTCGGAGAGTGTTTTGCCTATGTTCTCCTCTAGGACTTTTATAGTTTCTGGTCTTACATTTAGATCTTTAATCCATTTTGAGTTTATTTTTGTGTATGGTGTTAGAAAGTGTTCTAGTTTCATTCTTTTACAAGTGGTTGACCAGTTTTCCCAGCACAACTTGTTAAAGAGGTTGTCTTTTTTCCATTGTATATCCTTGCCTCCTTTGTCAAAGATAAGGTGTCCATAGGTTCGTGGATTTATCTCTGGGCTTTCTATTCTGTTCCATTGATCTATATTTCTGTCTTTGTGCCAGTACCATACTGTCTTGATGACTGTGGCTTTGTAGTAGAGTCTGAAGTCAGGCAGGTTGATTCCTCCAGTTCCATTCTTCTTTCTCAAGATTACTTTGGCTATTCGAGGTTTTTTGTATTTCCATACAAATTGTGAAAGTCTTTGGTCTAGTTCTGTGAAAAATACTGTTGGTAGCTTGATAGGGATTGCATTGAATCTATAGACTGCTTTGGGTAGAATAGCCATTTTGACAATATTAATTCTTCCAATCCATGAACACGGTATGTTTCTCCATCTATTTGTGTCCTCTTTGATTTCTTTCATCAGTGTTTTATAGTTTTCTATGTATAGGTCCTTTGTTTCTTTAGGTAGATATACTCCTAAGTATTTTATTCTTTTTGTTGCAATGGTGAATGGTATTGTTTCCTTAATTTCTCTGTCTGTTTTTTCATTGTTAGTATATAGGAATGCAAGGGATTTCTGTGTGTTAATTTTATATCCTGCAACTTTACTATATTCATTGATTAGCTCTAGTAATTTTCTGGTAGAGTCTTTAGGGTTTTCTATATAGAGGATCATGTCATCTGCAAACAGTGAGAGTTTTACTTCTTCTTTTCCTATCTGGATTCCTTTTACTTCTTTTTCTGCTCTGATTGCTGTGGCCAGAACTTCCAACACTATGTTGAATAGTAGTGGTGAGAATGGGCACCCTTGTCTTGTTCCTGATTTCAGGGGAAATGCCTTCAATTCTTCACCATTGAGGGTGATGCTTGCTGTGGGTTTGTCATATATAGCTTTTATTATGTTGAGGTATGTTCCTTCTATTCCTGCTTTCTGGAGAGTTTTAATCATAAATGAGTGTTGAATTTTGTCAAAGGCTTTCTCTGCATCTATTGAGATAATCATATGATTTTTATCTTTCAATTTGTTAATGTGGTGTATTACATTGATTGATTTGCAGATATTAAAGAATCCTTGCATCCCTGGGATAAAGCCCACTTGGTCATGGTGTATGATTTTTTTAATATGTTGTTGGATTCTGTTTGCTAGAATTTTGTTAAGGATTTTTGCATCTATGTTCATCAGTGATATTGGCCTGTAGTTTTCTTTTTTTGTGGCATCTTTGTCTGGTTTTGGAATTAGGGTGATGGTGGCCTCATAGAATGAGTTTGGAAGCTTATCTTCTTCTGCAATTTTCTGGAAGAGTTTGAGTAAGATAGGTGTTAGCTCTTCTCTAAATTTTTGGTAGAATTCAGTTGTGAAGCCATCTGGTCCTGGGCTTTTGTTTGCTGGAAGATTTTTGATGACAGTTTCGATTTCCTTGCTTGTGATGGGTCTGTTAAGATCTTCTATTTCTTCCTGCTTCAGTTTTGGGAAGTTGTACTTTTCTAAGAATTTGTCCATTTCATCCAAGTTGTCCATTTTATTGGCATAGAGCTGCTGGTAGTAGTCTCTTATGATCCTTTGTATTTCAGAGTTGTCTGTTGTGATCTCTCCATTTTCATTTCTAATTTTGTTAATTTGGTTTTTCTCTCTTTGTTTCTTAATGAGTCTTGCTAATGGTTTGTCAATTTTGTTTATTTTTTCAAAAAACCAGCTTTTAGCTTTGTTGATGTTTGCTATGGTCTCTTTAGTTTCTTTTGCATTTATTTCTGCCCTGATTTTTAAGATTTCTTTCCTCCTACTAACCCTGGGGTTCTTCATTTCTTCCTTCTCTAATTGCTTTAGGTGTAGAGTTAGGTTATTTATTTGGTTTTTTTCTAGCTTTTTGATGTAAGCCTGTAATGCTATGAACCTTCCCCTTAGCACTGCTTTTACAGTGTCCCATAGGTTTTGGGTTGTTCTGTTTTCATTTTCATTCATTTCTATACATATTTTGATTTCTTTTTTTATTTCTTCTATGATTTGTTGGTTATTCAGAAGCGTGTTATTTAGCCTCCATATGTTTGAATTTTTAACAATTTTTTTTTTTCTGTAATTGAGATCTAATCTTATTGGACTGTGGTCAGAAAAGATGACTGGAATGATTTCAATTTTTTTGAATTTTCCAAGACCAGATTTATGGCCCAGGATGTGATCTATTCTGGAGAAGGTTCCATGTGCACTTGAGAGAAAGCTGAAGTTCATTGTTTTGGGGTGAAATGTCCTATAGATATCAATTAGGTCTAGCTGGTCCATTGTGTCATTTAAGGTTTGTGTTTCCTTGTTAATTTTCTGTTTAGCTGATCTATCCATAGTTGTGAGTCGGGTATTAAAGTCTCCCACTATTATTGTGTTACTATTAATTTCCTCTTTCATACTCGTTAGCGTTTGCCGTACATATTGCGGTGCTCCTATGTTGGGTGCATATATATTTATAATTGTTATCTCTTCTTCTTGGATTGATCCTTTGATCATTATGTAGTGTCCTTCTTTGTCTCTTTTCACATCCTTTATTTGAAAGTCTATTTTATCTGATATGAGTATTGTGACTCCTGCTTTCTTTTGGTCTCCATTTGCATGAAATATTTTTTTCCAGCCCTTCACTTTTAGTCTGTATGTGTCTCTTGTTTTGAGGTGGGTCTCTTGTAGACAGCATATATAGGGGTCTTGTTTTTGTATCCGTTCAGCCAATCTTTGTCTTTTGGTTGGGGCATTCAACCCATTTACATTTAGGGTAATTATTGATAGGTGTGGTCCTGTTGCCATTTACTTTGTTGTTTTGGGTTCACTTTTATACAACCTTTCTACATTTCCTGTCTAGAGAAGATCCTTTAGCATTTGTTGAAGAGCTGGTTTGGTGGTGCTGAATTCTCTCAGCTTTTGCTTATCTGTAAAGCTTTTGAATTCTCCTTCATATCTGAATGAGATCCTTGCTGGATGCAGTAATCTAGGTTGTAGGTTATTCTCTTTCATTACTTTCAGTACGTCCTGCCATTCCCTTCTGGCCTGGAGGGTTTCTATTGATAGATCAGCTGTTATCCTTATGGGAATCCCTTTGTGTGTTATTTGTTGTTTTTCCCTTGCTGCTTTTAATATTTGTTCTTTGTGTTTGATCTTTGTTAATTTGATTAATATGTGTCTTGGGGTGTTTCGGCTTGGGTTTATTCTGTTTGGGACTCTCTGGGTTTGTTGGACTTGGGTGGCTATTTCCTTCCCCATTTTAGGGAAGTTTTCAGCTATTATCTCCTCGAGTATTTTCTCATGGGCTTTCTTTTTGTCTTCTTCTTCTGGAACTCCTATGATTCGAATATTGGGGCGTTTCACGTTGTCCCAGAGGTCCCTGAGGTTGTCCTCATTTCTTTTGATCCTTTTTTCTTTTTTCCTCTCTGCTTCATTTATTTCCACCATTTTATCTTCTACCTCACTTATCCTATCTTCTGCCTCCGTTATTCTACTCTTGGTTCCCTCCAATGTGTTTTTGATCTCATTCATTGCATTATTCATTTTTAATTGACTCTTTTTTATTTCTTCTAGGTCTTTATTAAACATTTCTTGTATCTTTTCAATCTTTGTTTCCAGGCTATTTATCTGTAACTCCATTTTGTTTTCAAGATTTTGGATCATTTTTATTATCATTATTCTAAATTCTTTTTCAGGTAGATTCCCTATCTCCTCCTCTTTTGTTTGACTTGGTGGGCATTTTTCATGTTCCTTTACCTGTTGGGTATTTCTTTGCCTTTTCATCTTGTTTAGATTGCTGTGTCTGGAGTGGGCTTTCTGTGTTCTGGAGGTCTGTGGTTCCTTTTTATTGTGGAGGATTTACCCAGTCGGTGGGGTTAGACGATTGGCTTGTCGAGGTTTCCTGGTTAGGGAAGCTTGCGTCAGTGTTCTGGTGCGTGGAACTTGATTTCTTCTCTTTGGAGAGCAATGGAGTGCCCCGTAATGAGTTTTGAGATGGGTCTATGTGTTAGGTGTGACCTTGGGCAGCCTGTATGTTGATGTTCAGGGCTACGTTCCTGCGTTGCTGGAGAATTTGCGTGGTATGTCTTGCTCTAAAACTTATTGGCTCTTGGGTGGTGGTTGGTTTCAGTGTAGGTATGGAGGCTTTTGGACAGTCACTTATTACTTAAAGTTCCATGTAGTCAGGAGTTTTCTGGTGTTCTCAGGTTTTGGGCTTAAGTCTCCTGCCTCTGGATTTCAGTTTTATTCTTCCTGTAGTCTCAGGACTTCTCCAACTATACAGCACTCCTTTTTAAGGAATCACCATACTGTCTTCCAAAGTGGCTGTATCAGTTTACATTCCCACCAGCAATGCAAGAGTGTCCTCTTTTCTTCACATCCACTCCAGCATTTGTTTTTTGTAGACTTTTTGATGATGGCCATTCTGACTGGTGTGAGGTGCTATCTAATTGTAGATTTAATTTGCATTTCTCTAATAAGAAGTGATGTTGAGCAACTTTTCAAGTGCCTTTTAGCCATCTGTATGTCTTCTTTGGAGAAATGTCTCATCAGGTCGCTTCCCCACTTTTTGATTGTTTGTTTTTCTGGTGTTGAGTTGTATGAGCTGCTTGTATATTTTGGAAATTAGTTCTTTATCAGTTGTTTCATTTGCTATTATTTTCTCCCATTCTGAGGGTGGTCTTTTCACTTTGTTTGTAGTTTCCTCTGCTGTGTAAAAGCTTATGTTTAACTAGGTCCCACTTGTTTATTTTTGTTTTTATTTCCATACTCTAGGAGGTGCGTCATAGAAGATTTTGCTTTGATTTTTGTCATCGAGTGTTCTGCCTATGATTTCCTCTAACCGTTTAATAGTTTCTGGTCTTACATTTAGGTCTTTAATCCATTTTAAGTTTATCTTTGTGTATGGCATTAGGTAGTGATCAACTTTCATTCTTTTGCATGTAGCTGTCCAATTTTCCCAACACCATTGATTGAAGAGGCTGTCTTTGCCCCATTGTATATCCATGCCTCTTTTGTCAAAAATAAGATACCCATAGGTGCATAGGTTTATTTCTGGGCTTTCTCTCTTGTTCCATTGGTCTACATTTCTGTTTTTGTGCCAGTACCATACTGTCTTGATGACTGTAGCTTTATAGTATAGTCTGAAGTCAGGAAGGTTGATTCCTCCAGCTCCATTCTTCTTTCTCAAGACTGCTTTGGCTATTCTGGGTCTTCAGTGTTTCCATATGAATTGTGAAATTTTTGTTCTAGTTCTGTGAAAAATGCCATTTGATAGGGATTGCATTAAATTATAGATTGCATTTGGTAGTATAGTCATTTTCACAATATTGATTCTTCCTACGAAGGAACATGTACTACTTCTCCATCTTTTTATGGTGCCTTTGATTTCTTTCATCAGTGCCTTATAATTTTCTGTATACAGTTCTTTTTTCTCCTTAGGTAAGTTTATTCCTAGATATTTTATTCTATTTGTTTCAATGGTGAATGGGATTGATTCCTTAATTTCTCTTTCTGATTTTTCATTGTTAGTACATAGAAATGCAAGTGATTTCTGTGTATTGATTTTGTATTCTATGACTTTGCTATATTCACTGATTAGCTCTAGTAACTTTCTGATAGTATACTTAGGGTTTTTTAAATATCTGTACATTTCCTCCAGTTTGTCCATTTTATTAGCATATAGTTGCTCATAATATTCTCTCATGAGACTTTGTGTTTCTGTGCTGTTTGTTGTAACCTCTCCTTTTTCATTTCTAATTTTATTTATTTGATTTTTCTCCCTGTTTTTCTTGACGAGACTGCTAGTGGTTTGTCAGTTTTGTTTATCTTCTCAGAGAACCAGCTTTTGGTTTTATCAATCTTTGTTATTGTTTCCTTCCTTTCTTTTTCATCTATTTATGAGAGAAATATTGCCTTGTATATTTTATTTCACCTTGAAAATGAACAGAATTTCCTTTTTAAAGTCCTTCAACACACATTTATTGGGTAACCACTATGTGCCAGCCATTTTTCTAAGCTCTAGGAGCACAACAACTTCATAGAGTAGTAGGCTTCTGCTCACCTGGAACTTGCATTCTAGGTGGTAGAAAGTAAGTAATCAACTAAATTAATAAGAAAATAAACAGAAGCATTTAAAAAGTGGTCAGTTGCAATAAACATATTAATAATAATGCAATGAACAGAGATGAGCAGTGTGAGGGTAACATGAGATTAAAGACTCCTCTCAGAATGTAACATTTCAGCTGCAATTTAATGATGAAATGGCACCAGCCATGTCAAGATACCCAAAGAGGAGAGTTCCAGGCAGAACACAATGATCCTCACTGAAAATTAAATACAGAATGCTTGCAAAGTCAGGACCACAGTTTGGGTTCCCCCCAAAAGCAGAGGTTGTATCACAAGCGTAGGTGTAAGCAACTTCTTAGAGGTGATGACAAGGAGACAGTGAAACACAGGGGCCCAGGAGACAGATCAGGGCACAGTCAAAGGAAGAGAAATTCATTGCACCTCTGCTCTGGGTGACAAGGGCTCAGTTCTACTTGGACCTCCTGAGAATTACAGAAAGTCTCCAAAAAGTGGGAAGCTATAGGGTGAAAGGAAGAAGCACTTTTCCACTCACTTCCAACTACTATTGTTTGAAGGTTGTCCCAGGAGCATTAACTCTGCTCTTTCAGGCTATGTCTGCCCAGGGGAAGAAGAAGTCTGTGTAAAATTCTGAGACCAAGGCAAAAATAATTTGCACTCTTGTGCTAGGAAATTGGCAGAGTGCAGTGAGCCTGGGCTCCCAGGGAACTGCCCTGGGAAACTGCTCTGTTTGGCGGGCTAAGGGGACTTGATATGCCACCTCCAGGGTGGCTGAAGCAGGAGCACAGTGAATCAGAGGGAAGCAAGAGCCAGATGGTGCCCAGCTCTTTGGACTCTGGATTTTTTTTTTTTAGTTGAATTTTTTTCATATATACTAGGATGCCATTGCTTTAAAAGCTGGCGAGGGTTGTGACTGATTAATAGCTGAAGGAATTTGTTGAAGAAGGAAAGATGAATACTATGTTATGATGGATAGTAGTACTTTTCTACAAAGTATCACCTTGCTTAACTGATGAGGAAAAAAGTCACACTAATTATGTTGTAGTCAAATGTTGGGTATACTTTGATATAAAATCAGAGACATTCTTGCAGGATCTAGCCTCTGCTTGGTTCTTCAAACTCTTTCCCTTCACCCAACTTAAGGCAAAGATGGCTGCTGGAGAGTTCTGGGACATGTCAGGCTCTGCTCATATCCTGGCCTTTATGTGTGTTGTACACTGTTTGAAACACTCCCCACTCTTCACCTAGGCCAATTACTTATTTTTCAGGTTTTTGTTTAATTGTTCATTAATTACTAATTATACCAAAAATGTTGTCACTCATCTTGAAAGAAGCATCTGTTGTCCTCTCCCAAAGCATCTGTGATCATCTTTCTTACACTTAACATTATTTGTACTTTTAGATTTAACTTCTTAATTCCTGCCTCCTCATTCAGGTTATAAATTCAATACAATTTCACCACAGTGAGTAGCAGTGTCTGGCATAGAGAAGCTGGTATATGTTGGTTGACTGAGTGAGCAAATGAATGATTCAAAATGAAAGCAAATTGGCTCAGGCTGTAGCAGGTGGGGGATGAAAGATTTGCCTTTTTGCACCTCTAGGAGGCTTATGGAATGTCTTCAAGGAACTTCAGAGCAAAACCAAGCACAGTGTGAAAGCCTTGCTTTTAGAAGATGGGATATCCCTGAAAAATATTTGTATGAACCTATTTATTGGAGATTTGAGTGGCACCTTTTGTAATAAAATATCCCTTAAGTAGTCTGTTTTAGATATTATGCTACACCTTCATAGTTAGAGGTTTCCTAAAGGAATTGTTCAGTTCAGTTCAGTTGCTCAGTCGTGTCTGACTCTTTGCAACCCCGAGGGCTGCAGCACACCAGGCTTCCGTGTCCATCACCAACTGCCAGAAATCATGTCTATCAATTGGATGATGCCATTCAACCTTCTCATCCTCCGTCCTCTCCTTCTCCACCCACCTTCAATCTTTCCCAGCACCAGGGTCTTTTCCAACAAGTTAGTTCTTTGCATCAGATGGCCAAAGTATTGGAGTTTCAGCTTCAGCATCAGTCTTTCCAATGAATACTCTGGACTGATTTCCTTTAGGACGGACTGGTTGGATCTCCTTACAGTTCAAGGGACTCTTAAGAGTCTTCTCCTACACCACAGTTCAAAAGCATCAATCCTTCAGCTTTTTTTATAGCCCAGTTATCACATCCATACAGGACTCCTGGAAAAACCTTAGCTTTGACTAGATGGACCTTTTATGGTAAAGTATTGTCTCTGCCTTATAATATGCTCTCTAGGTTGGTCATAGCTTTTCTTCCAAGAAGCAAGAGTCTTTTAATTTCATGGTTGGAGTCAACATCTACAGTGATTTTGAGGTCAAAATAAATAAATAAATAAATAAATAAGTCAGCCACTGTTTCCACTGTTTCCCCATCTATTTGCCATGAAGTGATGTGACCAGATGCCATGATCTTAGTTTTCTGAATGTTGAGTTTTAAGCCAACTTTTTCACTCTCTTATTTCACCCTAATGAAGAGACTCTTTAATTCTTCACTTTCTGCCATATGGGTGGTGTCATCTCCATATCTGAGGTTATTGATATTTCTCCTGGCAATCTTGATTCCAGCTTGTGCTTCATCTAGCCCAGAATTTCTCATGATGTACTCTGCTTTTAAGTTAAATAATCAGGGTGACAATATACATCCTTGATGCATTCCTTTCCTGATTTGGAACCAGTCTGTTATTCATATCCATTTCTAACTCTTGCTTCGTGACCTGCATACAGATTTTTAAGGAGGCAGGTAAAGTGGTCTGGTATTCCCATCACTTTCAGAATATTCCACAGTTTGTTGTGATCCACAGAGTGAAAGGCTTTGGCGTAGTCAATAAAGCAGAAGTGGATGTTCTTCTGGAACTCTGTTGCTTTTTCAATGATTCAACGGATGTTGGCAATTTGATCTCTGGTTCCCCTGCCTTTTCTAAATCCAGCTTGAAAATCTGGAAGTTTTTGGTTCACATACTGTTGAAGCCTGACTTGGAGAATTTTGAACATTACTTTGCTAGTGTGTGAGATGAATGCAATTGTATGGTAGTTTGAACATTCTTTGTCATTGCCTTTCTTTGGAATTAAACCTTTTCCAATTATGTGGCTCTGCTGAGTTTTCCAAATTTGCTGGCATATTGAGTGCATCACTTTAGCATAATCTTTTAGGATTTGAAATATCTCAACTGGAATTCCATCACCTCTACTAGCTTTGCTTGTAGTGATTCTTCCTAAGGCCCACTTGACTTCACATTCCAGGATGTCTGGCTCTAGGTGAGTAATCACACCATCGGGGTTATCTGGAAGGAACTGAGTTAGCCACTAATGATATTTTTGAGAATAAAAGACTTAAACAGCTTACAAATTTTCTTAAAAAAAAAAAAAAAGAAAAGAAAACTTGACTTTAGATATTAGAGCTTAGTACTGAGATTTTTCAATTAAAAATTCTAGTGTGTCTCTTCTTTCTTGTGTGAAAGGCTAACTCAGTTTCAGGAAAATGCTGACCTAGGATTAAGATAAATTGTGTCTTGTCAAAAGGGAACACTCTTACACTGTTGGTGGGAATGCAAACTAGTACAGCCACTATGAAGAACAGTGTGGAGATTCATTAGAAAACTGGAAATAGAACTCCCATATTACCCAACAATCCCACTCCTGGGCATACACACTGAGGAAACCAGATCTGAAAGAGCACATGCACCTCAATGTTCATCACAGCACTGTTTATAATTGCCAGGACATGGAAGCAACCTAGATGTCCATCAGCAGATGAATGGATAAGGAAGCTGTGGTACATACACAATGGAATACTACTCAGCCATTAAAAAGAATTCATTTGAATCAGTTCTAATGAGATGGATGAAACTGGAGCCCATTATACAGAGTGAAGTAAGCCAGAAAGATAAAGACCAATACAGTATACTAATGCACATATATGGAATTTAAAAAGATGGTAACGATAACCCTATATGCAAAACAGAAAAAGAGATACAGATATACAGAACAGATTTTGGACTTTGTGGGAGAAGGCGAGGGTGGGATGTTCTGAGAGAATAGCATTGAAACAAGTATACTATCAGAGGTGAAACAGATCACCAGCCCAGGTTGGGTGCATGAGACAAGTGCTCAGGGCTGGTGCACTGGGAAGACCCAGAGAGATGGTATGGGTAGGGAGGCGGGAGAGGGATCAGGATGGGGAATACATGTAAATCCATGGCTGATTCATGTCAATGTATGGCAAAAACCACTACAATATTGTAAAGTAATTAGCCTCCAACTAATAAAAATAAATGAAAAAGAAAATTGTGTCTTTTCTTTTAAAATTCTGTAGAATAAGCAACCTCCTAAAGAGAACAATTGCTTCCTTCATCTAATTAAACTAGCAAACAAGTCTTTGTCCTTTACCTGCTTTTTTGGGTTTCTGTTTTACTTTAATTAGACTTAAAACACTGACGATAAATGAAGATTTTTTAACCCATTTTACACTTTACTGTAAATGAAATCTATGCCAAAAATTCCACCTTATTATATGAGTAGTAGAAAGAGCTTCTCTATACTGAAGACTAATAATTTACATTTTTGTGCTGTGGAAGGTGGTAGGGCAGGATTAACTTGAAATGGAATAAATGCAGAACTGAATTCAATATTTATAAATTCTGAGAAAAAGGTATTTAAATATGTCTATTCAAATGCTATTTTAAATTGCATAGAAAAATTTAATTCGGTTTTTACTGATTGGAAAGTTTACACCATCTAAATAACTCACAGATTTGGTCACTAGTAAGTATAACTTTTTACCAGGAAATATTTCAAAGCAATGAAGCAAAACTTCAAACAATTTACAATAAAAAAATAAATAAAAGTAACTTCTAACATTCAGAGATTTGCTCCATGCCATAACCTGTCTCAGAAGAAGGTTTTCTGAACCCAAGAGGTAATCCCTTTCCAAATCAGTCCTATATTGAGCCTAGCAATTTTGAATCTGTTGAGTGAAGCAATTTAAGAATTGCTTCCTGCAAAACCAGATCTGAAAGAGACACGTGCACCCCAATGTTCATCGCAGCACTGTTTATAATAGCCAGGACATGGAAGCAACCTAGATGCCCATCAGCAGATGAATGGATAAGGAAGCTGTGGTACATATACACCATGCAATATTACTCAGCCATTAAAAAGAATTCATTTGAACCAGTCCTAATGAGATGGATGAAACTGGAGCCCATTATACAGAGTGAAGTAAGCCAGAAAGATAAAGAACATTACAGCATACTAACACATATATATGGAATTTAGAAAGATGGTAACGATAACTCTATATGCAAAACAGAAAAAGAGACACAGAAATACAAAACAGACTTTTGAACTCTGTGGGAGAATGTGAGGGTGGGATATTTCAAAAGAACAGCATGTATACTATCTATGGTGAAACAGATCACCAGCCCAGGTGGGATGCATGAGACAAGTGCTCGGGCCTGGTGCACTGGGAAGACCCAGAGGAATCGGGTGGAGAGGGAGGTGGGAGGGGGCATCGGGATTGGGAATACATGTAAATCCATGGCTGATTCATATCAATGTATGACAAAAACCACTGAAATGTTGTGAAGTAATTAGCCTCCAACTAATAAAAAAAAAAAAAAAAAAGAATTGCTTCCTGCAGATGGAGATGCATTTTATGGTGAATCTTTGGAGGTTTAAAAATAACAAACTGATGGAAAAGACACTTAAAATGATCCCCCCAAATAGCAAAATCTTATTGAGCCAATCTGATAGAGTAATTTTGGGAAATAAACTAATTGAATCTATTGAAAGCTGACTATTCTTTTTTTTTTTTTTTTTTAATCCATTCAACGTGAAAGAAAAGTGTTACATCTGAGTGTCCAAAAAAGTGTTAACTAGATATCAATGCCTTTTAAAACGGTCCTTTATGTCCATAAGGTCACTGAACTGAGAAGCTTGCCTCTAGGCAAAGCATCTTTTGATGAATGCTAGCCCATTGTACAGGGTTTTCAAAGAAATAGTTCATTTAACACCATGTCAACCAATTTCAAGAAGAGATTTAGTCTTTTCCAGGGCAAAGAACTTGAAAACTGAAACTTTTAATTGAAAAGATCTGAAACCACTTTCAACCTCTTGTATTTAAAACTCAAATTATCCCTTTCAGGATTAAAGGAAAAAGAAAAAGGAAAAATAGCACACTTAGATCAAAGGTAGCAAAGCAGTGATTTATTATCAGCAGTTCTTTCTTCAGGAAAGCTGTTTTCAGTTCTCCGAGCTTTGTATCTCAGTTTTATCAACTTAATACAAAATAATACTCTAATATTATGCCCTAAATTATGTAAATTTGAACCCTAATAGAATGAGTTTCCACATAGTACAGCAGTTAAAATGAAACAACAGCCTTTCTATTTCAGAGTTACTTTGAAAAGGGAACTCTATATTTATTCAGTACATTCAATATAATAATAAGCTAAGGGAAAATATTATGACCCCAAAAAAGGACAACTATGGATCCACTTTGCTAGGGATGGTCCTTGTTTAGTCCTGTTTCCCTGACATCCTCTCAGCTTAGCACTCCTCCCTGACGGCTCATCTGTTAATGAATTACCATCATCATCATCATCCACAGAAACCGTTGTGTTAAAAGGAGCTGGGATGCTTTCTATCTAATCACCTTTCTCCCAAGGACATAACTTTCACTTTCACAGCTCTCCCTGAGAAACTAATCAAATTGTCCCCAGAAGAACAGCTATTTCGTGTACAGTAACTTTTTATCCAAGAAAGAGCATAGATTCATTTAAGCTCAAAAAGAAGTTTCTTAAACCATGTTCCCACACACACATGGTACCTTTCCATGCAGAGAAAACAAAGTATAATGCATAAATAATTTTTAATGCAATTTTTCTCACTTCATTGACATGGTAAAGTTGCTGATCCAGTACTTTAAATTCTTTAGCTATTTGAGTCAAAGTTTATTTTCCTTCAGTTGCCTCTCCCTCAACACTAATTAGCATTGTAATTCATAAGGTCTCTTAATTCTAATCAAAGCCAGAATATTTTTACATTCATGCAGCTTATTGTGACACTACCTCAAATACCCACTAGGATATTCATGGATGATTCAAATAATGTATGCGTAAAAGTCAGCTCATTATATATTTCCTCTATATTCCAAATCTGTACACTTCATTTCCAAGAATGGCATCAAAATCTATGCAGCAGCCTAAACCAGAAACCAATCATCAGGTTAGCTAAGTATGTTTCATCTAAATAAATATAAATAAAATGGTGTTCGTTCGTGTCTGACTCTTTGTGACCCCATGAACTGTAGCACGCTAGGCTCCTCTGTCCATTGAATTCTCCAAGCAAAAATACTGGAGTGGGTTGCCTTGCCTTTCTCCAGGGATCTTCCCAACCCAGGGATCGAACCCAGGTGTCCTTCATTCCCTCTCCTCTCTTTACACACATTGGCGGATATTTAGACCACTTTGCATAGAGTGTGGCCACTGGATGTGCCAAAGGCCAGAACTGGGAGAGGAAGCTCCCCAACAGGGTGCTAAAGAGGCTCCCAGGAAGCCACAGGCAGGAGCACTGCTGACACTCGTCCTCTAGGATATGAGGATCTCCTTGAGAAGCTACCAAAATGACTGCTACTGAGTTACTAGCACTCTTCCCACAATAAAAGAAAGCCAGCAGAACTCACTGAAAAGCCCTACATGGAGGTGGTATTGAAAACTGCTGGTTTTGATCTGTCCACAGGGACACTTGAGCCTGGCAGGGCAGCCAGCTGGAGCAAAGGCTGGATATCCCCAGTGGGAATCCACCTGCAGAGATGTCACTGCAACTTGCTGGAGGTGAGCACTACTGGATGACCCTAGCAGGAGTAAGAAGAAGAAGAAAGCACAGCAGAACTAGGAAAGAAGCACCTACTTGTCTCATTGCCCTCCCCAGTAGGTATTCCACAGTGTGGCCCTGAAACGGAGCCAGACTGTAGGCCTTCCCAGGGAGAGATCTCCAGGTTTCCCACCTCTTCTTTGTAGAAAAACCTTTAGCCTCCTAGGCCTTCCCGCAGTTCCAAAGAGCAATTTTAATCAGAGAAATGAAACAAGGAAGAATCAAGGAAAACAGTCAACAGACAAAATTATAATAGTTTAATCATAAAACAAAGTCAGTGACCAACAGTTTCTCTTCAAGGGCCATAGATCATATCCTGAGCCATATCCTTGAGTTGTTTTGCAGATATTAAAACTCCCACTACTTGCAGATACTAATGTATCCTCAGTGTATTAAAAAGCAGAGACATCACTTTGCTGACAAAGGTCCGTATAGTCAAAGCTATGGTTTTTCCAGTAGTCATGGACAGATGTGAGAGTTGGACCATAAAGAAGGCTGAGCTGCAAAGAATTGATGCTTCCAAATTGCAGTTCTGGAGCAGACTCTTGAGAGTTCCTTGGACAGCAAGGTGATTAAACCAGTCAATCCTAAAGGAAATCAACCCTGAATAGTCATTGGAAGGACTGATGCTGAAGGTGAAGCTCCAATACTTTGGCCACCTGATGTGAAGAGCTGACTTCCTGGAAAAGACCCTGATTCTGGAAAAGATTGAAGGCAGGATGAGAAGAAGGCGGTTACAGAGGATGAGATGATTGGATGGCCTCAGCAACTCAACAGATATGAATTTGAATAAACTCTGGGAGATACTGCAGGACAGGGAAGCCTGACATGCTGCAGTCCATGGGGTCGCAAAGAGTTGGCCATGATTTAGAGACTAAACAACAACAAAACTCCCACCAGGTGGAAGAAATTAACTGCAACAAGCCAATCAAAAGGATGTACAGAGCTCATACACCATGATGAAGTTGGGTTTATTGCAGGGATTCAAGGATTCTTCAATATATGGCAATCAATCAATGTGATACACCATATTAACAAATTGAAAGACAAGAGCCACATGATCATCTCGATAGATGCAGAAAAAGCTTTTGACAAAATTCAGTACCTATCTATGATCAAAACTCTTCAAAAAACAGGCATAGAAGGAATCTACCTCAACATAGTAAAGGCCATATATGATGAGCCTACAGCAAACATTATTCTCAGTCCTGAAAACCTGAAAGCATCCCCCCTAAGATCAGGAACAATCAAAAGATGTCCATTTTTGCTACTATTATTCAACATAGTTCTGGAAGTCTTAGCTACAGCAATCAGAGAAGAAATAGAAATAAAAGGAATCCAGATGGGAAAAAAAGAAGTAAAGCTCTCACTGTTTGCAGATGACATGATGCTGTACATAGAAAACCCTAAAGATAGTATCAGAAAATTACTAGAGCTAATCAGTGAATTTAGCAAAGTTGCAGGATACAAAAGCAATACACAGAAATCACTTGTGTTTCTATATACTAACAATGAAAAATAAGAAAGAGAAATTAAGGAATCAATCCCATTCACCATTGCCACAAAAAAAAATTAAATATCTATGAATAAATTTACCTAAGAAGATGAAAGAACTGTACACAGACAATTATAAGACACTAATGAAAAAAAATCAAAGATGACATAAACAGAAGATAGATTCCATGCTTCTGGGTAAGAAGAATCAATATTGTGAAAATGACTATACTACCAAAAGCAATCTACATATTTAATGAACTACCTATCAAATTACCAATGGCATTTTCCACATAACTAGAACAAAAAATTTCACAATTCATATGGAAACACAAAATACCGTGAATAGCCAAAGCAGTCTTGAGAAAGAAGAATGCAGTTGCAGGAATCAACTTTCCTGACTTCAGGTTAAGCTACTCCAAAGTTACAGTCATCAAGACAGTATTGTACTGGCACAAAAACAGAAATGTAGACCAATGGAGCAAGAAAGGAAGCCCAGAAATAAACCCATGCACCTATGGGTACCTTATTTTTCACAAAGGAGGCAAGAATATACAATGGGGCAAAGACAGCCTCTTCAATAAATGGTGCTGAGAAAACTGGACAGCTACATGTAAAAGAATGAAATTAGAACACTTCCTAACACCATACACAAAGATAAACTCAAAATGGATTAAAGACCTATGTGTAAGACCAGAAACTATATAGCTCTTAGGGGAAAACATAGGCAGAACACTTGATGACATAAATCAAAGCAAGATACTCTATGACCCACCTCCTAGATTAACAGAAATAAAAACAAAAGTCAACAAGTGGGACCTGATTAAACGTGAAAGATTTTTCACAGCAAAGGAAACTACAGGCAAGGTGAAAAGACAACCTTCAGAGTGGGAGAAAATAATAGCAAATGAAACAACTAACAAAAGATTAATTTCCAAAATATACAAGCAGTTAATACAACTCAATACCAGAAAAACAAACAACCCAATCAAAAAGTGGGTAAAAGACCTAAACGGACATTTCTCCAAAGACACACAGATGGTTACCAAACACGTGAAAAGATGCACAACATCACTTCTTATTAGAGAAATGCAAATCAAAACTACAATGAGATATCATCTTACGCCAGTCAGATTGGCCCTCAAAATGTCTACAAACAATAAATGCTGGGTAGGGTGTGGAGAAAAGGGAGCACTCCTGCACTGTTGGTGGGAATGTAAATTGATAGTCACTGAGGAAGATGGCATGGAGATTCCTTAAAAAACTAGGACTAAAACCACCATATGACCCAACAATTCCCACTCCCAGGCAAATACCCTGAGGAAACCAAAATTGAAAGAGACACAGACATCCCATTGTTCATTGTAGCACTATTTACAAAAGCTAGGACATAGAGGCAACCTAGATGTCCATTGGCAGATGAATGGATAAAGAAGCTGTAGTACATATATACAATGGAGTATTAGTCACCATAAAAAGGAATGCATTTGTCAGTTCTAATGAGGTGGATGAACCTAGAACCTATTATGCAGAGTGAAGTGAGTGAGAAAGAGAATGATAAATACCGTATTCTAACACATATATATGTAATCTAGAAAAATGATACTGAAGAATTTGCTTACAGGGCAACAATGGAGAAACAGACATAGAGAATAGACTTATGGACATGGGAGAGGGAAGGAGAGGGTGAGATGTATGGAAAGAGCAACAGGGAAACTTACATTACCATATGTAAAATAGATAGCCAATGGGAATTTGCTATATGGCTCAGGAAACTCAAACAGGGGCTCTCTATCAACCTAGAGAGGTGGGATGGGGAGGGAGATGGGAGGGAACTTCAAGAGGGAATATATACCTATGGCTGATTCATGTTGAGGTTTGACAGAAAACAGCAAAATTCTGTAAAGCAATTATCCTTCAATAAAAAAATAAATATTTTTTTTTAAAAAAAGAAGGATGTATGAGAGCTGATCACACATATCCCCAATTCTTTCTCTTGCCTTGCCTTTTTTTTTTTTTTTTTTTTTTTGGTTATTACATTATTATATTTAGCATATGAATAAGCAAAACTCCAAATATTTCAAGCTAATCAAGACTGAATTGAAACCAACTTATAGTGGGAAGAAAATTATTTCATTTTACTGTTTGATTCCTTCTATAAAGGATATTACATGGGATCTCAGATGTGTAACTAATTCCAAGATATTTCTCTCCAGAGAGGAGAGCTAAGAGAGATTTTTACAAACAGCGTGCTAGATGTTGGCTATTAAATCTAAGGCTGTATGTTACAACTTCAAACCAAGCTGCTCACTTTGCAAGAAGTGTTGTCTTTCAAGACCTTGAGAATGTTCAGTTAAGTTCTTTGCAGGCAATCTTAGAAGCTTTAAACACAGCACAACTTGACAAAAACACTTGAGACTTACAAACAAAAGTTACTATATCCACAGAGTCCCCCCAGTGTAAAAAAAAAAAAAAAAAAAAGGTTTAATGCCTCCACATTATCCAAGTATAAATTCTGAGTTTCTTAGATTGGCATCCATGTTTCTTCACAATCTGCCTCAGTCTTATAATTTTCCTTGACACAGATCCTACACTCATTCAAGCTGTGATATGTGATACTCGCTGTTCTCCAAAACATCTTGCATTTGTGTTATTCTGGCCCTGGATTCATGCCTTCCACTGAAATACCAACTACTTCCATTTCTACTTAACTAGTTGGGCAACAAGTTTTTACCAATCCATCAAAGACTAGCTCAGAGTCTGTCTTCTCCATGACTTAACCATTGTTCTTTTTTTCCCCCATTTATGCATACTAGTTGGATGCTAATTACTTTACAATATTGCAGTGGTTTTTGCCATACATTGACATGAATCAGCCATGGATTTACATGTGTTCCCCATCCCGATTCCCCCTCCCACCCCCCTCTCCATCCTATCCCTCTGGGTCTTCCCAGTGCACCAGCCCCAAGCACTTGTCTCATGCATCCAACCTGGGCTGGGGATCTGTTTCACCATAGATAATGTACATGTTTCAATGCTGTTCTCTCAAAACTTCCCACCCTCGCCTTCTCCCACAGACTCCAAAAGTCTGTTCTGTACATGGGTGTCTCTTTTTCTGTTTTGCATATAGGGTTATCATTACCATCTTTCTAAATTCCATATATATGCATTAGTATACTGTATTGGTCTTTATCTTTCTGGCTTACTTCACTCTGTATAATGGGCTCCAGTTTCATCCACCTCATTAGAACTGATTCAAATGAATTCTTTTTAATGACTGAATAGTAGTCCATGGTGTATATGTACCACAGCTTCCTTATCCATTCGTCTGCTGATGGGCATCTAGGCTATTATAAACAGCACTGCGATGAACATTGGGGTGCACGTGCTCTTTCAGATCTGGTTTCCTCAGTGTGTATGCCCAGAAGTGGGATTGCTGGGTCATATGGCAGTTCTATTTCCAGCTTTTTAATAAATCTCCACACTGTTCTCCATAGCGGTTGTACTAGTTTGCATTCCCACCAACAGTGTAAGAGGGTTCCCTTTTCTCCACACCCTCTCCAGCATTTATTGCTTGTAGACTTTTGGATAGCAGCCATCCTGGCTGGCGTGTAATGGTACCTCATTGTGGTTTTGATTTGCATTTCTCTAATAATGAGTGATGTTGAGCATCTTTTCATGTGTTTGTTAGCCATCTGTATGTCTTCTTTGGAGAAATGTCTGTTTACTTAGGAGCATATCTACCTAAAGAAACAAAAGACCTATACATAGAAAACTATAAAACACTCATGAAGGAAATCAAAGAGGACACACACAGATGGAGAAATATACCGTGTTCATGGATTGGAAGAATCAATGTTGTCAAAATGGCTATTCTACCCAAAGCAATCTATAGATTCAATGCAATCCCTATCAAGCTACCAACGGTATTTTTCACAGAACTAGAACAAATAATTTTACAATTTGTATGGAAACACAAAAAACCTCGAATAGCCAAAGCAATCTTGAGAAAGAAGAATGGAACTGGAGGAATCAACCTGCCTGACTTCAGACTATACTACAAAGCCACAGTCATCAAGACAGTATGGTACTGGCACAAAGACAGAAATATAGATCAATGGAACACAACAGAAAGCCCAGAGGTAAATCCACAAACCTATGGACACCTTATCTTCGACAAAGGAGACAAGGATACACAATGGAAAAAAGGCAATCTCTTTAACAAGTGGTGCTGGGAAAACTGATCAACCACTTGTAAAAGAATGAAACTAGAACACTTGCTAACACCATACACAAAAATAAACTCAAAATGGATTAAAGATCTAAATGTAACACCAGAAACTATAAAACTCCTAGAGGAGAACATAGGCAAAACACTCTCTGGCATAAATCACAGCAGGATCCTCTATGACCCATCTCCCAGAATATTGGAAATAAAAACAAAAATAAACAGATGGGACCTAATTAAACTCAAAAGCTTTTGCACAACAAAGGAAACTATAAGCAAGGTGAAAAGACAGCTTTCAGAATGGGAGAAAATAATAGCAAATGAAGGAACAGACAAAGGATTAATCTCAAAAATATACAAACAACTTCTGCAGCCCAATTCCAGAAAAATAAATGACCCAATCAAAAAATGGGCCAAAGAATCATTGTTGTTTAATGAGGAAATTTCTCATCATTCACAATCTTCAGTTGGTACTTAACCTATGTTACCTGGCATTGTTTTTCCCCATTTTATAACTTTGATGTCTTTTTATTATTATTCTTTTTTTTTTTTCAAATTCTTTCACCAATTTTAGCAGAGTTTCCTGGGCTATACAGTAGGTCCTTGTTGGTTATCCATTTCAAACATAGTAGTGAGTACATTGGGTGGCCCCATATGGCATGGCTTAGTTTCATTGAATTAGACAAGCTGTGGTCCGGGTGATCAAATTGGCTAGCTGTCTGTAATTGTGGTTTCAGTCTGTCTGCCCTCTGATGCCCTCTCTCAGTGCCTACCATCTTACTTAGGTTTCTCTTACCTTGGACGTGGAGTATCTCTTCACAGTTGCTCCAGCAAAGTGCAGCCGTGGCTCCTTACCTTGGCTGTGGGGTAGCTCCTGCACAGTCGAGCAGCTGCCGCTCCCGTGCTATTGCACAGCTGTCATGGTGGAAAGGTCTGACAGAATGTGGTCCACTGGAGAAGGGAATTGCAAACAACTTCAGTATTCTTGCCTTGAGAACCGCATGAACAGTATGAAAAGGCAAAAAGATAGGACACTGAAAGATGAACTCCCCAGGTCAGTAGGTGCCCAATTCACTACTGGAGATCAGTGGAGAAATAACTCCAGAAAGGATGAAGGGATGGAGCCAAAGCAAAAAACAACACCCAGCTGTGGATGTGACTGGTGATAGAAGCAAGGTCCGATGCTGTAAAGAGCAACATTGCATAAGAACCTGCAATGTTAGGCCCATGAATCAAGGCAAATTGGAAGTGGTCAAACAGGTGATGGCAAGAGTGAACATTGTCAGTCTAGGAATCAGCAAACTAAGATGGACTAGAATGGGTGAATTTAACTCAGATCACAATTATATCTACTACTGTGGGCAGGAATCCCTTAGAAGAAATGGAGTAGCCATCATGGTCAACAAAAGAGTCCAAAATGCAGTACTTGGATGCAATCTCCAAAACGACCAAATGAACTCAGTTCATTTCCCATGCAAACCATTCAATATCATGGTAATCCAAGTCTATGCCCCAACCAGTAATGCTGAAGAAGTCGAAGTTGAACAGTTCTATGAAGACCTACAAGACCTTTTAGAACTAACTCCCAAAAAAGATATCCTTTTCATTATATGGGACTGGAATGCAAAAGTAGGAAGTCAAGAACATCTGGAGTAGCAGGCAAATTTGGCCTTGGGAGTACAGAATGAATCAGGGCAAAGGCTAGTAGAGTTTTGCCAAGAGAATGCACTGGTCATAGCAAACACCCTCTTCCAAAAACACAAGAGAAGATGACACATGGACATCACCTTATGGTCAACACTAAAATCAGATTGATTATATTCTTTACAGTCAAAGATGGAGAAGATCTATACAGTCAGCATAAACAAGACTGGGAGTGGACTGTGGCTCATATCCTGAACTCCTTATTGCTAAATTCAGACATAAATTGAAGAAAGTGGGGAAAACCACAAGACCATTCAGGTATGGCATAAATCAAATCCCTTATGATTATACAGTGGAAGTGAGTAATAGATTTAAGCGACTAGATCTGATAAACAGAGTGCCTGATGAACTATGGGTGGAGGTTCGTGACATTGTACAGGAGATAGGGATCAAGACCATCCCCAAGAAAAAGAAATGCAAAAAAGCAAAATGACTGTTTGAGGAGACCTTACAAATAGCTGTGAAAGAAGAGAAGTGAAAAGCAGAGGAAAAAAGTAAAGATATACCCATCTGAATGCAGAGCTCCAAAGAATAGCAAGGAGAGACAAGAAAGCCTTCCTCGGTGATCAAGGCAAAGAAATAGAGGAAAACAATAGAATAGGAAAGACTATAGATCTCTTCAAGGAAATTAGAGATACCAAGGGAACATTTCATGCAGAGATGGGCTCAATAAAGGACAGAAATGGTATAGACCTAACAGAAACAGAAGATATTAAGAGGTGGCAAGAATATACAGAAGAACTAAACTAAAAGATCTTCATGACCCAGATAATCATGATGGTGTGATAAATGACCTAGAGCCAGACATCCTGGAATGTGAAGTCAAGTGGGCCTTAAGAAGTATCACTATGAACAAAGTTAGTGGAGGTGAGGGAATTTCAGTTGAGCCATTTCAAATCCTAAACGATGATGCGTGAAAGCGCTGCACTCAATATGCCAGCAAATTCGGAAAACTCAGCAGTGGCCACAGGACTGGAAAAGGTCATTCCAATCCCAAAGAAAGGCAATGCCAAAGAAGGATTAAACTATCACATAATTGCACTCATCTCACACGCTAGTAAAATAATGCTCAAAATTATCCAAGCCAGGCTTCAGCAATACATGAACCGATAACTTCCAGATATTCAAGCTGGCTTTAGAAAAGGCAAAGGAACCAGAGGTCAAATTGCCAACATTCACTGGGTCATTGAAAGAGCAAGAGAGTTCCATAAAAACATCTATTTCTGCTTTATTGATTATGCCAAAACTTTTGACTGTGTGGATCACAATAAACTGGAAAATTCTTCAAGAGATGGGAATACCAGACCACCTCACCTGCCTCTTGAGAAACCTGTATGCAGGTCAGGAAGCAACAGTTACAACTGGACATGGAACAACAGACTGGTTCCAAATAGGAAAAGGAGTACATCAAGGCTGTATATTGTCACCCTGCTTGTTTAACTTATATGCAGAGTACATCATGAGAAATGCTGGGCTGGATGAAGCACAAGCTGGAATCAAGATTACTGGGAGAAGTATAAATAAGATATGCAGATGACACCACCCTTATGGCAGAAAGAGAAGAGGAAATAAAGAGCCTTTTGATGAAAGTGAAAGAGGAGAGAGAAAAAGTTGGCTTAAAGCTCAACATTCAGAAAACTAAGATCATGGCATCTGGTCCCATCACTTCATGGCAAATAGATGGGGAAACAGTGGAAACAGTGGCTGACTTTATTTATTTGGGCTCCAAAATCACTGCAGATGGTGATTGCAGCCATGAAATTAAAAGATGCTTACTCCTTGGAAGGAAAGTTATGACCACCCTAGACAGCATATTAAAAAGCAGAGACAAGAAAAGGGAACCCTCTTACACTGTTGGTGGGAATGCAAACTAGTACAGCCGCTATGGAAAACAGTGTGGAGATTTCTTAAAAAACTGGAAATAGAACTGCCATATGACCCAGCAATCCCACTTCTGGGCATACACACTGAGGAAACCAGATCTGAAAGAGACACGTGCACCCCAATGTTCATCGCAGCACTGTTTATAATAGCCAGGACATGGAAGCAACCTAGATGCCCATCAGCAGATGAATGGATAAGGAAGCTGTGGTACATATACACCATGGAATATTACTCAGCCATTAAAAAGAATTCATTTGAACCAGTCCTAATGAGATGGATGAAGCTGGAGCCCATTATACAGAGTGAAGTAAGCCAGAAAGATAAAGAACATTACAGCATACTGACACATATATATGGAATTTAGAAAGGTGATAACGATAACCCTATATGCAGAACAGAAAAAGAGACACAGAAATACAGAAGAGACTTTTGAACTTTGTGGGAAAATGTGAGGGTGGGATATTTCAAAAGAACAGCACGTATACTATCTATGATGAAACAGATCACCAGCCCAGGTGGGATGCACGAGACAAGTGCTCCGGCCTGGTGCACTGGGAAGACTCAGAGGAATCGGGTGGAGAGGGAGGTGGGAGGGGGGATCAGGATTGGGAATACATGTAAATCCATAGCTGATTCATATCAATGTATGACAAAACCCACTGGGAAAAAAAAAATATAATAATAATAAAAAATAAATAAATAAATAAATAAATAAATAAATAAAAAGCAGAGACATTACTTTGTCAACAAAGGTCCATCTAGTAAAAGCCATGTTTTTTCCAGTAGTCATGTATGGATGTGAGAGTTGGACTACAAAGAAAGCTGAACACAGAAGAATTTATGGTTTTGAACTGTGGTGTTGGAGAAGACTCTTGAGAGTCCCTTGGACTGCAAGGAGATCCAACCAGTCCATCCTAAAGGAGATCAGTCCTGGGTGTTCATTGGAAGGACTGATGTTGAAGCTGAAACTCCAATATTTTGGCCACCTGATGTGAAGATCTGACTCATTTGGAAAGACCCTGATGTTGGGAAAGATTGAAGGCAGGAGGAGTAGGGGACGACAGAGGTGAAATGGTTATATAGGATCACCAATTCAATGTACATGAGTTTGGGTAAACTCTGGGAGTTGGTAATGTACAGGGAGGCCTGGCGTGCTGCAGTTCATGGGGTCACAAAGAGTCAGACACGACTGAGAGACTGACCTGAACTGAGAGTGTACATTGTCAGTCCCAACTCCTTAACTATCTCTCCCCTCACCCTTCTGCACTGGTAACCAAAAGTTCATTCTGTAATTCATTCTCTAATTCATTCTGAATTCGTTCATTTTCATCATTTTTTTTTTTTTTTTTTTAGATTTTTGCTAATAAGGTATAACATACAATATTTCTCTTTCTCTGATGTACTTCACTCAGTAAGACAGTCTCTAGGGCCATCCATGTTGCTGCAAATTAGCTATTATCTCATTCTTTGTGATGGTTGAGTAATATCCCATTGTTTCTATGACCACATCAATTTTATCCTTCTGTTGATGGGCATTTTGGTTGCTTCCATGTCTTTTCTATTATAAATATCACTGAGATGAACACTGTAGCGCAGATATGCTTTCAGACTATGTTTTCCTCTGAGTATAAGTCCAGGAGTGAAATTGCAGTATTATATGGTAGCTCTATTTTTAGTTTCTTAAGGAACCTCCATATGGTTCTCCATAGTGGCTGCACCAATTTACATTCCTACCAACAGTGTAGGAGGGTTCGCTTCTCTCCACATCCTCTCCAGCATTTATTCTTTGTGTATTTTTTTATGATAGCCATTCTGACTGATGTTAGGTGATATCTCCTTGTAGTTTTGATTTGCACTTATCTAATTATCAGTGTTAAACATCTTTTCATGTGCCTCTTGGCCGTCTTCATGTCTTCTTTTGAGAATTATCTATTTAGGTCTTCTGCCCACTAAATTGATTTGGTTGTTTGATTTGATAATATTGAGTTGCATGAGTTGTTTGTAAATTTGGGGGATTAATCATTTGCAAATATGCATTCCCATTCTGTGGATTGTCTTCGTTTTGATTATGGTTTCCTTTGTTGTGAAACATTTTTGAGTTTAATTACATCATATTTGTTTATTTTTTATTTTTATTTCCATTATTCTGGGACATGGATTGAAAAAGATACTGCTGTAATTTATGTCAGAGAGTGTTCTGCTATGTTTTCCTTTAAGAGTTTTATAGTGTCCTCTCTCACATGTAGGTCTTTAATCCATTTTGAGTTTACTTTTGTGTATGATGGTAGAGAATTTTCTACTTTTGTTTTCACATGTAGCTGTGCAGTTTTCTCAGAGCCATTTGTTGAAGAGACTGTCTTTCCTCCATTGTATAGTCTTGACTCCTTTGTCATAGAGTAATTGGCATAGATGTGTGGGTTTATTTCTGGGCTTTCTGTCCTGTTCCATTGATCATTCCTATTTTCGTGCCGGTATCATACTGTTTAGGGCTTCCTTGGTGGCTCAGACGATAAAGAAACTTCCTGCAATGTGGGAGACCCAGATTCATCCCTGGGTCAAGAAGATCCCCTGGAGGAGGGCATGATAACCCACTCCAGTATTCTTGCTTGGAGAACCCCACGGACAGAGGAGCCTGGCAGGCTACAGTTCATAGGGTCACAAAGAGTTGGACATGACTGAAGTGATTTCACACACACACACACACACACACACACACCATACTGTTTTGAGGACTGTAGCTTTGTAGTATAGTCTAAGGTAAGGGAGCACGATTCCTCCAGCTCCATCCTTCTTTCTCAAGGTTGCTTTGGCTATTTGGAGCCTTTTGTGTCTCCACGAAAATTTTAAGTTTTTCTTCTAGTTCTGTGGAAAATACCATTGTTAACTTGAGATGGGTTGCATTGAATCTACCAAGGGTAGTAAAGTCATTTTGACAATACTGACTGTGCCTATCCAAGATCATATTTCTTTTCATCTGTTTGTGTCATCTTTGATTTCTTTCATCAGCATCTTATAGTTTTCAGAGTACAGGTCTTTTGCTTCCTTAGGTAAATTTATTCCTAGGCATTTTATTATTTTTGATGAGAAGTGAGATTATTTTCTTAATTTCTCTTTCCAATCTTTTGTTATTGTTGTTGTTAGAGTATAGAAATGATAACATATTTCTGTGTATTAATTTGAAAACTGCAACTTTGCCAAATTCATTTATGAGCTCTAGTAGTTTTCTGGTAGTGTCTTTAGGATTTTCATGTCATCTGCAAACAGTGACACTTAACTTCTTCTTTTCCAATTGGGATTCCTTTTATTTTATTTTCTTCTCTGATTACCATAGCTTGAAATTCCAAAATCATATTGAATAAAAGTGGCAAGAGAGGACACTCTTGTCTTGTTCCTGATCTTAGAGGAAACGCTTTTAGCTTTTCACTGTTGAATATGATGTTATCTGGTCATGTTGAGATCCATTCCCTATTTGTCCACTTTCTGGAGAGTTTTTATCATATATGGGTATTGAATTTTGTCAAAAGCTTTTTCTGCATCTATTGAAATGATCATATGGTTTTTATTTTTTAATTGGCTAATGTGGTGTATCATACTGTTTGATTTGGATATTAAAAAATCTTTGCATCTCTGAGATAAACCCTACTTGATCACAGAGCATGATCCTTTTAATTTGTTGGGTTGAGGTTGCTAGTAGTTTGTTGAGAATGTTTGGGTCTATGTTCATCAGTGATATTGGCCTTCAATTTTCTTTTTCATGGTATTTTTGTCTGATTTTGGTATCAGGAAGATGGTGGCCTCATAGAATGAGCGTGGGAGTGTTCCTTCCTTTACAAAATTTTGGAAGAGTTTGAGAAGAATAGCTGTTAACTCATCTCTAAATGTTGAATAGAATTCACCGGTGAAGCCATATGGTTCTGGACTTTTGTGTGGGGGGAGTTTTTTGTTTTTTTGTTTTTTATCATAGTTTTATTTTATTATTTGTGATTGGTCTGTTCATATTTTCTGTTTCTTCCTGGTTCATTCTTGGGGGATTGTGCCTTTCTATGAATTTGTCCATTTCTTCCAGGTTGTTCATTTTATTGGCAAACAATTGGCAAACAATCTGTTATGATCCTTTGTATTTCTATGGTGTCCACTGTAATTTCTTTTTCATTTCTAATTTTATTGATTTAAGTCCTCTTCTATTTTTTTCTTGATGAGTCATGCTAAAGGCTTATTAATTTTGGTTATCTTTTAAAAGAACCAGCTTTTAGTTTCCCGGATCTTTGCTATTGCTTTCTTCATCTCTATGTTATTTATTTCTGCTGTGATCTTTATGATTTGTTTCCTTCTACTAGCTTTAGATTTTGTCAGTTCTTTTTCTAGTTGCTTTAGTTGAAAGGTTAGGCTGTGTTTTGTTTGTTTGTTTGTTTGTTTTGTTTTGTTTTTAGATTTATCTTGCTTCCTAAGATACCACTGTATTGCCAGAAATTTCCCTCTTCGTGTCAGTTCAGTTCAGTCACTCAGTTGTGTCTGACTTTTTGTGACCCAATGGACCACAGCACACCAGGCCTCCCAGTCCATCACCAACTCCTGGAGCTTACACAAACTCATGTCCATCGAGTCAGTGATGTCATCCAACCATCTCATCCATCCTCTGTCATCCTCTTCTCCTCCTGCCTTCAATCCTTCCCAGCATCAGGGTCTTTTCAAATGAGTCAGATCTTCGCATCAGGTGGCCAAAGTATTGGAGTTTCAGCTTCAGCATCAGTCCTTCCAATGAACACCCAGGACTGATCTCCTTTAGGATGGACTGGTTGGATCTCCTTGCAGTCCAAGGGACTCTCAAGAGTCTTCTTCAACACCACAGTTGAAAAGCATCAATTCTTCAGCACTTAGCTTTCTTTACAGTCCAACTCTCACATCCATACAAGACTACTGAAAAACACATAGCCTTAACTAGACGGACCTTTGATGGCAAAATACTGTCTCTGGTTTTTAATACACTGTCTAGTGTGGTCATAACTTTCCTTCCAAGGAGTAAGCACCTTTTAATTTCATGGCTGCAGTCACCATCTGCAGTGATTTTGGAGCCCCCAAGAAAATAAAGTCAGCCACTGTTTCCACTGTTTCTCCACCTATTTGTCATGAAGTGATGGGACCAGATGCCATGATCTTAGTTTTCTGAATGTTGAGCTTTAAGCCAAATTTTTCTCTCTCCTCTTTCACTTTCATCAAGAGGCTTTTTAGTTCCTCTTCTCTTTCTGCCATAAGGGTGGTGTCATCTGCATATCTGAGGTTATTGATATTTCTCCTGGCAATCTTGATTCCAGCTTGTGCTTCATCCAGTCCAGCGTTTCTCAAGATGTAATCTGCATATAAGTTAAATCAGCAGGGTGACAATATACAGCCTTGATGTACTCCTTTTCCTATTTGGAACCAGTCTGTTGTTCCCAGTGTTTCCCTCTTAGGACTGCTTTTGCTAACTCCCATAGGTTTTGAATCATTGTACTTCATTTTCATTTGTCTCTAGGTATGTTTTGATTTCCTCTTTGATTTCTTCAGTGATTCTTTAATTTCTAGTTTATTTCTAATCCCTTTTGATGGAATGCTCTATAAATATCATTTTATGCCCATCTGATCTAATCTGTCATTTAAGGTCTGTCTCCTTATTAATTTTCTGTCTGGATGAACTGTCCATTGATGATAGTGGAGTGTTAATGTCCCCTACCACTACTGGATTACTGTTGATTTCTGCCTTTATGGCTGTTATTATTTGCTTTATAGATTGATTTTCTCCTATGTTGGGTTCATATGTATTTATAATTGTTACATCTTCTTCTTGGATTAATTCCTTAATCATAATATAGTGTCTTTCTTTTTCTCTTATAATAATATTTATATTTTAAAGTCTATTTTGCCTGATATGAATATTGCTGTTAGCCTTTCTTTTGATTTCCATTTTCATGGAATACCTTTTTCTGTTCCTTCACTTTTAGTCTGTATGTGTCCCTAAATTTGAAATCAGTCTCTTATAGAATGTGTGTGTGTGTGTGTGTGTGTGTGTGTGTGTGTATAGATATAGATATATATAGATATATAGATATTGTCTCTGTATCCATTCAGCCAGTCTATGTCTTTTGGTTAGAGCATTAAATGTATTTGCATTTAAGGCAGCTATTGATTTGCAAGTTTCTATTGTCATTTTTCCTTATTGCAGTTTATTTTTGTTTGCTATATTAAAATCTTATGGGAATAGCAAATCCAGAACTACAATAGATACACATATACACACATATGCAAAAGCAACTCAAACACAACTCAAACCACAGGAGAGAGAACAAAAGAGGAAGAGAATAAAAAAGACCGGCAAAAACAAACCCAGAACAATTAAGAAAATGGCAATAGGAGCTTACCTTGCCTTTAAAAGCCCTCCCCTGAAAGCCATCAAGGAGTTCAGTCTTTTGAGCATGAGCTGTCCATTTTCCTTACTTGACCCTATGTTGGACACCTTACAAAATATGCTGCAATTTCCTTCAGCACAACCTAGGTTCAGTAGGCTTTTGTGTTGAATCATCAACAGATCCAGAGTGATAATTCTAACACACAATATAATTATTTCCCTGCAAAAAATCCTTCAATAGGGTAAAAGGAGAGAAGGATGAAGAAGTAGGTGCAGGAAGAGATAACGTGGAAAGTCAAGTGTTAATGTTTATGACTATAGTTTTAACTATTGAGTCAGAAATGAAGTCATCTCATGCCAATGTGGGTCACAGGACTTTGAGACTGGAAAATATCTGAATAATCACTTTCGTAGAAGGAGGAAAGGAGTCAGATAAATAAAGAACATTATCTGGACTAATATAAACATATATGATATGCTATAGGGATGAAACTGCACAAAATAAAGGCCTAAACTTGGCTTGGGATTGAGGAAATGATCTCTTGTACAGAGAGTCAATATGAGTGGCAAACTTCTTTCTTATAGTTGTGTGCCAAAGCTTGTGTCTGACCATCAGAATTATAAGCTAAATATACCGTGTGGTTCAAGGGATAGGTAATAAACATCTTACCAGTTAGTAATCTCTGGTCTGTATCTCTCAGGACACTGAAACTCTATATAAGGAGATTTGGGACAGTTCCTGATGTGACTTTCTTATTAATGGCAGATGCAAAGTGTAGTGTAACAGCAAGCTTGTATAAGTAAAAAGCTTCCCTGGTGGTTCAGATGGTAAAGCTTCTGCCTGCAATGAGGGAGACCTGAGTTTGATCCCTGGGTGGGGAAGATCGCCTGGAGAAGGAAATGGCAACCCAGTCTAGTACTTTTGCCTCGAAAATCCCATGGATGGAGGAGCCTGGTAGGCTACAGTCCATGCGGTCAAAAAGAGTCAGACATGACTGAGCAACTTCGCTTTCACTTTCATAAGTACAGAAGTATAAAAAGCAAGAAGTCCTCTAAATTTCTTGTTTTTTCCTAACCCAAAATTAGAACTTAAATGTTTGAGGAAAAGGAGAACCTGGAACAGGTGAGAACTTGAAAAAAAAAATCAATTTCTTACTGCAAATTCAACAACGTAGCAATGCTCATAAAAATGTTTCAGTGTTCATAAATGTGTATCATTCTAGAGAGTCATTATTTACTATTCCTTATAGTTGTGAGGAATAAATTCTACCCTCCACAGCAGTTTTGTAAATAGTTCTTCACTTTAGAAAAGAGCAATCATCAACATTGTGGGCCATGTTTCCACCTTCTGACAACAGTTGAACTCACTATGAAAACAGCTGAGTAAAACATGTGTAAGATCAAGGGAATGCATGAAACAACACTTTCTTGGCATAAATATTTTAAGAAAAAGTTTTGTTTCTTTTTAGTAGGTGTTAAAACAGCATTTTAAAAGCTTATACCAACTCTCCTAACCTGAAAATGCCTCCAAATAGGCACATTATCTTTACAGGAAATTATATGAGAACTCTAGAGCTTCATAAGCATCATGCTCGCTGACTCTGTTATATTAGGTCCTGCTCCAAATGATCTTATGGTGCGGGGAACTGGAAACTGCCTAATCTTGTAATGAATACAGAAATAATTTTGGGGTGGATACAAAGTGTAATCTCAAGATCCTGAAAATTTTTTCATTGAAGGATGTATGATTTGATGTATTCATTCAGTAATATTAATGCACCATTTTATTTTCTCATCCATCAATATCCTGTAGCTCATCCTTCTTTCCCAGCCCACTTGTTTTTTGTTTACTTCCTACTTCTTTAAATATATACATATATGCTCATTTTCATTTTTTTATATTTGCTTTCCATTGTATATCAGTTCAGTTCAGCCACTCAGTCATATCTTTGCAAACCCATGGACTGCAGCATGCCAGGCCTCCCTGTCCATCACCAACTCCCAGAATTTACTCAAACTCATTATATATGCTAACAGTTTTATTAAGATACAATTTACTTATAAAATTTGCCCACTTAAATATCAATAATATTTAGTATATTCATAGAACTGTGTAACTATCACTGCAATCAACATAAAAATCACCCCACAAAAAAAACCTGTACTGTTATTACCCCCAAGTCCCTCCACTCCCCAACTCAGCACTAGGCAATCCCTAATCTACTGTTTCTATAGATTTCCCTATTCTGCAAATTTCATATTAATTGTTTTCTGTCAGTTAATGGATATTTGGATTGTTTTTTATCTTTTGGTTATCATGAGTATTCTATGAACATTCATTATGAGTTTTGTGCAGGCATATGTTTTCATTTTTATTGGCTATATTCCTAAGAGTCAAATTGTTGGGTCAAATGAGTCTACTTCTCTTTGTATCTTGTTCCATTCTATAGCTCTTATGCCATCATTAACTGATTTCAGGCTCAATTAATTATGCTTCACTTATGCCCCTTCTTTTCTCTAAATAAAAATGAATAGCTGATCAGTGTCACATACTGTCCTGGAGCACATCTTTATGAGTATCTCATTTAATTTATTTAGACTGTGGCTATTTTTGCCATGTTAGCTCTACATTTGAGGTTTGATATTTTCCGAGGCTCCTCATTTGAAAGTAAAGTTTTAATTCCATTTTATAAGGCTAAAAACTAAAGAAATGGAAAAGACATCCATGCTGGAAAGGAATTTATGATAATCTTTCTTTTACCAATGAGGACCTTTTATAAAATGAACCATGAGAGAGAATGAGGGAAAGAGGAAGAAAGAGAGAGAGAGAGATTATAACATAAATTCATATTTTCTTCACAAAATACCCATGAGATAGAGTTGGATAGATCCCAGAACAGAAAGAAACAAACAAAAAAAAAAAATTATACCTTTTGTGAATTATTCCTAAGAGACCACAGTGGAGTAGAAGGACGTGCGTTCATCTTCTCCTGTGAGAACACCAAATCACAACTAGCTGATATCAACCATCAGCAGAAGAATGTTGAAACCCACCAAAAAAAGATACCCCACCTCCAAGGGCAAAGGAGAAACTGCAACAAGACAGTAGGAGGGGCACAAGCACATTGAAAATCAAACTTAATACCCGCCAGAGACGTTGAGAGGGCACAAATAAAACCTGTGCACCAGAATCCAGGGGAGAGAGCAGTGACCTCCACAAGAGACTGAGCCAGACCTGCCTTTGAGTGTTAGTGTCTCCTGCAGAGGGACAGGTCAGCAGTGGCCTGCGGTGGGAACAGGGGCCCTGGTGCCAGCGGTCCCGAGAATCTCAGTGTGTGGCATAAGTCTTCTTGAAGGAGGTTGCCACTAGCTCCACTACACAGCTACCGTGCAGGTGACCCACAAATGGGAGAACAATTATACCAAAGAAATTCTCGCACTGTTACAAAGCTTCTAGGCCCCACAACAGATTTCCCAACCTGGGGATCTGGCAAAAGGACTGAGAACCCCTAGGGAATTTGACTTTGAAGGCCAGTGGGTTTTGATTGTAAAACTGGGAAAACAGACTCTTGGAGGGGACAACAAAATCTTGTGCACACCAGGGCCCAGGAGAAAAGAGCAGTGATCCCACAAGAGACTGAGCCAGACTTGCCAGTGGTTGACAGTGGCCTACTGCAAAGTCAGAGGCACTGACTGCAGCAGTCCTGGCAGGTACAGCAAAAGTCCTTTCGGAGGAGGTCACCATTACCCCTACCATTGCTTGGCTTCAGGCCAAGCTGTAAGGAGAAAACAGAGCCCCACCCATTAGCAGAAAATTGGATTAAAGATTTACTGAGCATGGCTTTGCCCACCAGCTACTGCTGCTGCTGCTGCTAAGTCATTTCAGTCAAGTCCTACTCTGTGAGACCCCATAGACTGCAGCCCACCAGGCTCCCCTGTCCCTGGGATTCGCCAGGCAAGAACACTGGAGTGGGTTGCCATTTCCTTCTTCAATTCATGAAAGTGAAAGTGAAGTCGCTCAGTCGTGTCCGACTCTTAGTGACCACATGGACTTCAGCCTACCAGGCTCCTCCGACCATGGGATTTTCCAGGCAAGAGGACTGGAGTGGGGTGCCATTGTCTCCTCCGTTTGCCCACCAGAGCAACACTCAATTTCCCCACATCCAGTCCCTCCCATGAGGAAGCTTCCACAAGCCTCTTATTCTCATCCATCAGAGGGCAGACAGAATGAAAACCACAATTACAGAAAACTAACAAAATTGTTCACATGGATCACAGCCTTGTCTAACTCAATGAAACTATGAGCCATGCCATATAGGGCCAAAGAAGATGGACAGATCATGGTGGAGAGTTCTGACAAAACGTGGTCCACTAGAAAAGAATGGTAAACCACTTCAGTATTCTTGCCTTGAGAACACCATGAATAGTATGAAAAGCAAAAAGAGATGACACTGAAAGATGAACTTCCCAGGTTGGTAGGTGCATAATATGCTAATGGAGAAGACCAGAGAAATAGCTCCAAAAGGACTGGAGAGGTTGAGCCAAAGCAGAGGCAATGCCCAGGTATGGATGAGTTTGGTGGTGAAAGTAAAGTCTGATGCTTGTAAAAAAAAAAAAAAAAAAAAAAAATATTGCATAGAAACTTGGAATGGTAGGTCCATGAATCAAGGTAAATTGGAAATGGTCAAACAGGAGATGGCAAGAGTGAACACTGACATTTTGAAAATCAGAACTATAATGGACAGAAATGGGTAAATTTAATTCAGATGACCATTATATCTACTACTGTGGTCAAAAATCTTTTAGAATAAAAAAGTAGCCATCATAGTCAACAAGAGTCTGAAATGCTCAGGTGCAATCTCAAAAATGACAGAATGATCTCAGTTCATTTCCAAGGCAAACCATTAAAAATTACATTAATCCAAGTCTATATCCCAACCATTAATGCCAAAGAAACTGAAATTAAACTCCGGGAGTTGGTGATGGACAGGGAGGCCTGGCATGCTGTGATTCATGGGGTCACAAAGAGTCGGACACGACTGAGCGACTAAACTGAACTGAACTGAACTGAACAGATGAAGAACTACAAGAACTTCTAGAAGTAACATCAAATATATATGTGTGTGTGTGTGTGTGTATATATATATATATATATATATATATATATATATATATATATATATATATCCTTTTCATCATGGGAGACTGGAATGCAAAAGATGGAAGCCAAGAGATGCCTGCAGTAACAGACAAGTTTGTCCAGGACTACAAAATGAAGCAGTTGTTATTGTTGTTCAGTCACCCACTCATGTCTGACTCATTGTAACCCAATGGACTGCAATGTCTTTCCCTGTCTTTCACCATCTCCCAGAGTTTCCTCAAACTCATGTCTGCTGAGTTGGTGATGCCATCCAACCATCTTGTCCTCTGTCTTCCTTCTTATCTTGCCTTCAGTCTTTTCCAACAATAATGTCTTTTCCAATGAGCCAGCTATTCATATCAACTGGTCAAAGTATTGGAGCTTCAGCTTTAGCATCAGTCTTCAGAGAATATTTAGGATTGATTTCCTTTAATATTGACTGGTTTGATCTCCTTGCAAACCAAGGGATTTTGAAGAGTCTTCTCCAACATCACAGCTCAAAATGAAGCAGAGCAAAGATTAAAAGAGTTTTGCCAGCAGAACACACTGGTCACAGCAAACACCCTCTTCCAACAACACAAGAGACAACTCTACACAAGGACATCACTAGATGGTCAATATTGAATTAGATTGATTATATTTTTTGCAGCCAAAAATGGAGACGCTCTATACAGTCAGAGAAAGAAGACCAGGAGATGACTGTGGTTCAGATCCTGAGTTCCTTGTTGCAAAATTCAGACTTAAATTCAAGAAAGTAGGGGAAACCACTAGACCATTCAGATATGACCTAAATCAAATCCCTTATGATTATACAGCAGAAGTGATAAATAGATTCAGGGGATTAGATTTAATAAACAGAGTGCCTGAAGAACTATGGATGAAGGTTCACAACATTGTATAGGAGACGTGATCAAAAGCATCCCCAAGAAGAAAAAATGCAAAAAGGCAAATGGTTGTCTGCGGAGTCCTTACAAATAGCTGAAAAAAGAAGAGAAGCTAAAGGCAAAGGAGAAAAGAAAAGAAATACTCATTTGAATGCAGAGTTCCCAAGAATAGCAAGGAAAGATAAGAAAAACTTCCTCAGTGATCAATGCAAGGAAACAGAAGAAAACAATAGAATGGGAAAGACTAGAGATCTCTTCGAGAAAATTAGAGACATCAAGGGAACATTTCATGCAAAGAAGTGCACAATAAAGGACAGAAATGATATGGATCTAACAGAAGCAGAAGATATGAAGAAGAGGTGGCAATAATACACAGAAGAACTTTACAAAAAATGGTTGATCTTAATGACCCACATGACCACAATGGTGTGATCACTCACCTAGAGTCAGACATCCTAGAGTGTGAAGCCAAGTGGACCTTAGGAAACATCACTATAAACAAACCTAGTGGAGGTGATGGAATTCCAGTTGAGATATTTCAAATCCTAAAAGATGATACTGTTAAAGTGTTGCACACAATATGCCAACAAATTTTGAAAACTCAGCAGTGGCCACAGGACTGGAAAAGGTCAGTTTTCATTCCAACCTCAAAGAAGGGCAATGCCAAAGAGTATTCAAAGTGCCACACAATTGCACTCATCTCACACACTAGCAGAGTAATGCTCAAAATTCTCCAAGCTAGGCTTCAATAGTACATGAAGGGAGAACTTCCAGAGGTTCAAGCTGGATTTATAAAAGGCAGAGGAACCAGAGATCAAATTGCCAACATCCATTAGATCATAGAAAAATCAAGTGAATTCCAGGAAAACATATATTTCTGCTTCATTGACTATGATAAAGCCCTTGACTGTGTGGATCACAGTCAACTGTGGAAAATTCTGAACAAGGTGGGAATACCAGGCCACTTTACCTGCCTCCTGAAAAATCTGTATGCAGGTCAAGAAGGAAGAGTTAGAACCGGACATAGAACAATGGACTGGTTCAGAATTGGGAAAGAAGTCAAGCCTGTATATTCTCATCCTGCTTATTTAACTTATATGCAGAGAACATCATGCAAAATGCCAGACTGGATGAAGCACAAGCTGGAATCAAGGTAGCAGAGAGAAATATCAATAAACTCAGATATGCAGGTGACACCACCATTATGGCAGAAAGCAAAGAGGAACTAAAGAGCCTCTTGGTGAAAGTGAAAGAGGGGAGTGAAAAAGCTGGCTTAAAATTCAACATCTGAAACACTAAGACCATGGCACCCAGTCCCATAACTTCATACAAATAGATGGGTAGCAATGGAAACAGTGACAGACTTTATTTTCTTGGGTTCAAAAATCACTGCAGATGGTGACTGCAGACATGATATTAAAAGATGCTTGCTCCTTGGAAGAAAAGCTACAACCAACCTAGACAGGATATTAAAAAGCAGAGACATTACTTTGCCAACAAAGTTCCATCTAGTCAAAGCTATCGTTTTTCCAGTAGTCATGTATGGATGTGAGAGTTGGACCATAAAGAAAGCTGAGCACTGAAGAACTGATACTTCTAAACTGTGGCGTTAGAGAAGACTCTTGAGAGTTCCTTGGACAGCAAGGAGACCAATCCAGTCAATCCTAAAGGAAATCAATACTGAATATTCATTGGAAGAACTGATGCTGAAGCTTCAATATTTTGGTCAACTGATGCAAAAGATTGATTCATTGGAAAAAACTCTGATCCTGGGAAGGATTGAGGGAAGCAGGAGAAGGGACTACAGAGGATGAGATGGTTGTATGAGATGGTTGTCCACCGACTTGATGGACATGAGTTTGAGCAAACTCTGGGAGTTGGTGATGGACAGCAAAGCCTGGCATGCTGCAGTCCATGGGGTCATGAAGAGTCAGACACAACTGAATGACTGTACTAAGCTGAAATGAGTCAAAGAAGGTATTTTTCCCCTTTCATGGAGTGTTTTCCATAGGATCACTGTTCCTCTCTCTGCTCTAACTGTATACTGATGTACAGTGCACATCATTGTCATCATCCCATGAATTTATACAGGCAAATTCTCCCAACACCTGTTGAAAACAAAAAAGAAATGAGGATTTATTTATCAATGGTACATGATTAAAATTAGCTTTATTTTTTTTATTATTATTTTTGTTTAACATAGCATCATATGTTAGGTCTTTATGATTCAAGTCCATCAGTATTTAGATTCATTTGACCTTTACATATGTGCTGTTCTCCTTTATTATCAAAAGATAAATTTGATTTTTTCTAGTATGCAGCTTTCAAGAGTGTTATACACCTAGACTTTGTCCTAGAAAATATACTCTTGTTGCTGAACTTTCAACTCCAAGTTAGGTGAGTGAAGGTGAAATTACATTAGATTCATCCATGGCCCCAAACAACACCATGCTAAATAGTGGCTCAGATGGTAATGTATCTGCTTGCAATGCAGGAGATCCAGGTTTGATCCCTGGGTCAGGAAGATCCCCTGGAGAAAGGAATGGCAACCCACTCCAGTCTTATTGCTAGAGAATTCTATGGACAGAAGAGCGTGGTGGCCAATATTCCATGGGGTCGCAAAGAATCAGACACAACTGAGCGACTAACACTTTCACTTTCCAAACAGCATTAAGCTGCTAACCAACCTTTTTTTAAATTAATTTTCATTGGAGCATAGTTGCTCTACAAAGCTGTGTCAGTTTCTGCTGTACAATAGATTAATCAGTCATGCACACACGTACACCCTCTCTCTGCTGGATCCCCTTCCCATTCAAAGAGTGCCTTGTGCTACCTGGTACGTTCTCATTAGTTGCCTATTTTATACACAGTATCAGTACTGTATAGGTGTCAAACCCAATCTCCCAATTCCTCCCACTCTTGCTTTCCCCCTGGGTACTCATATTATTTGTTATTCATGTCTGTGTATTGCTGCTTTGTAAATAAGATTATCTATATCATTTTTCTAGATTCCACATACATGCATTGTGTGCTGTGCTAAATCACTTCAGTTGTGTCTGACTCTTTGCGACCCTACAGACTTTACCCAACCAGGCTCCTCTGTACATGGGATTTTCCAGGCAAGAATACTGGGGCGGTTTGCCATTTCCTCCTCCAGGGTATCTGCCCATCCCAGGCTTTGAATTCATGTCTCTTATGTCTCCTGCATTAGCAGGGGAGTTCTTTACCACTAGTGCCACCTGCTAAGCAGTTCTATATGCATTAAAATGTGATATTTGTTTTTCTCTTTCTGACTTACTTTACTCTGTATGATACTCTCTAGGGATGTGGAGGGACCTGGAGAGTGTCTAACTAACCTTTAAGTCACACCAGAAGGCATCTCTGTAACTGCCGAGTGGTTTGGCTATTCTTTCACCACTATTTTCAAGCAAGAAGGAACAACATAGGATCAAGAGTCCTTAAGACTGTTCTCTTGCAAAACAGAAGAGTTTGTCTAGGGTGCTTTATAACCACCTAACTGACACTGGTCTTTGATTTTTTTCCCAACTCTAAAAACCTATGTGATTTTTCTATCTACTATGTGTAAACCACTATTCAAGTTGCCATGACAGTTATAAAATGAGTAAATTCTTAATCACTTACAAGACCACTTTATGTGTTGGCAAAATCTGAGGGTCTCAAATCCTCACCCCACCAAAGCTAGCTTTACTTGCTCCCTGGTTCATACTTTCTCCACAGTGCTCCCCCATCACTGTAGGGAAATTTTATATAGATGTTTTTAGAAGGGGAAACTTCACCATATTTCCCAATAGGGTATTCTTTAGCATGAATCTGATACGTTCTGAGATGAATCTGAGAGAATCTGATATGTTCCTGTGAACAAATTTATCTTGGACTAAGGAGATTAAAAGACATAAGGAAGATATCAAGAAATCAGAAAGATGAGAAGGACAAATGGAAAATTCCATAGTGTTGGTTAGGTCTGCTATTATCAGTAGATTGGGAGGCTGAGTCATGGAGACTAAAGATGCTAGCTTCCTAATTTTCAGGGCAGTCCTGACATCCACCCTTAAGAATTAACATTGATATCTAGAAGACAATATAAAAGCAGAAAAGATAAAAACCTAGATCCATACATGACAAGGTATATGGTGGACCAAGGTAATAAGTAGAAAGAAACAATGAAAGGAAAGAACATCAATATTAAATGGACCTTTACTGCAAGTGACAAAACCCCAACTCAAACTGGCTTAAAAATTAAAAGGGGGTAAAAATATCTAGTTTATATAACTGTTGTGTAATGGTTGGATCTAATACCCAAATAATACCAATAACCTTTCTACCTCCACTAGTCTCTTATATTTTTGTTGCTATGCATTAGTATCTATTCTCATAGTATCTATTCTATTCTATCTACATAGGTAGGTGTTACCAGCCCTTGGCCCTGGGATTCACTTTACAACAGTCACTGTGATTGAAACCAGGATCGTGCCTGTCCCCCAAGTCTGGGGCAGGGGGCCGGGGCTAAGATTGGTGGAGGGATGGCTCTGCAAGGGAAAACGAAAAGTCCTGCTACTTTAATAGTGGAATAAATGCAGTGAGGACAGACACCACAGACTCAAGTCACTCTCCCTCTGGAGAGTGTTTCCCCAGCAGATGAGAGGAGCTTTTTCCCAAGCTTTGCTTTCACAGATGATTCTGGGCCTAGGGTCACTAACCCAAAGTCTGCCCTGGAAAGCTGCGTGGTCATTACAGCTCCCCACCGAGCTTTCTTTCCGAACACACACACAGGGGTGTGTCTCGGAGGATGGTCCTGGAGGACCATCTCCCGGAGCTTGCTCCAACTCATGTCATTGAGTCGGTGATGTCATCTAGCCATCTCATCCTCTGTCGTCCCCTTCTCCTCCTGTTTTCATTCCTTCCCAGCATCAGGGTCTTCGCCAATGAGTTGGCTCTTCCCATCAGGTAGTCAAAGTATGGGAGCTTCAGCTTAGGTATTTCCAATGAATATTCAGGGTTGATTTTCTTTAGGTTTGGCTGATTTGATCTCCTTGTGGATCAAGGGACTCTCACAGTGCCAAAGTATCAATTCTTTGACACTCAGCCTTCTTTATGGTCCAACTCTCACACCTATACATGACTCTAGAAAAGCCATAGCTTTGACTACACGGACCTTTGTCAGCAAAGTAATGTCTCTGCTTTTCAATATGCTGTCTAGGTTTATCATAGCTTTTCTTCCAAGGAGCAAGTGTCTCTTAAATTTCATGGCTGAAATTTACTTCAGTCACCATCTGAAGTGATTTTGGAGTCCCCCAAAATAAAGCCTGTCACTGTTTCCATTGTTTCCCCATCTATTTGCCATGAAGTGATGGGACTGGATGTCATGAACTTGGTTTTCTGAATGCTGAGTTTTAAGGCAGCTTTTTCACTCTCCTCTTTCACTTTCATCAAGAGACTTCCTCTTTGCTTTCTGCCATATGGTTGTGTCATCTGCATATCTGAGGTTATAGGTATTTCTCCCAGCAAACTTGATTCCAGCTTAAGCTTCCTCCAGGCTGGCATTTCTCATGATGTACTCTGCATGTAAGTTAAATGAGCAGGGTGACAATGTACAGTCTTGATGTACTCCTTTCCCAATTCTGAATCAGTCCGTTGTTCCATGTAAGGTTCTAACTGCTGTTTCTTGACCTGCATACAGATTTCCCAGGAGGCAGGTAAGGTGGTCTGGTACTTCCACCTTTTTAAGAATTTTCCATAGTTGATTGTGATCCACATGGTCAAAGGCTTTAGTGTAGTCAATGAAGCAGAAATAGATGTTTTTCTGGCATCTTAGGTGAAATAAAAGATAAAATAAATAAAAAATAGCTTAAAATAGAGTACATGGCTCCGCTTTCAATGTAAAGTACACAGCTACAAATACTTAAAAGTTTAAAAACACAGAAAAAGAAAGGGAGAAGAAAAAGCTCCACATACAGACCTTATTGTTATTTTCCTGTGTGTGTGTGTGTGTGTAAAAGATCAAATGTTTGCTCTCTGATTGATTTTATACTTGCTTTTCCCTTCTCAGTGATCATGAGACTTGGTTTTGTGAGTGCCCAAAGCTGTACTTGCGGAAACTGTGCCAGTTTGCAACTTGTGAAAACAACCCATGTAGAAATGATGCCACATGTGTTCTGAAATCCAGGACAGACATTGTCTGCCTCTGTCCATATGGAAGGTCCGGACTCCTCTTCAGTGCAGGTGAGAGTTTTCATTGCTGAGCATGGGTCCAGGTAGAAGGGGGTGAAGAGGAGAGAGTTACTCAGAAAAATCGAGAACAGCACCTCACTGAGCAAATTCGTCAAATCCTTCTCTTCATTCTTTTCAAGTCAGTCAAGACAAGACCCATTAATGAGATGGATCACTGAACATGTATTTCTCATACCCACTGAGTAATTACAAAGGAGATAATATGCTTTCCCTGAAGTTAGACTACAGAAAAGCTCTGTATTATTACATATCAAGGGTATTCTAATATTCAGAATAACAAGGAAAATCAGAACAGTACATAAAATCAAATTATTTTACATAATTTTGTTAAACTGAGGATATAATATTAACAAATATCTATGTATTATAAAGCTGTTTTTATTTAAAGATAACAAAATCCATGACATAATTATTATATCTCAAGAAACTAAATCAGAAATAAGAGTCATGTTCTTCTCCTTAGGAAAATTCACAATGTAGAAATCCTATGTTACAAAACTGTAAAGAAACTATAATATAAAATACTTTAAGAAAGAAATTGCCTGAGAATGAAATATTGGCTTTGATATACAGAGATAAGTATGTCCGTAAACATTTTCAGAAATAATTAAAAGTATTTGGTATTAATATTGAATCAACTCAGGACTGGACTTATTTCATCTTTATTTTCACCACAAAGATTAAATAAAATAGTTTATCCCTTTGTAACTAGTGGTATTCATTACCAAATTTTAGAACAAGTCTCCCAAAGTAAGCACAGACCCTGTGTCCCAGGACATAAACACAGTGACACAAATACATCCAGATGGTGATGACTCATCAAAAATCAGGGGTCCCCACACCTGATGCTACAGGCGCTAAAATTGAAACTAGAATAAAGAATCTGTCACCAGAAAGTACTGATGTTTTTGATGCATACATCTTTGCAGGGAACTGACAACAGATTTGATGCATCACTGAGAGAGGAGCTCCCTTTGTGGCTGTGGCAGGGCCATGTTTGAAGTGAGCTTTATCTTTGCAAGGAGCACTGTAGACAAATGGAACTAATGGTGTCTTGTCCTTCCTTATAAAAGTCTCATGCTTCATAATCATTCCACTTAAATAAAAGCTAACAGAAAATGTAATTGATGGCAATACATTTGAATACTGTAGGATATATCACCAATTTTGCTTCCTACCTGAAAGTAAGACTGACTATATGAAATAAGAAATGAAGATATTTATGAACATCTGCACATATTTACAAAAATGCTTCTTTGTGCCCCTCTCTTAGTCTCACTGGGCTTCCAAAGATTCAAAGATTATGGACTATTTAAACAGAAAAGATCAGACAAAGTTTATTAGGCTCTTTGCCTCAGTGTTAGTAAGAAGAAATTCCTACATGTGCCCACGCAGAGGAATGTCTCAGGATATTTAACCTACCCATTAAAATGTCCACAAATACGCCAGATCCACTGGAAAATCCTTCCATTGTGGAACTTAGGTTCTAACTGAGAAGATAAAAAAGAGAATAGAAATGGCTAAAGACACAAAGTAAATGAAGAGAATTATGAAGGAAATCAGGATGAAAGAGTGGTTGGGGGGTGGGGTGCAATGTTCACAGCTAGATTGACCTCAGGAGATGGAAGGTCTGTGCTGAGGCCGAAGAATAAGGAGGAAAAAGAAGTCTCCAGGCAGAAGATTCAGGAAATAGAAGACCCTGGAGAGAGAGCCTGAGCCTTCTGAAGAATGAGAGGTGCTTCCACTGCTGGAACACAGGGAGCAAGGCATAGGCTGGTTCTAGAGGCCTTAGACAGCAATGGGGAGTGGGGAGAGGGTCAAACAGGCAAGGGGTTTAATACGTACTTGTTTAAACCATTTTTATTTTGGAGGTTGATTTTAGAAAGCTTCTGTTCCTGAATCCTGACAAAAGACAGCTTTGCCTTTGTTTTAGTTGCTAGGTTGTGTCCAACTTTTGCAACCCCATGTACTATAGCCCACCAGGCTCCTCTGTCCATTGGATTTCCCAGACAAGAATACTGGAGTGGGCTGCCCTTTCCTTCTCCAAGAGATCTTCCCCACCCCAGAACCAAACCCAAGTCTCCTGCATTGGCAAGTGAGTAATTTTTTTTTTTTTCCATTTATTTTTATTAGTTGGAGGCTAATTACTTTACAGTATTGTAGTGGTTTTTGCCATACATTGACATGAATCAGCCATGGATTTACATGTATTCCCCATCCCGATCCCCCCTCTCATGCTCGGGGCTGGTGCACTGGGAAGACCCAGAGGCAAGTGAGTTCTTTACCACTGAGTTACCAGAGAAGTTTTACCTTAGACAAGGATAATGGCAGTGGAGACTGAACTGAGTGAACTTGAGATCAGTTCTGGAGACAGAGGTGGCAGAACTTGATGAAAAACATGTGAGAACATGAATCAAGAACAACTGTGGAATTTTTGTTCGTTAGTTCATTTAAACTGTAGATGAGTGGTGCCCAAATCATTGGTTAAACCAATCTGACCTCCAGGGAGTCATCCAGAACACGCTGAATGTATGTTTACTCAATGGACAGAAGTGCAGAGCAAATCAATGAATATAGTTGTTGCCTGGTGACAACTGAATGTGAGAACAGGCACAGAATAAAACCAAGACTCCCTTGCTTATCTTGGCCTTTTTGTTAATACTAGAAGATGGAAAAATCAGCTTGTTTTATTTTATCAGCACTTGCGTTTGCTGTGTAGCACTCTCCTTTCAAATTATAGCTATGTCTGCCAGGGTAATATATTCTTTGGGAGATGGTAGAAAATACAGTTATGACATTTCCTACCTTGCTGATATTTCACTGAGGGATTCATTCCTGGGTGATCACGGTAGAGCTGAGGGAGACTAACTCCAGCTGCCTTCTTTGTAAAGTGCTTAGACACTTCCTGCTGCCTGCTCCTACCAGGAGCGACCTCTTTGTACTTTCTTAACTACCTCATTCCAAAGACAAAGGGGAGAGGCTGTTTTTGGTATCTTTCCCTCTGGTGTTCCCTCCATAAGTACTTGCTAGTTTACATTCTCCCAACCTAGATCACTCAATAGACACAGGATTTGAAGAAAGTGACCTCTACTGTATAGTCAGCAGGCACAAAGGGATTTGAACCCAGGACACCGATGGCAGGGCCTGGCTCTCAGTCAGGGCAGTGTTGCTTTCTTCAAGTCTTGATGCAAGACCCTGTATCAAGTCAGGGTCTCTCAGAACTCCAGCCTCAATTAGTCTAATAATAGGACTTGCCTTCGAGATTTAATGTGAGATTCTTCATGTAGAGTACCTAACATGTTACTAATAATATGTAAAATGCTTTTGGAATAAAATAATGCCATTTGCAGCAACATGGATGAACCTAGAGATTATGATACTAACTGAAATAAGTCAGATAGGAAAAGATAAATACCACTTACATGTGGAATCTAAAATATGATACAAATGAACTTATCTACAAAACAGACTCAAGACATAGAAAACAAACTTGCAGTTGTCTGGGGGTGAACAGGAAGGGATGGATTGGGAGTTTGAGGTTAACAGATGCAAACTATTATATAAAGGTTAGATAAACAATAGTGCCTTACTATATCACACATGGAACTATGCAATATCCTGAGACAAACCATAATGGAAAAGAATATTTCTATATATATGTTTGTATAACTGAATCACTTTGCTGTACAGTAGAAATTAACACAACACTGTAAAAATCAACTACACTTCAATTTTTAAAATGCTTTTGTTTCTTAAGCATGTCAAGCCAGGATTCTCAAATGCACAGCAAACTGCCACATCTTAATGTGAGAGATAAGGCCAGATCTCCATCCTAGCTAAAAAGAAAGCTCTCTAGGATGTCAAAGGAAATCAAAAGTAATTTCCTTTTAAGAATTTTTCTAAGTTGGCGACACTCTTTGCTGTGATTGGAGATAAGCCAGGGCATCATAAAATTAGGGAGGAGGATAGACCCCAGGGACACAGACAATCAGCATGCTGTTAAAGGACATGATGCCTCTATAAAGCAGCTTAATGTCAGGCTGGCATTTTGTGATGGCATGTTTCAAATATGTATAATTTTATGTCATGTAAACTTGTGACTCTTTTGACAGCATTCAGTCTGATGTGATCCAGCTCTTTAACTCAGCAGCTGCTTGATTGCCTGGCTGTTCGCCTGACCTCAGCATCCCCCCTTTCCCACCATGTCCAAACCCGGTGTTATCTAGCTCCTGGTAACAAAGAAGTGTTAAAAAAGATCAGCCTAATCCCAGAGGGGATTGTGACCACAGGAAGAAGCACTTGGGAAAGTGATTGCATTCACTCTGAGTCAAAGGCAACCCTTGAGAAGTCTGCTTTTTCTCCTTTTTAATAACTGAGGGAATTGTCTTTCCTTTTGCTCAGTGGGAAGGTGCACATCTCCTGCTTTTCACTTTTTTTTTCCATTTATTTTTATTAATTGGAGGCTAATTACTTTACAACATTGCAAAGGATCTCATTCAGATATGAAGGAGAATTCAAAAGCTTTACAGATAAGCAAAAGCTGAGATAATTCAGCACCACCAAACCAGCTCTTCAACAAATGCTAAAGGATCTTCTCTAGACAGGAAACACAGAAGCGTTGTATAAACATGAACTCAAAACAACAAAGTAAATGGCAACGGGACCATACCTATCCATATCTATCAACGGGACCATACCTATCAACCCTTAAATGTAAATGGGTTGAATGCCATTTACAAACCAACCAAAAGGCAAAGACTGGCTGAATGGATACAAAAACAAGACCCCTATATATGCTGTCTACAAGAGACCCACTTTAAAACAAGGGACACATACAGACTGAAAGTGAAGGGCTGGAAAAAAATATATTTTTTTTATCTCTAAAGAAAAAAGTGAGATTGACACATATGAAAAAGCAGCAATTAAAATAAGTATATATCTCAATATACACCAAAATGCTCATGACAGGTGACCTTGATGGGTATCTGCCAATGAACCCATTAGCACACAGATTGGTACTTTTCCTCTGTTCATGTCAGAGGCAGTTCCAGCAAAGTTACAGTTTATTTTTCCAATAATTACTATAAGTACTTTGTGTTTATAAGCAAATGAGTCTCTTAAAATATATACATTAGTATCTGGGAAATATTTTCTGGTCAAAGTCATTAGGTTTATAAATTGTTAATATAGCTATAGTTAATGCTATAATCTCTCTCTAAAGACATTATACTTCCTACCAATGGTTGAATTTGGATTTAATTATATATATATATATATATAGTTATATATATAGTTATGTATATAGTTATACATATGTGTGTGTGTGTACACACATATCTATTAAGAAAATGAGATAATAAATATTTTGACTTAGGGAATTATACCAGTTCTGGCAGTCAGAGTTGTTTCACCAATATATTTTCTCCTTTTTTAATAATATACCCATTATTTTATCTGAGGCAGTCATGTGCCCAGCTGAAATGCCCTAGCCTCCTTTAAAGCTGAGTGCAGCCATGGGGCTAAATTATGAACAACATCAGATGTAAGTGAAAGGATTAGAGGATTGTGTTTACCTCCAGAAAAACTCCTTAAAAGTGGAATGACTCCCCCCCCCCCACCAAATCTCCATTCTCCTTAAGCCTGGAATGTGGATGAGATGTTTCAAATTCCAGAAAACATCATGGATCATAGGGCAACCTTGAAAATGGAAGACACGTGCTAGGATGGTAAAGTGAAAAGATGAAAAAGCTAAATCCCTGGTAACTATAAAACTATCACAACAGTCAGGGCTTGCCACCATCAGATTTTTGTTATTGAAGGAGAAATAATCTATTTTATTTAAACCTCTGCTGCTTTGCTACATATTATTAGCTGTACTTAAGCCTAATCCTTACTAATACAATCAGCGTCAAGATTTCTCTGAACTTTATATCCAGATATATTTTCTCAAATATTTCTGATTTTGTTCATAAGTCCTTAAACTCCTTCTCAAAAAGAAAATAATTATGGAATTTCTTGGATTATTTATCTTATTTTAGTCTGTAAGATTTAATAAACTGTAAGTTTATAAAATATATTTTGCAACTCAGTGGAAGCATGGAATGAACATTATTCCAGTGTTATAAAAGAAATATCAAGGCAAACAGCAAAAAGAAAAAACTTTATCTTTCCAAATTAGAAAAATAATTTAGAAATCACATTTTAGACCTTATGAAGCATTGTTGTTTATCCACTAAGTTGTGTCCAACTCTTTTTCAACCCCAAGAATTGTAGCCTGCCAGGTTCCTCTGTCCAGGGGATTTCCCAGGCAAGAATATTGGATTGGGCTGCAACTTTCTTCTCCAGGGGATCTTCCAGACCCAGGGATCAAACCCACATCTTCTGCATTGGCAGGGTTCTTTACCACAGAGCCACCAGGGAAGCCCTATGAAACATTACCGCTCTCTTAAAACTACTCCCAAGGCAATTTCTAACAATCATGCTAAATTTAAAAAATCCAATTCTGTAGATTTTCACATTTCAAATCCTAGGAAGGCATGCATCTATTACCGTCTGCTTTTAAATGGAGAACAAAGACTATTCATTATCAAACTCTCCCTGTTTGTCTCTGGAATTCTGTCAGTAAAGCATTAATCTCTAATGGCCAAATGTCCTTTCTGTTCATTACAGGGCTTTGTCATTGTCTACCAACCTCCCAGAATGCTCCCTTTCAACACAAACATTTTCTGCTTGTTAAAATTGTCTTTAAAATGGATAGACTATTGACAGGGGCAAAATATATTCTCCTGAATATATTCATGGCAATTAACTTCGTCACCCACACATGAAAATGTAAAGCACTGCAGTTTGTTCTCAGCTCACCAGAGACTTTAACTTCACAAGTCTGTCAGTCCAGAGTCGATTTTGTGTATAAAATGAACACTGTCAGATCCCACCCATCAAGTTATGCTCGAATGGGTTGAAAGAAGTGCTGCTGTGATGACCCCACCAGCGACAAGCAGTCAAGCGTGAACATATCAAAAATTCTTCACAGAAAGGGAAAGCTTGTTATAGTATGCTGCATGCGAGACTGCAAAGTCAACATTTTGCAAAAAGGCAATGACATTTATTGATTGAAATAAACAGGGACAAAGGTTCTACTGTGTCCTGTAAAATGCCTCTCACTCTATATGCTGGCAGCAGCTCTCCAGTTTGCCGTTTGTGTTTGTTCATAATCACTGACATGCTCGTATTGTGTCTTTTCTAATATTTTGTCATCTCAAGACTTTGAGCTTGAAAATGACTTCCTGTGTTCCTGTGTTTTTAGGAGGCCTGGTGCACTGGGAAGACCCAGAGGGATCGGGTAGAGAGGGAGGTGGGAGGGGGGATCTGGATGGGGAATACATGTAAACCATGGCTGATTCATGTCAATGTATGACAAAAACCACTACAATATTGTAAAGTAATTAGCCTCCAACTAATAAAAATAAATGGAAAAAAAAAAAAACTGCTCAAAATGATGTATAAACCTATGGACAGACCTTCACTTATCCTTTAGCCCCCATTCATTTTGTGTTTCTCATTTAATGCTGGCTATACACCACATCCCTCTCTCAGAATGCTATGTGAAAGCACACATTACCCAGTTTGAGCTATCACCACAGTAGAGAAGCGGCCAACAGTGCCTGCACATGGCAACCTTTCAATTCTTTGCTAAATTGGAAATTACTTGACAGTTCTTCAGAATATTAATTTAAGTTGGTACCCTGAGCCTACCACTGTGCCTATCCCTTAGACAAAAGTCAATAAGTATTTGTCAAATTGAAAAGGCAAACCAATAAAATTATCAATGACTGAAGAGGCTAATATGGAGCTTTCCAAAACTGCATCCATGGCAAACCAGAGCAACAGGGGGAGCTGAGATGAGCTCACATCTATTGAGAGCTTTTGGTATGTCAGGCCCTCAGCTAAGTGTTTACTTTACTCTTCCTGTATGATCCACACAATAATCTAGGGAGGCAAAAGTCACTATGCATCATGCAGATAGGGAAACTGAGGTTGCAAGAATTTAAATAACTAGTCAAAAGTGATATAGCTCATGAGTTGTGGATAGATCTGAGTCCACCGTTCTCTGATTTCAGCCTTTCTTTAAAACATTGTGTAGTTTTAACACGTCCCCTTTCAGGAGCTCCTAGTGTGTAGTCACACAGCAAAGACTCCAAGAAGTTGTATAATAGCGCAGCACTAAACCACGGCACTCTCCTTTCTCATGGAACGAGAACAAGCCTTTCACAGGATACACTGGAGTAGTTCCCAAAGTGGTGTATGTACACACCACTGTGGTATTGAAAGAAAATATTACTTTTCTTTTTTTAATGTTAGTCTTTTAATTTCTTGGGATTTTGTGTGTTTTGTGATGCCCATGCTATTTTAGTATATGTATATAATTTTAAATAAATAACATATATAAGCTGTGATCACAAAAGTTTAAACTACCAATTTAGCAATTATCTTTCAAATATGACCTGAAATTTTTATTCATTCCACTGATTTCATGAGACTAATTTGGAAAAGTTGATTTCAAATTATGCTTGAAATGCTTGGGATATATAATCAATAAATGCATGATTCCAGTTGGTTGATATTGTTAGAAGAAACAATATCAAAAGCTGCTTATTCTTGTTCTTAAAGTCCTTTAAAATCATCCACTCCTCCCAATATGATTAACTGACTTAAATTTGCATCCTCTAAGTTAACACTTCTTGAGCTATGGGAAAGATAAAGGCAAGCCTTTGGTAAGGCAGAGTGACTGCATCTTCAGCTGATACCAACAGTAGCCTCACTGTAGAAAGTCAAGATTAAGTGGACATTTCATGGAAATGTGTCCTTCTGGGAAGGCTTTCCCCAGTATGAAGAAACAGGTAAGGCCACTTAGGCCAAAACTGAACAGCATAAGTTTAAGTCGAAGCTACTCTTCCTTCTCTGCATCACAATTCAATAAAAATTAAAAGTGCTTAAAATTACTTTATGCATTTATCCCTTAGCATTCTGTTTTGTTTCAGTTTTCCTCAGTGAGTCAATGACTTCATCCTTGCTTTCTTCTTGGCCCTTTTACCAAATGATGACTCTTTGATAAAGAACCACACGATCATTTAATATGAATTTTCACTCATAAAATTGGGTAAATTTGAGTTGAAATTCATGTACTTGATATGACCAGCTAAACCTGAAAAGATTGACTTTCAAAGGGATGATTTTTTTCAACTGAAATAAATAAACAATTTCTTAGAAAAAAGAAACATTACTCCAACAATGAAGTATTTTTGAAAGTGTAGCATTTATTTATAGTGAAACAGATCAGCAGCCCAGGTTGGATGCATGAGACAAGTGCTCAGGCCTGGTGCACTGGGAAGACCCAGAGGGATCTGGTGGAGAGGGAGGTGGGAGGGGGGATCGGGATGGGGAACACATGTAAATCCATGGCTGATTCATGTCAAGGTATGGCAAAAACCACTACAATATTGTAAAGTAATTAGCCTCCAACTAATAAAAATAAATGAAAAAAAAAAAAAAAGAAAGAAAGAAAGTGTAGCATTTACTGCAGAACTGATTAATCAAAGTAATTAAACTGATAACTGCAGGAAACTCGTGACCTAATGTGAAGGAGGAGGTGAGGAAGTGTTAGTCGCTCAGTTGTGTCTGACTCTTTTCAACACTATGGACTGTAGCTCGCCAGGCTCCTCTGTCGCCGAAGTTCTCCAGGCAAGAATACTGGAGTGGGTAGCTACCCCTTTCTCCAGGGGATCTTCCAGACCCAAGGATCAAACTCAGGTCTCCTGCATCGCAGGCAGATTCTTTACCATCTTGAGCCACCAGGGAAGCGCCATGACCTAATATCAGAGATTAAATGACTTGACCAGTGGGGTCTGGGATTCCTATCGTTATGCACTTTTAAAGACAAAGATTAAACAGGGGGATAGTAACAAAAACAAATAGAGAGGGAGAAAGAGAATACTTCTTAAAATTAATTACAGCTCATAACCAAGGCCTGACATCATATGTCCCTATGTTGATTAAGATTATTTAATGTATCTGACACTACATACTTTTCACAATTATTAGTGTTGTATATGCCTTCCCTTGCCTTATCCTATCCCTATTCTTCAGAAATTAAGGATAAATCCAAAGGTGAGACTAAGGCAATGTTAAATGATCCCAATTTGGTTGTAATGATGTTTTCATAAACCCTGAATCTGAATGTGAACTGCAAATGGGAATTATAAACAGTCACTGTCAGAAACATGGCTCATGTCTCAAAATGTATTAATTACTTGATATGAACATGATTCCTGAAACAGTATTTGAGTCCTTATTTTGCTAAGGAGAGCATGATATAAGGATCGCTAAGAACTGGGCTTCCTATTCATTTCTGAAATTAACAATCTGAAGAGCAAACAGGAATAATTCATAGAAGTTCATCTATTTATATATTTTAAACTAAGTTTTTTCTATGGACTAAACAATAAACTAATATAGGTATATTTTTTATCCCTTTGTTCTACTGATAGCACCTTGGTCCTGAATAAGAGATTTTCTTGGAGTGAATTAACTCTTTCTTGCCTCTGATACCTCTTGGTCATTAGAGTGTAACTGGAGTGCCAGTGGCTTGTAAACTTCCTTGAAAGTTAGCATTTTACTGCCCATTTTGATTTGTGTCATACTTAACACCTGGCATGGAACATCCAATCTTTTCCAGAAGTCTAAAAACTGCATCTAATGATTTAGTTCCTAAAATGACATTTTTTAATGCTTTTTGCCATTCTAAAGGAGCCAAGAATATTTTTGAATCACATCTTTTTTGTTCTTGTGTATTAAATCAACTTGAAATTGTTAAACTGAGACTGTTTCTGCCTTAAATCTTGAAGCCCTAGGGAAAGAAAAGCTGTCATCAAGTGGGTGGCTGATAATTCTGCTCATTGGAGTGTATCCCTGTCAGTCTCCAGGTAGATGGCTTAACACACACCTTGTTGATAGCAAACACCAAAGGGGGCTTGCCTGCAGGGACATCAGTGTGACTGCCTTGCCCAGTGAGTCCCCAAGTCCTTGTCAGTCTTGCTATCACAACCATGATAGGGATTGCTATATCCACTGCATCTTAGGTTGACTGGTTGTGTAAGCTTTAAAAATAGAATGTTTAAGAAATGTGTATTTCAGAGGCATTTTTGTTGGTGGCTGTAAAATGCCTTCACAGTGCTGTTGCATCACACCTTCCTCCTCTATGACTTTTGATAATAAATAAGCACTTTTGAGAATCTTCAGGGTCCAGATCTTTAGGACTGAGATGCTCTTATAGTTGCTATTATAGTTGCGAACAAACCATATAGCAAATTGAGGATGGAAAGCCTCAACAGCCAAATCTTCTATGGGTTGTGATAATTAAGGAATTACTTGATTTTCCTTCCTGAAAATCAAAAGACTCAACACACCTCTCTAACAACAATAACCCTATATGCAAAACAGAAAAAGAGACACAGATGTACAGAACAGACTTTTGGGCTCTATGGGAGAAGGTAAGGGTGGGATGTTCTGAGAGAATAGCATTGAAACATGTATATTATCAACTGTGAAACAGATCACCAGCCCAGGTTGGATGCATGAGACAAGTGCTCAGGGCTGGTGCACTGGGAAGACCCAGAGGGATGGGATGGAGAGGGAGGTGGGAGGGAGGATCGGGATGGGGAACACATGTAAATCCATGGCTGATTCATGTCAATGTATGGCAAAAACCACTACAATATTATAAAGTAATTGGCCTCCAACTAATAAAAATAAATGGAAAAATAAATAAATAACAACTTCTAAAAGCTTTTTTGCTTATTCAATGCTCGTTCTGTTGGAGTAGGAGAATATCAGAGCATCTGTGAAGTACACAAAGGGCTGCAAATTTATGGGTGTATTAAGTGAACTCTAATTATAATTTGATATAAAAAAATCCCTTTGACAAAAGTTTATTTGCAGAGAAGCAGCTCTTGCAAGGACAAACTTAGAAATGATTGTTTCCTAAATGTGCTGCTTGGTAAAACTGAAAAGTGTTGTTCAAAGTCTTCTTAGGAACAGAAAGCAAAAGAATGACATCCATTTTTTTTCACCCTCCATTCTCCAGGGCACTGAATTTTAGTCAGCACTTTATTCTTTTAACATCTGCATGCTGTTAAATAACAAACTTCACCATTTAAGCAAATTTGAGTATTATTTTATTAACTGAAAAATCCTCATCTCACTTTATAGCTATTATATTGAAGTCAACAATGTTGGACTCATGTGATGAGAAGGCCCTATTCTTGGATAAGAGAGCCAAATCTAAGTCCAGGATAGGGGAGAGCCAGCTCTGTCATTTTCTTCTTCAATTTTTGAATTTTATATTTTTCAATATAATTTATTCTGACTCTGTCCATACTTGTACTGTTCTCTTATTTCTGCTAGCCTCAGTCTGCTTTCTAAATAAAACTCACTCAAATCTGAAATATATTTGTATGATGAATACTTTGAACATGACTGTGTCTACACATACAACATGAAATCGGCTCCTGACTATTCATTCCTTATAACAAATCACTGGGCTGAGATAACCAATTCATGACTTCATTTTCCTTTATGCTTCATTATATTTGAACTTAAGTATTAAAATTATTGGCTGAGAAAATGATCAAGAAGATAATGGGGTTTAGTAAATGTCTTCCAAAGTTTACACACTAGTTGCTGGAGGCTGAGGTTGCGAGGATAAAAGGTATGATGATTAAATATGTTAGAGGAATGTTGTACACATTTGTATATAGGCAAAAAGGCCATGAGAAGTCCAGCACGAAATAGACCTATATGATTTTCTTTGATGTAAAAAGAATTTTTTTAATTCCAATCAGAATCCTAGATTGACAATAGGGAAAATGAATTGTGAGTTATTTTACTTATTCAAATGCAGCTTTATTTTGTGTCTCCTTTGTTACAAGTCCAAGGTGTTGGATAAGACTCTTGAGAGTCCCTTGGACTGCAAGGAGATCAACCAGTCCATCCTAAAGGAGATCAGTCCTGAGTGTTCATTGGAAGGACTGATGTTGAAGCTGAAACTCCAATACTTTGGCCACCTGATGTGAAGAATCGACTCATTGGAAAAGACCCTGATGCTGGGAAAGAGTGAAGGTGGGAGAAGAAGGGATGACAGAGGATGAGATGGTTGGAGGCATCACCAACTCAATGGACACGAGTTTGGGTAAACTCTGGGAGTTGGTGATGACAGGGAGCCCTGGCATGCTGCAGCCCATGGGGTCACAAAGAGTCAGACACAACTGAGTGACTGAACTGAACCGTTACAAGTCATGACAGTTCATGGAATGGCTCAGAAGAGTGGGCAAGGACTGAGTGCTTGCAACTGAGAGCTTTGTAGAGGATATCTCATTTTATCCTCAATAGAGCACATAGAGCAGCTATATTATTTCCCACATTTTATAGATGAGACCATTAAAGGAGTCAAGAACTCCTGAGGAATGGATAAATAGTGGCAGGGCTGTAATCAGAACCCTTAACTGAACACAGCTATGTTCCTCATGTTACTTATGTATTCCTCATATGTTCCTCTTATGTTACTTATCTTACTCTGAATCCCATGAAGATGCCTCAAACACACTAACCCAGTCACATAGTGTTTAAAGCAAAATCTACTCATGGAAGTGACTCATTATTTTAACAGAAACTGAAATAAGAACTGCCTTCTTAAGAAAAATACCTCAAGTATAAAATTGTGAACCACTGATCAAGTCTCATCATGTAATTAAGATGTTAACTGAACAAGCCTAGGTATTTGAGATGTATCCATTATCAATGATAGTTCATTCCATTGGCACAGAAATGTATTAAATTTGGCATTAATATGTTTTACTTTTTTAGCATTAGAAATTATCTGGCAAGCTATGAGATAATAAATATGGTTTAATATGTTATTTTAATTGTAAGAAAACTCTATAATTTATTCATTTAACAAATGCTAATTAAGAACTTATTATGTATCAAGGGTGAAACAGATCACCAGCCCAGGTTGGATGCATGAGACAAGTGCTCAGGGCTGGTGCACTGGGAAGACCCAGAGGGATGGGATGGGGAGGGATGTGGGAGGGGGGATCCGGATGGGGAACACATGCAAATCCATAGCTGATTCATGTCAATGTGTGGCAAAAGTCACTACAATATTGTAAAGTAATTAGCCTCCAACTAATAAAAATAAATGAAAAAATAAAAATAAAAAATAAAAATTTATATCAAATCATAGTTTAAAAAAAAAGAACTTATTATGTGCCAGGCTTAGTATCAATAAAATTTGGTAAATAAACAAATATAATCTTCTTTCCTCCATGAGGTATAACATCTAAAAAGGAGACAGGCAAAAAGAAATAAGTAAATAAATGTCAGATTCCAAACTGGGATCAGTGCTATGTTGGAAATAAACAGATGACATAGCAATAAATAACAGGGTGTGACCTACTCAGATAGGGATTGGTGAGGGAAGTGGTGAAGTTAGAGTCTAAAAGCCAAGGCAAGGGCAGCATATGTAGCTTTAGAGAAGTAAGCAGAAGCCATATCATTCAGGCCTTTGTGGGTCATGATGATGAGTGGATTTTCTTCAGTGTTCATGTTTGGAGAATATCATGTGGGTTTCTCTGTTGAAGAGGGAGTAACAGAAGTGAGGCACAGGAAGTGGAGGCAGTCCATAGAAGCAGCAATGTTGTCTGATGGCAGTGGGGAAAATTTGGCCAAGGTCAAGTCTTATTTAGCAATAGATTCTATGACTCACCAACAGCCTATGTCAGAGATGAGAAGGATAAGGGATAAAATCTGGCTCTCAGATGTTTGGGCAACTTAGATAATAAAATAGTTTACAGAAATGTGAGACAAAAAAATAAAACATTTGATTTGAAAATACTGTAGTTTTGCTTCCAATGCCTGTAGAATGTGTGAGTGGAGATTTCAAGGAGGCAGTTGGATATTTCATTTTACCTTCAAATGAAACAGAAATGAAGTTGGGGGTTGTTAGTACATAGTTTTAAATTCATGAAGATACATACATCACTTATGAAGATAATGCAGAGAAAGCTACATCCTGGGAACCATAGCATTTGAAATTTAGGTACAGAAGAAAAAGGAGCAAAGGAATGGAGAAGATGTGGTCAGAGAGGCAACAGAGAGGCACTATGGAGAGCAGGGTGTCGCAAAGACCACCACAGTCTGCTTTCCAGAGCAAAAGGCTTCTCCAGGGCCTTATCTCACCTCAGAGGTGGCATGTTTCCCACCTTCCCCTCGCCAGCCTTTCTGTTTAATCCGAGGAGGAAAATGAACCTTAGAAATATTACTCCTGAAACAACCTCCCCCTGAAAGACTTGGAGGTAATCATGAGACCACAAGACTGTTCCATCCATACTCATCACCACATACCTGAGCTCCAGGGTAGAATCAGTGGGTCACCACCAAGATGTGCTCTCCTTGGGGAGAATCACAGTCAACAGAAGAAGACAAAGTCACAGGCATTAGAGAAATTGGAAGCCTCTGGCAGCTACAGCTTCAGCAAACATTAAATAAAGCCCACCTCCAAGTCAGATTAGTACAAAATTTTATATCCTATTATGTGACACATAGTGTTCAGCTTTCAACAAAAAATGACAAGGCATGTTAAAAGAATTTATTTTTTAAAAAGAAGATGAAGAGTAAAGAAAGAAAACAGTCTGAAACAAGCATCAGAACTAGACACAGATATTACACAGATACTTAAATGATCATACAGAGAACTTTTTTAAAAATCAGCAAGACATAGATATCACTTTGAATCATCCAGATACTTACTAAGAGAATATAATGAACCACTTCATGTCAATACAGTTTAAAAAGTATACAAAATGCATATAATTTTAGTAAAACACAATTAAAACTAGAAAAATAACAAACATGAATTGCCTTGTAATAAATTCCTAATTAAAAATCTTCCCACTGAGAAAATGCAAAACTCATGTGCCTTCACTGACAAACTCACTACTTAAGGAAAAAAATAACACCAGTCTTACATGGACTCTTCACATGAATAAAGCAAGAGGGAAAACTCTCCCAGGAGGCAAGTGCAATTTAGACATTAAACTTGACAAGAAAAATAAGTGAAGGGCAGACTTGAATGTTGAAGCAAAATCCTAAACAAAACAATAATAAACATAATCTAGCAGTTCTTACCTTGAATGATGATTACACAGAAACAATGAGCTCACTAGGTAAGCTGTACAATTTCGATTTGTAAGCTTGTCTGAGTTACAGTTAAACAGAAAGTTAAATACAAGAAAAGCTAGCGTTCTAAAATTTCAATCTTTGCCTATGCAAATCCCTTACATTTTATTGTAATAATTTTATGGGCTTCCCCGGTGGCTCAGGTGGTAAAAAAGAATCTGCCTGCAATGGAGGAGACCAGGGTTTGATCCCTGTATTGGGAAGATCCCCTGGAGAAGGGAATGGCAACCCATTTCAATATTCTTGCCTGGGAGAATCCCCATAGACAGAGGAGCCTGGCGGGCTACAGTCCATGGGGTTGCAAAGACTCTGACACGACTGAATGACTAAGCATAGCATGATTTTTATATATTCTCCCTTTCTTGCATCTTGTTCAGAACACATAACCTACATCATTTCAGATCAACTATTGAAGATTTGCCCATGTAGCAAATCTTCTGTACATCTGAAAATCTTTATGACTGAACAACTGTACTGGAATGAAATAATTTGATGGATTGCCATAGAATCAGATGCCATAGGAAACAAAATAAATGCAGCCCTTACTCTCAAGTTTACTGTTTGGAAAAATAGGGGTTGCATGAAAAGAGCAAGAAATTCTTTCTATTAAAAAGAAAGAGAGAACCAAGTTGAGTTACAGCAAAGGACTATATCTTCCTCGTCTCTGTGTCCCTTGGAGTTATTAGGTGCTATGATTTTCCTGCATTATGTTAGTAGAGTATCAGATATTTGCTGAATGAATGCATTAAATTCGTACCCTATGAGAGAGATTTGTACATATCTGAGACATGTTTCATTCCCCAAGTAACAGACAGCCCAATGGATCTGCTTCTTCCCCTGCACTTTTGAAAATCTTCCTTCTACCATAATTATAGCTTACTCCCCACAGTAATGATAGATATGATTTAGATAGGAAAATAGATTTTATATTTTCTCCCTTATTTTTTAAGAACAATGACTATTGCCATTGTTTAGCCCTAATTTCAGATAGACAATATGTATATTTCAGTACAGTTCACTTTTTTCTTTCTTGTTCCTACATTAAGTGAAGTGAAAGTTGCTCAGTCGTTTCTGACTCTTTGTGACCCCATGGACTATACAGTCCAAGGAAATCTCCAGGTCAGAATACTGGAGTGGGTAGCCATTCCCATCTCCAACATTAAACAAACATCTAATTTTTCATAAATTAAATTTCATGCTCCTAATTAGGGCCTTTGCCAGAGATAAATCCACGTAGCTATGGACACCTTATCTTTGACAAAAGAGGCAAGAATATACAATGGAAAAAGACAACCTCTTTAACAAGTGGTGCTGGGAAAACAGGTCAACCACTTTTGTAAAAGAATGAAACTACAACACTTTCTAACAACATACACAAAAATAAACTCAAAATGGATTAAAGATCTAAATGTAAGACCAGAAACTATAAAACTCCTAGAGGAGAACATAGGCAAAACACTCTCTGACATAAATCACAGCAAGATCCTCTATGACCCACCTCCCAGAATATTGGAAATAAAAGCAAAACTAAACAAATGGGACCTAATGAAACTCAAAAGCTTTTGCACAACAAAGGAAACTATAAGCAAGGTGAAAAGACAGCATTCAGAATGGGAGAAAATAATAGCAAATGAAGCAATAGACAAAGGATTAATCTCAAAAATATACAAGCAACTCCTGCAGCTCAATTCCAGAAAAATAAATGACCCAATCAAAAAATGGGCCAAAGAACTAAACAGACATTTCTCCAAAGAAGACATACAGATGGCTAACAAACACATGAAAAGATGCTCAACATCACTCATTATCAGAGAAATGCAAATCAAAACCACAATGAGGTACCACTACACACCAGTCAGAATGGCTGTTATCCAAAAGTCTACAAGCAATAACTGCTGGAGAGGGTGTGGAGAAAAGGGAACCTTCTTACACTGTTGGTGGGAATGCAAACTAGTACAGCCACTATGGAGAACAGTGTGGAGATTCCTTAAAAAACTGGAAATAGAACTGCCATATGACCCAGCATTCCCACTTCTGGGCATACACACTGAGGAAACCAGATCTGAAAGAGATACATTTACCCCAATGTTCATCGCAACACTGTTTATAACAGCCAGGACATGGAAGCAACCTAGATACCCATCAGCAGAAGAATGGATAAGGAAGCTGTGGTACATATACACAATGGAATACTACTCAACCATTAAAAAGAATACATTTGAATCAGTTCTAATGAGATGGATGAAACTGGAGCCCATTATACAGAGTGAAATAAGCCAGAAAGATAAACACCAATACAGTATATTAACGCATATATATGGAATTTTAAACGATGGTAACGATAACCCTATATGCAGGACAGAAAAAGAGACACAGATGTATAGAACAGACTTTTGGACTCTGTGGGAGAAGGCGAGGGTGGGATGATCTGAGAGAATAGCATTGAAACATGTATATTATCAACTGTGAAACAGATCGCCAGCCCAGGTTGGATGCATGAGACAAGTGCTCAGGGCTAGTGCACTGGGAAGACCCAGAGGGATGGGATGGGGAGGGAGGTGGGAGGGGGAATCAGGATGGGGGACACATGTAAATCCATGGCTGATTCATGTCAATGTATGGCAAAAACCACTACAATATTGTAAAGTAATTAGCCTCCAACTAATAAAAATAAATGAAATAATAATAAGAATATTTAGGGTCTTTGTTATTTGCCAATAAGTTTATGTGAATCTTCTATCCATTTTTATTTTTCTCATTTTCTTAGTGGTTTTATATTCTTCTTGCTAAAGACAAAATTGTTACATCTTATGTTCCCCCAAGAGCATACAGAATTTCTCTTTGGAAAATCATCAGCAGAAGGAAATTCTCTATTAGTGGAATTACTGGGTCAAGTAGTATGCTTGCATTTAATTTTGAAAGATTTTACCAAACTGTCCTTTAAACAATTAATGCTCCCACCAAAACATGAGAGAGGCTTTCTAAAAATATTTTAATCACTTGACATTAAAAAGTTGCTCTCATCAGTTTGGATTCATATTTACCTATAGGTGAGGTTGAGCTATTTGTATTTGTATTTCCCAGTAAATCAGATTTTGTGCCCAGCCTCACTTGCCTGCAGTGTGTGTGTTCAAGCTGAGGTTGTCAACAGTACTTAAAACCAATCAGGTAGGAATAGTTAGAGTCTGAAAATCAGCAAAAGCTGCAAATTAGTGTTTCCCTCCCCAGGCCCAGTGTTTCCTGGTGGCTCAGTAATAAAGAATCCCTCTGTAATGCAGGAGTTGCAGGAGACAGAGGTTTGACTCCTGGGTGGAGAAGACAGCTTGGAGGAGGGCATGGCAACCCACTTGTCTTGCCTGGAGAATCCCATGGACATAGGAGCCTGGCGGGCTACAGTCGATAGGGCTGCAAAGAGTTGGACAGGACTGAGGGGACTTAGCACTCATGTATGCACTCACCAGCCTGCACGCCCCCCCCCCCACCCACAGTCCACAGCCCCACCCCTCCTCCTTTCCACTTCCCGCCCCCTCCCCATCTCCCCCACTTCCGCCCCCTCCCCATCTCCCCCACCCGCACGCCCCAGCACCCTGGCAGCAGGGAAATCTTTGTGGAGTCGGAGGGGGTGTGGGGAGAGCAGTGGAGATGGTTGGACTGCTGGATGGTCTGTCCTCGCCTTGCCTTTCATTTAGAACCAGCTCTTTGTAACAAGGAAAAGTGCATTGTGACTGTAGTGTGTATTACAATAAAAGGAATTTTCTCTCCTGTCCATTTGTCTTTTTTTTTAGTAGCAACTATATTGAGATGAAATTGCTCCTAACCCTAACCCTCTAACCCTTTTAAAATGCACCAGTGTAAAAATAAATAAATAAATAAAATGTACCAGTGTAGCCACTACTAATTTCACTAATTGTATTGCTTTCTAATTTCAGAACATTTTTGTCACCCTTAGAAGAATCCTGTACCAACAATTTAGTGAAAGAATTAGCTTTCACTCCTCATTACTCACCTGGCTCAGCCCTTGGCAACCACTTATCAACTTTCTGTTTGTATGGATTTGCTTATACCAGACACTTAAATATAAGTTGAATCATATGATTGCCAAAACTCAGCCTCTGTCCTCCAGTGTTGAATAGAAACTCCAATATACAGTTTTGAGTGAAGTTAAAAAAGAGTAGTTTTTATTGCTTTGCCAGGGAAAGGGGGTCACAGTGGGCTAATGCCCTGAGGACCATGTGACCTACCCTGGAGGGAAGAAGAAGGAGTTTTACAGTGTTCAAGGAGCAGGGCATGATCATCTAGCAGATGATTCTTGGATTGGTTGGCATCAAGGTAACGTTTCAAGCATCATCAGCTTTCTGGTTTCAACCAGTCTAAAGTCTATGTTCTTGTGGTCGGTAGTTTTCATCTAGAGGGGGGTCTGCTTCCCATTAAAAACAACTTCAGAATGTGTGTCAGGCCCTTATCCACATTTTTCAGGGAACTGGGAGCTTGATGATTCTGTTATGTGGCAGAATGATAGTCTAAATTGTTACCAGTTCCCTAACCCAATAACTATTCTTTGCTTCTACATCTTCTTATTTCCCAATCATTAACTCTTGACTCAGCAGTTTACTTCAAAAGACAAGGACACAAGGGCTTATACACGGTTTCAGCATAATTTATGGCCTTTTTGGGCTGGCTTTTTCCACTTGGTATAGTGCCCTTGAAGTTCATCCATGTTGCTGTATGTGTCAGTACTTAGCACATTGTTGGTAGGATTTCATAATTGTGCAGCCAATTTGGAAAACCATTTGGCAGTCTCTCAAAATGTTTAATGACAACATTAAGCAATTCCACTTCTAGTATATAACCAAGAAACATGAAAATCTATATCCCGACAGAAACCTACATAGGATTATTCATAGCAGAATCATTTATAATAGCAAAAGAAAATGGAAGCAAATAAAAATACATCAACAGAAAAACAGATAACCTAAATATGGTATACCTTTGCAGGAAGGGGGACCCCTTCCAGGGCCCGAAACTGGGCTCTTGTCTAACACTCGGAAATGAATTGTCCGAGGAGACACATGCTGACAAAGCAAGAGATTTTATTGGGAAAGGGCACCCGGGTGGAGAGCAGTAGGTAAGGGAACCCAGGAGAACTGCTCTGCCGCGTGGCTCGCAGTCTTGGGTTTTATGGTGATGGGATTAGTTTCCGGGTGGTCTTTGGCCAATCATTCTAATCCAGAATCTTTCCTGGTGGCGCACGCATCGCTCAGCCAAGATGGATGCTAGCAAGAGGGATTCTGGGAAGTGGATGGACAGGACAGGTAGTGTCTCCTCTCGATCTTTCCTGAACTCTTCCGGATGGTGGTGGCCTATTAGTTCCGTATTCCTTATCAGGATCTCCTGCCATAAAACAACTCATGCAGGGGGAGGAGCCAAGATGGCGGAGGAGTAGGACGGGGAGACCACTTTCTCTCCTACAAATTCATCAAAAGAATAACTGAACACAGAGCAAACTTCGCAAAACAACTTCTGATCGCTAGCTGAGGTCATCAGGCGCCCAGAAAAGCAGCCCATTGTCTTCGAAAGGAGGTAGGACAAAATATAAAAGATAAAAAGTGAGACAAAAGAGCTAAGGACGGAGATCCGTCCCGGGAGCTCTTAGGCGGCATTGCTTGGGGTAGGGTCCGGGCCTGAGTGCCCTGAGGACAATCGGAGGGAGCTTCTGTGAGTTGCCAACTTGAACTGTGGGAGACCAAAGGAGAGAGAGTAAATTAGCCGGCCCGAACACACTGCCGGCCGTTCGCAGAACAAAGAGACCGAGAGGGTCCAGAGAGGAGCTCGCAGGCTGCGGACCGGCCCAGCCCCGCCGGAGGCAGGAGGCAGGGGGGAGGGGAAGGTCGCGGCGAGACACAGGGCGCAGGCACCCGGCCGGCGCGGGCGGGGACTGGGGCTGGGGACGCGGAGGGCAGAAGGCGTGCGCACCCGACTGGCGCCAGCGGAAACTGAGACTGGGTCCGCGGAAGGGAGTGGGCGCGCCACACCTGGGGAGAGTGCGCCCACCAAGCCCCTGGCTGCCTGGACCGCTCTGACGGGGAAGGCACTGAGAGCGGGCGCAGCTTTTCCCTCCGCGCTTTTGTGGAACACCCGAGGGCTGGAACCTCGCGCAGCGCGGGGCGCGCTCCATATAGAACAGCCGGGAGCCTGAGCAGCGCAGAGGAGAGAGCAGCGTCAGCCCCTCCCCGCAGCCCCAGCCCATCCCCGCGGCGCAAGCCCCGCGGCGCAAGCCCCTCCCCGCAGAGCGACGGAACTAGCTACCTGAATAAGAGTCCACCTCCGCCCCCCTGTGTCAGGGCGGAAATGAGGCTCTGAAGAGACCGGCAAACAGAAGCCAAATAAACAAAGGGAACCGCTTCAGAAGGGACTGGTGCAACAGATTAAAATCCCTCTAGGAAACATTGACTACACCGGAGGAGCCTGTAGATATCGAGAAGCGTAAGCTGGAACGAGGAGCTATCTGAAACTGAGCCGAACCCACACTGACCGCAACAGCTCCAGAGAAACTCCTAGATATAATTTTACTTTTTTCTCTTTTTTTAATTTTTTTTTTCTTTTTTCTTTTTTATTTTTTCTCTTTTATTTTCCTTTAAAATCCCCTATTACTCCCCCATTACTCCTTAACTTTCATTTCCATAGACTTTTACGATTTTTTAATTAGGGGAAAAAAAAAATTTTTTTTTCCTTTTTTTTTTTTTTTTTCTTTTTCTTTCTTTTTTTTTCTTTTTTTTCTTTCCTTTTTCTCTTCTATTTTCTATTTTTCTTTTTCTCTTATTTCTTTTAAAGTCCTCTAGTACTCCTCTACTACTCCTTAATTTTCATTTTCAATACACTATAACCTTACAAAAAAAAAAAAAAAAAAAGAAGAGAAGCCCTATTTTTAAACCGAAGATTATTCTCTCCCAATCTTGACTCTCTGTTTTCTACCTCAGAACACCTCTATTTCCTCCTTTCCCCTTCTCTTCCCAATCCAATTCTGTGAATCTTTGTAGGTGACTGGGCTACGGAGAACACTCTGGGAACAGACAGCTGTGTAGATCTGTCTCTCTCCTCTTGAGTCCCCCTTTTTCTCCTCCTGTTCATCTCTATCTCCCTCCTCCCTCTCCTCTTCTTCATGTGACTCTGTGAACCTCTCTGGGTGTCCCTAACGGGGGAGAATCTTTTAGCCATTAACCTAGAAGTTTTCTTATCAGGGCTGCATAGTTGGAGAAGTCCTGAGACTACAGGAAGAATAAAACTGAAATCCAGAGGCAGGAGACTTAAGCCCAAAACCTGAGAACACCAGAAAACTCCTGACTACAAGGAACTTTAAGTGATAAGTGACTGTCCAAAAGCCTCCATATCTACACTGAAACCAACCACCACACAAGAGCCAATAAGTTTTAGAGCAAGACATACCACGCAAATTCTCCAGCAACGCAGGAACATAGCCCTGAACATCAACATACAGGCTGCCCAAGGTCACACCTAACACATAGACCCATCTCAAAACTCATTACTGGGCACTCCATTGCTCTCCAAAGAGTAGAAATCAAGTTCCACGCACCAGAACACTGATGCAAGCTTCCCTAACCAGGAAACCTTGACAAGCCAATCGTCTAACCCCATCCACTGGGTTAATCCTCCACAACAAAAAGGAACCACAGACCTCCAGAATACAGAAAGCCCACTCCAGATACAGCAATCTAAACAAGATGAAAAGGCAAAGAAATACCCAACAGGTAAAGGAACATGAAAAATGCCCACCAAGTCAAACAAAAGAGGAGGAGATAGGGAATCTACCTGAAAAAGAATTTAGAATAATGATAATAAAAATGATCCAAAATCTTGAAAACAAAATGGAGTTACAGATAAATAGCCTGGAAACAAAGATTGAAAAGATTCAAGAACTGTTTAATAAAGACCTAGAAGAAATAAAAAAGAGTCAATTACAAATGAATAATGCAATGAATGAGATCAAAAACACTTTGGAGGGAACCAAGAGTAGAATAACGGAGGCAGAAGATAGGATAAGTGAGGTAGAAGATAAAATGGTGGAAATAAATGAAGCAGAGAGGAAAAAAGAAAAAAGGATCAAAAGAAATGAGGACAACCTCAGGGACCTCTGGGACACTGTGAAACGCCCCAACATTCGAATCATAGGAGTTCCAGAAGAAGAAGACAAAAAGAAGGGCCATGAGAAAATACTCGAGGAGATAATAGCTGAAAACTTCCCTAAAATGGGGAAGGAAATAGCCACCCAAATCCAAGAAACCCAGAGAGTCCCAAACAGGATAAACCCAAGGCGAAACACCCCAAGACACATATTAATCAAATTAACAAAGATCAAACACAAAGAACAAATATTAAAAGCAGCAAGGGAAAAACAACAAATAACACACAAAGGGATTCCCATAAGGATAACAGCTGATCTATCAATAGAAACCCTCCAGGCCAGAAGGGAATGGCAGGACGTACTGAAAGTAATGAAAGAGAATAACCTACAACCTAGATTACTGTATCCAGCAAGGATCTCATTCAGATATGAAGGAGAATTCAAAAGCTTTACAGATAAGCAAAAGCTGAGAGAATTCAGCACCACCAAACCAGCTCTTCAACAAATGCTAAAGGATCTTCTCTAGACAGGAAATGCAGAAAGGTTTTATAAATGTGAACCCAAAACAACAAAGTAAATGGCAACAGGACCACACCTATCAATAATTACCCTAAATGTAAATGGGTTGAATGCCCCAACCAAAAGACAAAGATTGGCTGAATGGATACAAAAACAAGACCCCTATATATGCTGTCTACAAGAGACCCACCTCAAAACAAGAGACACATACAGACTAAAAGTGAAGGGCTGGAAAAAAATATTTCATGCAAACGGAGACCAAAAGAAAGCAGGAGTCGCAATACTCATATCAGATAAAATAGACTTTCAAATAAAGGAAGTGAAAAGAGACAAAGAAGGACACTACATAATGATCAAAGGATCAATCAAAAAAGAAGATATAACAATTATAAATATATATGCACCCAACATAGGAGCACCGCAATATGTACGGCAAACGCTAACAAGTATGAAAGAGGAAATTAATAGTAACACAATAATAGTGGGAGACTTTAATACCCCACTCACAACTATGGATAGATCAACTAAACAGAAAATTAACAAGGAAACACAAACCTTAAATGACACAATGGACCAGCTAGACCTAATTGATATCTATAGGACATTTCACCCCAAAACAATCAACTTCACCTTTTTCTCAAGTGCACACGGAACCTTCTCCAGAATAGATCACATCCTGGGCCATAAATCTGGTCTTGGAAAATTCAAAAAAATTGAAATCATTCCAGTCATCTTTTCTGACCACAGTGCAGTAAGATTAGATCTCAATTACAGGGAAAAAATTGTTAAAACTTCAAACATATGGAGGCTAAATAACACGCTTCTGAATAACCAACAAATCATAGAAGAAATCAAAAAAGAAATCAAAATATGTATAGAAATGAATGAAAATGAAAACACAACAACCCAAAACCTATGGGACACTGTAAAAGCAGTGCTAAGAGGAAGGTTCATAGTATTACAGGCTTACATCAAGAAACAGGAAAAAAACCAATTAAATAACCTAACTCTACACCTAAAGCAATTAGAGAAGGAAGAAATGAAGAACCCCAGAGTTAGCAGAAGGAAAGAAATCTTAAAAATCAGGGCAGAAATAAATGCAAAAGAAACTAAAGAGACCATAGCAAAAATCAACAAAGCTAAAACCTGGTTTTTTGAAAAAATAAACAAAATTGACAAACCATTAGCAAGACTCATTAAGAAACAAAGAGAGAAAAACCAAATTAACAAAATTAGAAATGAAAATGGAGAGATCACAACAGACAACACTGAAATACAAAGGATCATAAGAGACTACTACCAGCAGCTCTATGCCAATAAAATGGACAACTTGGATGAAATGGACAAATTCTTAGAAAAGTATAACTTTCCAAAACTGAACCAGGAAGAAATAGAAGATCTTAACAGACCCATCACAAGCAAGGAAATCGAAACTGTCATCAAAAATCTTCCAGCAAACAAAAGCCCAGGACCAGATGGCTTCACAGCTGAATTCTACCAAAAATTTAGAGAAGAGCTAACACCTATCTTACTCAAACTCTTCCAGAAAATTGCAGAAGAAGGTAAGCTTCCAAACTCATTCTATGAGGCCACCATCACCCTAATTCCAAAACCAGACAAAGATGCCACAAAAAAAGAAAACTACAGGCCAATATCACTGATGAACATAGATGCAAAAATCCTTAACAAAATTCTAGCAAACAGAATCCAACAACATATTAAAAAAATCATACACCATGACCAAGTGGGCTTTATCCCAGGAATGCAAGGATTCCTTAATATCCGCAAATCAATCAATGTAATACACCACATTAACAAATTGAAAGATAAAAACCATATGATTATCTCAATAGATGCAGAGAAAGCCTTTGACAAAATTCAACACTCATTTATGATTAAAACTCTCCAAAAAGCAGGAATAGAAGGAACATACCTCAACATAATAAAAGCTATATATGAGAAACCCACAGCAAGCATCACCCTCAATGGTGAAAAATTGAAGGCATTTCCCCTGAAATCAGGAACAAGACAAGGGTGCCCACTCTCACCACTACTATTCAACATAGTGTTGGAAGTTCTGGCCACAGCAATCAGAGCAGAAAAAGAAGTAAAAGGAATCCAGATAGGAAAAGAAGAAGTAAAACTCTCACTGTTTGCAGATGACATGATCCTCTACATAGAAAACCCTAAAGATTCTACCAGAAAATTACTAGAGCTAATCAATGAATATAGTAAAGTTGCAGGATATAAAATTAACACACAGAAATCCCTTGCATTCCTATATACTAACAATGAAAAAACAGACAGAGAAATTAAGGAAACAATACCATTCACCATTGCAACAAAAAGAATAAAATACTTAGGAGTATATCTACCTAAAGAAACAAAGGACCTATACATAGAAAACTATAAAACACTGATGAAAGAAATCAAAGAGGACACAAACAGATGGAGAAACATACCGTGTTCATGGATTGGAAGAATTAATATTGTCAAAATGGCTATTCTACCCAAAGCAGTCTATAGATTCAATGCAATCCCTATCAAGCTACCAACAGTATTTGTCACAGAACTAGACCAAAGAATTTCACAATTTGTATGGAAATACAAAAAACCTCGAATAGCCAAAGTAATCTTGAGAAAGAAGAATGGAACTGGAGGAATCAACCTGCCTGACTTCAGACTCTACTACAAAGCCACAGTCATCAAGACAGTATGGTACTGGCACAAAGACAGAAATATAGATCAATGGAACAGAATAGAAAGCCCAGAGATAAATCCACGAACCTATGGACACCTTATCTTTGACAAAGGAGGCAAGGATATACAATGGAAAAAAGACAACCTCTTTAACAAGTGGTGCTGGGAAAACTGGTCAACCACTTGTAAAAGAATGAAACTAGAACACTTTCTAACACCATACACAAAAATAAACTCAAAATGGATTAAAGATCTAAATGTAAGACCAGAAACTATAAAACTCCTAGAGGAGAACATAGGCAAAACACTCTCCGACATAAATCAAAGCAAGATCCTCTATGACCCACCTCCCAGAATATTGGAAATAAAAGCAAAACTAAACAAATGGGACCTAATGAAACTTAAAAGCTTTTGCACTACAAAGGAAACTATAAGTAAGGTGAAAAGACAGCCCTCAGATTGGGAGAAAATAATAGCAAATGAAGAAACAGACAAAGGATTAATCTCAAAAATATACAAGCAACTCCTGAAGCTCAATTCCAGAAAAATAAATGACCCAATCAAAAAATGGGCCAAAGAACTAAACAGACATTTCTCCAAAGAAGACATACAGATGGCTAACAAACACATGAAAAGATGCTCAACATCACTCATTATTAGAGAAATGCAAATCAAAACCACAATGAGGTACCATTACACGCCAGTCAGGATGGCTGCTATCCAAAAGTCTACAAGCAATAAATGCTGGAGAGGGTGTGGAGAAAAGGGAACCCTCTTACACTGTTGGTGGGAATGCAAACTAGTACAGCTGCTATGGAAAACAGTGTGGAGATTTCTTAAAAAACTGGACATAGAACTGCCATATGACCCAGCAATCCCACTTCTGGGCATACACACTGAGGAAACCAGATCTGAAAGAGACACGTGCACCCCAATGTTCATCGCAGCACTGTTTATAATAGCCAGGACATGGAAGCAACCTAGATGCCCATCAGCAGATGAATGGATAAGGAAGCTGTGGTACATATACACCATGGAATATTACTCAGCCATTAAAAAGAATTCATTTGAACCAGTCCTAATGAGATGGATGAAGCTGGAGCCCCTTATACAGAGTGAAGTAAGCCAGAAAGATAAAGAACATTACAGCATACTGACACATGTATATGGAATTTAGAAAGGTGATAACGATAACCCTATATGCAGAACAGAAAAAGAGACACAGAAATACAGAACAGACTTTTGAACTTTGTGGGAGAATGTGAGGGTGGGATATTTCAAAAGAACAGCATTTATACTATCTATGGTGAAACAGATCACCAGCCCAGGTGGGATGCACGAGACAAGTGCTCCGGCCTGGTGCACTGGGAAGACCCAGAGGAATCGGGTGGAGAGGGAGGTGGGAGGGGGGATCGGGATTGGGAATACATGTAAATCCATGGCTGATTCATATCAATGTATGACAAAACCCACTGGAAAAAAATAATAATAATAATAATAATAAAATAAATAAATAAAAAAAAATTAAAAAAAAAAAAAAAAAACAACTCATGCAAATGGTTACTATGGTGCCTGGCCAGGGTGGGCGGCTTCAATCAGTGTGCTTCCCCTAACATATGCACAAAGTGAAATCCAGTTGTCTTTTGATTTTATTTTTCCACATTTTGGGCATAAAGATTTTGAGTTTTAAGTAGCCGAATGTATCACTCTTTCTTTCTGCTTCAATTTATTATGTCAAGCTTAGGAAGACTACAAATAGATTGACCCATAGTTTGTATTTCTAAAGCTGTTATAGTTTAATTTTTAAATTTAGTTTTTAAACTGGCTGGAGTTTACTTGGGATATGGAGTAAGTTAAGGAATCTGCCTTTATTTATTAGTTTATCATGTGCATGCATGTTCAATAGCTCAGTTTCAAACTGAAATTGAAGAAAGTAGGGAAAATAGCTAGACCATTCAGATATGACCTAAATCAAATCCCTTACAATTATACAGTGGAAGTGACAAATAGACTCAAGGGATTAGGTCTGAGAGACAGAGTGCCTGAAGAACTATAGACGGAGGTTCATGACATTGTACAGGAGGCAATGACCAAGACCATCCCCAAGAAAAAGAAATGCAAAAACACAAAATGGTTTTCTGAGGAGGCCTTACAAATAGCTGAGAAAAGAAGAGAAGCTAAAGGCAAAGGAAAAAAGGAAAGATATACCCATTTGAATGCAGAGTTCCAAAGAATAGCAAGGAGAGATATGAAAGCATTCCTCAGTGATCAGTGCAAAGAAATAGAGGAAAACAATAGAATGGAAAAGACTAGAGACCTCTTCAAGAAAATTAGATATACCAGGGGAGCATTTCATGCAAAGATGGGCAAAATAAAGAACAGAAAAGGTATGGACCTAACGGAAGCAGAAGATATTAAGAAGAGGTGGCAAGAATACACAGAAAAATGGCAACCCACTCCAGCGTTCTTGCCTGGAGAATCCCAGGGACGGAGGAGCCTGGTGGTCCTCTGTCTGTGGGGTTGCACAAAGTCAGATGCGACTGAAGTGACTTAGCAGCAGCATACAAAAAAAAAAAAAAAAAAAAGGAGAAGAAGAATTTCATGACACAGATAACCACGATAGTGTGATCACTAACCTAGAGCCAGACATGTTAGAATGTGAAGTCAACTAGGCCTCAGAAAGCATCACTACCAACAAAGTTAGTGGAGGTGATGGAAGTCCAGTTGAGGTATTTCAAATCCTAAAAGATGATGCTGTAAAAGTGCTGCACTCAACATGCCAACAAATTTTGAAAACTCAGCAGTGGCCGCAGGACTGGAAAAGGTCAGTTTTCATTCCAATTCCAAAGAAAGGCAATGCCAAAGAAGGCTCAAACTATTGCACAATTGCACTCATCTCACATGCTAACAAAGTAATGGTCAAAATTCTCCAAGCTAGGCTTCAGCAATACGTGAACCATGAACTTCCAGATGTTCAAGCTGGATTTAGAAAAGACAGAGGAACCAGAGATTAAATTGCCAACATTCATTGGATCATTGAAAAAGCAAGAGCATTCCCAAAAAAACATCTGTTTCTGCTTTATTGACTATGAAAAAGCCTTGGACTGTGTGGATCACAACAAACTGTGGAAAATTCTGAAAGAGATGGGAATACCAGACCACCTGACCTGCCTCCTGAAAAATCTGTATGCAGGTCAAGAGGCAACAGTTAGAACTGTACATAGGACAACAGACTGGTTCCAGATCAGGAAAGGAGTACATCAAGGCTGTGTATTGTCACCCTGCTTATTTAACTTACATGCAGAGTACACCATGTGAAATGCTGGGCTGGATGAAGCACAAGGTGGAATCAAGATCGCCAGGAGAAATATCAATAACCTCAGATATGAAGACAACACCACCCTCATGGCTGAAAGTGAAGAGGAACTAAAGAGCCTCTTGATTAAAGTGAAAGAGAAGAATGAAAAAGTTGACTTAAAAGTCAACATTCAGAAAACTAAGATCTTGGCATCTGGTCCCATCACTTCATGGCAAATAGATGGGGAAATAAGGGAAACACTGAGAGACTTTATTTTTGGGGGGTTCCAAAAGCACTGCAGGTTGTGACTGCAGCCATGAAATTAGATGCTTGTTCCTTGGAAGAAAAGCTATGACCAATCTAGACAGCATATTAAAAAGCAGAGACATTACTTTGCCAGCAATGGTCTGTGTAGTCAAGGCTATGGTTTTTCCAGTAGTCATGTATGGATGTAAGATTTGAACTATAAAGAAAGCTGAGTGCTGAAGAATTGATGCTTTTGAACTGTAGTGTTGGAGAAGACTCTTGAGAGTCCCTTGGCCTGCAAGGAGAGCCAACCAGTCTATCCTAAAGGAAATCAGTCCTGAATATTCATTGGAAGGACTGATGCTGAAGCTGAAACTCCAATACTTTGGCCACTTGATGTGAAAAGCTGACTCATTGGAAAAGACCCTGATGCTGGAAAAGATCAAAGGAAGGAGGAGAAGGGGACGACAGAGGATGAGATGGTTGGATGGCATCATCGACTCGATGGACACGAGTTTGAGTAAGCTCCAGGAATTGGTGATGGCCAGGGAAGCCTGGCATGCTGCAGTCCATGGGGTCACAAAGACTGAGTGACTGAACTGAACTGAAGTCATCTGCCTCTATTTATTAGTTTATCATGTGCATGCATGCTCAATAGCTCAGTTGTGTCCTTCTCTTTGGGACCCCATGGACTGCAGCCCACCAGGCTCCTCTGTCCATGGAGTTTTCCAGGCAAGAATGCTGGAGTGGGTTGCCATTTCCTCCTCCAGGGGATCTTCAAACTCGCATGTCCTGCATCTCCTGTATCGGCAGCCAGATCCTTTGCCACTGAACCACCTGGGAAGCCCATCAGTTTATCATACCACTTATTAAATAATCCTTTTTTTCACTAATCTAAAAATCCATTCTTAAATTTAAAACCTTCCAGATGTGTTTTTTTGCTGGAGTCCTAACATATGCCTGCATATATTTCATTAAAATCACAATAGATTGATAAAACAATTTAGTGGGAATAGATGAGTCTAGCATATTAAAACTTCCTATTCAGGAACATCATTTGTATTTCTTCCTACTAGAGATATATTTTATGTCCCTCGATGATTTTTAAATTGTCTTTATTTTTTTGTTGTTGTTCTTCAGTTGCTAAGTCATGTCCTTATTATTAGTTATATTTATATTAGAAATGGAAGGGAAAAGGGATTCAGACAAGTCATCTTCCTTTGTTTCTAACTCCAATCCATCACATGTGATATGAATTCTAAGATTGGTAGGCAACTTCATGAAAATAGAATCCTTAGTTCTGGGTATACATCAGCAGAGTAGATTTAGCTATTCATTGTGATTTCTTCCTTATGTATCAAGCATGATAATAAGAGGGTAACAGGCAGGAAGGCCAGGGGTCTCCAAACGGAGGAAAGAGGCTGCAAATGCCAGACATTTTTATCTCTCTTAAGCGTCAGGAAGAAACAGGTGGGAGGGGGGATCGGGATGGGGAATACGTGTAAATCTATGGCTGATTCATATCAATGTATGACAAAATAATAATAATAATAATAAAAATTTAAAAAAAAAGAAAAACAAATATATAAAAAAAAAAAGGAGGTTTCTCTTAAAATGCTGTGTTGCCATGACACCTGGTCTCACCTAAAGCTAACTACTCTCAAACCTTGAGTTAACCAATACATTTCTTTTTCGTATGGAAATGTTGTCTTAAGCTATGTTAATGAACCCCAGACTCTATCTTCAAGTTGGTTCCGCCAAAAGGCCTAACTTACTTACTCAGGTATTGTTCCCCTAATCTATGTAAACGGAACTATTTGTTGGTATTCAGCCCTTCTACAAGATTCAAGTCAATCGTTTTATGGCCTGGGATGAATTATCTGGTGCCATTCTAAATTTTATGACATTCCTTTCTTTTCATTAACAGACTGTGAGTGACTTTATAACATACAGCTAAAGACTAGGAGGGGGGTACTCTTTTGCCCCCTTCTGATGCCTATGTCAGAAGCTTTCTCTATCTCCTTTATACTTTAATAAAACTTCATTACACAAAGCTCTGAGCGATCCAGCCTCGTCTCTGGCCCCGGATTGAATTCGTCTCCTCTGGAGGCCAAGAATCCCGCGTCTTATCGTTCAGCAACAACCTTTTAATAACAAATAAAGAAGAAATTATTTTTGGCTTCACAGGGTCTTTGTCACAGTGCACAAGCCTTTATCTTATTGCAGAGCATGGGCTTCTCTAGTTGTGGAGCACAGGCTCTAGATCATGCAGGCTTCAGTAATTGCAGCCCTCGGGCTTGTTGTCCTTATGGTATGTGGGACCTCAGTTCCCCGACCAGGAATCAAACCAAATCCCCTGCATTGGAAGGCAGAATCTTAAACACTGGACCACCAGGGAATTTCCAATAAAGAAGAAATTTTTTTTAAGAATAAAATATGCACACTCCTTTGCAAACAATCTTTAAAACTTAGAGAAAATGCCTGTTGTTCATTCCATCAAACCATAATTATCCAAACTGGCCTAATAGGTGAAAAATAATCTTTTGATTACTATATTAGCATCTAGGAGATAATTCAATATTTACTATATTAAAAGTCACCTCAATGATATGTTCTTATAGGTATTCTATCTTATCTATCAAGAACAGAATATCTGAGGCTTACATTATTCCAAATCATAGAAAAAGGTGAATGCTTCCAAATTCACTTTATTAAGCTAGCATGACATTAGTACAATAAAAGAAACTTAAAGACCAATCAGACTAAATGACTTTAAAGGCAAAAAAAAAAAAGAAAAAATCTAAATATTAGCTGAAACAATCCAATAATGTACCAAAATATTATATATTATGACTAAGTTGGAAATGTTCTAACAATACAAAGGTTACTCAATAGCAGGAAATTTATCAATATAATTCAAAGATAAATAAATAAACTAAAGGTAACTTTTATGATCATAATAACGGATACATACCAAAATGTCATTTAATAGTCACATAAGGCATTTGATCAAATTCAACAGATGTGCTTTGTCTTATTGTTTACATGAACATTAGCATGTAGAAATAGAAACCAAAAATAGAATAAAAATACTAAAACTTAATGAAGATTAACCTAAAACAAAAAGCATATATAAATATTATTCTTAATCGAGAAACACTAAAACTTCTTAAACTCAGAGCCTGACAAGGATACTCTGTTTGATGAACTCAGGGTAGACAAGGTGTGGATGGGAAAGCTGGAAAAAGCCTTAGGGACTGCAGACACATTCAATCTCTCCTGGCTGATGCAGTAGCCATAGCAGCAGCCATAGCATCACCTAACACAAGCTCTCTTCCGACTGGCACAGCGGCCATAACAGTATTCTCTCGCGGCTGAGCATAGCAGCAGACATGCTGTATTCTCTCCACCATGGCTGACCCAACGGACACAGCTGCGACACAGCAGTAATGCTGCCACAATTTTAGGTGGAGCTCATATAACAGAAGTAGCCCATGTCCAACCAGGTACCCCATGATGAACATGCACAGTGCTGTATGTGATCTCAGCTGTTACATAATCACTGTTTACAAAACCTAGGGCAAAAGCAAGAGACCGTGGGGTGAGAGAGCCTGAGCACACCATCTTGGCTAATTTGCTCCTTACAGATATCTACTGTTACTATCATTATTCACCATTGTCTTTAATGATCCAAGCAAGTGCAAGTAATCAATATAGAAAAGAAGGTACAAATCAATTTCTTGTTGGTATTATTTAAATGAGAAAATCTGGTGTCATCACTAGTTCCAAGACAAAAATTGAAAATCAGCAGTTTTACATGTATTCCCCATCCCCATCCCCCCTCCCACCTCCCTCTCCACCCGATCCCTCTGGGTCTTCCCAGTGCACCCGTTCACAAAATCATGAGTGAAAAGCTACTTTACGTGGTCCTCCATTCTTCTTTTAAATTTACTCAGTGATTAGTTCTTTTTTCCCACAAATGAAAATTTAGACATGATCTTTCCTGGGTCACAAAACATCAGTTCCACTTAATAACTAGGTTGTCCATTTTATGAGGATTGGCAGATATTCTATCTGCTTTAAACTTTTTACTCCCTCATTTGGGACCAAGTTGAATAGTCAGAGTATATAGAGTATATACCAAACTGTATAGTCAGAGTAAATAGAACCACAAATCCTTCCCTGTTCCACTGACTGTGGGGCATGGAGCTCAGGGAGGGTGAGGAGACAGGAAAACCCCTCTCTTGACTGATAGGGTCCAGTTGATTTAGCTTTGCTGATCTCAGGATTGGGCAGATATTAAACCAACCTTGTCTTGTGCGGCACTTCAACGGGCTCCTTGGAGACCCCATTGCTGTTAATCTCTCACTTGCAATTATTTTTGTCCTGGAGAAGTTCTTGCTTGTTTATCCTCTAGCAATTTAGTGATATCTCCAGTCCTCCCCCTCAGAGTTCTTACCCCTTGAAGTACTTCTTTTATTCAGGACTGAAGACAAACATCTCAGTGTGTGTTCTACAAGACCCACATCAGGGAAACATGTGCACACTCTGCGAACTGTGGGAGCCTGCCTCATCCTGATCAACAGCCAGGCTCTCACCTGCTCCCGCGTCAGCACAGCACCACTTAGACTTTCCAGGCTGGAGTCTGCTCACCAGGTCCCCACCTCAAATTTCAGGAATACACAATAAGTTCTCCAAGATGCATCCCACACTCCTTTCTCTTGATTTAAGGTGGAAGCCTGAAGGGAAAGGCTCTATGGGCTTCTTACACCCTCAATGACATGAGAAATTAGAGTCACCAGCTGATTAGAAGCACTGCTTTGTAAATCCCGGTGACCTCACTATAAGGTGTCATTCCTATCTTCTTGGTTTTCAACTGGAACTTCTATTTTAATATCTTGTTCCAGTTCAGTTGCTCAGTCATGTCCGACTCTTTGTGACCCCATGAACCACAGCATGTGAAGCCTCCCTGTCCATCAAAAACTCCCACAATTCACCCAAATCCATGTCTATGGAATCGGTGATACCATCCAACCATCTCATTCTCTGTCGTCCCCTTCTCCTCCTGCCCTCAATCTTTCCCAGAATCAGGGTCTTTTCAAATGAGTCAGCTCTTCACATCAGGTGGCCAAAGTATTGGAGTTTCAGCTTCAACATCAGTCCTTCCAATGAACACCCAGGACTGATCTCCTTTAGGATGAACTGGTTAGATCTCCTTGTAGTCCAAGGGATTCTCAAGAGTCTTCTCCAACACCACAGTTCAAAAGCATCAATTCCTCCACAGTTCAAAAGCATCAATTCCTCCACACTCAGCTTTCTTTATAGACCAATTCTCACATCCATACTTGACTACTGGAAAAATCATAGCCTTGACTAGACGGACCTTTGTTGACAAAGCAACGTCTCTGCTTTTCAATATGCTGTCTAGGTTGGTCATAACTTTCCTTCCAAGGAGTGTCTTTTAATTTCATGGCTGCAGTCACCATCTGCAGTGATTTTGGAGCCCAAGAAAATAAAGTCAGCGACTGTTTCCACTGTTTCCCCATCTATTTCCCATGAAGTGATGTCATGATCTTAGTTTTCTGAATTTTGAGCTTTAAGCCAACTTTTTCTCTCTCCTCTTTCACTTTCATCAAGAGGCTCTTTAGTTCTTCACTTTCTGCCGTAAGGGTGATGTCATCTGCATGTCTGAGGTTACTGATATTTCTCCCAGCAATCTTGATTCCAGCAAGTGCTTCTTCCAGCCCAGTGTTTCTCATGATGTACTCTTCATAGAAGTTAAATAAGCATGGTGACAATATACAGCCTTGATGTACTCCTTTTCCTATTTGGAACCAGTCTGTTGTTCCATGTCCAATTGTAACTGTTGCTTCCTGACCTGCATATAGGTTTCTTAAGAGGCAGGTCAGGTGGTCTGGTATTCCCATCTCTTGAAGAATTTTCCAGTTTATTGTGATCTGCACAGTCAAAGGCGTTGACATAGTCAATACAGCAGAAATAGATGTTTTTCTGGAATTCTCTTGCTTTTCTGATGACCCAGAGGATGTTGGCAATTTGATCTCTGGTTCCTCTGCCTTTTCGGAAACCAGCTTGAACATCTGGAAGTTCACAGTTCACGTATTGCTAAAGCCTGGCTTGGAGAATTTTGACCATTACTTTACTAGCGTGTGAGATGAGGGCAATTGTATGGTAGTTTGAACATTCTTTGGCATTGCCTTTCTTTGGAATTGGAATGAAAACTGACCTTTTCCAGTCCTGTGCCCACTGCTGAGTTTTCCAAATTTGCTGACGTATTGAGTGCAGCACTTTTCACAGCATCATCGTTTAGGATTTGAAATAGCTCAACTGAAATTCCATCACCTCCACTAGCTTTGTTCATAGTGATGCTTCCTAAGGCCCACTTGACTTCACATCCAGGATGTCTGGCTCTAGGTGAGTGTGAGTGATCACACCATTGTGATTATCTGGGTTGTGAAGATCTTTTTTGTACAGTTCTTCTATGTATTGTTGCCACCTCTTCTTAATATCCTCTGCTTCTGTTAGGTCCATACCACTTCTGACCTTTATTGAGCCCTTCTTTGCATGAAATGTTCCCTTGGTATCTCTAATTTTCTTGAAGAGATCTCTAGTCTTTCCCATTCTATTGTTTTCCTCTATTTCTTTGCATTGATTGCAGATCTTGTTACACTAGCAAAATCTACATATATGTGGAAACTTGAAAAATTCCACTCACAATTGTGATCAAAAAAATCACAAAATACTTAGATTAAATTTGGTGAGGAAGGTCCAGGACTTTAGTCTCAGAAAGTATAAAACCTTAATGATGTTAAAATAATACTTAAATGGCTAGGGAAAAAATATCAAATTCCTAGATGAAAAGCAAATACAATAATAAATTTTCACATAGTATATAAAAATTTCAAAGCCTTTGATCTGATATGTACTAAATATATTAAAATAAAATCCAGAATTATTCAAGATAAATATAAATTAGTAAATATCTTAAAGCCAAGTCATGGAAACTAGTTGTGCAATCTAAAGATGATGGAAGAGCTCTTAATCAAGTCAGAGAATTCTGGAGCTATAAAGAAAATGTTTGAATAGTATTTTAAAAAATAAACTTTTGAGTTACAAAGGATATCATATCTAAAGTCAGTAGAAAAACAATAGATATGGAGAAACTATTTTCAATATAACACACAAAGGATTAACATAACCCTGAGAGAGCTCTTAAGAATTGTCAAAATAAACTCAATAGAAAAATGAGTAAAGTTTATCAACAGATATTTCACTGAAAAATATGCAGGTAGCCAACAAATAAAAGGTGCTCAAACTTACCAGTAATCAGGGAAATGTAATTAAAGTAGTATCTAGACAAATTACTCTTGTCAGATTGTCAAAACCTAGAAAGAGGAATGTCACCTATTACTGAAAGGCATGTGAGAAAAATATTACACTTATTTTTGGGTAGAAGGAGCAAGAGTATTTAGCGGACTTTAGGATGTAAGCTGGCAGCATGTAGAAGTGTCTGTGGCAGCAGAATCAGAGGCAATGCAAGGCCTCAGCAGTGATTTTCCCTGACACAAATGACTTCACAAGTTGCACTTCAAAATTCTCATTTCCCAGGGTGACACAGCTGCTTGGGACACAGCAGAAAACAAAACTGGTGAACGTCTTCCTTCACGGACTTTTCATTCAAAGGTAGGTGAGACATTCTAGTGAACTGTTAGAAGATAATGAGCTCCTGGGAAAGCCAAACAAACAAAAGAATAGAGAAGGAAAAAAGAGAAAGGAAATGCCACAGAGGGAATTAAAGTCAAATCCAGCTTCTGTACCCTGACATCGAATTAAATCTTGGAGACAGAGTTTTGGATGAAGTAGAAAAGAGTTGCTTTATTGCCTTACCAGACAAAAGGGGGCCACAGAGGGCTAATGCCCTCAAAACTGTGTGTCCCCACCTAGCGGGGGTAGTGAGGAGTTTTATAGTAATGGTTCACAGAGGGCTTAATCAGCTCATAGACATTCTTCTGATTGGTTGGTGGTGAGGTAAGTGGCAGTCAGCATCACCAATGATCTGGTTCCAACTAGTCTAGTGTCTATGTACTTGTGGGCAGCAGACAATTAACCTATCCTATCTGGTAGGTATTTCAGTATCTGCAAAACAGCTCAAAGAGATTTTTATGTGTATCCCTTAAGGGAAAACCGGGACCCTGTCCCAAAGCTGCACTATTCTTTCTTGATTTTTTCTCCCTTGTCTCCACATCCCCTCCCTTCCCTACTTAACTGTTCGAACTTACCCACTGAAACTCAGGAAAGGTCATGGAGGCTAAATGAAGCTTATTTCCTGTAATCAAGAAATGGGGGACACAGAAAGTCTTTTGTTCCCAGAAGCCCCACAGGATCCTGCTTGTTATCAGAACCAGGGAATATAAGGCAGATGAGAGGCAGAACTGGTTGCTCATAGCCCCAAATGACAGGAGGCTGTGGTGAGGGCCACACTGCAGACTGGGTGCCCCACACCGACTGCAGGGTGCCTCTTAGGTGTGGTGGGGGTGGGAGGACACCAGCTAGGTTTCAGGGGCTCCTTGTGGTTTGGCTAACCAAGTGACTTGTGGGCTCCAGAGCAGAGTGACTGTCCCTACTGTCTAGGACAGGGTCCCCACTCAAAATGATTTGCCGTGGTCTGGACCCCAACAGGGGAATTATTAATATTTGGGGGGTATGAACCTATCTGCTCAAGAAAGGAACTGACCAGCCTCTAACCAGGCCTTAAAACTGGATCAAAACAGGGTTTTTAGAAGTTCTATTACCCAGGGAGAGGGTGGAATTGAATGGCATACAGAGCAGGACAGGGCAGGCCTGCATGAAAAAGGGTGGGCCAGGCACACACTGCCGGTCAGGACAGTCAGCAGGAGCGAGGGTGTCCAGCAGGACTCAGGCCATCCTCCAGGTCAAAGAAGCTCTGAACATGGTTAAGAAGAAAAAAATTACATCTTTTTTACAACCCCCCACAGGAGTTTAACAAATCCTCAATTATGAATGTCAGCAACAAACCACAGTGTCATCAGAATATGTGATCTTGTCACCAAGGAAAACAGAATCCTCTTACATCACGTTTCATTATACACTGTATTAAAATATTCTTGTACTCTTCACAATTTGAAATTGCTGTAGTTATCTACCTGCTGCTAGATCTTTCTATTCAAATGCATTATGAAAGAAGTATACTTTTATTTTGTCACAAAATTCTTATGTTTTTAAACTATATTTCAAAAAATGTTGTTTTCTTATATAATTCTGTACATTTTAGTTCATAAATTTAGAAACTTTATTCTGAGGTAGCTTCCCGCCTGGCTTCCCTAGGCTGCAAGCACTGAGGAATCTGCTCTGGGCCTTGCTTCACACATCTAGTGTAGAGAATTAACACATTCTTCATTAAGCTGGGCGGCAGACCCACCATGGCCAGGGCTGTCAGGAATGAAGTCCCCCACCTCTACCCCCAGCATAAAGCCACAGTGGCAGTGCTAGCTAGTCAGGAGAACACAAAGGGAGAATTCAGTGGGAAGAGATAACTCATTGGAAAAGACTTATTCTGGGAAAGATTGGAGGCAGAGGGAGAAGGGGCAGCAGAGGATGAGATGGTTAAAGAGCATCACTGAGCCAATGAACGTGAATTTGAGCAAACTCTGAGAGACAGCAGAGGACAGAGGAGCCTGACATGCCACCGTCTAAGGGGTCACAAGGAGTCAGACATGGCTTAAGCTACTGGACAACAACAACATGAAAGGAACGAGCACTCAGAAAGGAAAGTCATAACATCAGTGGTGGCCTTCTGGCCAGCTCCAAAATAAGGATTATAGCCCCAGTCCTTGCGGCCTGTGCCAAGCATCTGCCTCTTTGCTCTGAATTTTGCATCTCCAACAAGCAAACTCCACCCTCCCCTGCAAGGGCAGAGACCCTGTTAGGAGACCAGAGGAGGGAGGTGCTTCTGCCCCACCTGTGCTTCTGGTGACATGCCTTCATTTGTTGTGGTCCCCAAAAATGAGTTAGTATATTGCTGACTCCCAACACTTCGACATTTAAGTCACAGATATGTTAAAAATATGGTACTAGTAAAAAAATTTTTTTTCCTTTTCTCTCAGTCACAGTTATAGTACATGTTGCTCTTTGATGAATCAACCTTATTCTTTGGGGGCCTTAAGATCTTTGTTTTTCTTAAACTGTTTCTGCACAATATCAAAAACAAGATGAAATTATAGTTAACTCTCTGAATATAAATGTATATGTGTGTGTTCAAACACTGAAATACTTAGAAACCCTTAAAAATATGCTAATCTTTTTAATCACTATTTTTCATTCACATTCTCTGAATATTAGAAAACAAGATCCTAGAAAAGCCTATTTCTTAATAAATTCACTGGTATATATTAGGTACCAATTAATTGTTTGACACTACAAAACAATGAATATGTTTTTACATTTTTCATGAGGGAGTATGGAAGAAGAAATATGAGTTCTATCAGTTTTCATGAGTCCTTGAGGCAGGACTTGGGGGGGAAATAAAATAAAGTTGTATGAAATCAATTTGTGAGGACTACAAACTTTAATAATAAGAAACATCTACCAATAGCTTTTCATGAATATCTCAACCATTGCTAGAAAGAGCACAAGTTTGAAGTCAAATGTGACTAGGCTTAAATTCCAACTCCACCATTTTTTAGCTCTGTAACTCTCAGAGCCTCAATTTCTTCCTCCGTAAAGTAAGAACCTAGGAATAAGAACATTTCATTGGAGTACTCTGAGAAACAAAATAATTTAGACAGAGCACCTAGCAACTGGAACATATCATGCATTATAATTGTTATTGTTTTTGTTACTTTGGATAATAAAAAGGTACATTTATAGATACATGGCTTAAAAAAGATTAAAAAGGTAAAAAAGATTTTTCCACTGAATTTGAATGGTGACCCATTACAACCTTGATGCTTCTTAATTTATTATTTAAAGAATCTGGTAAAAAGAAACTTATGAGTTAAGAATGAGAAATGTTCAAAACATATCAGTTTTGAAATATTCCATGTATATAATGTCTGGGAAGTTTACTTCATCACAAAGATTATAAACCTAGTATAAATCTGCACAGTTTATGTAATGGGAGTTATACAGACATATGAAAATGTTATCGTCCTCAAAATTATGCCATAAACTGTATTGCAAGTATTACAGTGTGAACCCATACATTTCAGGGTTGTTTTTTTGTTTGTTTGTTTTAAATTAAAGTATAGGTGACTTATAATATTGTGTTAGTTTTAAGTGTACAGCATAGTGATTCAGTTTGGGTTTTTTTAATTCCATATTACATTCTTTCATAGCTTATTGTAAGATATTTGAGTATAATTCCTATGCTATATGTAAATCCTTATTGTTTATATTATGTATATTAGTTTTTATCTATTAATCCAATATTCCTAATTTGACCCTCCCACCCCCTCCCCTTTGGTAATCATAGAAGTTTCTATATCTGTAAGTATTCTTCTGTCCTGTACATAGATTCATCTGTATAAATTTTTAGATTACATGTATAAATAGTATCATAAAGTATTTGTATTTGTCTGTCTGATTTATTTCACTATGCTTAACGTTCTGTAGGTCCATTCATGTTGTTGCAGATGGCAATATTTCATTCTTTTTTACGACTAATACTCCATTATATATAGAGAAAGAGAGAGAGAGAGGGAGTGGATATATGTATATAGTATATATATATATATATGTATGCGTGCATGCTCAGTCACTTCAGCCATGTCCAACTCTTTGTGACCTTATGGACTATAACCTGCCAGGCTCCTCTGCCCATGGTTTTCTCCAGGAAAGAATACTGGAGTAGGTTGCCATGCCCTCCTCGAGGGGATCTTCCTGATCCAGGGATAGAACCCAAGTCCCTGCATTTGCAGACAGATTCTTTACGGCTGAGCCACCAGGAAGCCATATATATACACACACCACTCTCTATCCATTTGTCTGCCAATCTGTCAATGGACATTGAGGTTGCTTCCATGTCTTGGTTGTTGTAAATAGTGCTGCTATGAATATTTGGGTGCATGGATATTTTAGAATTATGTTTTTCTTGGGATATATGCCCAGGAATGGGATTGCTGTATCATATGGTAGTTCTATTTTTAGTTTTTTAAAGAACTCTTATAGTGTTTTCCATAGTGGCCGCAACAATTTACACTCTAGCCAACAGTGTAGAAGGATTCTTTTTCCTCCACTCCCACTCCAGCATTTATTATATATTGATGATAGACATTCCGACTCGTGTGAGGTGATACTTCATTGAGGTTTTGCTTCACATTTCTCTAATAATTAGTGACGCTGAGCATCTTTTCATGTGTCTTTTGGTCATCTGTATGTCTTCTTTGGAGAAAGCCTATTTAAGTCTTCTGCCCATTTTTCAATTGGCTTGTTAGGGTTTTTTATTCAGTTATACAAGCTGTATGCATTTTGGAAATTAAGCCCTTGTCAGTACATCATTTGCAAATATCTTCTCCCAGTCTATAAGTTGCCTTTTTGTTTTGTTTATGGTTTCCTTTGCTATGAAAGAAAATAACTTATGCTTAATTACTTCTCATTTCTTTATTTTTGTTTTTATTTCTATTACCTTGGGAGACTGACCTAAGATAACATTGCTACAATAGATGTCAAAGAATGCTTTGCCAATGTTCTCTTCTAAGAGTTTTATGGTGTCATGTCTTACATAAGTCTTTAAGCCATTTCTAGTTTACTTTTGTATACAGTGTGAGGGAATGTTCTAATTTCATTGCGCTACCTGCAGTTGTCCGGCTTTTCTGGGGCTTGCCAGGTGGCACTAGTGGTAAAGAACCCACCTGCCAATGCAGGAAACATAATGAGTCATGGGTTTGATTCTGGGGTCAGGAAGATCCTCTAGAGAAGGAAATGGCCATTCACTCCAGTATTCCTGCCTGAAGAATCCCATGGACAGAGGAGCCTGGCAGGCTGCAGTCCACATGTTTGCAGAGTCAGACACAACTGAAGCGACAGTGTGCATGCACATCCAGCTTTCCCAACACCACTTGCTAAACAGACTGTCTTTTTTCCACAGTATATTATTGCTTTCTCTGTCAAAGATTTCTTGACCATCGGTGTGTGGGTTTATTTCCGGGCTTTCTATTCTGTTCCATTGATACATATGTCTGTCTTTGTGCCAGTACAATGCAGCTTTGATTACTGTAGCTTTGTAGCATTGTCTGAGAGAGTTATGCCTCCAGATTTATTCCTTTTCCTCAGGGTTGTTGTAGCAATTCTAGGGCCTTTTATGGTTCCTTATAACTTTTAGGATATTTGTTCCAGTTTTGTGAAAATGACATGGGTAATTTGATAAGGATCACATTAAATCTGTTGATTGGTTTGGGTAGTATAGCCATTTTAACAATATCAATTCTTCCAATCCAAGAGCATGGAATGTCTTTATACTTCTTTGAATCATCTTTAATTTCCTTACTAATGTTTCATAGTTCTCAGCATATAGGTCTTTCACCTCCTTGGTCAGGTTTATTCCTAAGTATTTTTTTTTAGACTGAAATAAAGTTTTATTTGTGTAATTCTTTTAATCTTTGTCTAAAATGAGTGTCTATACTTTTTAAGTTATTGAGTGCGTCATATACAGCATTATCAACTGTAGGACTATTTCACATATTAGATCTTTAGGACTTATCCATCTTGTATTACTGAAACACTGTACCAATACCTCTCCATTTACTCCTCCCCTCACCCCTAGTAGCCAGCCTTCTCTCTCTCTCTATGAGTTTGACTATTCTAGATTCTTCATATAGTGGGATCATGCAGTATTTGTCTTTATGGGTTTGGCATGTTTTACTCAACATAATATCCTCCGAGTGCATCCATGTTGTCACAAATGGAAAAATATCCTTCTTCTTTTAAGGCCAAATAATATTGTATTTTGTGTACACATCACATTTTCTTCATCCATGCGTCTATCGATAAACACTGAGATTGCTTCCGTGTCTTGGCTATTGTGCGGTGAACTTGGAAGAGCAGATATTTCTTTGAGATTCTGACTTCAATTCCTTTAGCTATATACCCAGAAGAGGGATTGTTGGATTATATAGTAGTTCTATTTTTAATTTTTTGAGAACCTTTTTTTCATAGTAACTTATATGCAGAGTATATCATGAGAAATGCTGGGTTGGATGAAGCACAAGCTGGAATCAGATTGCTGGAGAAATATCAATAACCTCAGATATGCAGATGATACCAGTCTTATGGCAGAAAGTGAAGAGGAACTGAAGAGCCTCTTGATGAAAATGAAAGAGGAGAGGAAAAAAAAAAACTGGCTTAAAACTCAGCATTCAAGAAACTAAAACGATGACATACAGTCCCATAACTCCATGGCAAATAGATGGGGAAACAATGGAAACAGTGAAAGATTTTATTTTCTTGGGCTCCAAAATCACTAAGTATTTTTTAAATGCAATTTTAAAAGGGATTCTTTTCTTTTTTTTTTTTCCCCTTTTGAATATTTAATTGTTAGTGTAAAGAAATGCAAGAGATTTCTGCAAGTTAGTCTTATATTCTACTACCTTGTTAAATTTATCAGTTCTAGTAGTTTTTGTGTGGAGTCTTTAGAGTTTTCTGTATGTATTATCATATCGTTTCCAAATAATGACAATTTTATCTCTTCCATTCCAAATTGGATACTTTTATTTCTTTTCTTTATTTGATTGCTGTGGATAGGGCTTTCAATACTACATTAAATAGAAGTGGTAGAAGTGGGCATTCTTGTCTTGTTCCAGGTTTTAATAGGAAGATTTTTGGTTTTTCATTCTTGAATATTATGTTGGCTGTGGATTTGTCATAAATGGTCCTTATTGTGTTGAGATATGGGCTTCCCTGGAGGCTCAGATTGTAAAGAACCTGCCTACAGAAAAAAACCTGTAATATTCTTTTTCTGTAGTTACTTCATCTGGCTTTGGTATCAAGGTGTTGGTGACCTCATTGAATGAACTTGGAAGTGTTTCCTCCTTTTCAGTTGTTTTTTTTTTTTTTTTTTTTTAATAGTTTGAAAATAAGTATAAATTTTTCTTTGTCTGTTTGGTAGAATTTCCTGGTGAAGTCATTCAGTCCTGGACTTCTGTTTTCAGGGAACTGGTGTTTTGCTTTGTTTTGTTTTGTTAACAGATTTTATTTCACTTTAAGTGATTGTCTCTTGCTTCTTGACTGTCTTGGCAGGCTGTATATTTCTAGGAATTTGTTCATTTCTTCTAAGTTGTCCAATTCGTTAACATATAACTGTTCTTAGTATTCTCTTATGATTTTTTTTTTAATATTTCTGTGGTATCAGTTGTTATTTCCACTCTTTTATTTATAGTTTTGTTTATTGGCATCCCCTCTCTTCTAGATGAGCCTGGTCAGAGATCCGTCAATTTTATCTTTTCAACACCATGCCTCTTGTTTTTATTGATCTTTTCTAATTTATCTCTATTTTTAAAATTTCCTCTTTGATCTTTATTATTTCCTTTTATCTGTTGACTTTGGGCTTATTTGTTCTTTTTTAATAAGTCTTTTACATGGTAGGTTAGTTCATTTATTTGAGACATGTCTTGATTCTTTAGAAACACCTTATCTCTATCAACTTCCCTATTAGAAGTGATTTCGGTACATCCCATTCCACATATGTTGTAAAACTGTGGTTTCATTTTCTTTTGTCTCATTTTCTAATTTCTCCTTTGATTTCATCATCAACCCATTGCTTTTTGTTTCTTTTTAGTAGCATGTTGTTTACTCTCTGTGTGTGTGTGTTTTTTTGTTTTTTTTTTTTTTTGTCTCCCATGTTTCTTCTTAATGTTGCTTTTTAATTTCATATTATTATGATCAAAAAAAAGATGCTTGATACAATGTCTATCCTCTTAAATTTATTGAGGCTCATTTTGTGACCTAGCATGTGGTCTGCCCTAGACAGCATGACATGAACACTTGAGAAAAGGTGAATTCTCCTTTTTTGTGTTTTGGTTTGCTTGTTTTTAGTTCTTTAATTTGGTTGCACTGGGTTTTTGTTGCTGCATGTGAGCTTTCTCTTTAGCTGCAGAGAGCACTCTCTACTTGTGATTTATGGGCTTCTCTTTGTGGTGTCTTCTCTTGTTTGGGAGCAGAGGCTGTAGGTGCATGGGCTTCAATAGTTGCATCACACATGCTCAGTAGTTATAACTTGCTGGCTCTATGGTGTGTGATCTTCAGTAGCTGCTGCATCTGGGCTTAGTAATTGTGGCACATGGACTTACTTGCTCTGGAGCCTGTGGAATCTTCCTGGACCAGGGATAGAATTCATGTCCCCTGCACTGACAGGTGGATTCTTATCCACTGTACCACCAGGAAAATCTTATTCTGCTTTTTCAGATAAAGTATCTTGTATATATAATTTAATTTTAACTGTTCTAATGCTCAAAATTCGCCAAGCCAGGCTTCAGCAAAAAGTGAACCATGAACTTCCAGATGTTCAAGATGGTTTTAGAAAAGGCAGAGGAACCAGAGATCAAATTGCCAACATCTGCTGGATCATCGAAAGAGCAAGAGAATTCCAGAAAAACATCTATTTCTGCTTTATTGACTATGCCAAAGTCTTTGACTGTGTGGATCACAATAAACTGCGGAAAATTCTGCAAGAGATGGGAATACCAGACCACCTGACCTGACTCTTGAGAAACCTGTATGCAGGTCAGGAAGCAACAGTTAGAACTGGACATAGACCAACAGACTGGTTCCAAATAGGAAAAGGAGTACATCAAGGCTGTATATTGTCACCCTGCTTATTTAACTTATATGCAGAGTACCTTTTGAGAAACACTGGACTGGAAGAAGCACAAGCTGGAATCAAGATTGCCGGGAAAAATGTCAATAACCTCAAATGTGCAGATGACACCACCCTTTTGGCAGAAAGTGAAGAAGAGCTAAAGAACCTCTTGATAAAAGTGAAAGAGGAGAGTGATAAAGTTGGCTTAAAGCTCAACATTCAGAAAACTAAGATCTTGGCATCTGATCCCATCACTTCATGGCAAATAGATGGGGAAACAGTGGAAACAGTGTCAGACTTTATTCTTTTGGGTTCCAAAATCACTGCAGATGGTGATTGCAGCCATGAAATTAAAAGTTGCTTACTCCTTGGAAGGAAAGCTATGACCAACCTAGATAGCATATTAAAAAGCAGAGACATTACTTTGCCAACAAAGGTCCGTCTAGTCAAGGCTATGACTTTTCCAGTGGTCATGTATGGATGTGAGAGTTGGACGGTGAAGAAAGCTGAGCGCTGAAAAATTGATGGTTTTAAACTGTGGTGTCGGAGAAGACTCTTGAGAGTCCCTTGGACTGCAAGGAGATCGAACCAGTCCATCCTAAAGGAAATCAGTCCTAGGTGTTCATTGGAAGGACTGATGTTGAAGCTGAAACTCCAGTACTTTGGCCACCTCATGCGAAGTGTTGACTCATTGGAAAAGACCCTGATTCTGGGAGGGATTGGGGGCAGGAGGAGAAAGGGACGACAGAGGATGAGATGGCTGGATGGCATCACCTACTCGATGGACATGAGGTTGAGTAAACTCCGGGAGTTGGTGATGGACAGGGAAGCCTGGCGTGCTGCGATTCATGGGGTCACAAGAGTGGGACACGACTGAGCGACTGAACGGAACTGACATGGGGTGTACATGTGTCAATGAGTATAATATCCTTTTTTATGTATTAATCCCTTAATCACTATATAGTGTGCTGCTTTGTCTTGCTTTATTCCCTTTTTTAAGAAATGTCTATTTTATCTGTTATGAGTATTGCTACCTCCACTTTCCCATTGCTTCCATTCGCATGCAATATCTTTATCTGTCCATTTACTTTCACTCTCTATGTGTTTTTGCCCCAAAATGAATCTCTTGAACACAAAATATTAAAGGTTCTTGGTTCGTTGTTGCTTTTTTTTTTTTTTTTTTTTTTTTGTACTATAAGCCAACCTGTGTCTTTTGATCAGAGCATTTAATCCAATGACAGTTTGTACTTAGTGATATTTTCGTTCTTGTTTTCCAGTTGTTTTTGTAGTCCTTCTTTTTGTTGTAGTCATTTCTTTTTTGTTGTTTTTCCTTTCATGATTTGATGAATTTTTGTTGTTGTATGCTTGAGTCCCTTTCTTTTTGGCTTTTGTGAATCTATTGTATGTTTTTGATTTATAGTTACCATGAAGTTCATGCATATTGACAAATTACTATGCCTACTTGCTTTAAAGTAATAGTCATTTAAGTTCAAAAATATTCTTAAAAATATACTTTTTTCACCCCTCCCCGACATTTTGTGATTTTGATGTCCAATTTTACATCTTCACGTGTTAGCCTTTTACTGTTTATTGTAGTTATAATTGCTTTTGCAATTCTTTTATTGTTTCATAGTGTATGTACTGGCTTATTTAAGTGACTTTCAATGTTGATTATATCTTCCAAATTCTTATGTGATTTTCTTTTCTTTTCCTATAGATTCTTGCTTTTTTCTACTTGGAGAAGATCCTCTGGTGTTTCTTTTAGGGTAGGTTTAGTGTTGCTGGCTTCTTTTAGTTTTTGCTTGCCAGAGAAATTTTTTATCTCTCTTCTAAAGTATAAGCTTGCTGGATAGGGTACCCTAGGTTGCACATTTTCCCTTTCAAGACTTTGAATATATTATGTCAATCCCTCTGATCTGCAAAGCTTCTGCAGAAAAAGCAGTTGAAAGCTTATAGATATTCCCTTGTAACTGACTGTTTTCCTATTGCTACCATTAGAATCCTCTCTTTAACATTTGTCATTTTAATTATGACATATCTTGGTGTATGTTTGTTTGAGTTCATCTTGTTTGGGACCCTCTGCTCTTTCTGTGTCTGGATATCTGTTTCCTTCTTTAGGTTTGATAAGTTTCCAGCCCTTACCATGCGTAAGATGGCTTGCTTTATATTTTCCCAGAGATGGAGTAAGTCTTTTTCAGTGTTTTTATTATTTTTTTCTGTCTTTTCTTCTGGCTTGGTGATTTCCATTATTTAATCTTCCACATCACTATTTCATTCTTCTGTCATTTAATTGGCCATTCAGTCTAGATTGCTTCTTTTTTGAAGTATAGCAGATTGATAATGTTGTGTTAGTTTCAAGTATACAGTAAAGTGATTCAGATAGATTCTTTTTTCAGATTCTTCTGCATTATAGGCTATCACAAGATGTTGAATATAGTTCAGTTTATAGAGTGCTTCTTTTCTCAGAAATTGAATTATTTTTCATTGAGTCCCCTGTATAATTTCTAGTTCCTTGTTAGAGCTATCTGTATTTATATTGATAATCTTTCTTAATGCAGTAAGCATTTTCATTACATCCTCTTTGAACTTTGGGTCTGTTGGATCAGTAATGTGTGATTCATTATTTGTTCTTTTCTGTGGGGGGGGGAGTGGGGGGAGTTGGGGGGTGTCTCTTGCTCTTTTAATTGAGAGTAGTTCCTGTCATTTTTATTTTACTTAACTCTGTCTCTATGAATTTAGGAGAAACAGTTATCTCTTGTGGTCTTGAAGTGATATTTTCATATTAGAGTACCTTTCCTGGTGGCTCAGATGGTAAAGATTCTGCCTGCAATGCAAGACACCTGGGTTCAATCCTTGGCTTGGGAAGATGCCCTGGAGAATGGAATGGCAATCCACTCCAGTATTCTTGCCTGGAGAATCCCATGGATAGAGGAGCCTTGCAGGCTACTGTCCACAGGGTCACAAAGAGTCAGACATGACTGAGTAATTAACACTTTCACTTTTCACACTTTAATATGAGATCATTTTTGAGTAAACTGTATGTTGCCAATACTTTTGATGGGAAGGCTGGTTTTGGTATGTCAGTTCAGTTCAGTTCAGTCATTCAGTCATGTCCCACTCTTTGTGACCCCATGGACCACAGCATCCCAGGCTTCCCTGTCCAACACCAACTCCCAGAGCTTGCTCAAACTCATGTCCATAGAGTTGGTGATACCATCCAACCATCTCATACTCTGTCGTCCCTGTCTCCTCCTTCCTTTAATTTTTCCCAGCATCAGGATCTTTTCCAATGAGTCAGTTCTTAGTATCAGCTGGCCAAAGTATTGGAGTTTCATCTTCAGCATCAGTCCTTCCAATGTATACTCAGGACTGATTTCCTTTAGAATTGACTAGTTTGATCTCCTTGCAGTCCAAGGGACTCTCAAGAGTCTTCTCTAACGGCACAGTTCAAAAGCATCAATTATTCAACGTTCAGCTTTCTTTATGGTCCAAATCTCACATCCATACATGACCACTGGAAAAACCATAGCCAATATGTTGTTGTGGCTGTTATCTCCTTGACAGGGCATGTGGTTTGTGTTTGGGGGACTTTTTCATTTTATTTATATTTTAATTATAGGATAATTTTTTTACATTGTGCTTGTTTCTGCCATATATTAACATGAGTCAGCCATAGGTAAACACATGTTCCATCCTTGTTGAACCTCCTGCTAACCTCCCACCCCACACCACCACTATAGGTTGTCACAACAGAGAACCAGGTTTGAGCTCCCTGCATCATACAGAAATTTTCCAATAGCTATCCATTTTATATATGATAAAGTATATTCTTCAATGCTACTCTCCCAATTCTCCCACTGTCTTCTTCCCCTACTGTGTCCAAAAGTCTGTTCTCTATGTCTGCATCTCCATTGTGCCCTGCAAATTGGCTCATCAGTATCATCCTCCTAGATTCCAAATACATACATTAATATATGATATCTGTTGGTCCCTTTCTGATTTACTTCACTCTGTATAATAGACTGTAGGTTCATCCACCTCAATTAAAACTGACCCAAATACATTCCTTTTTGTGGCTATTTTATTCCATTGTATATATGTACCAGAACTTCTTTATCCATTCATCTATCAGGGGACATCTAGGTTGCTTCCATGTCCTCGTTATTGTACAAAGGGCTGCAATGAACGTTGAGGTAGATGTCTTTTTCAGTTACGGTTTCTTCAAGGTAAATACCCCATAGTGGGATTGCTGGGTCATGTGGTAACTCTATTTTTAGTTCTTTTAAGGAATCTCCATGCTGTATTCCACAGCAGCGGTATCAATTTGCAGTCCCACCAACAGTGCAAGAGGGTTCCCTTTTCTCCACACTCTGTCCAGAATTTATTGATTATGGATTTTTTTATGATGGTCATTCTGACCAGTGCGATGTGACAACTCATTATGAGTTTGATTTGCATTTCTCTAATAATGAGCGATGTTGAGCATTTTTTCATGCATTTATTAGCCATCTATATGTCTTATTGGAGAAATTTTATCTAGTTAGGTCTTTTGCCCACTTTTTGACTGGGTTGTTTGGCTTTTTTTTTTTTTTTTTTTTTTTGGTCATTGAGCTGCTGGTACATTTCGGAGATTAATTGTTTGTAAATTGATTCATTTCGTGTTATTTTCTCTGATTCTAAGGGTTGTCTTTTCACTTTCTTTATAGTTTTCTCTGCTGTGCAAAAGCTTTTAAGTTTAATTAGGTCTCATTTGTTTATTTTTGCTTTTACTTCCATTATTCTAGGAGGTGTGTCACAGAACATCATGTTGTGATGCATGTCAAAGAGTGTTCTGCCTATGTTTCCCTCTAAACATTTTATAGTTTCTGGTCTTATTTTTAGGTCTTTAAACCATTTAGGGTTTACTTTTGTGTTTGGTGTTAGAAAGTGTTCTAATTTCACTCTTTTACATACAGCTGTCCGGTTTACCCAGCACCACTACTGTAAATTCTTGCCTCCTTTGTCAAAGGTAAGTTGCCCATAGGTGCATGGGTTTACCTCTGGGCTTTCTATTTTGTTCCATTGGTCTATATTTCTGTTTTTTGTGCCAGTACCATACTGTCTTGAGAATGTACCTTTGTAGTGTAGTCTGAGGGCAGGAAGGTTGATTCCTCCAGCTCCACATTTCTTTCTCAAGATTGCTTTGGCTATTTGGGGTCTTTTGTATTTCCATAAAAATTATGAAATTGTTTGGTCTAGTTCTGTGAAAAATACCATTGGTATTTTGATAGGGATTGTATTGAATCCTTAGATTGCTTTGAGTGTAATAGTCATTGTTACAATATTGATTCTTCCAAATGAAGAACATGATATCACTCTCCATCCATGTCATCTTTGATTTTTTTCCTCAGTGTCTTATGGTTTTCAGCATACAGGTCTTTTGTCCCTTAAGGTAGGTTTATTCCCAGGTATTTTATTCTTTTTGTTACAATGACAAATGGGATTGTTTCCTTAATTTCTCTTTCTGAGTTTTCACTTTTAGTATATGACTGTTAGGGATTTCCTGTGTGTTAATTGTAACTTTACCATATTCTTTTTTTTTTATTTTTAATTAATTTATTTATTTTAATTGGAGGCTAATTACTTTACCATATTGTAGTGGTTTTTGCCATACCTTGACATGAATCAGCCATGGGTGTACATGTGTCCCCCATCCTGGACCCTTCCACCTCCCTCCCCATGCCATCCCTCTGGATTGTCTCAGTACATCGTCTTTGACTGCCCTGTTTGATGCATCGAACTTGGTCTGGTCATCTATTTCACATATGGTAATATACATGTTTCAATGCTAGTCTCTCAAATCATCCCACCCTCACCTTTTCCCACAGAGTCCAAAAGTCTGTTCTTTATATCTGTGCCTCTTTTGCTGTCTCGCATATAGGGTCGTTGTTACCATCTTTCTAAATTCCGTATATATGCCTTAATATACTGTATTTGTGTTTTTCTTTCTGACTTACTTCACTCTGTATAATAGGCTCCAGTTTCATCCACCTCATTAGAACTGATTCAAATGTGTTCTTTTTAACAGCTGAGTAATATTCAATTATGTATATATACCATAGTTTTCTTATCCATTTGTCTGCCAATGGACATCTAGGTTGCTTCCATGTCCTAGCTATTGTAAACAGTGCTGTGATGAACATTGGGGTACATGTGTCTCTTTCAATTCTGGTTTCCTTGGTGTATGCTCAGCAGTGGGATTGCTGGGTTGTATGGCAGTTCTATTTCCAGTTCTTTAAGAAATCTCCACACTATTCTCCACAGTAGCTGTAGTAGTTTGCATTCCCACCAACAGTGTAAGAGGGTTCCCTTTTCTCTACAGCCTCTCCTGCATTTATTGTTTGTAGACTTTTGGATAGCAGCCATTCTGACTGGTGTGAAATGGTACCTCATTGTGGTTTTGATTTGCATTTTTCTGATAATGAGTGATGTTGAGCATCTTTTCATGTGTTTGTTAGCCATCTGTCTGTTTAATTCTTTGGCCAATTTTTGATAGGGTCATTTACTTTTCTGTTATTGAGCTGCTTGTATATTTTTGAGATTAATTCTTTGTCAGTTGCTTCATTTGCTTTATTTTCTCTCATTCTGAAGGCTGTCTTTTCACCTAGCTTATAGTTTCCTTCATTGTGCAAAAGCTTTTAAGTTTAATTAGGTTTCATTTGTTTTTAGTTTTGCATTTATTTCCATTACTCTGGGAGGTGAGTCATAGAGGATCTTGCTGTGATTTAGGTCAGAGAGTGTTTTGCCTATGTTTTCCTCTAGGAGTTTTATAGTTTCTGGTCTTACATTTAGATTTTTAATCCATTTTGAGTTTATTTTTGTGTGTGATGTTAGAAAGTGTTGTAGTTTCATTCTTTTACAAGTGGTTGACCAGTTTTCCCAGCACCACTTGTTAAAGAGATTGTCTTTTCTCCATTGTATGTTCTTGCCTCCTTTGTCAAAGATAAGTTGTCCATAGGTGTGTGGATTTATCTCTGGGCTTTCTATTTTGTTCCATTGATTTATATTTCTGTCTTTATTCTTAAGAATATAAGGATTCCATAATCCTGTGACTTTACTATATTCCTTGATTAACTCTAGGAACTTATTGGTGGCCTCTTTAGGGTTTTCTATGTATAGTATCATGTCATCTGCAAACAGTGAGCATATTACTTCTTTTCCAATCTGGATTCTTTTTATTTCTTTTTCTTCTATGATTGACATGACTAGTACTTTCAAAACTATGTTAAATAATGATTGCCAGGATGGTAACCCTTATCTCATTCCTGATCTTCAGTTCAGTTCAGTTCAGTCACTCAGCCGTGTCTGACTCTTTGTGACCGCATGAATCGCAGCATGCCAGGCTTCCCTATCAATCACCAACTCCTGGAGTTGACTCAAACTCATGTCCATCGAGTCGGTGATGCCATCCAGCCATCTCATCCTCTGTCGTCCCCTTCTCCTCCTGCCCCTGATCCCTCCCAGCATTAGGGTCTTTTCCAATGAGTCAACTTTTCACATGAGGTGGCCAAAGTTTCAGCTTCAGCTTCAGTCCTTCCAATGAACATCCAGGACTGATCTCCTTTAGGATGGACTGGGTGGATCTCCTTGCAGTCCAAGGTACTCTCAAGAGTCTTCTCCAACACCACAGTTCAAAAGCACCAATTCTTTGGCACTCAGCTTTCTTCACAGTCCAACTCTCACATACATACATGAATATTGGAAAAACCATAGCCTTGACTAGACAGACCTTTGTTGGCAAAGTAATGTCTCTACTTTTTAATATGCTGTCTAGGTTGGTTATAACTTTCCTTTCAAGGAGTAAGCGCCTTTTAACTTCATGGCTGCAATCACCATCTGCAGTGATTTTGGAACCCCCCCCCCCCAAAAATAATAATAATAATAATAAAGTCAGCCACTGTTTCCACTGTTTCCCCATCTATTTGTCATGAAGTGATGGGACCAGATGCCATGATCTGTCTTCTGAATGTTGAGTTTTAAGCCAACTTTTTCACTCTCCTCTTTCATTTTCATCAAGAGGCTCTTTAGTTCCTCTTCACTTTCTGCCATAAGGGTGGTGTTATCCAGATATCTGAGGTTATTTATATTTTTCCCGGCAATCTTGATTCCAGCTTGTGCTTCTTCCAGTCCAGTGTTTCTCATGATGTACTTTGCATATAAATTAAATAAGCAGGGTTACAATATATTGATCTTGATCTTATAGGTGGTTTAATTGCTCAGTCGTATCCAACTCTTTGCAACCCCATGGACTGTAGCCTGCCAGGCTTCTCTACCCATGGGATTCTCCAGGCAAGAATACTGGAGTGGGTTGCCATTTCCTTCTCCAGATCTTAGAGCAAATGTTTTCAATTTTTCACCATTGAGTATAACGTTTGCTACAGATTTGTCATATATATGCTTATTATGTTGAGGTATATTCCTTCTATGCCTACTTTCTGGAGAGTTTTTATCATAAATGGGTATTGAATTTTTTCAAAAGCTTTCTCTGTATCTATATAGATGCTTGTATACTTTTTATCTTTCTATTTGTTAATATGGTGTATGACATTGATTGTTTGCATATATTGAAAAATCTTTCAATCTTTGGGGTTAAAGCCTACTTGATCATGATGCATGATGTCTTTAATGTGTTGTTGGATTCTGTTTGCTAGAATTATGTTGAGTATTTTTTACATTTATGTTCATCAATGATATTTACGTGTCATTTTCTTTCTTTGTGGCATCTTTGTCTGGTATTGGTATTAGGATGATGGTGGCCTTGTAGAATGAGTTTGGGAGTTTTACTTCCTCTGAAATTTTCTAGAAGAGTTTGAGTAGGATAGCTGTCAGTTTTTCTCTAAATTTATGGTAAAATTCACCTGTGAAGCCATCTGGTCCTGGGCTTTTATTTGTTGGAATATTTTTTTATTACAGTTTTAATTTCCATGCTTCCAATTGGTCTGTTCACATTTTTTATCTCTTCTTGGTTCAGTTTTGGAAGGTTATACTCTTCTAAGAATTTGTCCACTTCTTTGAGGTGTCCATTTTATTGGCATATAGCTGCTGATAGTAGTATCTTCGTATCTTTGTGTTGTCTGTTGTAACTTTTCCATTTCTAATCTTACTGATTTGAATCTTCTTAATTTTTTTCTTGATGAATCTGCTATTAGTTTGTCAATTACGTTTATCTTCTCAAAGAACCAGCTTTTAATTTTATTGATCTTTGCTATTGTTCCTTCATTTTTTTCCAGTTATTCCTGCTCTGATCTTTACAATTTACTTCCTTCTACTATTTTTGAAGTTTTTTAATTTATTTATTTTTTAATTGAAGGATAATTGCTTTACAGAATTATGCTGTTTTCCTCAACATGAATCAGCCACAGAAATACATATATCCCCTCCCTTTTGAACCTCCCTCCCATCTCCCTCCCAATCCGACCCCTCTAGGTTGATACAGAGCCCCTGTTTGAGTTTCCTGAGACATACAACAAATTCCCTTTGGCTATCTATTTTACTTATGGTAATGCAAGCTATCTTTGAAGTTTTTATTCTTACCTTTCTAGTTACTTTATGGAGAAGGAAATGGCAACCCACTCCAGTATTCTAGCCTGGAGAATCCCAGGGACAGAGGAGCCTGGCGGGCTGCTGTCTATGGGGTAACATAGAGTCAGACACGACTGAAGTGACTTAGCAGCAGCAGCAGCAATTACTTTAGGTATAAGGTTAGGTTGCTAGATGGTTCTCCTATTTCTTCAGGTAGGTTTGTATAGCTATAAACTTTCCTCTTGGAAAGTTTACTTTTACTGCATCCCATAAGTTTTGAGTTGTGTTTTCATCGTCATTTTCCCCTAGGTATTTTTTTATTTCTTCTTTAATTTCTGCAGTGACCTCTTGGTTATTCAAAAGTGTATTATTTCACACCCATATGTTTGCTTTTTTTTAAAATAGTTTTCCCTTGTAGTTGATATATAATCTTATCGCATTGTAGTTGGAAAAGATACTTGAAGTGATTTCAATCTTTTTTTTTAATTTACTAAGGCTTGATTTGTGACCCAAGATGTTGTCTATCCTGGAGAATTTTCCATGTGTAAGAGAGAAAAAAGTATAATCAACTTTTTTTTGGACGAAATGTCCAGTAGATATCAATTAGGTACAAATGGTCCAATGTATCATTTAAAGTTTGTATTTCCTTAATTTTATGTCTGGATTATCTGTCCATTGGTGTGAATGGGATATTAAACCCCCCACTATTATTGTGTTACTGTCAATTTCCCTTTTAATAGTTTTAGCATTTGCCTTATGTATTGAGGTGCTCCTATGTTGGGTGCATATATATTTATAATTGTTATATCTTCTCAGACTGATCCCTTGATCATTATGTAGTATCCTTTATTGTCTCTTATAACAGTCTTGATTTTAAAGTCTCTTTTATCTGATATGGGTATTGATACTCCTGCTTTCTTTTTATTTCCTTTTGTATGGAATATCTTTTTTCAGACTGTACATTTTCAATCTGTACGTGTCCCTAGGTCTCAAGTGAGTCATTTGTAGACAGCATGTTTAGGGGTCTTGTTTTTGTTTACACTCAGCCAAACTGTGTCTTTTGCTTGGCACATTTAATCCTTTTATATTTAAGGTAATTATTGATATGTATGATCCATTTACTTTATTAATTTGAGTTTGATTTTGTATGTCTTTTCTTTCCCTTGTGTTTCCTGTCTTGAGATATTCCTTTACCGTTGTAGAGCTGGTTTGCTGCTGCTGCTGCTAAGTCGCTTCAGTCGTGTCTGACTCTGTGCGACCCCATAGGCGGCAGCCCACGAGGCTCCCCCGTCCCTGGGATTCTCCAGGCAAGAACACTGGCGTGGGTTGCCATTTCCTTCTCCAATGCATGAAAGTGAAAAGTGAAAGTGAAGCCGCTCAGTCGTGTCTGACTCTTAGCGACCCCATGGACTGCAGCCTACCAGGCTCCTCCGTCCATGGGGTTTTCCAGGCAAGAGTACTGGAGTGGGGTGCCATTGCCTTCTCCTGTAGAGCTGGTTTGGTTAATTCTCTTAGCTTTTGCTTGTCTGTAAATCTTTTTATTTCTCCTTAGAATATGAATGAAATCTTTGCTGCATAGAGTAAATTTTGCTGTAGCTTTTTCCCTTTCATCACTTAAAGTATATCCTGCCACTCCCTTCTGGCCAGGAGAGCTTCTGTTGAAAGATCAGCTGTTAGCCTCATGGGAATCCCTTTACATTATTTGTTGCTTTTCCCTTGCTGCTTTTAATATTTGTCCTTTGTGTTTTTGTTAGTTTGATTTATATGTGTCTTGGTATGTTTTCCCGTGGGTTTATCCTGTATGGGACTCTCTGTGCTTCCTGGACTTGGGTGACTATTTCTTTTCCCATGTGAAATGTTTTTTACTATAATCCTCTCAAGTATTTCCTCATATCATTTCTTTTTCTCCTCTTCTTCTGGAGTCCCTATAATTCAAATGTTGGTGCACTTAATGTTATCCCAGAAGTCCTTATTTCCTTTTATTCTTTTTTCTTTATTCTCCTCTGCTTCAGTTTTTCCACCATCCTATTTTCCAGCACACTTCTGCATTCTTCTTCCTCATTTATTCTACCATTGGTTCCCTCTAAAATATTATTAATCTCAGTTACTGTAGTGTTCACTGCTGATTATCTGTTTTTTAATTCTTCTATGCCCTTGCTAAATTTCTTGTATATTCTCAATCCGTGCCTCCAGTCTATCTGCCCCTCCATTTTATTTTCTAGATTTTAGATCATCTTTACTATCATTACTCTGAATTCTGTTTTAAGTAGATTGCTTATTTCTTAGTTTGTTTGGTCTTGTCAGTTTTTACCATATTTTTTCTGCTGGATGTCTCTCTGTCTTTTCATATTGTTAAATTTACTGTGTTTGGTGTCTCCTTTCTGCAGACTGAAAGTTCATAGTTGCCCTTCATTGTGTAGCCTGCGCCCCATGGGTGGGTGGGACCAGTGCCTTGTGAAGATTTCCTCGCTGGGGAGACTTACGAGTGTGTTCTGGTGAATGGGGCTGGATCTTATCTCCCTGAAGGGCAGTGTCACACCCAGTAGTGTGTTTGGGTGTCTATGTGCTTGGTATGACTTTGGGCAACCTTTCCGCTAATAGGCAGGGTTGTATTCCTATTTTGCTAAAGTTTGAGTGTGAAGCTTCCAGCACTGGAACTTGCTGGCCTTTGGGTAGGGCTTGGTCTTAATGTTGAGATGGAGACCTTTGTGAGAGCTCTTACCTATTAATGCTCCATAGGATTGAGAGTTCTCTGGTGATCCAAAATCCTGGATTTAGATCTCCAGTCTTGGGGGTTCAGGCCTGACCTCCTACTGAAGCACCAAGACTTCACAGCTCACACACCACAGGAGACAAAAATCCCAGGACTAATGGTGAAACAACACTCAACAGGTAAGAACATCCAAAGAGACTCTCACACTCATTCTGAGGAGATGGGCTCACTTTTTTGGAAGTGGATTCTTCTGCCAGTATACAGAAAGTGTTCGGTGGGAGTTGTTCCACATGCATATGAATTTTTATTTGCATGGGAGAAGGTGATCTCCCTGTCTTATTCCCCCACCATCTTGAGAGCTAGCTCTGTGTTGGGGGACTTAAAAGATGTGTAGGAAGATATGAGGCAGGGCTTCCTTTCTGCTCCATAATTGTTAGCACCTTGTCAGGGTCAGTGTCTTCTCCTCAGCTGCAGTAGAAGCCCTATGGGCCAAGTTCAATAAGCCTTCATTGCCCTTAAGTTTGTGCTCTGTCCCCAAAGAGGTGATTATAAGGCAAGTGAATTCATATGAAGGCATGTGAAGGCAAGTGAATTCATGTGAAGGCGTGTGAAGGCGTGCAGTCACAGCAGACGTGTGTGCCTCCCAAGCTGCTGCCTACAGTTCTGCTCAGAATCAGCCTTTTCTGTGTTGTGTTTGTCCCAAGTCTAGTGCAAGGCTGTGGTGTGGTGTAGGCTGCGGTTGCTGGTCAGTGGGTTGTTGCTATAGCAACTGAAGTGGCTGTCTAGGATCTAGACTGCCTTGAGGCTGACTTCTCCAAGAACTGTCAGCCCCAGATCCAGCACTAAGGTGGCAAGTGGAGTGGGCAGAGCTGGGTGCTCTTGCTGGGAGACAAACAACTGAGCACATCTGAACAGCAGAAAATAGCTGCCACTGTCCCACCTGGGTCACACTCCAGGCACCCCTCATCTAGCTCTGTGTAACCAGTCCGAGTCTTTGCCCAGATCTTGCTCCAGGCTGTGGTGTTGACTGAGTGGGGCTAGAGTATTTGCCCTTTTGGATTGGAAAGTGAGGCAGCAGCCAGCAGTGTCCTGATGGTTAGCATATCAGCACAGACACTCCTACTGAGTAAAGTCAAATCTAGGCTTTTCCAACCCTTCTGTCCTTCTCAAAGCACTTCCAGCAGACATGAGGCCTCATGTCCTCTGCACAGAAGCTCAGGACTGAGACACCCAGAATGACTTGACCTTCTCACTCCCAGGGCAGGGGTTTGCATGTGTGGACTTTCTCTTTTTTTTTTTTTTTTTTTTCAGATCTTTCCCAGGAACACAAATACTAAACCAATTCCTTTTTTTTCCATCCTACTCAATTAGGTGGAGCTCTTTCTTTTTTTTTTTTTTTCATTTTATTTATTTTTGTTAATTTATTTTTTCAGTGGGTTTTGTCATACATTGATATGAATCAGCCATAGATTTACACGTATTCCCCATCCCGATCCCCCCTCCCACCTCCCTCTCCACTCCTTCCCAGTGCACCAGGCCCGCGCACTTGTCTCATGCATCCCACCTGAGCTGGTGATCTGTTTCACCATAGATAATATACATGCTGTTCTTTCGAAACATCCCACCCTCACCTTCTCCCACAGAGTTCAAAAGTCTGTTCTGTACTTCTGTGTCTCTTTTTCTGTTTTGCATATAGGGTTGTTGTTACCATCTTTCTAAATTCCATATATATGTGTTAGTATGCTGTAATGTTCTTTATCTTTCCGGCTTACTTCACTCTGTATAATGGGCTCCAGTTTCATCCATCTCATTAGGCCTGGTTCAAATGAATTCTTTTTAATGGCTGAGTAATATTCCATGGTGTATATGTACCACAGCTTCCTTATCCATTCATCTGCTGATGGGCATCTAGGTTGCTTCCATGTCCTGGCTACTATAAACAGTGCTGCGATGAACATTGGGGTGCACGTGTCTCTTTCAGATCTGGTTTAGGTGGAGCTCTTTCTTGCAGCTTTGGTTGTATAGGAGTTCTTCTGTCAGTTTCCAGTTAGCTTTCTGTGAGAATTGTCCCACAGTTTGATGTTTCCTGGGGAAGCTGAGCTACATGTCCACCTATTCCAACATCTTGATTCCTCCTTTTTCTTTTTTGATATTTCATAGTACTGTAAAAATCCTACCAAAACCTGGTTGAGACTTAAAGCAGTACTTTGAGAAGCCAGAAGGTGGCACTAATTTCTAAGAATTGAACATCTAAAAATAATGTGCTTTGACTTCTAATCATTTACCATTTCTTTTCCTGGTTAGAACTATGAGGCTTTACATTTTCATCAGTTTTCTTTCTTTTTTTTTTTCCTTTATTTTCATTAGTTGTAGGCTAATTACTTTACAGTATTGTAGTGGTTTTTGCCATGAATCAGCCATGGATTTACATGTGTTCCCCATCTTGAACCCCCCTCTCATCTCACTCCCCATCCCATCCCTCTGGGTCATCTCAGTGCACCAGCCCTGAGCACTTGTCTCATGCATCCAACCTGGACTGGTGGTCTGTTTCACACTTGTTTTCAGATCTCAGTGTAAATTCTTTGTTCTTAACTTTCTCTTCTTTAGATAAAGAAGTGAGAGTGGTATTTGAATGAGTTAGTATGAGCAGGAATTGACAGGGCTTCTCTGGTGGCTCAGTGGTAAAGAATCCACCTGCCAATTCAGGAGACACAGGTTTGATCCCTGGGTCAGGAAGACTCCATGGAGAAGGAAATGGCAACACGCTCCAGTATTCTTGCCGGGAAAATCCCATGGACAGAGGAGCCTGGCAGTCTACGGTCCACGGGGTTGCAAAAAGTCAGACACAACTTAGCCACTAAACAACAACATTAAGAAGTTAAAAATAAAAAGAAGAAAGATGCTTATACTCAAATTTACCAAAGAAACCTGGAGAGGCAAGCAGCAGTCCTGTATTTTTCCAAATATATCCATTTGCAACCCCATGGACTGTAGCCCGCCAGGCTCCTCCATCACAGGATTTTCCAGGCAAGAATACTAGAGTGGCTTGCCAGTTCCTTCTCCAGGGGATCTTCCCAAGCCAGAGATCGAACCCATGTCTCCTACATTGCATGCAGATTCTTTACTGTCTGAGCCACCAGGGAAACATCCATCTGCCTAAGTGTGTGTTGATTTTCCTGGCAAAGTTACATATCTATTTCAAGGTACTGTATGCTACTGAACACCACACTTGCAAGACTAGCATATTGGAGTCTTTCTAAATCAGTAGTTTCCAGGGGGAAATCTATCTACCTTCTGTTGCTTTATTAAAATACACAATAGAAAAGGAACAACTGAATTGGATTTTCACTAGGTCAATCCTGCCTAGTGTTCACTCTGCAGCTTATATAGAATATAGAATCCAAGTAAAAATCAACCACAGTTTTTTGTATTTGTATAAGAACAAAAAAATGAGTTTTATTTCAAGAACTAGATTTAGACAAGAGAATCTATTCTGAAAATACTGTTCATTTTCAAGAATTCTTCCTTAATAAATTTAAGAAGTTTTTTCAAGTCTATATTATAAAATTTTAAACAACATTGTGAGGGAATCATACATATATTTGCCATGTAAAAGCCAAAAAAATTGTCAAAAACTATCAATTGCTCAGAGAAAAATATTTATTATTTTAGCTTATAGGTTACAAAAGATATTACTATCAAATATCAAACAGAAAACAATGTTTGTAAGATAAAACTCATGGAATTGTAGTTATATTTATACAACTTAGTTATGAAAAACAATTGACTTGTCAAGTTGGGGTCCTCTGTCTTGATTCAGTATCAATATACAATACATTATGTCAATTTTTGCCCATATTCAAAGAGTCAAGATTCTAATCTTTTTGCAAAAATCCAGAAACATTATTTTTCTATAATGGCAGATGACTAGAAACATCCAAAAAATAAATAAATAAGCAATAATTAGCATTGGTGATTGTACAGAAATTCTATTTTTCAAATTCATCCAAGAGCACCAATTTTTCCCTTCATCACTTAAGAATAGAACAGTTAAGATACTATATAAATAATAACATCAGAGCAACAACATATAGGTATATGTATCCTTGGGCTTGCCTAGTGGCTCAGAAGGTAAAGATTTCACCTGCAGTGCAGGAGACCTGGGTTGGGAAGATCCACTGGAGAAGAGAATGGCAACCCACTCTAATATTCTTTCCCAGAGAATCTCATGGACAGAGGATCCTGGCAGGCTACAGTCCATAAGGTCACAAAGAATCAGACATGACTGAGCAACTAAGTGCTTACAAACACACATAAATATCACCATGTTTTCAACAGTATGTTAAGCCCTTTACGTGAGCCCATTCAATCATTTGATAAATATGTATTCTGGACTCCCGTAAGCCAGACACTGTCACACATTCTAGAGTTTGCAAGAGACAGGCAAGCTTTTTGTCCTGATGGAGCCTACAACCTAGTTGGGGATGGAGACAATTTAAAGTAAACAAATAAATAACATATAATGTAATTAGGCTGAAGTAAGCAAAACAGGTTAAGGAAATAGAAAGTTACAGGGACAGGAGGCGATCAATAGTTTATCAGCGTGGTCAGGAAAAGCCCCTGGAGAGGGGCCCTTGAGCAGAGTCTTGAAAGAAGTGAGGGATGGCCGTGCACCCTCAAGGGCGCTTAAGCTTTAGGTGTTGAAAACCGGAGGAGCAGAATTCTGAGCGCATTTAGTTTGAGAAACACAAAGAAGTTAGCGTGGTTGGAGCAGAGTGAGCCAGAACAAACAGGTATAAAATAAATTTGGAGAGTAGGGGTTTTAGGCTATGCTAAGGAACTTTCTTTAACTCAAGTGAAAACACTGGGGGACTTTCAATATGCAACTAATATCTAAAAGGTTGAGCCAGCTGGATATGGAAAACAGTCTATAAGGGGACAAAGGTGGCAAAGGTAAGAAAACACAGAAATACAGTTGTCCAAGCTTGAGAGAACAATACACTGAACTATGATGGCATTAATGGAGGTGGTGAGAAGCAGTGAGGTTCAGGATACATTTTGAAGATGAAGCTAACAAGACTTCATAGTTGCCCGATTGAGGTGGCAGAAAAAGAAACAATTTACGAATGATGACTAGTGTCTTTTTCTGAACAAAGATAGGAAAGGAAAGACTGGGGAAGAGATCTGGTTGGTAGGGATGGGTTATAAAAGCATGAGAATAAAGAGTTCTGCCTTGTATATGTTCAATTTGAGATTCTTGTTGGACATGAAAATGTATAACAGATATCTAGTAGGTAGTTGGATATATGAATCTAGAGCTCTGGGAAAAAGACAAAAATGGAAACCTTGACTTAGGAGCCATCAGAGAGGATGGAGGCTGTGGGAGGACAAGGAGAGCAGTTCACGGTGTAAAGAACACCAAAGGAACTCAGGCAAAGCAGGCATTTCAAGAGAAAAGAGATTACCAACTATGTAAACTGCCTCTGAGGCATAGGATAAGACAGAAACAAAGAATTTAAACTGAAATTAGAAAGATGGTGGTCACAGGCAACCTAAGAGAAGAAGAGGTTTCAAAGGAAAGATAGAAAAGATAACCTGGCTGGAATGAAATCTAGAATGAATGGGTGGTATAAAGTTCAAAGAACCATACCGATACTATTTAGAAAAGTTTTGCCATGAGCAGAGAGGAACAGAGGCGGGGCAGCTGAAGAGAACATGGGGTTGAGGAAAGCAGTGTGTCAGCTGGAGACATGTGAGCATGTCTGAGGTTGAAGGGGATGATTCCATAGGAAAAAAGAGTTTAGTGTCCCCTAGGAGTTAGTAAAGAATTGCTGGAGTGACATCCTTGTCTCAGGGAGTGGTGGTTCCAACACCAAGATAGAATTAGCTTGGTGAAGAGAGAGAAAGAGAACAGGCAAATCAAATGACAGCGTGGAGGGCAGGAAGGTTCCGTGATGAAAGGATAGGTAATTCTTTGTTCTTAGGACTTATTTTTCTCAGTGAAACAGGAAGCAAGATCATTAACTGAGAGAGAGATGAATATCAGATGTTAGAGGAGAAAAGAAAAGGCATAAACTAGTCACCTTAGAGACTGGGAAAACGCAGTGGGGCTGCAGGCTTGGTGTAAAGCTCTGCCCACTTGTGATGCATGCTTTGCTCAGATGTGTCTCCTGCGGCCACATGCTTTTCTCATCCTCTACAAAAAGTTTAGGTACTTACTATCCTCATTTTGCATATTAAGAAATTAGAACAGAGAAGTTACCTTGCCTGAGTTCACACAGGAAGTGAGGAAATCCAGAATCCAGGCTGAGCTGAGGCTCTATCACTCTGCTGACAGCCTGCGTCTCATGGCAGCCAGGAAAGGAAGATGGATCTGCCTTCTGCGCTTGAGAGATGTTTCTTTCCTGCATCCCACCAGCTCACCTTGGTCACTCCTGTGCATAAAACTTCAGCAATTCAGATGGAGAAGGAAAGGGACTAACTACAGGAGTCTTTTGAAAGGAAAAAAAAAAAAAAAATATATATATATATATATATAATAGCAACATTTCAAACAATAATGATTATTTCTCTGCCTTTATTGGGAATGAGAAAAATTTGCCTAAGTAAATTTTCTAGAAGATGGAAGTTTATACCCTTTTTGTGATGTATTTTGCTAAAATATGTTCTGTAAGCATAATAAAACATGCTGTGTAGAGATGCTCCAAGTCATAGCAGAGCATGTATTATAGTAAAGATTATGACACTCCTTTCATGAGGGTTTCTAGAATTTTTAACAATCCTAGAAAATGTTGAGATATGTTAGGTTCTTTGAGTGCCGGAGATGTTCCCTCATATCTTCCACACACTAAATAAGTTTAGTTCAAATATCAGTTCCTTGCTTCCTCATTCCCAATCCACTGCTGTCACTTTAATAGAACTAAAGAAAAATGCATAATTTCACATGTGGAAGCTGTGAGACCACTAGGGTTACAAAAAAAAAAAAAAAAATGCAGTTAATAACCCTAAAATAGTCTCTTCACAGTCTGTTCGTTCACGTGATTTAATGAGGACTGGTGGTCCCAGAGTCTGACTGGGAATCTGTTTAACAGAGCCACCAATTTCACCCAATGTTGCTGGTTAAAGATCATAAAGAGCTTACTTTAAAGAACTGGAAAGAATCACTCATGAGGATGAAAGGCCTCTATGTGGGCCCCTCTGTGTCCTCCTACCTGATTCAGCAGGGTGGAAACAGTGTGGGTGAGGACACAGCGCCCTCTGAGTGCAATCCAGACATTCTTTGACCCCTTCTATTCCTATTGCTCTCAAAGAGATGTTTCTGTCACAGCTTCAAAGTTACCAAAAGACAAAGTCCCTTGAAGGAAGTCACAGAAAGGGTTTAGAGAAAGAACTTACCTGCTAGGAGGCATGCAGTTCTACCTGCAGCTCTGCTCAGCAGATAGGAGGTGCCTGTGAAATTTTTTTTCTAGTAGGCACATTTTTGGGCTTCCCTGGTGGCTCAGATGGTAAAGAATCTGCCTGCAAAGTTAGAGACCTGTGTTCAGTCCCTGGGTTGGGAAGATCCCCTGGAGGAGAGCATGGCAACCCAGTATTCTTGCCTGCAGAATCCCCATGGACAGAGGAGCCTGTAAGGCTACAGTCCACTGAGTCACAAAGAGTTGGACATGACTGAGTGACTAAGTGCAGCACAGGCAGCACATTTTTTAAAAGTTAAGAGAAACAGAGAAATTCATTTTAATAATATATTTTATTTAACCCAATATTTAATGAATATGAAAGTGAAAGTCAGTGCTCCGGCCTGGTGCACTGGGAAGACACAGAGGAATCGGGTGGAGAGGGAGGTGGGAGGGGGGATCGGGATTGGGAATACATGTAAATCCATGGCTGATTCATATCAATGTATGACAAAACCCACTGGAAAAAAAATATATATATAATAATAATAAAAATAAAAAAATAAAAAATTAAAAAATTAAAAAAAAAAAAAAAAGAAAGTGAAAGTCACTCAATCATATCTGACTCTTTGCGACCCCATGAATTATACAGTCCGTGGAATTCTCCAGGCCAGAATACTGGAGTGGGTAGCCTTGCCCTTCTCCAGGGGATCTTCCCAACCCATGGATCGAACCCAGGTCTCCCACACTGCAGGTGGATTCTTTACCAGCTGAGTCACAAGGAAAGCCCAAGAATACTGGAGTGAGTAGCCTGTCTCTTCTCCAGCAGATCTTCCTGACCCAGGAATCAAACTGGGGTCTCCTGCATTGCAGGTGGATTCTTTACCAACTGAGCTATCAGGGAAACTCCCTTTAATGGATATAAAATATTATTAATAAGATGTTTACATTCTATTCTCCATACCAAGTCCTTCTCAGTCAGGCTCAGCCACAGTGTGAGATCACAGGTCACGTGGTGTAGACCTGTCATATGTCAGCATGGCTTCAAATCAAGAGACTCTGAGAGCATGACAGACCCACCCCTGTGAGCACAGCTAACCTCCACTTTCACTATCTTGCCTGCTTCTTTGTAGCACAACCATTGATAACATATTTCTATTATTGTTTATATCAATATCACACCATTATGTTTTTCAATGAGTCAGTCACAAATTGCTTACAGTTACCATTCAATGTAAGCTGAACTCATTGGTAGACTTCCTGAGGTCCTCAAAGTCCTTGTTATCATTCTTGACTGAAGGCCGCTCCTCCCTCTCCCTTCATCTAACCCAGCTTTCACATTACATCACTATAGTGATATTTGTAAAAGGCAATTTGATCATTGCTTAACTTACTCAAAAATTATGAGGAAAATATCAAACACTTCATACTTTGATCATTAACTATCTCATTTCATTTGCTTCCAGTTTCCTTTTCATATTTCATTCTAAAATTTGTAAACTCCATGTGTTCTCTGAATATGACATGTTGTTTGTCCTCCCTGTCTTAGAATATGCTATTCTTTCCACAAGAAATGACCTTTGCTTGTCACCTGCCAGGTGGATTTCTATCATTAGCCAAGCCTCAGTCTGTTCTGTTAAGTAAGCTAAGTGGCCACACATTTGAGGGTAAGGATGGTGTTTTCTTATCCCACACCACCAATATCTAACTCGTGGTCAGACAGTGAACTAGAGATAGATTTGTTGATCTATCCTGAACTATACTAAAACTTTCAGCAGACTTAGTTGTAATAGGAAGAAATGTTATAAAAGAAAGACATTACTGTATTTTAGTATTAAATTTAACTGAATTCTATTTTCATTGTTTTTAATGCCAACATGCAAACATTCTCAGTATTTTAATTTTGGCTCGATTCCAGTTAATCTTATTTAATTTCTTTCAGCCATCTTTCCTACAAAACCACTGAAATCCCTGATGGGAAGTCTTATTACCTTTGAAATGAAAGCCACAAATTACTTCATTCAGTTCAGTTCAGTTCAGTTCAGTTCAGTCATGTCCGATTCTTTGAGACCCCGTGAACTGCAGCACACCAGGCCTCCCTGTCCATCACCAACTCCCAGAGTCCACCCAAACCCATGCTCATCGAGTCGGTGATGCCATCCAACCATCTTATCTTCTATTGTCCCCTTCTCCTCCTGCCCTCAATCTTTCCCAGCATCAGGATATTTTCAAATGAGTCAGTTCTTTGCATCAGGTGGCCAAAGTATCGGAGCTTCAGCTTCAACATCAGTCCTTCCAATTAACACCCAGGGCTGATCTCCTTTAGGATGGACTGGGTGGATCTCCTTGCAGTCCAAGGGACTCTCAAGAGTCTTCTCCAACACCACAGTTCAAAAGCATCAATTATTCGGCACTCAGCTTTCTTTATAGTCCAACTCTCACATCCATACATGACCACTGGGAAAACCATAGCCTTGACTAGACTAGATGGACCTTTGTTGGCAAAGTAATGTCTCTGCTTTTTAATATGCTGTCTAGGTTGGTCATCACTTTCCTTCAAAGAAATATGTGTCTTTTAATTTCATGGCTGCAATCACCACCTACAGTGACTTTGGAGCCCCCAAGAAAATAAAGTCAGCCACTGTTTCCCCATCTATTTGCCATGAAGTGATGGGACCAGATGCCATGATCTTAGTTTTCTGAATGTTGAGCTTTAAGCCAACTTTTTCTCTCTCCTCTTTCACTTTCATCAAGAGGCTCTTTAGTTCTTCTTCACTTTCTGCCATAAGGGTGGTGTCATCTGCATATCTGAGGTTATTGATATTTCTCCCGGCAATCTTAATTCCAGCTTGTGCTTCCCCCAGCCCAACGTTCCTAATGATGTACTCTGCATATAAGTTAAGTAAGCAGGGTGACAATATACAGCCTTGATGTACTCCTTTTCCTATTTGGAACCACTCTGTTGTTCCATGTCCAGTTGTAACTGTTGCTTCCTGACCTGCATACAGGTTTCTCAAGAGTCAGGTCAGGTGGTCTGGTATTCCCATCTCTTGCAGAATTTTCCACAGTTTATTGTGATCCACACAGTCAAAGGCTTTGGCACAGTCAATAAAGCAGAAATAAATGTTTTTCACCATATTTAATGATGTATATATACATTTAATGATGCATCACCATGTGTGTATATATATATATATATATATATATATATATATATATAGTATATGTGTGTATGTATATAGATGGATAAATAGGTAGATAGAAATAGTGATATGTCTCAAAATCCTAATTCAGAATCTGGTGAGTTTTGAGGAAAAGTGTATTTATCCTAGTACACACAACCCAAGGAATAAACTGATAAGGTTTTAATAAAATATCAAAATTAAGTGTTCGGCTGATTCCACACAAATCCCTACACTTGACTAGCTATATGAAGCAAGCAGAAATAAAAGCCTCTGATAAACAGAAATCTTTTTCCCAAGATGGCAGAATTATTTGTTGTTTAAACGATTATAACCAGACATAACAATCTGGTTTAAGTGTTAGTACTAGAGTGAGGATATTTCCTAGGGCTTGTAAAAATTCTCATTTTACAACTTCCTGAGACATTCATCATCCCTTAAGAAGAGAACATTATAAGGTAATTGAGACAGGCTATTCTTTTCTCTGTTGAACTGACTTGAACTGGTAGAGTTGGATTCTAGGAACATCCTTTAATCTGGGAAAACCATTCACAGCAGTTAGGATGAGGATCAAAATCCCCCTTCCTGCTCCCTGTGGTCCTCTGGGTGTGTGGAAAATAAAAGCCACTTGGGAATATTTTTGAAGGAAACAGAGCAATGAAAGACAAAATGTGGATACAAGACTAGAGGCCGGCAGAAAAGAGAGGCTAGCCAGCTAACAGCACTCCTCAACTCAATCCTATTTGTCTACCCAGGCCAGGCACTTCCAGTTTTTACCATTTCTTGTTTCTACTAAGTCTCCCTAGAGTTTCAGTCCTATTGAAATCCATGCTTTTTACTAACATGTGTGGGAACAAAGCAAGGAAGACTATTTCCTTTAGACAACGACCTTTACTTCAAGAATGGTTCTGGTCATTCAACATATGGTGATGGAAAGTGATCTATTTCCTTCCCATTTCTTGGCCTTCATATCCCTGTCTGTTGGCTCTGGCTCATGCAAAGGTGAAGGATTAGAGAAGCTCAGTTCGTTCCAAGCTGCGTGTGTCCCTCTTTCTAAGTCATAACCAGTGTTTGAATGGCAAATTATGGTTACAAAGCACCTAGGCAAATACTTTGACTGCTGTGATCTTTTCTATTTCTAAAATTAACTTCCAAAATGCAAGACTTTGCTTTTTAAGTAAATTCGTCATTACCTTGAAAGGACATGTGAGTGAAAGGCTTATAGATAGGATCTCAAAAACACCACACTTCCTTTGCTCTGGATTTGAATTCCCTATGGAGCCTCTGAGTTGCTCAGTGCTGAAGGGCACTTGAGTATAATTAATGTGACAGTAAACAGACTATACAGCAAGCTTCATCAGAGAAACACAACCCTCCTCTTACAAGTCTAGGTACAGGTTTGTTCTAACCATTTGCTTTGGCTTTTCCACAGCTGTTCACGTCACTCAGCCCAGGTTCAGTGGGATGGATGCCTTTGGATACACCTCATTCCTGGCATACTCATGGGTCCCAGACATCAGCTCTGATTACAAGTTCCACTTAAAGTTTCATCTGGCAAACAATCACTCTGCAGTCCAAGACAATTTGATGTTTTTCACTGGACAGAAGGGCCATGGTAAGAGTCCTTGAACTTGCTTAGCTTCCTTAACAGTACTTGAGAGATTCTCAGGGACTCTGGCTGTGGAGAAGCAGACACTTGCCTAGGTCAGCCTCCTCCCGTCTGCTGCTCAAGCCTGCACCTCACCCAAGATGTGCAGCAGCCCTTGGTACCCTGAGCGCTGGTCACTCCAGGCTCCTCTTATAATCAGGGAATTGTAATTCCCACCAGCAAAAGTGAGAGGGGGGTGAGTCACACGAGATGTCGGCTTAACAGTTGGTCCCATCCTGTTTCTTTCCATTTCCACAGAAAAGGAGAGATGGGAAATTCTCAGAAGGAACCCATTTTATGATACGTCATGAAATGGGAATTGTTGCCCTCAAAGAAAACCATCCCAAATTAAAGGAGTAAGAAATCAAGAATGAGAAGGGCCTGTGAACATGTACTCCAGTGCCCTATGATTGGTGGGAAAGCAACATATAAGCTAAATTTGCCTGCATTAACTAGAAACCAGTTGTACGCATGTGGGATCAAGGAAAAACACATGTGTTTTATCCTCAAGTCAGCAAATAACTAGTTAAGCAATTAATCATTTATCTTCTCTGAGCTCAGGGTCCTCAACTGTGAAATCAACATGTTACACCAGAAAATAACCTTTCACATCAGTGATTCTACCGTGCTAGGGTAACTCACACATTCTGTTCTTCTCCGCTCACTCAGTGCCTATGTCTGTGTTAACATGTGTCTGAGAGGAGCCCACACTGATAGAGTAGGGCGGCGTACAGCCTCCCCTGCCTCTGGGAGGATGAGGGCCCCTTTTCTCATGAGCATTTTCCCACCCCTACCTTGGCAGGTGTTGCCTGTCAGAGTAGTGAAGATAGCAGCCTCTGGGCCTGAAATGTAGGTTTGGATCTGATCTCTGCCACTTAACAAACTACAGGTTAAGTTACTTCGTGTCTCTGTACCTCAGTCTTTTCACCACTCATATGGGCATAATGCTGGTGATTGCCTAATAGAGCTGGGAGGACTGCCGTGGCTGAGACATGGACTAATAGGCAGGGAGGACCTGCCTCACAACACAGCATTTTGCATTGTCTCCAGGAGGCCTTCTTGAGCCACCTCCACGGAGAAGGTCTTACCTCCCGCATTCAAGTTATTCTCTACCTCAGCCTCTCGCTTATTCCCTTCAAAGCCCTTACCTCAATTTACAACTCATTTTGTATATAGTTGGTTTCTATCTACCACAATGGAAACTCTAGGTAGACAGAGACCAAACCATCCTGTTACCAAACCAAACTCGGGTCCACTTGCCCTATACAGTAAAACCAGTCTACTGACCCAAGTTGTGGTGAAGGAAAGTACAATGTTTATAGCAGGTGCCAAGCAAAGAGTGCAGGCAGCTAGTGCTTAAAAGGCCCAAACTCCCAAAAGGATTTCAGGCAAAGGTTTTTAAAAGTGGGTGAGGGTGGGGAGTTGTGGGCTGTGTGATCAGCTCATGGACATTCTTCTGATTGGTTGGTGATGAGGTAATCAGGAATCATCATCATCAGTCTCCTGGTTCTGATCGTTCTGGTATCTACATGCTTGTGGGCAGCATGCAGTTAATTTCTTCTACCTTGTGAGGGTTTCAGTACCTGCAAAACAGCTCAAACGACATGGCTCAGAGTATTATCTGAGCCCTTGAGAAGGAGCTCATGGTCCTTGATTTTGTTTAATGGCGAAACTATTATTATTAGTTTTGTCATGCTTGACTGCCCTCCTTTCTGCATTTTCTCACTTGTCTGATTAAATTTATTCTTTTGACTAAAGTTTCTCTACAGACAAAAGGCTGGCAGAGGATGTGGTGAGAGGGATATCTTTTCTGGGAAGGCCCCATAGGGTCTTACTCAGTTACAAACCCTCTTGAACCTTATATACCCACACTTAACACACCACCTGACATACAATTTTCTTTGAATGCATGAATAAAATAATCACAAAAGGAACACACAATTGCATGTTGTGTAAGTCAGCAACTCTGTTGCACAAAGCCTCTTAGAGTGGCCATTCTCAGGGGTTTCCAGTTTAGATGGCTTCTTCTCTGTTCGGATTTCCCCAGCACTACCCTCCTCCACCCTTTCAGTTACTCTCTCCTCCCTCTGAGCTGCCCTTAACTTGGCCTTGGAGCTTTCACCATAGGCCTTGGTGGCTGCACTTCTCACCTCATTCAGAGAAAACGTGTCTTGATTATCACTACATCAGCCACAAAGCCTCCCCTGGGGGCTTTAATAGGCATCTGCTGAATGACTGCCAGAAGGCAAGGAGGAAAGAAGGAAAAGAAGAAGGAATTTCTGCCCCTAACTCTTTACTTTGCCTTCAATTATATCATTCTCATTAGCAAAAACAAAAAACAAACACAAAAAAAACTGGCAAATGAAAAATTCAAACAAGCATCATAAACCTCAAGTCCGAATCCTAAAAGACTCACAAAGGAAGACCCAAGCAAAGGATAAACACCGGCCCAGGAAAATGCTACCACAAAATGCCTCTTCAGTACTCTTCTATTACAAATTTCTTCAAGATTCTCCAAATGAAAAAAAAAAAAAAAATGTAAAATGTCTTGGCCACAATATTTCTAACGGTGTGAAATTTTACACATTACACTTTTTGGTCTTCTCACGTCTTTTTTGTATGTAGGGAGGTAAACACTAATGCAGCACTTGTATCTGTAGGCCTACAGCACTGCTAGATAAAGGCTGGATAACCCATAGTTATCTGTCAGTGAAAAGGAGAAATCCGAAACATACAATTCCACATTGTACCACCAGAGGGAGCAAAACACCAGCTCAGAAATGCAAGTCGGCCCAAAGAGCTTTCTCAAGGTGGGATTTCTCCAAGTAGAAGCACTTCACACCTGTATCAGAATCACACGATGGTGCTCATTAGAATATTAACTCACAGGCCTTCTTGAATTTTACAAAACAGAATTGTATCAAGAACCTTGAAAGTAAAAGTGACATCACTCAGTTGTGTCCGACTCTTTGCGACCCCATGGACTGTAGGCTACCATGCGATTTTCCAGGCAAGAGTACTGGAGTGGGCTGCCATTTCCTTCTCCAGGGGATCTTCCCGACCCAGGGATCAAACCCAGGTCTGCTGCATTGCAGACAGACGCTTTACCGTCTGAGCTACCAGTTCAGTTCAGTCGTTCAGTCGTGTCCGACTCTTTACGACCCCATGAATCACAGCATGCCAGGCCTCCCTGTCCATCACCAACTCCCGGAGTTTACTCAACCTCATGTTCATCCAGTCAGTGATGCCATCCAGCCATCTCATCCTCTGTCGTCCCCTTCTCCTCCTGCTCCCAATCCCTCCTAGCATCAGGGTCTTTTCCAATGAGTCAACTCTTCGCATGAGGTGGCCAAAGTATTGGAGTTTCAGCTTCAGCATCAGTCCTTCCAATGAACACCCAGGACTGATCTCCTCTAGGATGGACTGGTTGGATCTCCTTGCAGTCCAAGGGACTCTCAAGAGTCTTCTCCAACACCACAGTTCAAAAGCGTCAATTCTTTGGCACTCAGCTTTCTTCACAGTCCAACTCTCACATCCATACATGACCACTGAAAAATCCATAGCCTTGACTAGTCGGACCTTCGTTGGCAAAGTAATGTCTCTGCTTTTTAATATGCTGTCTAGGTTTGTCATCACTTTCCTTCCAAGGAGTAAGCATCTTTTAATTTCATGGCTGCAGTCACCATCTGCAGTGATTTTGGAACCCAAAATAATAAAGTCAGCCACTGTTTCCACTGTTTCCCCATCTATTTGCCATGAAGTGATGGGACCAGATGCCATGATCTTAGTTTTCTGAATGTTGAGCTTTAAGCCAACTTTTTCTCTCTCCTCTTTCACTTTCATCAATAGGCTTTTTAGTTCCTCTTCACTTTTTGCCATAAGGGTGGTGTTATCTGCATATCTGAGGTTATTGATACTTCTCCCGGCAATCTTGATTCCAGCATGTGCTTCTTCCAGCCCAGCGTTTCTCATGATGTACTCTGCATAGAAGTTAAATAAGCATGGTGACAATATACAGCCTTGACTGTAGCCTACCAGGCTCCTCCATCTTGGGATTTTCCGGGCAAGCATACTGGAGTGGGCTGCCATTTCCTTTTCCAGGGGATCTTCCCGACCCAGGGATCGAACCCAGGTCTCCTCCATTGCAGACAAATGCTTTACCCTCTGAGCCACCAGGGAAGCCCATATCAAGAACCTTAGGTGCTTTTTTTATGAGATTAACATTTTAGAGCAACCATTCAAAACCTCTAGCGACTAGTGAAATTAGACCATATATGTTGTTTAGTCGCTAAGTCGTGTCCAACTCTTTTGCAACCCCATGGACTGTAGCCCACCAGGCTCCACAGTCCATGGGATTTCACAAGCAAGAATACTGGAATGGATTGCCATTTCCTCCTCCAAGTGTCCTTCCTGACCCAGGCATCGACCTCCTCTCTCCTGCACTGGCAGGCAGATTCTCTACCACTGAGCCACCAGGAAAGCCACAAAATATAGGGATGAACTAAATATGCAGTATTTGTTCATAATATCATAGGCAGGGAGGATTCAGCAATTTATGCAACATAAAGTTAAGGAAATATACATTCCTTTGAAATATATTATTTTTTATTTTTAAAATTTTGCATCGGTAGAAAGTTGCTTTAAAATTTTCTGTTGGTTTCTGCCATACAATGCAAATCAATGATAATTTTATATATGTATATATATATATATATATATATATATATCTTTCCTCCTGACCCTTCTTCCTTCCCCTGATCTGACCCCTCTAGGTCATCACAGAGCTCCAGGTTGGGGTCCCTGTGTTATTTAGCAACTTCCCACTATCTATTTTACACATTAGTGTGTATATGTTAATGCTACTTTCTCAGTTCATCCCACCCTTACCTTCCCCCATCAAGTCCACAAGTCTGTTCTCTACTAGGTTCATCAGTAGCATTTTTCTAGATTCCATATACATGAGTTATTATACCATATTTGTTTTACTCTTGCTGACCTACATCACTCTGATATAACAGGCCCTAAGTTCATCTACCTCACTGACTCAAATTTGTTCCTTTTTATGGCTGAGTGATAATCCATTGATATATGTACCACAACTTCTTTATCCACTCATCTGTCAATGAACGTCTAAGTGGCTTCCATGTCCAGCTATTGTAATTAGTGCTACAATGAACATCGGGGTACATGTGTACTGTAGAATTGTGGTTTTCTCAGCATATGTGCCCAATAGTGGGATTGCTGGATTGGAAGCAAGCTTACTCCTAGTGTTGAGTATCATCCACACCGTTTCCTGTAGTGGCTGTATCAGTTTCCATTCCCACCGACCAAGCAAGAGGATTTGCTTTTCTCCACACCCTCAGCAGCATTTGTTGTTTGTGGATTTTTTGACAATGGCCATTCTGATCTTTGTGAGGTGATACTTCACTGTAGTTTTTATTTATTTTTCTCTAATAATAAGAAATGTTGAGAATCTTTTATTGTGTTTATTGGCCATCTGTATGTCTTCTTTGAAGAAATGTATATTTAGGTCTTCTGCTCATTTTTTGGTTGTTTTTCTGATATTGAGCTGTATGACCTGCTTATACATTTTGGAGATTAACTCCTTGTCAGTTGCTTCATTTGCAATTATTTCCTCCCATTCTGAGGGTTGTCTTCTCATCTTGTTTATAGTTTTCTTTGCTGTGCAAAAGCTTTTAAATTTTATTAGGTCTCATTTATTTATTTTTATTTCCATTAATCTAGAAAGTGGGCCAGAGAGAATCTTGCTGTGATTTACATCAAAGAGTGTACTTCCTATGTTTTCTTCTAAGAGCTTTACAGTTTCTGGCTTTACAGTTAAGTAAGTTAAGTCCATTTGAGCTCATTTTTGTGTATGGTGTTAGGAAGTGTTCTAATTTCATTCTTAAAAGTATGAAATCTAATTTCATATACACAGAACTATCCAGCTTTCCCAGCACAACTTACTAAAGAGGCTGTCTTTTCTCCATTGTATATTTGTGCCTCCTTTGTCAAAGATAAGTTGCCCATAGTTGTGCGGGTTTATTCTGGGCTTTCTATCTTGTTCCATTGGTCAATATTTCTACTTTTTGTGCCAGTACCATACTGTCTGGATGACTGTAGCTGTATAGTATAATTTGAAGTCAGGGGGGTTGATTCCTCTAGCTCCATTTTTCTTTCTCAAGATTTCTTTGGCTATTTGAAGTATTTTGCATTTCCATACAAATTGTGAATTTTTTTGTTCATGTCTGTGAAAAATACTATTGGTAGTTTGATAGGGATTTTACTGAATCTGTAGATTGCATTGGGTAGTATAGTCATTTTCACAATATTGACCCTTCCAATCCAAGAACATAGTGTATCTCTCCATATGTTTGTGTCGTCTTTGATTCCTTTCAGCAGTGTCTTATAGTTTTTGGCAAACAGGCATACATATAGTTTTTGGTCTCTTTAGGTAGGTTTATTCCTATGTATTTTACTCTTTCTATTGCAGTGGTGAATTGAATTGTTTCCTTATTTTCTCTTTCCGATTTTTCATTGTTAGTGTATAAGAATGCATAGGATTTCTGTGTATTAATTTTATGTCCTGTGACTTTACTGAATTCATTGATTAGCTTTAATAGGTTTTTGGTGGCATTTTTAGGATTTTCTATGTGTAGTATCATGTCATCTACAAAGCGTGAGAGTTTTACTTCTTCTTTACTAATCTGATTCCATTTATTTCTTTTGCTTCTCTGATTGCCTATGACTAGGACTTCCAGAACTAAATTGAATATAGTGGTGAGAGTGGACACGCTTGTTTGGTTCCTGTTCTTAGAGGAAATACTTTCAGTTTTTTACTATTGAGAATAATGCTTGCTGTGGGTTTGTCTGTGTGGCCTAAAGATAGATTCTTTCTATGCCAATTTTCTGGAGAATTTTTATCATAAATTGGTGTTGAATTTTGTTGAAAGCTTTCTCTGCATCTGCTTAGATGATCATATGCTTTTATCTTTAGTTTGTAAATATGGTATATCACATTAATTGATTTACATATACTAAAGAATACTTGCATCCCTGGGATAAACTCCACTTGATCATGGTATATGATTCTTTTAATGTGTTGTTTGACTATGTTTGCTAGAACTTTCTTTAAGGTTTTTGCATCTATGTTCATCAGTGATATTGGCCTGTAATTTTCTTTTGTGTGTATGTGATATATTTGTCTTATTTGGCTATCAGGGTGATGGTGGCCTCATAAAATGTGTTTGGTAGTTATTTACCTCCCCCCTGCAATTTTTTGGAAGTTTGTGCAGGACAGGTGGTAGACCTTCTCTAAACTTTTGAAAGAATTTGCTTGTGAAGCCATCTGGCCTTGGGATTTTTTTTTTTTTTTTTAATGGGAAGATTTTTTAATCACAGTTTCAGTTTCAGAGCTTGTGATTGGTCAGTTTGTATTTTCTACTTCTTGGTTTGGCTTTGGAAAGTTGTACTTTTTAAGAATTTGTCTATTTTTTCGAGGTTGTCCATTTTATTGGCATATAATTATTCATAGTAGTCTCTTATGAGTCTTTGCATTTCTGTGTCATCTGTTGTAAGTTCTCCTTTTTCATTTCTAATCTTATTGATTCAAGTCTTCTCCCTTTTTTCTTGAAGAATCTGGCTAACGGTTTGTCAATTTTGGAACCAGCTTTAGTTTTATTGGTCTTTGCTACTGCTTCCTTCATTTCTTTATTAATTATTTCTGCTCTGATCTTTATGATTTCTTTCCTTCTACTGATTTGTTTTTTTTTTTTAATTCTTTTTTTTCTAGTTGCTTTAGGTGTAATATTTTGTTTATTTGATGTTTTTCTTATTTCTTTAAGTAGGCTTGTATTGCTATAAACTTCCCTCTGTCCCTTGATGTGAGTGAGGTGTTAAAGTCCCCCACTATTACTGTGTTACTGTCAGTTCCCCTTTTATAGTTGTTAGTATTTGCCATATGTATTGTGGTATTCCTATACGGGATGCATATATAATTGCTTTATCTTCTTCTTGGATTGATCCCCTCTTGATCATTGATCCCTTGATTCATTGTCTTGATTTTAAAGGCTATTTTATCTGATATGAATATTGATGCACTTGCTTTCTTTTGATTTCCATCTGTATGGAATGTCTTTTTCCAGTCCCTCACATTCAGTCTATGTGAGTCCTTAGGTCTGAAATGAGTCTCTTGTAGACAACATATATAGAGGTCTTGGTTTTGAATCCATTCAGCCAGTCTGTGTCTTTTGGTTGGAGAATGTAATCCGTTTACATTTGAGGTAATTATTTGTATTATGACCTTATTACTGTTTACTTTATTGATCTAGGTTTAATTTTGTAGATCTTTTCTTTCTCTTGTGCTTCCTGTCTAGAGACGTTCCTTTATCATTTGTTGTAGAGCTAGTTTGGTGGCAGTGAATTCTATTAACTTTTGCTTATCTATAAAGTTTTTCATTTCTCTTTTGAATCTGGCTTAGATTCTTGCTAGATGGCTGAGTCATATCAATGTATGACAAAACCCACTGACATGTCCAACTAATAAAAAAAAAAAAAAAAGAAAAAGAAAAAAAAATACATGAATGGGGCTTGTAACAAGCTCTCAATCCAAAAAAAAAAAAAAGAATAATCTTCATTATAGCGTTTTTTTCTTTCATCTCTTTAAGCGTATCCTGCCACTCCCTTTGGCCTGCAGAGTTTTTGTTGACAGATCAGCTGTTAGCTTTATGGGAAGTCCCTTGTATGTTATTCATTATTTTTCCCTTGCTGCTCTTAGTATTATTTCTTTGTGTTTTTGTTACTTTGATTAACACATGTCTTGGTGTGTTTCTTTTGGGGTTTATTCTGTATGGGTTGTCTGGGCTTCCTGGACTTGGGCGGCTATTTCCTTTCTCATGCTAGGGAAGTTTTCATCTATAATCTCCGCAGGTATTTTCTCATACCATTTCCTTTTCTATTCTTTCTCTGGGATCCCTATAACTCAAATGTTGGTGTGCTTAATGTTGTCCCAGAGGTGTCTGAAACTGTTCTCATTTCTTTTTATTCTTTTTGCTTTATTCCACTCTGCTTCAGTTATTTCCAGCATTCTATCTTCCAGCTTACTTATCTGTTCTTTTGTCTCATTCTGCTATTGGTTTCCTCTAGTGTAGCTTTTATTTCTTTATTATGTTGTTCATTGTTGATTGTCTGTTCTTTATTTCTTCTAGGTCCTTGTTAAATGTTTCTTGTATCTTCTCAATCCGTGCCTCTATTCTATATTTTTGTGCCCCCATTTTATTTCCAAGATTTTGTATCATCTTTACTATCATTCCTCCTAATTCTTTTTTGGGTAGACTGCTTATTTCCTCTTTACTTGCTTGGTCTGGTGGGTTTTTACCATGATCCTTCATTTGCTGCATGTTTCTCCCACCTCAGAGGTTCAGGCCCGACCCTAGTTGGAGCACCAAGACTCCACGAGTCACACAGCACAGAAGAGAAGAAAGAAATGGGGGTGGGGGTGGGGTGGAATCAAACCAACCTGTAAACAAAAAAGGACAGACTGACAAAACCCCAAGACAAATGGTAAAAACTATATTAATCAGACAGGAACACACAAAGAAACTCACAAACTCCCACACACAAAAGAAAAAAAGAAGAAGAGAGGAACTGAAAAAGAAGAGAAATTAAAAAAAAAAAAACACTAAAAACTAGAGTAGCAAAATTACAAAGTGAAAACTTGGGGGAAATGCAATATAACAAAAATGTATTCTAGAAATATGAATAAAATAAAATGAATTTGTTTAAAAATAGAACATTAAAAAAGGTAAAAGTAAGTAAAAATAAAAGGTTTAGTAGCAAAGGAACAGAGAGAGAGAGAAAGAGTGGTAGTAAGAAGAATATTATCCTGTGATGTCAGTTATCCTAACCACAGAGTGTACTCTAGTCAGTCTCACTACTCAGAAAACCCTCCAATATTTCTAAGAAGGTCTCTGGGCCTTCTGTGGGTACTGTAGTGTCAGCGCCTACTCAGATCTGGCCTTACTCCAGCTTGTTCTTGATTCCAAAGTCCACAATTGCCCCCAAAGTTCACAGTCTCAAGCTCATTGCAGGAATGTAATCCATTGCACCTCCCACTGCAGGAGTGAGCTCCTATTCTCCTCTTTGATCACACACCCCCTGCTGCTCTGCTTTGCTTTTGGCCCTGCCCCTGCTTATAGGCCACCCTCCTGCATCTCTTCCCAACCTAGACAAGGGAGGGCAAAGAATGAGGCTTATTACGGCTCACTTAGTCAGGCTGAGTAGAGGCAATGTCAACCCACTCCAATATTCTTGCCTGGAAAATCCCATGGGCAGAGGAGCCTAGTGGGCTGCAGTCCACGGGGTCGCGAAGAGTCGGACACAACTGAACGACTTCACTTTCACTTTTCACTTTCATGCATTGGAGAAGGAAATGGCAGCCCACTCCAGTGTTCTTGCCTGGAGAATCCCAGGGACGGGGGAGCCTGGTGGGCTGCCGTCTATGGGGTCGCACAGAGTGGGACACGACTAAAGCAACTGAGCAGCCACAGTTGGGATGTGCAGGGAGTGCTTGCAGTGGTAGAGGCCTGCCCGATGTTACTACAGTCTGAGGTGGGTCGTGCACTCTCCCAGAGGAATTGGCCCCAGGTCGTGGGTCCCTAGGAAGAACCAAGCTGCTCAGGCTCCCAGGAAGGTGTGGGCAGTAACCTGTGCCTGTTCACGACTTGGTGGCTGCTTTGGTGGCCATCAGGCCCACCTCTGAGGTGGCAGACCACAACCAGCTTGTCCCACCTATGGCATTCACAAAGACCGGGTCCTGTAGTGTGGGAGCACTCGTTTTGAGTTAGAAGGTCCACCAAGTTAGAGGCTCCTTGGGACAATGATCTCTTGACTCTGGACTCCCTCAGCTGTGTAGCACCAGCCCCCTCAGAGTATCTTCATGGCAGTCAACCCCAATCATCTCCCTGGGGTCCGATTTCTGAAGCCTCAGCCTCAGCACCGAGCCCCCCACTTGCTACGCTGGGCGTGCAAACAGCTTCTCAGCTGGGAAGTGCTGGTTGGCACTGATCTTTTTGTCAAATTCTTTCTGCTTTGTCTTCTACGCACTTGTTACTGTGCTTCCCTCTGAGGTTCTGAAGCTCATTCTTGTCCCCACAAGTTCAGGGATTTCTGAGTGTGCAGAAACTTTTCTTCCTTCTTGAGATATGGGACCCGCCCCATTTTCTTTGTAACTTTATTTTCTTATTGACGTTTCCTACTGACTTATGTGGAATTTAATTTACTTTTTTAGAAGTCTGAGGTCTTCTGCCAGTGTTCAGCAGGTGTTCTGTAGGAGTTGTTCCACATGCAGATGTATTTTTGATGTATCTGTGTGGAGGAAGATGATCTCCATATCTTACTCCTCTTCCATCTTCAACCCCTCCTCCTAAAATATATTTTTATGATCAACATTAAGAAACCAGCATCCAAATTAGTGTTTCTATCAGTGGTATCTCCTCTTTTAGGTGCTACTGTTTAGTAACATCAATCTCTGACCTATGTTTTGGTTGTTACTAAAATCATCATTTCACATGCTATCTTTGACTTTCTCAGCTTAAAAGATGCACAAAGCCACAGAATTCAGGTGATAACTTGAAACGTACACCAACCTCTAATTTCAGACATTAAAAGGCAAGTGACCCTCGTTTCCCATACTGGTGTTGTTCTTCCTTGAGTCCCCAGAGCCAGATTCTGATTTTGCCAGACTTCATGAACATTGGACTCTGGACAAATTACCCTGTCAAACATTCCAACTTGAACATGTCTTTCTTGACATAGGATTTTATCCTAAGATAATGCTCATTCTGCCTTTCTGCATGTATATCTGGCACTTCTTTCTTTATCAGTTCTCCCGGTCTTGCTCTTCATTCCCTTATAATGTATGTCGTAGAGTTCAGCTCTTCTAAAAACCACCAGTCTGTCTCACAGCAGTCCACAGAGGAATACCTGATCTTCCCCTCCAATATACTTTCCGTTGGCTACTGGCATAAACATTCTATTTCTGCCAGAACCCAGGAGACATCTGGATTCCTCCAATTCATTTTGACCAAGTATTTACTGGGAGCCTAGAAGAGGCATTCTTCCAGGTGCTGGAGACACAGTTGTGAATAAGACAGACAAGTTTCTTGTCTTCTCTCCATCTGATCCCCCACATTCTATCAAACACAAAAGTCTGTCTATTTCACCTTCCAATGACTTTGTCACCTTTTCTCCTTCTTTCTTCCTCTCCTTGCTCCCAACTTATCTATCACAGGCTATCACAGCAGCAATAACCTCTCTGTGTGTCACCCTGCCCTCTCCTCCTCTATTCTCCACATTGAAGTCCCAAAGTATTCTGCCTAATCAGCATGCTTCCTCATAACACACCATTAAGATCCTTTGCATAACATGTTCAGACTTGTGTCCAGCCTTCACCAACGTGCACAATCTCTTTTTCCTGCATCTGCCTCAACATCAGCATCTGTGTACATCCTGGATCATGTCACTGTGCCATGTCACTGTGCCACCTCACCATGTCCCCCACCTTTGTGCCTTTTGCCCTGGCTGCCCCATTTTCCCAAGCCACCTACACTTCACTTTAATGCCTCAAAAACTCTGCTATTTTTTAAGCTTTGGTTCAAAGGATCATTTTAAGTCTTTAACACTTCTAAGAAATTTAAGAATTCATCTCACTGCAGTTTGCTGGAAAGTTATATTTTATTATAACTTTTTGTCTGGATCTCTCTCAACTAGGTCTGTGGTTTTTTTCTTTTTCTATCAAGAGTAGCTGTCACATGTAGACACTCATTGCAGTTTTGAATGAATGAATACAGGAATCTCTGTCTCTATTACACTAAAATGTGTAATCAATTTAGGGAAGCACAACATATGTACTTAAATTTGTGAGCTTGTTGTTAACTTCAAATTTGCTACAACTTTGTTGACAATACTAATCCAAAGATCTGAAATTATCTCTGGTACACACAGCATCCATCACGGTGTCTAATACTTGTCTGGAACATAGGCATCATCAAATGCAAAAAAGTACATAACTGATAGAAGAGATGGAACTCAGAAAGTAGAATTCTCATCCAGCTATTAATAGGACAGTCAGGGAGTTTGCCCCATTTCTGTATGTTTCCTATCTTTTCCTTTCCACTTCAGCCAGTCCTCTACAATTAGTGCTGCAGCAGCCCCAGTGGCATCCCCAGTTCCACTCTCTCAGCCCATCCTCAGCCCACCAGTCTGTGTGAGCAGCCAGTTTATTCCATCTGAGCACCCTCACCCCATCTTCTCCCCCTTCCCTGTTCCCTCCTACTGGAGCACTTGCCCCAGGCCTCTTCCTTTTCTTGATACAACCCATCCAGGTAGTGGTTCTCCTACAAACCTATATCCTACTTATACAAAGCCTGTAGAGAACAGGTAGCTTCTATCCCATGGGTGATGCAACAGTAAAGAATCCACCTGCCAATGCAGGAGACATGGTTCAATCCCTGCGTCAGGAAGACCCCCTGAAGTAGGAAATGGGAAGCCAAACCAGTATTCTTGCCTGGAAAATGGACAGAGGAACCTGGTGGGCTACAATCCTTGGGGTTTCAAAGAGTCAGACACAACTGAGCATACAGGCACATACACTTTGCTGTTACCATTTTCACAAAACAAAAACAGTAGGATGGAAGCAATTGCATAATCCCGCAGCAAGATTGATCTTAAATTCCTTTTGGATGAACTAAGGCTTTAATTTTTCTTTATATGCCTCATTGCAACACTCAAATGGCAGGTACTGCTTGAGAAATCAATAATCACATGCTTACTGATTCTTTCACTCACTAAAGGACTCACCATAGACAGCTTTCAGGGTTCATTCATAATACTATATGGGCATAGATTGATCTAGACTCTGCTGGGAAAGTTAGGATATAAGTAAAGGGGAGGGGAAGACATGCATCACTGTTCACATCATTGAAATATAATTTTAAATCTCAACGTTATCTTTTATTAAAAAGTGTGATGTTATGACAGAATTTTTCAGAAAAACATACGCAGCTCCCTGGATATTTGATCTTTGTATCTGAGCACTTTGTGTGTGTGGCTTTCTGTCCATCACCTGCATGCAGGTCTTCTATGCTGTGATAATTAGGAAAGGTTACCTTATGTTTCATGCCAAATAATTTGCTTGCTTACTTCAAGCATTAGTTATTAACAGTAACAGAAATAAGAGCACATAAATATAGCTGGATGTTCTTATGTGAAAAAACTGAGGTGAATGTCATCTACAGAAAAAGAAAAATGAAGAGAGACTGCCACACAAAACCATCAGCTCAGATTTCCTTTGTGGTCCAGTGGTTGGGAATCTGCCTGCCAATGCTGGAGACATGGGTTCAGTCCCTGATCCAAGAAGATTCCACATGCCATACAACTACTAAAGCCTGCACTCTAGAACCCACATTACTGGACCCAAATGCCACATCAACTGAAGCTTCTGCACATAGAGCATGTGTTTTGCAAAAAGAGAAGCCACTGCAGTGAGAAGCCTGTGCACTCCTCACCGCAACTAGAGAAAGCCCGCACACAGCAACAAAGACCCAGTGCAGCCAAAAATTAATTGGAAGAAGAGGATGAGAGCAGAGAAGCTCCTTCCTCTCTGGGCACATTGCCCAGCTGCACAGCCTGGGAACACCTGATCACAACTAGCAGTGTGTGCCTATGTTCTACAACAGAAAAATGTTCATCCGGTGACTAGAAACCATGAGAATTTCTACCTGATAACCTCAAACTATCAAATCTTCTTTTTATTGAAATTAAACATTCTGGACTGTATCATCCAGGTCATCTACATTATTAAATAACTTGAGTTCTTAAGATTGCTAAAAAAAAAAAAGGTACACTAATTCATTTTACTGACTGAGAAATATGTAGAAATTGTGACCTTTGAGCAGTGCTCAAATAGGTTAAAAATGACAAAAGTATGTAGATCCTAGCAAGTCATCCTCCTTGTTAACCTTATATGGAGGGGAGTAAAAAAGCTCCTCTCGTGAAAAAACGCTTCGTCAGTCACTAAAAGTCTTTGTATAATAATATTAATATAAATGCCAAATGTCATCTGTTATTGTGTGAATTTGCTCCTTTATTTCTCAAAGCTACGCATAAAATAGCATCCAACTAGTGTTCAAAAACATTGAATAGTGTTCAAAATAGTATTCAAAACACTGAATTTGCAAATAAAATTAGTCCATAGCATGGGTGGCTGTTTGATATAGGTTATTGCTTATATTAGTATTAAGCCAAGAAATTCCCATTACAATAAATTACAGGAAAGTGACACAAGGCATATACATTGATGTAAGAAACTATACCTTCAAGTTACTTCTCTTCACCTCCATGACTGACCCTTCAAAACTGTTTAGTTGGATCAGAATACACTGAAGGAATCAGGGCTAGAGATTCAAAGGAAAACTAAGAAAAATTCTATTGTCCCAGCAACTGGCTGTGCGGTGTGGCTTGTCCTGGACTAGTACAGGGGGAGGGCAAAGAGGGGACACAGAAACATCCAGCCTTGAACTAGTCATGGAAGCATGGCCAAGAGTTTTCACAATAGAATAATCAGAACATACTCTGAACATACATAGATAAATCATCTTTATATTCTCCTCAACCACAGAGAGACCTTCAAAACTGATGCTATGTCATCTCAATCATGCAAATCTAGTTTACTACCAGAGTAGTTCTACTCCTTTATGAAGTTTTAATTGTGGTAAAGGACACAATGAATTTCACTTAGACTAAAAGGACATTTTAATCCCCCCTTGTTAGTTGTTGAGCATTCCCCCGGGTTGACCAGAACCTTCATGCTCAGACAGTGTCTGTGGATTTGGACAATAACATGCAGTTGCACACATATCTGAGTGCCAGTTATAACTGAATGAGAAGTTAAATGTCAGTTATAACTTGCTGTTTCGGTATGTAACTCATAGTTAGAGCGTGAAGTGAGCTGCCTGGCCTTCTGGGTTTCCTCTCAGTGGGCCTGCCCTCTGTGTCTTCTCTTTCCAGGGCTGCGTGGTGATGACTTCCTGGCCTTTGGTCTGTGCAGAGGCCGTGTGGTTTAGTTACAACCTGGGATCTGGCACACCAAGTGTCAGCAGCAATCCCTTGGATCTGAGTCATGGGATCCACACAGTCCATCTGGGGAGGCACTTCCAAGCGGGCTGGCTGAAGGTACAGACTCACTGAGGGACAGAGAAAAATGGGTCAGGCTGCCCGTCCCACGAAGTTCACAGATTTGGCACACAAAACAGAGCACTGGGGGGTGATTGCAGCTAAGTGGTGTGGGAGTAAACTAGAGGATGACTAACATAAATAAGGTGAGAGAGGATTCATGCTATACTTCTCAAAAAAGGTGACAATAACATACCTACTTTTGAGTAAACAGAAATTCAAGAAAAGAACAGGGGCTAGAGTGGGCTTAAGAAATGCAAGTTCCATTTGGCTTTCAGGCCAGGAGAAGCAAAATAGGTAGACAAGGTCTGTGTCATCAAAAGACTTATCTAAGAAGTTTAGATTTTTATCCAGAGTGCTATGGAGAGCTACCGAGAAATTTAAGAAGGGGGATAGGTGCCATGGTTAATTACCAATTTCTAATAAAAGACAGGTGGTCATTTGAGAATAGATTGGAGAGGAAAGGGAGAACAGATGGAGGAGGCCCAGTGGGATGCTAGCTCCTAAACTTTGAAAAACTGTGATTTTGATAAAAAATGAAAAACCATGACTGCTATATTAGTATGCCATGCAGAGAAGCAGGGAATTAAGTGGTGAAGTGTTTTTATTTTTATTTTTTTCAATTTTATATACACATTTTAATTCTTTTTTTTTAACAAGGACCATCTGGGGTTTTGTTTTTAATTAATCAATTAATTCTAATGTGAGGATAATTACTTTACAATACTGTGGTAGTTTTTGTCATATATGGACATGAATCAGCCATGGGCGCACATGTGTCCCCCCACCATGAAACCCCCTCCTACCTCCCTCCCTGCGCCACCCCTCTGGGTTCTCCCAGAGCACCAGCTTTGAGTGCCCTGCATCAAACTGGCACTGGTCATCTATTTTACATGTGGTAATTTAGACGTTTCAATGCTATTTTCTCAAATCATCCCTCCTCACCTTGCCCCACAGAGTCCAAAAGTCTGTTCCTTACACCTGTGTCTCTTTTGATGCCTTGCATATAGGATCATCATTACTGTCTTTCTAAATTCCATGTATGTACATTAATATACTACATTTGGTGTTTCTCTTTCTGAATTACTTCACTCTGTATGATAGGCTCCAGTTTCATCCACCTCATTAGAACTGACTCAAATGCATTCTTTTTTATAACTGAGTAATATTTCATTATGTATATGTACCACAACTTCCTTCTCCATTCATCTGCTGATGAACATCTAGGTTGCTTCCATGTCCTAGCTATTGTAAACAATGCTGCAGTGAACATTGGGGTACATGTGTCTCTTTCGATTCTAGTTTCTTCAGTGTGTATGCCCAGGGCATTCCTGGGTACTATGGCCATTCTGTTTCCAGTTTTTTAAGGAATCTCCACACTGTTCTCCATAGTGGCTATACCAGTTTGCATTACCACCAAAAGTGTAAGAGGGTTCCCTTTTCTTCACACCCTCTCCAGCATTTATTTTTTGTAAACTTTTTGATATCAGCCATTCTGACCGATTGAGATGAAACCTCCTTGTGGTTTTGATTTGCATTTCTCTCAAAAGAGCATCTTACCAGTTCACCCTGAGGAATCAATTTTGTTTTTAATAGGTTTTGATACTTTTTTCCTTTTGAAGATAGATGATCAGCAAAATAAATCCACCATCTCCCCAGGAAAACTGGCTGGTCTCAATGTCTTCAGTCAGTTTTATGTAGGTGGCCACAGTGAATACATTCCAGATCTCCTGCCAAATGGAGCCAATTTTAAAAATGGCTTTCAAGGTAAGGCATGGGCAGATTTTACACCATACCTACTTTTCTCAAAATCTGAGAAAAGAAAAATCTTTTAGAGTATGCCTCTACTTCCAAAACCAACAATGAGGATTGCTTTCTAATTGGACTTGATCAGAGTGGGATTTTAATGGAAAGTGTTCATTCATCATTTTTTTAATCGCTTACTACCTATGTCCTAGATGTTGGAATGTTTCAGTGAACAAAACAAGGATTTCTATACTCATGAGTTTACATTCTAGTTGGATAAAGGCAGGAACAGACAAACACTAAATATAATAAATAAGTAAATTATATAGTAGTATAAGGTGATAATTTCTGTGGAGGGAAAAAGGACAAGTAAAGCATGATATGGGGTATCAATATTGTGGGTGACTTTATATAGGATATTTTTAATATGGGTAAGTATGGTAGACCTCATGAAGTCACAGTAAAAGCTGACATTCCATATAACTTTGGAATATACTTGATATAAAAGATGAGAGACAGACTGCTACCCACACCATCAAGATATGGCCCACAGACATCATCAAAGGCCAAGGGGATTAAGAGAAAACCCTGTGTTTGAGCAAGCAATCATATTGCCTTAGTCTGTGTCCCTGTGTTCAAAAAGGAACATAGGCTCAGACCTTCCCTATAAAGCTGATTCATAGTAGGTTATAACATAAAGGTATGTTTTGAATTACTATAATAACGCATTTGGTGAAAATAAGCTTTTTGGTGGCTCCTGTGTGTACATGCGTGCTAAGTCGCTTCAGTCGTGTCTGACTCTTTGCGACTTTATGGACTGTAGTCCGCCAGGCTCCTCTGTCCATGCAATTCTCCAAGCAAGAACACTGGAGTGGTTTGCCATACCCTTCTCCAGGAGCATCTTCCCAACTCAGGGATCGAACCCACATCTCCTGTGTCTCCTGCATTGGCAGGCAGGTTCTTAACCTAGTGGTTAAGTGCCTTGGTGGCTCCTTACCCCAGAATGTTTGGTCAAGAGGCTGCTCACTGTAGTGTTCCTAAGTCATTCACCCATGATCAGAAGCCCAAGGGTGGAGACCAGGATGTGATGAGACCTCAAACTCATTTTGGGCACTTGAGTTCTCTGCCTGCCTGGCAACATTCTTCTCCCCACCACTGACTTCTGCCTAAATGAATATCCAAGGAGCCATGTACTTGAAACATACAAAAGCAACACAGCTAATCTAACATAATACAAGGTCAGGTTTCCATAAAATTAGTTCATCCTGCCAGGGCTCTCAAAGAAACATTTTCTTTCAATATGTAATCAGAGCTGGATTCTCAGAAGAGTGTCTTTAAGAACAGTTTAAAGAATATTAAGGCCTATGATAAACATTTAACAGTTCTTTCATTGCAAGAGATCATCTGAAGGTCAAAACAAATCAATGAAATTTAAAACATTATATTAAAAAAAAAAAAAAAAAGATGGGTAAATGGGAGGGAAATACATGTGAAGGAAAGTACATCTTCCACTCAATGGAACAGAGACCTTGTGGGGGGTCATCAAAACCTACTGTCATTTGTTCCTGGACACAATGTTTCCACAGATACTTTGGATATAGTGTCAGGGATGTGAGTGTGGGCTCTGGAACCCAGCTGCCTGGATGTGTGTCCCACTCCGCCACCTGCAAGCCCCATAGCCCTGGCAAGCCAGCCAATCTCCCAGGGACTCACTGTGCCTCAGCTGTAAAATGGGGCAATCACAGCACTTCCCTAGTTCTGAGAGTGAGTTAATGGAGAGAAAGCACAGAGTGCCTGGCTTTGAGCTTTCACTCGGTCAGCAATGATGGCAGAGCTGGTGGAAGAAGGTGGCACAGAGCCAGCCAAATCCTTGCTGCTCCTTCTTTGACTCTGGACTCAGGCCACCTTCAGATTCAGCCTCTGCCAGCTAGTAGCTGTGTGACTTTTAGCCTGTTGCTTACAGTCCCTGAGTCTCCATTTTCTTCTCTATAAAAAAAAAAAAAAAGTACCCCATAGAGTGCTTGTGAATTAATTACATAAAATAAGTGTGTTAAGTGCTTATACCAGAAACCAGTACATGATAAACACAATAGAGGGTATCCTATCCTGTTGTCAGACAACTTGATACTTTCAAAGTTGTTGATGTCTTTCCTGGTGTCCTGCTGTCTTGTTTTTTCCTTTCTGTTGGGAACTTTTTTCCACATTTTGTTAACAAAAACAAACACAGGCTTACATCAATACTTGTCATTTTTTTCCTGAAGTGTGTTAATGAACCCACATTCAGCACACACACACACAGCTGGCCTTTCCTCTGACAGAAACAACTAGATTGACAGGCTTGGAAGCACACCAAGCTTTTTAAGATGAAACTCTTGGGTGGGTCTACTTGGTAATTGCCTCTTAATCCAGGTCTTATAGAAACTCCAGGACCTTAGCTTAGCCCTTAATTTTATCATTTGTCTCTTTAATCCTTCCTCAATGTCTGTATCTCCTCCATCAAAAACTAGCATTTACTATGTACTGTAAATTATGGACAAGAATCACCAATGTATCATCATGACCAGATCACAGCTGTACTAAAAACCTGATTACCCAGAGCTGATCTCACTAACTGTAAAGAATAATACAAGGTGACTTCTTTAAAATATAGATTTCTGGACCCTCCCCAGAACTGCTTCATCAAAATCTCTATAATGGGGGTCTAAATTTTTTTTTCTGAAAGAGATGGGAATACCAGACTACCTGACCTGACTCTTGTGAAATCTCTATGCAGGTCAGGAAGCAACAGTTAGAACTGGACATGAAACAACAGACTGGTTCCAAATAGGAAAAGGAGTACATCAAGGCTGTATATTGTCACCTTGTTATTTAACTTATATGCAGAGTATATCATGAGAAATGCTGGGCTGGATGAAGCACAAGGTGGAATCAAGATTGCTGGCAGAAATACCAATAACCCCCAAATATGCAGATGACATCACTCTTATGGCAGAAAGTGAAGAAGAACTAAAGAGCCTCTTGATGAAAGTGAAAGAAGAGAGTGAAAAAGCTGGCTTAAAACTCAACATTAAGAAAACTAAGATCTCGGCATTTGGTCCCATCACCTCATGGCAAATAGATGGGGAAAGAGTGAGACTTTATTTGCGCGCGGGAGGCGGGGGGGGGGGGGGGGGGATTGGGGGGGGGCTCCAAAATCACTGCAGATGGTGACTGCAGCCATGAAACTAAAAGACACTTACTCCTTGGCAGGAAAGTTATGATCAACCTACAGCATATTAAAAAGCAGACACATTACTTTGCCAACAAATGTCCATCTAGTCAAAGCTATGGTTTTTCTAGTAGTCATGTATGGATGAGAGAGTTGAACCATAAAGAAAGCTGAGTGCCTAAGAATTAATGCTTTTTAACTGTGGTGTTGGAGAAGACTTGAGAGTCCCTTGGACTACAAGGAGATCCAACCAGTTAATCCTAAAGGAAATCAGTCCTGAATATTCATTGGAAGGACTGATGCTGAAGATGAAACTCCCAATAGTTTGGCCACCTGATACAAAGAACGGACTCATTGAAAAAAACCCTGACGCTGGGAAATGTTGAAGGCAGGAGGAGAAGAGCACAACGGAGGATGAGATGGTTGGATGACGTCACCAACTCAATGGACATGAGTTTGAGCAGGCTCCGGGAGTTGGTGATGGACAAAGAAGCCTGGCATGCTTCCATGGGGTCCCAAAGAGTCAAACACGACTGAGCGACTGAACTGAACTGAACTGATAATTTGTCTTTCACTTTTCGACTTTCTTAGTAGGATAATCTCTAGGTCCATCCATGCTGCTGCAAATGGCATTATTTCACTCTTTTATGGCTAAGTAATATCCCATTGTGTATATATACCACTTCTTTATCCATTCACCTATTGATGGGTGTTTAGGTATTTCCCATGTCATGGCTATTATAAATAGTGCTGCAGTGAACATTGGGATGCATGTATATTTTCTAATTAGAGTTTTCTCCAGATATAGTACCAAGAGTGGGCTTGTTGAGCCACATGGTAACTAGATTTTTGAGGAACCTCCAAACTGTCTTCCATAGTGGCTACACCAATTTACATTCCTACCCACAGTGTAGAAGGGTTCCCTTTTCTCCACACCCACTCCAAAATTTACTGTTTGTGGGCTTTTTAATGATGGACATTCTGACCAGTGTGAGGTGATATGTAATTGTAGTTTTGATTTTCATTTCTTTGATGACTAGTGATGTTGAGCATCTTTTCATGTGCCTGTTGGCCATCCATATGTATTCTTTGGAGAAATATCTATTTAGGTCTTCTATCCAAAATGAATATATTCTTGATAAATATGTTTAGCAAGCTATTGATAACATTTTTATTTCATAAAATAAAATAATAATTATTGGGTCAATAAAAAATAAGAAGCCAGTTAAATTGTTCCATATTTTCAATTATATACAAATCTGTTATTTCAGAGGCATCCTCATAAGCTGATGATAGTAATGGAAACTGGTACAATTATTATGAAGGACAGGTTGGAAATATATATATTTATTTATCAAGCCTAGAAGTCACGACAATATTTGAATTTATCTTGAGAAAATTGTCGTAGACATGCTGAAAGATTTAGTTATAAGAGTTCTAGCACAATGTCGTTTGTAGAAAGTGAAAATTAAAAACATAATATCTCACAAGTGACTGTGAGAATAAAGTATATTTCAACAATTCAATGAAATCATATAAATCATTAAATATGAAGCTGTAGATAAATTTATAAATATAGAAAGAGGCTTCTAAATATTATGCTTTATTTCTTTTAAGATAGTTTATTGATGTTTGGGAAATAAGAGTGCTGTTTGGGAAAGTATGGGAGATCTTATACACTGAATGCTACTACCAAATGAAAGTATTCAAATCTGAATAAAATATAAAATTTATATTTTCAGAACACTGTATCTGAAGTGAAAAGTATTTGAAATGAAAGCAAGAGTCTAGAAAATAGGTAGCACAATTGGCTTTCCCTGCAAGTTCCTGCTAAAACCTGGGAACAGTGTAAACTTACATTTGAGGGCTGCACAGACTACAGTGGACCAGACCTAAAGGCAAAGGGTTGCTGTAAGTGGGGATTTTTTAAAGTACACTATTCATAGGCATAGGGCCTGTAAGAGCTACACCCTCAAAGTAAGAAAAAAAAAAAATGAAGAAAATATCCCATCTTACAGCAAAAATAAAGAAAGAAAATTTGCCTATCTTGAATTTAGAGCTCAGTTCAGTTCAGTTGCTCAGTGTGTCCAATTCTTTGCGGCTCCATGGACTGCAGCACACCAGGATTCCCTGCCCATCACCAACTCCTGGAGCCTACCCAAACTCATGCCCATTGAGTTAGTGACGCCATCCAACCTTCTCATCCTCTGTCGTTCCCTTCTCCTCCTGTCTTCAATCTTTCCCAGCATCAGGGTCTTTTCCAATGAGTCAATTCTTCACATGAGGTGGCCAAAGTACTGGATCTTCAGCTTCAGCATCAGTCCTTCCAATGAATATTTAGGACTAATTTCCTTTATGATGCACTAGTTGGATCTCCTTGCAGTCCATGGGACTCTCAAGAGTCTTCTCCAACACCACAGTTCAAAAGCATCAATTCTTCAGCACTCAGCTTTCTTTATAATCCAACTCTCACATCCATACATTAGGATTAGTCAATGGGAAAATATATGAAAGAGTGAAGGGCCAAGATTATAACCAAGACAGCTGTGAACAGAAAAACAAGGTGGAGGAACTTTCCATCCTAGATATCAAGACATATTATAAAGCAGGAGAAGTTAAGACACAATTAAGACACAAGATTAGACCAACAGACTAATGGAAGAGGATGGAGATGCATAGGGTCATGCATCAATGGAAATGCTCACCAGTGGGAAGGGTGAATTAATCAATAGAGAGTGTTAGGACTATTGGCCATCCATGTGGAAAGCTAATTGAATCTTTACCCCTCATCAAATGCAAAAAAAAAAAAAACAAAAAATAGCTTCAGAAGTATTGCTAGCATCTGCTAAAGGTGCTAATGGACACTTATGCAGCTTCAGTATCTTGGTTAAATAATGCTGCTATAAACATTAAGGTTCATGTATCTTTTAAAAGCATTTTTTTTCCTCCAGGTGTATATATATACATATATATGCATATATATATATACACCCAGCAGCAGAATTGCTGGATCATATAATAGCTCTATTTTTAGTTTTTTGAGGACCCTCCATACTGTTTTCCATAGAAGCTGATCCAACAGTGTACAAGGGCTCCCTTATCTCCACATCCTTGTAAACACTTGTTATTTGTTGTCTTTTGCTAAGAGCTATTCTGACGGGTGTGACATGTTATCTCACTGTAGTTTTGACTTGCATTTCTCTAACAATTAATGATTTTGAGCATTTTTTCATGTACCTGTTAGCCATCTATATGTCTTCTTTGGAAAAATGTTTATTTAGGTCTTCTGCTTTTTTTTTTTTTTAAGTGGGTTTTTTTTTTGATATTGAGTTGTGTGAGCTGTTTATATATTTTGGACATTGACTCCTTGTTGCTCATAGAATTTGCGAATGTTTTGTCCCATTCCATAGGTTGTCTTTCCTTTTTTGTCTATTGTTTCTTTGGCTATGCAAAAGCTTTTATGCTTAATTAGGTCTCATTTTTTTTTTCTTTTAGTTCTTTCATCTTTGGAGACATATCCAAAAACATTACTATGATTTATGTCAAAGAGTGTTCTGTTTACATTCTCTTCTGTGAATTTTATGATTTCAGGTCTTACATTTAGGTCTTTAATCCATTTTGACTTTATTTTTGTGTATGGTGTTAGGAAGTGTTCTAATGGCATTGTTATACATGTAGCTGTCCAGTTTACCCAGCATCACTTGTTGGAGAGACTATCTTTTCTCCATTGTATATTCTTATTTCCTTTGTCATTGATTAATTGACCACAGGTTCATGAGCTTATTTCTGATATCTTTATTCTTTCCCATTGATCTATGTGTTTACGTTTGTGCCAGTATCATGTTGTTTTGATTATTGTGCTTTGTAGTATAGGCTGAAGTCTGGGATGTGATGCCTCCATCTTTGTTCTCTTTTCTCTGGCAACTTGGAGTCTTTTGTGGTTCCACATGAATTTGAGGATTATTTGCTTTAGTTCTGTGAAAAATACCATGGATATTTTGATACACTAACAATAAGCTATGAGAAAGAGTAAGTAAAGATACAATCTCATTTAACATTGCATCAAAATGAATAAGATACCTAGGGATAAAATTAACCAGTAGGTTAAAGACATACAGTCAGAAAACTATAAAACACTGAAAAAGGAAACTGAAGAAGATAACAAAGAAATGGAAAGATGTCTGTCCTCTTGGACTAGAAGAGTTAAAATTATTAAAATGGCTATACCATCCCAACCTACCAAGTAACCTACAGTCCCAATCAAAACATCCATGCCACATTTCACTGAGTTATCCTTTGCTTGGTCCTGGATTAAAACATGCAAAAGTCCATTGAACTTTCTGTTTTGATTTCACTAAAAAATACACTCTTAGTCATTAATTAAAAAGGTCCACTTCAAAATACTAATAACACTTTATTCTTTGAAGCTACTACCCTAAACCCAGTCAGGGCTAGGCACGTGAATGAAAGGTCTCAGAAACAGGTGTGATCTGCCACTGTCTACCCCTGGGCCACTGGTTTCTGACTGTGCACCTAAATGGTCTCCTTGACTCACACTATTTATGTGACAATTTAGCGTACTCTGGGCCAGGCAGGGATTTAAAGCTAACCATTTCTCTCATGTATTATAGAGTTGTCAGATTGAGGGGGGAAAGTACAGGACACCCAGGTAAATTTGTGACTCTTTGTGACCCCATGGACTGCAGCATGCCAGGCTTTCCTGTACTTAAGTATCTCCCAGAGTTTGCTCAAACTCATGTCTTTTGAGTCAGTGATGCCATCCAACCACTTCATCCTCTATTACCCCCTTCTCCTCCTGCCTTCAATGTTTGCCAGCATCAGGGTCTTTTCCAATAAATTGGCTCTCTGCATCAGGTGGCCAAACTATTGGAGTTACAGTCTCAACATCAGTCCTTCCTATGAATATTCAGGGTTGATTTCCTTTAGGATTGCTTGTTTTGATCTCCTTGCTGTCCAAAGGATTCTCGAGAGTCTTCTCTAGCACCACAGTTCAAAAGCATCAATTCTTTGGCACTCAGCCTTCTCTGTAGTCCAGCTCTCACATTGGTACATGACTACTGGAAAAACCATAGCTTTGACTACAGACTTTTGTCAGCAAAGTGATGTCTCTGCTTTTAATATGCTATCTATGTTTGTCATATCTTTTCTTCCAAAGAGCAAACATCTTTCAATTTCATGACTGCAGTCACCTTTTGCAATGAATTTGGAGGCCAAGAAAATAAAGTCTGTCACTGTTTCCACTTTTCCCCCATCTGCTTGCCATGAAGTGATGAGACCAGAGGCCATGATCTCAGTTTTTTTAATGTTGAGTTTTAAACCAGCTTTTTCACTCTCCTCTTTCACCTTCTTCAAGAGACTCTTTTGTTCCTCTTTGCACTCTGCCATTAAGGTGATAATATCTGAGGTTGTTGATATTTCTCCTGGCAATCTTGATTCCAGTTTGAGTTTCATCCAGCCCAGCATTTTGTATCATGTACTATGCATATATGTTAAATAAGCAGGGTAACAATATACAGCCTTGACATTCTCCTTTCCCAATTTTGAACCAGTCCATTTTTCCATGCCCGGTTTTAACCCCAGTACTCTTGCCTGGAAAATCCCATGGATGGAGGAGTATGGTAGGCTACAGCCCATGGGGTCACAAAGAGTCAGACATGATTGAGCAACTTCATTTTCACTTTCATTATTCCATGCCCAGTTCTAAATGTTGCTTCTTGACCTGCATACAAGTTTCTTATCAGGCGGGTAAGGTGTTCTGTTATTCCAATCTCTTCAAGAATTTTCCACAGTTTGTTGTGATCCACAGTCAAAGGATTTAGCATAGTCAATGAAGCAGAAGTAAATGGTTTTTTTTTTTTTTAATTCTCCTGCTTTTTCTATGACCCAACAGATGCTGGCAATGATTTTTTAGTATATCTCAAATACTGCTTAGCTGAAATTCAAATATTGAATGGAATATATCTATACTAAATATATATATATATTTCTTGTTTATCCGATATTTAAATTTATCTGGCAACTGTATCTTTGATGGGTTCATCAGAGACTGCTAGGTTCCTCCCAATATCAATCTTTAAACCAAGATAAAGTCTCTCTTTGCACTGCTTTTTACCCCTTTGCCCTTTACCCCTTTACACTTTACCATTTTGCCCTTTACCCCTCGATTCTGCTCCAGCCATAAACTCACTGCCTCTTACTGCCAAGTTTCCTTCAGATACCAGGATACACTCTGGGAATAGTCCTTTTCATATGTCCCCAAGCTGATCCTAACTCAGAGTTCCATAAAACACTTCTCTTTCACTACCATTGGCCTCATCCTGGAGGAGTTTTCAGCTTCTGCAGCCCGAGGACCTGGGTCTGTCCATTCCTCAGTGTCAGAGAACATATGGAAGCTGGACTTCTATTTTCTAGGCTTAGGTTAGGAGACAGTCATTTCATTCACAGCCTTCCCCCTGGCAGTGTGGTAGTGTAGGGAGAGGGACTTTTAACATTATTTTTTCCCAAATAAATGATTCTCATATTTTCTTTAATTTCCTCATCCTTAATGTAGAGTCCCATAACCAGTTATTAGCTCTTTCCTTTGACAATGTGAATCTTGGCTTTCCTACACATCATCTTTTTTTATCTTGGAACCTTAGCAAAATTGCCAAATTAACATCAGGATGATACACAAGTATATATCCATCTCTGATCAAGTGTTCAAGTCATGTTGTCTTCTTTCTTACCCTACAGCTGTAACTGTCCTAGTGGGTGGAAAGGAACCTTCTGCACCAAAAGAGTTTCCACCTGTGGCCCAGAGCATGACCCTCCACACCACTGCAACAAAGAAGCAACTTGTGTCTCTCTGTTTCATGGGTACACCTGTCACTGTCCTCTAGGAACCACTGGAATCTACTGTGAACAAGGTGAGGCTCAACTCATGCTGTCCATGGATTTAACTCAGTCCATTTCCTTTTGAGAAAGTGAAATGAAATCTGTGTTATAATGAAAGAGTACATTTTCTTCTGTCCCCCAGTATGTTTGACATTATATTTCACAAATAGGATAGTACTAAAATTCAGTACTACAAAGATACAGCTTTACTTTTGCACAGCAAAGGAAACTATAAACAAGATGAAAAGACAACCCTCAGAATGGGAGAAAATAATTGCAAAGGAAGCAACTGACAAAGGATTAATCTCCAAAATATTCAAACAGCCCATGAAACTCAATATCAGGAAAACAAACAATCCAATCAAAAAATGGGCAGAAGACCTAAGCAGACATTTCTCTGAAGAAGACATACAGATGGCAAATAAATACATGAAAAATACTCAATATTATTAGAGAAATGCAAATCCAAACTAAAATGAGGTATCATCTCACACAGTCAGAGTGACCATCATCAAAAAATCTACAAACAATAAATGCTGGAGAGAATGTAGAAAAAAGGGAACCGTATTGCACAGTTGGTGGAAATGTAAACTGGTACAATTACTATGGAGACAGCATGGAGATATCTTTAAAGACTAGGAATAAAATTAGCATATGACCAAGCAGTCCCTCTACTGGGAATGTACCCTGAGAAATCCATAATTCAAAAAAAAAAAAAGATACATGTACCCCAATACTTATTGCAGTACTATTTACGATAGCTAGGACATGGAAGCAACTTAGATGTCCATCAACAGATAAATGGATAAAGAAGTTGTGGTACATTTATACAATGGAATATTACACAGCCATAGAAAGAAATTAATTTGAGCTCAATTCCAGAAAAATAAACGACTCAATCAAAAAATGGGCCAAAGAACTAAACAGACATTTCTCCAAAGAAGACATACAGATGGCTAACAAACACATGAAAAGATGCTCAACATCACTCATTATCAGAGAAATGCAAATCAAAACCACAATGAGGTACCATTTCATGCCAGTCAAAATGGCTGCTATCCAAAAGTCTACAAACAATAAATGCAGGAGAGCGTGTAGAGAAAAGGGAACTCTCTGACACTATTGGTGGGAATGCAAACTAGTACAGTTACTATGGAGAACAGTGTGGAGATTCCTTAGAAAACTGGAAATAGAACTGCCATATGATCCAGCAATCCCACTGCTGGGCATACACACTTGAGGAACCCAGAACTGAAAGAGACACATGTACCCCAATGTTCATCGCAGCACTGTTTATAATAGTCAGGATATGGAAGCAACCTGGATGTCCATCAGCAGGTGAATGGATAAGCAAGCTGTGGTACATATACACCATGCAATATTACTCAGCCATTAAAAAGAATACATTTGGATAAGTTCTAATGATGTGGGTGAACTGGAACCTATTACACAGAGTGAAGTAAGCCAGAAAGAAAAACACCTATACAGTATACTAATGCATATATATGAAATTTAGAAAGATGGTAATGATAACCCTGTATGCGAGACAGCAAAAGAGACACAGATGTATAGAACAGTCTTTTGGGCTCTGCGGGAGAGGGCGAGAGTGGGATGATATGGGAGAATGGCATTGAAACATGTAAATTATCATGTGTGAAACAGATCGCCAGTCCAAGTTTGATGCATGAGACAGGGTGCTCGGGGCTGGTGCACTGGGATGACCCAGAGGGATGGGATGGGGAGGGAGGTGGGAGGGGGGTTCAGGATGGGAAACATATGTACACCTGTGGCCAATTCATGTCAATGTATGGCAAAACCACTACAATATTAGCCTCCAATTAAAGTAAATTACTCCAATTAAAGTAATTAGCCTTCAATTAAAATAAATAAATTTATATTAAAAAAAGAAAAATGAGCTTTGATCAGAAAAAAGATACATGTAGTTTATTATAAATTCATTCCCTTTCTAAAATTAATTTTTATTGGAGTATAGTTGCTTTACAATGTTGTGTTAGTTTCTACTGTATCCCTTTTTAAAATGATTAAAATATTGTATTTCTCTGATTAAAAAAAAAAAGGAATACAGAAGATGTGGTACATATATACAATGGAATATTACTCAGCCTTTAAAAAGAATGCAGTGATGTCATTTGCAGGAACATGGATGGGCCTAGAGATTGTCATACTGAGCGAAGTAAGACAGAGAAAGAGAAGTATCATAGGACATCCCTTATTTGTGGAATCTAAAAAGAAATGTATCATTTGTAACCTATTTACAAAACTGAAAGAGACTCAAGGACTTAGCAAACTTATGGCTGCCAGTGGTGGGAAGTTGGGGGGTTGTGGGGGCGGGGTGGAGGGGGAGGAATAGTTAGGGAGTTTGGGATGGACATGTACACACTGCTATATTTAGAGTGGATAAGCAAAAAGGAATTCCTGTATAGCACAGGGAACTCTGCTCAATGCTATGTGGCAGCCTGCGTGGGATAGGAGCTTGGGGGAGAATGGATACATGTATGGGGGCTTCCCAGGCAGCGCTAGCGGTAAAGAACCTGCTTGCCAATGCAGGAGATGTATGAGACACAGATTCGACCTCTGGGTCAGGAAGATCCTCTGGAGGAGGGCATGGCAACCCACTCCAGTATTGTTGCCTGGGAAGTCCCATGGACAGAGGAACCTGGAGGGCTAGAGCCCATAGGGTCGAGTTGAACATGACTGAAGTGACTTAGCATGCACATAGGCACAGATACATGTACATGTGTGGCTGAGTCCCTTCACTGTTCACCTTAAACTATCACAACATTGTTAATTACCCCAATACAAAATAAAAATTCCAAAAAAAAAGTCAAAAAAAAAAAAATGAAATGAATTTGAGTTGGTTCTAGTGAGGTGGATGAATCGAGAGCCTATTATACAGAGTGAAGTAAGTCAGAAAGAGAAAAACAAATATCACGTATAAATGCATATATATGGAATTTAGAAAGATGGTACTGATGAACCTATTTTCAGGGCAGGAATAGAGATGCAGACATAGAGAAAAGACTTGTGGACACAATAGAGGAAGGAGAGGGTGGGAAGCACTGAGAGAATGGCTTTGAACCATATATATTGCTGCACCATATGTAAAATAGATATTAATAGCTGGTGGGAATTTGCTCTATGACAGGGAGCTCAACCTAAAGGGGTGGGAGGAAGGGGGATGTTCAAGAAGGAATGGTCACATATATACTTATGGCTGATTCACATTGTTTTATGGAAAGATTGCTTTACACAACATTGTAAAGCAATTATCCTCCAATTAAAATTTTTTTAAAAATGAAAGAAAAATTTACAGCTTTATTTTTAGGATTGCTTTAATTTACTAATTCAAATCCACCTGTCTGTTTAGTCTAAATGTTCTGTGCCAAATGAAATCCAATCAAGCAAGTTCATAACTCAATTCAAGAACAAGGTTCTGTATTTAAGCTTCTTCCTCTGTACCTTCCACTTGGCTAAGATCTTTGGGAGTATCACAGGCAGATACATCAGCTCCAGTGCAACAGAAGGAAATCTTAGGGGAAAACAGCCCCATGTCCAGTGCAACAATAAAGAATGTTCACTTTTCTAGGTCTCATCAGGATACATTCCTCACTGTACCTTATGACTGATGATACCCTTACCACTAGGTATATCAGAGAACTGCCTTGAGGAATCTAGAAGGCTCCTGAGTGCTCCCTACATGGGCCACAGCATCAGTACTTCTATGTCTGATTAAAGGGGGAAGACCCTTTAATTCCCAACTTGCCTTGGAACTTCTGGATCTCCTCCACATCACCCACTCTGCAGGGTGAGAGGCTGGAGGGAAAGAATGGCAGTCTCGTTCTCTCCTTTCCAAGGTGAGCTGGATCAGAGTCATTCCTTTCTTATCTTTGCAGCCAGTAGCATAAACTCATCTTCCTGGACAAGAGAAGGAGTGTGATTCTGTACTACTGATCATTCCCAAGCTGCACCCCACATACACTGCACTGCACGGTTTCATCTCCTCCTGTAATTTCCCCAAACACCTTTCCCTCTCCCAGCTCTCTTCTTATAGTAAAGATTGATGGGAGGTGCAGTGGAATGCAGCCACATTTAAATCTTCCCCATCACACCAGGATCCTCCACTAAAACCCTAAGAACCCCTAGGTTCATCCACAAACCCCTAGAACATCCACAAACACCAAGTCTACATGAGACTTTGATAAGGCATAGTGTGGGGAAAATTAAAGCACATGCTACTCAACATCTCAGGTTATGCATCTTCCATAAATCAACACGTGTGCTTCACTTTGTCATGCCTGGTGCAGTTCTAACTTCATAGCAAAATTGGTGTGAAAGAAGACTTCCATAACACCATGCTCAGAGTCCTAAAAATCCAGTTCTGTGGCAAGCACAGTCATGATGCTTGAGGCTAATGGGACGACCCAAGTGAGATTCCAGCTGCCAGTTCAGAGTCCTGCTTCAGTTTGTGTGGCGCCCCCACCCACCCACCCAATCCTGTTCTAGGGCTGGCTGGGACTCCCAGGAGAGTGTGGCAAGGAATTTTGGAAACTTGCAGTTAAGGAATCTGGAAAAAATAAGCCAGAAAAATACAGGGAAATGGGATCCCTCTGCCACCTCCTGGTATCCTGAGACTGGATAATCTACTTTTTCTCTATCCCACCTCACCCTCCACACAGAACAGAAAGCCTCAGTCTCTGTGTCTCCTGTGGTGCCAAAAGTCTAGGAGCCCAGCACCAATTTTGTTATATATGCCTTGGCATTCCTGGGGGGTTTTATTGTAGCATCCAGTCATAAATGTTGTAATTTAATCTTCCTCAGAGCACTTTATCAAAAGAATTAATTCAAACGTCTTTAGTCCTGTATTCTCTGGTCACTAGTATTCTAACCCTCAAATGTCTTCCATTTAACAACACTCTTGATTTTTGGAGAGTTGTTTTGACTTTTGGAGAACGCTCCTCCAAAAGTCATGAGCCTTGATAAATGGAAGATATTTGAGGGTTAGAATACTAGTGATTTAGTGAAAGAAGTGTTTAATTCCATCAGAGGTGTGACTATGAGATAACGTCTGGCTTTGGGACTCTGTCTCCTTCAAGACATCAGAAACAGATCCTGCTCTTCTTGGCTCCTGGAATGCATTACTCTTTTTCCTTGAATAGGAGGTTTAAGCATACTCTTTTCTCTGCCTGAAATGCCCTCACCTTCCCATAAACATCCTGCTAAGACTTCTTCATTCTTTGGATTTTGACTCAGACCTTCCTTCTTTAGGACTTCCCTGACCCTCTTTCACAGAACCAGGGAAGTGTCCAACCTGTATGTGTATACTGGTGTGGAATCTCTAGGGCTTGTCATATAGTGCAGTGTGAAATGTCTGCTATACATTTTACTAAGCAGTTCACAAATGATAAATGCAAACTGTGATCATTTTCAAAAAATAGTTTTTTATTTTAGTGAACAGCAAAGTACTCAAAACTTTACCAGGATGGTGCACTTGTATTACTACTAAAGGAACAGCTATTATTAATAGAAATTGAGGGATAAATTGGGAGATTGGGATTGACAGATACACACTACTATATATAAACTAGATAACTAATAAGAACTTACTGTATAACATAGGGAACTTTACTCAATACTCTGTAGTGACCTATATGGGAAAATAATCTAAAAAAGAGTGGATATATAAAAATGTAGGACTGATTCACTTTGCTGTAGCATAGAAACTAACACAACATTGTAAGCCAACTATACTCCAATAGATTTGTTTTTAAAAACTGAAGGAAATAATAGGACAGGTTAACCTAAAGAGCTAGTGCTTGTAACAATAGTCAACTTTTTGCAGTTTAAAGTCTCAAGTGATGAAAGCCCAGGGAATTAACCTAAAATTTATTTGGGCATGTGTATGTATACAAATATATATTAGTATGTACATAAATAGATCATATAGAGAGATGGCAAAGACACAGTAATGAAATCTGCCGGGGTCCAGCCCCAGCAGGATCCAGGGGTACCCTCAGGATGAACGGTGTTGGTGAGAGAGAGAGAAAGAGAGAGAGAGAGAGAGAGAGAGAGAGACCAGACTGGGGGTGTGCAGCAGAGTCTGGCAATGCTTTATTTTTTACTGTAGCTTTTATACCCTAAGTTAGTACATTTCTGAGGGGAAGATAGTTTAACATTACATCAGCTTGTCCTTCACGAAACCAGGGAGTTTTCTGCATACTTCTTCTATAATAAATCTTTGCACATTATCTTCTGGCCTTGGGGCCTATTAACATTTTATGCAAGTCAGGTGAATGTAAACCTATTTTCTGTTTCTGTGGTGATCTTAACAGAAAAGTTACAGTCTCATAGGGCAACAGTACAGTATGTCACAACATAGTAGAAATATAACCTTGTTAACACAAAGGTCAATTCTTCTGCAGAAGTTGGCAGTTGAATTTATCTGAGAGGTTTACCCCACACAGACTCTGAGGCTTCAGTGAGGCAGCCTCTGCCTAGAACTCCTGGCTGACAATTAACAACCATCTCATTGTTACCACACTAGGGCTAAGCTCTTATTTTTCTAGATCTTTAACCATATTAACAATGGTTTCCATAACACAACCTTAGCACATTAAGAGCAAAAACACAGCAAGCAAATGTTAACCCAATAGCCACTTTTAGAATTTTTTCTTGTGTTTTCTAATAGGGCTTCCTCACTCCCCGAAGGGCTCTATGTCTATTAAGGCCTTTATATGATCACATTCTTTATGCTGTTTTATGATTAGGGTATTATGAGCAGTCATGCATATTAGTACCAAGGGCATAGAAGCATTTGCCAAACAAACTAAAATACCAGCAAAGGAGTTTAAATTAAAACACTTCTTTCACCCTGGATAATCTCATAAAAACCACCACCCAGAAAACTTATTTAAAGGTCTAAATTGATTCTTATTTGGAAAGAGATCAGGGAAGGCCTTCTGCCTGTGTCACAGAAATTAGAGAGTAGTCTATTGAAGCAAGCATCAGAAAGACAGATATCATCTTTAAGGTGAGCGCTGGGGGCAGCTTTTCAGAATCCCTGAAAACCTGACCCGCCTTGCCTGGCAGGTTTTCTCCTCATGACCTTGTCATGGGTGGGAGCTCATGAGCTGGCTCCTGGAAGAAATCATTTCATCTAAAGAGTCTAGAAAATTTGATAAAAGATGCCAGAAAAAAAAAAATTGTCACTCACATAGAATTCTGAACAAAAATTGACCAAAGATATACCCTGCTATTGGTGCTTTTGAACTGTGGTGTTGGCGAAGACTCTTGAGAGTCCCTTGGACTGCAAGGAGATCCAATCAGTCAAGCCTAAAGAAAATCAGTCCTGAATGTTCATTGGAAGGACTGATGCTGAAGCTGAAACTCCAATACTTTGGCCACCTGATGCGAAGATCTGACTCATTGGAAAAGACCCTGATGCTGGGAAATATTAGAGGCAGGAGGAGAAGAGGACAATAGAGGATGAGATGGTTGGATGGTGTCACCAACTCAATGGACACGACTGAGTGATGGAACTGAACTGAACTGAACTGAATACTCTGCTATGTTATAAATAAGAGTTTAGTTCTTTTTAAAAATATTATAGAAAATTATAAAATAAATACAACTATTTTTATGGGGAAAAGTATCATATGGGAGATGAGACTGTAAAGTTTTAGATTCTCAATTGAAATTATTTTTTACAGTAATTTTTATAGTAAAGTTGATCTTAAAAACCATATATTTGTGGTGAAGTCAAAATAATGAAGAAAGAGCATGACCTAAATGACAGACTTTAACTTTTTTCCCTCTAAAAATAGAATATTTTAATAACTCTATGTAATGTACCAAAAGTACTAATCAATATATAGATACATATATAGACAGACTGGTTACATACAAAGACATATTCATGAATATTGAAAACGAATTGATTGAAAATCAGATGCTTTGAATGTATTTCAGAAAAGCAATATGCAATTTATCTTGACTCCTTCAAATAGTTTTGAAAAAAGTTGGAGTGAATAATAATGAAAAAATAATCTAAGAGCAAATGAGTCATTCTTCTCAAATCTGATTTTTTTTTTAAATTGGAGTAGAATTGCTTTACAATGTTGTGTTAGTTTCTGTTACAGAGCAATGTGAATCAGCTATGTGTATACATATATCCCCTCTTTGTTTTTGGATTTCCTTCCCATTTAACTCACCACAGAGCACTGAGTAGAGTCCCCTGTGCTATACAGTAGGTTCTCATTAGCTATATATTTTACACATAGTATCAATAGTTTGCTTGAGTGCTCAATTTCTCAGCCATATCTGACTTTTGTGACCCCATGTAGCCCACCAGGCTCTTCTGTCCATGGAACTTTATAGTCAAGAATATTGAAGTGGCTTGCCATTTTCTCCTCCAGGGGATCTTTCTTTCCTGACCCAGGAACTGAAACTACCTCTCTTGCATTGACAGGTGGACTCTCTACCACTGAGCAACCTGGCAAGCTATCAATAATGTATATGTCTCAATTGCAATATGCTAATTTATCCCACCCCTCCACTCCCCCGAACATTTGTTATCTCTGTGTCTCTAATTCTGCTTTGCAAATAAGATCATTTTCTAGATTTCACTTACATGCATTAATAGACAATATTTGTTCTTCTCTTTCTGACTTTCTTCACTCCGTATGGTAGTCCTTAGGTCCATTTACGTCCCTGCAAATGGCACAATTTCCTTTTTATAGCCACATCTTCTTTATCCATCTCTCTGTTGATGGACATTTAGGTTACTTCCATGCCCTGGCTATTGTAAATAGTGCTGCAATGAACATTGGGGTGAATGTATCTTTTGGATATGGTTTTCCTTGGTTATATGCCCAGAAGTGGAATTGATGGGGCATATGGTAGTTCTATTTCTAGTTTTTTTTTTTTTTTTTTTTTTTTTGAGGCACTTCCATATTGTTCTCCATAGTGGCTGTATCAATTTACATACCCACCAACAGTGTAAGAAGGTTCCTTTTCTCTGCACCCTCTCTGATATTTATTGTTTGTAGATTTTTAAAATTTTATATTTTATTGGAGTATAGTTGATTTACAGTGTTGTGTTATTTCAGCTGTACAGCAAAATGATTCAATTATACATATACATATAATCATTCTTTTTAAAATTCTTTTCTCATATAGGTTTGTTGTTGTCGTTTTTCAGTCATTAAGTTGTGTCCAACTCTTTGCAAACTCATGGACTGCAGCACTCCAGGCCTCTCTGTCCTTCACTCTCTCCCAGTGTTTCCTCAAACTGCTGTCCATTGAGTTGATGATGCCTTCCAATCATCTCATCCTCTGCCACCCCCTTCTCATTTTGCCTTCAATGCTGTTCCCAGAATCAGGGTCTTTTCCAATGAGTCAGCTCTTTGTATCAGCTGACCAAAGAACAGAAGCTTCAGCTTCAGCATCAGTCCTTCCAGTGAATATTCTGGACTGATTTCCTTTAGGGTTGACTGGTTTGATCTCTTTTCTGTCCAAGGGATGCTCAAGGGTCTTCTTTAGTGCCACAATTTGAAAGCCTCAATTCTTTGGCACACAGTCTTCTCTATGGTCCAACTCTCACATTCATATGTGACCACTAGAAAAGTCATAGTTTTGACTACATGAACCTGTGTCAGCAAAGTGATGTCTCTGCTTTATAATACACAGCCTAGGTTCATCATAGCTTTCCTTCCAAGGAGCAAGCATCTTTTAATTTTGTGTCTGTAGTCACCATCTGCAGTGATTTTGGATCCCAAGAAAATAAAATCTGTCACCATTTCCAATTTTTCCCCTTCTATTTGCCATGAAGTTCTGGGGCTGGATGCCATGATCTTGGTTTTTTGAATGTTGGGGTTTAAGCCAGTTTTTTCACTCTCCTCTTTCACACTCACCAAGAGACTCTTTATTTCCTCTTAACTTTCTGCCATTAGAGTGGTGTCGTGATCTTAGTTTTTTGAATGTTGGGTTTTAAGCCAGTTTTTTCACTCTCTTCTTTCACCCTTACCAAGAGAGTCTTTATTTCCTCTTAACTTTCTGCCATTAGAGTGGTGTCACCTGCATATCTGAGGTTGTTGATATTTCTCCTAGTAATATTGATTCCAGCTTGATTCATCCAACCCAGTCTTTCCCATGATGTGCTCTGCATATAAGTTAAATAAACAGCCTTGTCATACTCCTTTCCAACTTTTGAACCAGTCCATTGTTTCATGTAAGGTTCTAACTACAGGTTTCTCGGGAAACAGGTAAAGTCTCTTTAAGGTCTCTTCCCATCTGTTTAAGAAGGTTCCACAGTTTGTTGTGATCCACAGTCAAAGGCTTTTGCATAGTCAATGAAGCAGAAGTAGATGTTTTTCTGTAATTTCCTTGCTTTCTCTATGACCCAGTGAATTTTGGAAACTTGATCTGTGGTTCCTCTGCCTTTTTTAAACCTAGCTTGTACATCTGGATGTTTTCAGTTCACATACTCCTGAAGCGTAGCTTGAAGGATTTTGAGCATAACCTTATTAGCATGCAAAATGAGTGCAATGGTATGGTAGTTTGAACATTCTTTGGCATTGCCCTTCTTTGGGATTGGAATGAAAACTGACTTTTTCCAGTCCTGAGTCCACTGCTGAGTTTTCCAAATTTGCTGGCATATTAAGTACAGCACTTTAATAGCATCATCCTTTGGGATTTGAAATAGCTCAGCTGGAATTCCTCCACTAGCTTTGCTCATAGTGATGCTTCCTAGGCCCACTTTACTTCTTACTCCAGAATGTCTGGCTCCAGGTAAGTGGCCACACTTACCTGTGGTTATCTGGGTCATTAAGGCCTTTTTTGTACAGCTCTGTGTGTTCTTGCCACCTCTTCTTAATCTCTTCTGCTTCTCTTAGGTCCATACCATTTCTGTTCTTTATTATGCCCATCCTTGCATGAAATATTCCTTTGGTATCTCGAATTTTCTTGAAGAGATCTCTAGTCTTTCCTATTCTATTGTTTTCCTATATTTTTTTGCATTGTTCATTGAATAAAGCCTTCTTATCTCCCCTTGCTATTCTCTTGGAACTCTGCATTTAGTTGGATATATCTATCCCTTTTTCCCTTGCTTTTCACTTCTCTTCTTTCCTTAGACATTTGTAACACCTCCTCAGAAAACCACTTTAACTTTTTTGCATTTCTTTTTCTTTGGAATGGTTTTGGTCACTACCTCATGTACAGTGAGGTACATCACCTCCACTGTATAGTCATAAGAGATTTGATTTAGGTCACACCTGAATGGCTTAGCCACTTTCCCTACTTTCTTCAATTTAAGTCTGAATTTTGCAATAAGGAATTCATGATCTTAGCCACAGTCAGTTTCTGATCTTGTCTTTGCTGACTGTATAGAGCTTCTCCATCTTTGGCTGCAAAGAACATAATCAATCTGTTGATGTCCCTTTGTAGGGACATCTCTTGTGTTGTTGGAAAAGGGTGTTTGCTATAACCAGTGTGTTCTCTTCACAAAACTCTGTTAGCCTTTGCCCTGTTTCGTTTTGTACTCCAAGGTCAAACTTGTCTCTAGGTATCTCTTGAATTCCTACTTTTTCATTCCAATCCCCTATAATGAAAAGGACATCTTTTTTCATTCTTAATTCTAGAAGGTCTTGTAAGTCTTCATAGAACCAGTCAACTTCAGCTTTTTTGAGTGGTTGAGGCATAGACTTGGATTACTGTGATGTTGAATGATTTGCCTTGGAAACGAACCCAGGTCATTCTGTCTTTTGTTTGTTTTTTAAATTTACCTATTTTTTTTTAATTTAAGGACAATTGCTTTACAGAATTTTGTTGTTTTCTGTAATACCTCAACATGAATCAGCCATAGGTATACATATATCTCCTCCTTTTTGAACATCCCTCCCATCTCTCTTCCCATCCCACCCCTCTAGGTTGATGCAGAGTCCCTGTTTGAGTTTCATGAGCCATACAGGAGGTTCCCATTGGCTATATATTTTACTTATGGTATTGTAAGTTTCCATGTTACTTTTTCCATACATCTCACCCTCTCTTCCCCTCTCCCATGTCCATAAGTCTGTTCTTTATGTCTGTTTCTACATCAATGCCCTGTAAATAAATTCTTCAGCACCATTTTTCTAGATTCCGTATATATGCATTAGAATATGATATTTATCTTTCTCTTTCTGACTTACTTCACTGTGTATAATAGGCTCTAGGTTCATCTGCCTCATTAGAACTGACTCAAGTGCATTCTTTTCTATGGCTGAGTAATATTCCATTGTGTATATGTACCACAACTTCTTTATCCATTCATCTGTTGATGGACATCTAGTTTGCTTCCATGTTCTAGTTATTGTAAATAGTGCTGCAATGAACAATGAAAAACATGTGTGTTTTTTTTTCAATTTTGGTTTCCTCAGAGTGTATGCCTAGGAGTGGGATTGCTGGGTCATATGGTGGTTTTATTCCTAGTTTTTTAAGGAAACACAAAGGACCCAGAATAGCCAAAGCAGTCTTGAGAAAGAAGAATCAACCTTCCTGACTTCAGATTATACTACAAAGCTACAGTCATCAAGACAGTATGGTACTGGCACAAAAACAGAAATATAGACCAATGGAACAAGATAGAAAGTCCAGAAATAAACCCATGCACCTATGGATACCTTATTTTTGACAAAGGAGGGAGAAATATACAATGGGGCAAAGACAGCCTCCTTAATAAATGGTGCTGGGGAAACTGGACAGCTACATGTAAAAGAATGAAATTAGAACACTTCCTAACACCATACACACAGATAAAATGGATTAAAGACCTAAATGTAAGGCCAGAAACTATAAAACTCTTAGAGGAAAACATAGGCAGAAGACTCAATGACATAAACCAAAGCAAGATCCTCTATGACCCACCTCCCAGAGTAATGCAAATAAAGACAGAAGTAAACAAGTGTGACCTGATTTAACTTAAAAGTTTTTCACAGCAAAGGAAACTACAAGCAAGGTGAAAAGACAATTCTCTCAGAATGGGAGAAAATAATAGCAAATGAAACAACTTACAAAGGATTAATTTCCAAAATGTACAAGCAGTTATTACAACTCAATACCAAAAAAACAAACAACCTCCTCAAAAAGTGGGAAAAAAGACCTAAACAGACATTTCTCCAAAGAAGACATACAGGTAGCTAACAAACGTGAAAAGATTATTAACATTGCTCATTATTAGAGAAATGCAAATCAAAACTACAGTGAAATATCACCTCACATCAGTCAGAATGGCCATCATCAAAAAGTCTACAAACAGTAAATGCTGGAGAGGGTGTGGAGAAAAGTGAACGCTCTTGCACTGTTGATGGGAATGCAAACTGATACAGCCACTATGGAAGATGGTATGGAGATTCATTCTGTCGTTTTTGAGCCCACACCCAAGTACTGCATTTCAGATTCTTTTGTTGACTATGAGCAGTACTCCATTTCTTCAAAGGGATTCTTGCCACAGTAGTAGATACAATGAATTCAATTCTCCTATTCCAGTCCATTTTAGTTCCCTGATCCCTAAGATGTCAATATTCACTCTTAACCATCTTCTACTTGACCATATCCAATTTACCTTGATTCATGGACCTAACATTCCACGATCCTATGAAATATTTTTCTTTACAGCATTAGACTTCACTTTCACCACAAGACACATCCACAACTGAACTTCATTTCCACTTTGGCACAGCTGTTTCATTCTTTCTGGAGATATTAGTAATTGCCCTCTGTTCTTCCCCAGTAGCATACTAGACATCTTTCCACTGGGGGGCTCTTCTTTCAGTGTCATATCTTTTTTGTCTTTTCTTACTGTTCAGAGGGTTCTCTTGGCAAGAATGCTGGAGTGATTTGCCATGCCTTCCTCCAGTGGACCACAGTTTGTCAGAACTCTTCACCATGACCCATCTGTCTTGCATTGTCCTGCACACCATGGCCCATAACTCCATTGAGTTATGCAATTCTCTTCACCACGACAAGGCTGTGATCCATAAAGGGGCTCATATAAGTTAGAATCATACTATTAGATTTTTAAATTTTTAATTATTGGATAGTTCCTTTACAATGTTGTGTTCGTTTCTGTCATACAACAACATGAATCAGCCATAAGTATACGTATGTCCTCACCCTTTTGAACCTTTCCACCCCCATTCTAGCCTACCCTATAGGTTGTTACAGAACACCAGGTTGAACTTCCTGTGTTATACATCAAGTTCCCAGTAGCTACTAACATCTATTTTACATGTGGTAATGTATATGTTTCAATGCTACTGTCTCAATTCTTCCCACCCTCTCCTCCCATAGTGTCCACAAGTCTGTTCATTATGTCTGTGTCTCTATTGCTGCCCTATGACTAGATTCATCAGTACCATTTTTCCAGATCCCATATATATTCATTATTATACAATATTTGTTTTTATCTTTCTGACACTTCACTCCATACAACAGACTCTAAGTTAATCCATATCACTAGAACTGACTTCAATTCATTCCTTTTTGTGACTGAGTAGTATTCCATTGCATAAATGTGTCACAACCTCTTTATCCATTCATCTGTCAATGGACATCTAGGTTGCTTCCCTCTCTTAGTTATTGTAAATCATGCTACAATGAATATAGGGGTACATGTGTCTTTCTGAATTATGATTTGTTCAGGGTATACACCCAGTAGTGGGATTGCTGGATCATATGCTAGTTTTATTACAGCTTTTTAAGAAGTCTCCAGACTGTTCTCCATCGTGGCTGTATCAGGACTGTTCTCCATCAGGGGTTGTGCAGTGAGATTCCTTTTTCTGTACATCCTCTGCAGCATTTATGTTTGTAGGGTTTTTTTTTGTCTTTTTTTTTTTTTTTTTAAGATGGCCATTCTGACCAGTGTGAGGTGATACCTCATTGTAGTTTTGATTTGTATATCTCTAGTAATGAGTGATGTTGAGCATTTTTTCATGTATTTGTTAGCCATCTGTATGTCTTCTTTGGAGGAATGCCTATTTAGGTCTTCTGCCTATTTTTTGATTGTTTTCTTTTTATATTAAGCTTCATGAGCTTTTATACTGTTTTATATATATTATAGGTTAATCCCTTGCCAGTTGCTTCACTTGTAAATATTTTCTCCCATTATGAGAGTTTTTTTCCTTGTTTTGGATTTCTTTTGCTATGCAAAAGTTTTTAAGTTTAATTGGGTCTCATGTGTTTATTATTGTTTTTATTTCCATTAATCTAGGAGATGAATCAATAAAGATCTTTCTGTGATTTATGTCAAAGAATGTCCTGCCTATGTTTTCTTTTCTTTTCTTTTTTTTTTTTTTCATGACAGCCATCTGTTTTTATTGTTGTTATTCAGGTGCTAAGTCATGTACCACTCTTTGTGACCCTGTGGACTGCAACAAGCCAAGCTTCCCTGTCCTTCACTATTTCTCAGAGTTGTTTTTATGCCCCTTTTATTTTATTACTTTTTTTTTCATTTATTTTTATTAGTTGGAGGCTAATTACTTTACAATATTGTAGTATGTTTTCCTCTAAGAGTTTTATAGTATCTGGCCTTAATTTAGGTTTTTAATCCATTTTGAGTTAATTTTTGTGTATGGTGTTAGGAAGTGTTCTAATTTCATTCTTTTACTTGTGCATATGTGCTAAGTTGCTTCGGTTATGCCCAAATCTTTGCAACTCTATGCACTGTAGCCCTCCAGGCTTTTCTGTCCATGGGATTCTCCAGGCAGGAATACTGGATTGGGTTTCCCTCCTCCAGGGGTCTTCCTGACTCAGGGATCAAAGCCACAACTTTTATGTCTTCCTGCACTGAAAGGCAGGTTCTTTACCAGCAGTGCCATCTGGGAAGCCCCTATTTTACATGCAACTGTCCATTTTCCCCAGCACCACTTATTGAAGAGACTGTCTTTTTCACCTTTTTTGAGAAATGAAACAATTAAACTTTGTATTAAAACGTCTATTTTCTTTATCTCCATTGACTTATTGACTTTGCAATTTTCCAACATAGTAGTTATGATACTAAAATTTAATTTCAAAAACAAAAACAGAGGACAGATAGCAACGAGGCTCTGAAACAAGGCAACAGTGTGCTCCTGTGTCTTGTCAATGGCTGCACTTTCCTTGTTTCCAGAGAGTTTGCTCTTTTTTTTTTTTTTTTTTTTTTTTTTACAGAGAGCTTGCTCTTAACTGCATCATAATCAGTAGCTGTCTGTGACATGCAATCATAATTTCTACTTAGTTGATCAAGTTATGGGCACCTAGAATGTAGAAGAAATGCCTGGGGTTCAATTCACCTTTATTGTAGTTATAAACTGGTATATAAATTATTACCAAGAAATCCAATACCAACATCCTTATATTTACAAATCCCTAACTTCTATGTCACCTTTTTCCCTTCTGCCTCTTCTCTTTCCCCAGTCCAAGAAACTTAAGTCTTAGGAATTTAGTTCAGCTGCATTACAGAACTCATAGCTGTCATATTCGCCTAAATTCATGATCCTCTTTATTGTAAATAAGCTCCACCCCCAAGAAGAATTAAAACTTATGTTTATAAACTCTGAATGACAGGGAACCAACGGCAATTGATTGGAAAACCTAATGAAGCTTTGAGGGAGGCAGGGTGGTGAAAGGCATCTGCCTGAAAATTCTCCTCTAGTTAGTGTTGTTTGTGCTTTTCTTCTCCCCTGGCAGTAACACCTGGCACTATGAATTATTCACCAGTTCACTAAGATTGCTTACCATCTCCAGACCATGTGCTGGGAAGTCAGCCTGAACAAGACAGACAGGTGCCTCTCCACAGAATGACCTTCTAGTAGGAGGAGTCAGGCAAAGAATATGTCCACCAGTCAGCCTGAGTTAATGCCATAAAGGAAAGCAAAATGGAGAGGAGATGGACAGTCTCTGGAGGGTACATTTTAGCTAGGAGTGTCAAAAATACCTCTGGGAGTAGTGACAGCTCAGCTGTCAGTTGAGAAACCCACGTGTGATGGCAGGTGGGTGGGAGGAGAAGGGGCCAGCCCTCTGGCTGAGAATAAACCTGAAAACAGGAAAATTATGTTACTTGTTTGAGGGACAGAAAGGCAGACAGTATTCACAGATTAGGAATTGTTATTATTAGATGAATTTGGAAAGGCAAGCAGAAGACAGATCATGCAGAGTATTGGAAAATATGATAAAGAATTGCACTTCCATGCTGAGAAAGTAAGAAGCCTTTAAAATTGAAAGCATGTCAGAAAACCTGAATTTAAGTCTTGATGTATCTAGTAACTAGCAGTTCGATTTCTGCTGCATCATTTAAATCCCTGAGCCTCCATTCCAGTATTTGTAAAACAGCAATGTTAAGTATGTCAGCTGTTTTGCATCCACCCACCCTTCTTGCCTATTCAATGCAGGAGATTTAAGAGGTGTAGATCCCCTGGAGGAGGGCACATCAATCCACTCCAGTATTCTTGCCTGGAAAATCGCATGAACAGAAGAGCCTGGCGGGCTAGTCTACAGGGTCACAAAAAGTGGGGCACAACTGAAGTGACTGAGCATGCACGCAAGCACCCTTCTCCCTCCTGCCATCATCCACTTCCCACTCTGGACTCTAGCACCTTCTGCAGTGCATTGAAGTGGAGTTTGGCCAACAGAAGTTACCAGTCAGTGATGAGGTGACGGGAAGAGAGTGAGACAGACTACTTACCCCTCTAGGAGCCTCAACACTAGGTCAAAACAAAATTTACCTTGACCTAAGGACACAACTTCCATTAGGAGGCTGTCAACAAAAATTCAATACACTATCAAGTTAAGATGAAAAATGGAATTTTATTTGAGCCAATCTGAGGATTATAATCTAGGAAGCAGATTCTCAGAAGTTCTGAGAACTGTCCTGCCTATTAGGAGTTGAAGACACAGTCACATACATTTTCATGACAAAGATGTACATCAAAATGACACACTGATACTTGACATAAGGTTCACCAAGGATACACAGTCTAGGTGAGCATGTACAAAGCCAGCAGCAGGTTACTATGACCCTGCAGAGCAAGAAAAGAATACTATTCTTTTAAGAAGTCACATTGCCAGTTTCAGAAGGAAAAGAAATGGATCTTTGTGGTCCAGCAGGCACAGCTGTGTTTGAGGAGCTCTGGTCAGTGTGATACAGGGGCAGGGTGCAGACTGGGGAGGGAGAAAGGAGGCTCAAACACAGAGAGATTTTACGTTTAATTTTTTTCTTGTACTGCCTTAAAATATAAATTTTATTCCATCAAGGCCTTCATTTTCTTCAGCTTTAGGCCTGGGGTAGAAACAGCTTCCCCTTGAGACTAACCTCAATGTCACATTCTATTTCCTGTAGCTTCCCTAAGCTCTCCCATACCTTTGTAAATAGTTCTTATTCCATTATTTTCAAAGAATAGGTATGGTTCCCTGCTTACTGCCAGGGAGTGAGGGAGAAGACCCAAACACAGAGATATTTTGTTTAATTTTTTTTCTTGTACTGCCTTAAAATATATTATTCTCACTAGTGTAATAAGTATAATTTTGCCTACCTGACAGAATTCATATGTGGTGAGATAGCAAAAGTTGCTTATTTAGTATAATATATAGAATATTATTTTTGTCTCCTTGTTCTCAAGATCTAAAACTCAGACCAACATTCCTAATAAAATAATTCAATTATAATGAATTAAATATACACTTTGGTATAAAGAGTTCTAGAGTATAGAATCATAGGACATTACCCACCATCTTCTAACAGTATCAATTTATAAGTGAGGAAACTAATGCTCTGGGAAATTAAATCACCAAAAGTCTCAGAATCAAGTCTCCTGTCTTTCAATCCAATCAATAGTAGGCCCTTACTAGTCCCTTAGTAAACATGAGCACAGTAGATCATCAACAAGTCCAAAACACTCAATTTCTAGAACTTAACAGCCCCACAAAATATCCATTCCCTAAGTAAAAACAGCATAGGAACTGACAACATACAGGTAGCATATTGATCAAGCACTGTCATACTCCAATAGAAGCAATAAAATCACTAAAAACTGGATAACTTCAAAACTATACTTTGTATTTAAATAACTCATGAAAGGTCACAGTTGAAAACAGCCTTAAAAATTACTCAATCCTGGGACTTCCCTGGTGGTCAGGTGATTAAAACTCTGCACTTTAATGCAGGGGGCATGGGTTTCATTCCCGGTCAGGGAACTAAGATCTGCAGCTGCACAGTGTAGCCAAAGGGTAAAAAGAAAAGAAAAAAATTTTAAGTACTTAATCCTAACTCTTTTACCTTGAAAAAAGAAAAATCAAAATTATGAAAGAGCAGGATGGAGAATTTAAGTCTTCACACTGCCGATGCAGTGAGTTTCCATGACACTCTATTGCTTATATTTCATACTCAAAATGTAAAAAAGAAAAGCCACATGAAATAAGTGGAAACTTGTGTGGTCTATGGTATGCAAAATTGGTTAATAAAATGTCCTTGAACCAGTATTTCAAAGAGCCAAGTATTTTAAAGTATTGTGTGTATATCTGAGAAGAATATATCTGGGGGAAATTTCCTGTCCCAGAGTAGTGAGATCTGATTTTATCTGTCCCTTGCTTTTAGATGTCTGACTAATGGGAAAAATTTTATCTTTCAAGTCCCCTAAAACATTCACCCTATAGCTTACAGAAAGAAAAAAATCCATTTAAAGACAAGAGAAAGAAAATCCTGGTTGGCATACTTGTTTTTCACTAAGGCCCCTCCCCAGACTGCATTAGAATCCTCCTAGGTGTTGCACTGTGGTACAGAGAGTACCAACAAACCACTGAAATCCAATGGCTTTTAGGGTCACAGCCACCAAAAGTTCAAAATATCTGAGTCTTGCTCCAGAAATGCAAGAATCCACAATGTGCACATCAGAACTAGATCCGATGCATGCTTTTAAACACCCAAGGGCCCTAAACCAGCATTACGCTTAAACTGAAGATGAAGGAGGTTGTCAGCAAACAACAGCATTATGGGGTGGATATTTCACAGGGGCTGTTGACCTTAATTTAAAAAGAAATCATAATGGGTGAAACTAGGGTAAGTATTTTACAATCCAGTATAGTCATTAAAATATTCTTTTCTAGAAGAAATCTGGTTTACAATTATTTTGTGAGATAGACAATATGTCTAATTTCTTTTCTTGTACACTCGTCTTACTCATTTGCTCTTTTCTTCTATTGTATTTGTCTTTCCTGTTGGAATTTATGATTTACAACTACACATATAACCTTTCCTGAATCACAAAATCTTTCCTGTTGATTTGTTTTCCCCCACATGATTGGTAAATTGCTTTTTTTGAAATAGTTTTATGCTAACTAAATTCTAGCTATTGTGTATCATTGACTCTTAGTCAAGTGAGATTCCATAATATGTGTTTTTAACTTTTAGCGAAGGAAATATTAAAAATGCTTCCATTTTCCCATGTTCTTTCCACTCGTAGTGTTATTTTCCTTCTACTCATTTCTCTAAGGTAAAGAAACCAAGCAATTGCTGGTATTGTGAGTGAGGCAGGCAGATGTTCAAGCTACTTAGTGTCTTGATACCTTACTTCATGGTCCACCTTTCCCTGGTTTCATTGAAATTAATTCAAGCTAATGGAGAAGTTCAGATCTCCAAGTCTTCCCTGACACATGGGATGTTTTCTTGCCAAGTCGTGACTTTCCTAGTAGTATAGACATGGGTCCACAGTATTGCAGAGGGTAATTTCAGGGATGATTACCATTGGCCTTTTACAGACGCTCAATTTCAGGTGCATTTAGTCATGTGGGAATACAGCAGGTAACATGGCAAGATTTCTTAATAGGAAAAATGAACTGAAGTCTTTATTTCCCCACTTTCAATCCCATCGTGATAATTATTAAAGATGTAGTTACATGTGAACCAGACCCTTTTGTTGTTGTTCAGTTGCTAAGTCATATCTGACTCTTTGCGAACCCCAGGACTGCAACACTCCAGGCCTCCCTGTCCTTCACTCTCTCCCAGAATTTCCTCAAACTCATGTCCATTGAGTTGATGATGCTATCCAACCATCTCATCCTCTATTGCCCTCTTCTCCTCTTGCCCTCAACTTTTCCCAGCATCAGTATCTTTTCCAATGAGTCAGCTCTTCACATCAAGTGGACAAATTATTGGAGCTTCAACTTTGGCATCAGCCTTCTCAATGAATATTCAGGGTTGATTTTCTTTAGGATTGACCTATTTGATCTCCTTGCAGTCCAAGGGACTCTCAAGAGTCTTCTCCAGCACCACAATTTTAAAGCATCAATCTTTGACCCTCAGCCTTCTTTACGGTCCAGCTTTCACATCTGTACATGACTACTGGAAAAACCACAGCTTTGACTAGGACTTTGTCGGCAAAGTGATGTCTCTGCTTTTTAAAGTACTGTCTAGGTTTGTCACAGCTTTTATTCCAAAAAGCAAGCATCTTTTATTTTCACAGCAGCAGTGATTTCATCACTTGTAGTGATTTTGGAGCCCAAGAAAATAAAATCTGTCACTGTTTCCAATTTTTTCTCACCTATTTGCCATGAAGTGATGGGACCAGATGCCATGATCTTCGTTTTTTGAATGTTGAGTTTTAAGTCAGCTTTTTCACTCTTTTCTTCACCTCATCAAGAGTCTCTTTAGTTTTTCTTTGATTTCTGTCATTAGAGTGGTATCATCTGCGTATCTGAGGCTGTTGATATCTCTCCTAGTAATCTTGATTCCAGTTTGTGATTCATCCAGCCTGGCCTTTTGCATAAGGTAATCTGCATATAAGTTAAATAAACAGGGTGAAAATATACAGCCTGACGTACTCCTTTCCCAATTTTGAATCAGTCAGTTGTTCCATGTCCAGTTCTAACTGTTGCTTCTTGACCTGCATACAAGTTTCTCAGGAGACAGATAAAGTGTTCTGGTGTTCCAATATGTTTAAGAATTTTCTGCAATTTTCCAGACTCTCTACCTCTATAATCTAATGGTAGTTATAAAAGGTAAAAAAGAAAAAAATTAATAGGCACTAGCTATCATCCCCATGTACACACATTTTAATTCTTTAGTCTTCTTTTTGTGCTCTTCAAAACAACCTGCTAAATTGTAAGTGAAACAGTGTGTGGGTTATATACAACAATTCTGAGGTTTATATGAATGTTAAACTTTTTGAGTATCTAAAGGAATAGACTCTAGGAAAGTCTTAGTAGAAAGAAATACACACAGTTGCCATTTCCTAGTCTTGGACTTTGAGGAAGCAACTTAACTTTCCTGAACATCAGGTTTCTCACATGTGAAAAGGGTGTATTTTTAAATCTTTGTTTTAGGGGAATTTTTGCCCAAAGTCCAGGGAGAGTCCATTCTTCTAGTCACATCCTAAAGTAATAATTACTACCTGAAAAACTCTAAGAGACAGAGTCAGAGTTTTTTCTTCAACAAAGCCCTTTTTATTTTCTATTCAAGATAACATTAAGCAACAACAAAAAGCCCTCACAGTGGATTTTCAGCTCTCTACTGATAAATTTTCTCCCTCAAAATATTTTATGTTTGAGTCACATTCCCCATCCTAGGAAGGCAGACCAAAAAAAAAAAAAAGTTTGCTTGGAATTAATTTCTATGGATGGACTTGGTGGCTTCTTTCTCTGAGGCAGGTCTGCCTCTCTTTTAGTCTGAGATGATTGATAGTGATAAAATCCAACCATAAATTTTACTTTCTTATTTGAGGAACTGAGAGACAGGAAAAATATCCATGATCATATTGGGAGATATAAAGATTGCAAGATATTTCAACATTTCATTCCTTCCTTTGTTAAAATCTCTATAATTTATCCTAAGAAAAATGGAAAAGTAAACTTTCCTGTACCATCCTGACCAAGGAAAAGGACAAGACAAATGGTCAAGAAAGCCCTGTAGTCTCAGCAGCAGAATTGTCAGAGTCTGGGACACCTTTGGAAAAGTCATAATGAGGGGTCAGTAACAGAAAGAGGCCAGCACACTACTTGGCACATAACAAGTACTTCTTAAATATGAGCCCCTCTTACAAAGGAATGAAGTGTTAGACTAGACTTGTTCCAAATGCAGATCATGTCCACATAGGTATTTTTATCATTTTCTTTTTTAAAGTATGGATTAGTTTTAAATAGATTGCTGGGCTTCCCTGGTGGCTCAGCTGATAAAGAATCCACCTGCAATGTGGGAGACATAGCTTCAATCCCTGGATTAAGAAGATCCCTGGGGAAGGGAATGGCTACCCACTCCAGTTTTCTGGCCTGGAGAATTCCATGGACTGTATAGTCCATGGGGTCACAGAGCCAGACACAACTGACTGACTTTCACTCACTAAGCTAAAATATGATGACAGGACAGGGAGATGGTGAAGGACAGGGTGCTGCAGTCCATGGGGTCCCAGAGTCAGACACAACTGAGTGACTGAACAATAAAGTTAAAATATTTTAAACTTCCTATTTTAAAAAGACAATACTTTTTATTATATGAAATAAATATATTTATTTATAAATATAAAATATTTGATTTATTTATAAGATAAATCAAATAATTTGATCAAGTATGATCAATATAGTATACATAAACTTTTCAAAAGGGCAAAAATGATTTTTTTAAAGTAGTATTTATTATCTATAGGAGTATAGTAGATTATTACATTTTTTAAAAAAAGTATTTATTAAGAAAACACTCAGACAATATGGACAGATCCAAAGCATGACAAGGTAGGGTCCCTCCTTTCTAAGAACAAACAATTTAGTAGACAGTAGGCAAAAATCTGTGAAAATTAAGTATACATACAATTTCAAAAATGATGGAGGGAAGAGTAAAAGCATCCCAGGGTACTGAATGCTTTAGCTGCTCAACAAATGACACTACATGCATAACTTCTGGCTAGTGGGACCTCCTGAATAGACATTAGAAAGCAATGGAATTAATAACTGCTGTATGTGATATATGAAAGAGTATTACTATTAACAGAGTCGATCCTAAGAGTTCTCATCACAAGGAAAAATTATCTTTTTCTTTCACTTTGTATCTATATGAGATGATGGATATTCACTAAACTTATTCTCAGGATGCATGTAAATCTAATCATCACGCTGTATACATTAAATTTACATAGTACTGTATGACAAGTATATCTCAATAAAACTGGAAGAAAAAAAAGTCTCAAAAAGAATAAAGCAATGGAATTAAATTAGGTAGTAAAAAGTTGGTAAGTTTTAGATAGTTTCACAATGGGATAATGAGGTAACTCCTGAGAGTGAAAATCCCTTCAGCAGCATGGAGAAGATTGGAAAGGTTCACTTGGAAATATGAGTAAATCTCTTCATCCGAAAAGGAAATTTATGTTAGGTGAGGTCTAAATTATTAGAATATCTCTAAGAATAGAAAAGGCCAATCTAAGGCATACTGAATTAAAAAATCATCAGGACTGGCTTACTGGTCTGGTATGCTTATCACATAGATGGTGCCCAGTTCATTTGTGAAATTCAAGGTTTAAAAACCTGAATGGCACATGCACATAACTAATGGGGTCTTCCAGACTTTATGTAAATGAGCCTTTGAAATTCCTGCAACAGCCATAAACCTTCCTACACAAGTTTCCTTACTTGGTGGCTGACTTTATTATTTAAGTTACTTCCAAACAGCTTAAGAGAGAGCTCAAGGTAAAAGGTACATATATTTGAAAAGTAGCCAAGATATGGTTATTGTAAATGATGCTTCAATGAACTTTGGTGTGTACTGTTACTGATTTCTAATTACATTCTACTATGATCCATGAACATACTTTGTATTATTTCAGTATTTTTTAATTTAATGAAGTTAATTTTGTGGTCTACTATGTGATCTGTCCTGGAGAATGTTTCTTGTGCCTTTGAGAATAATATGTATTCACTGCTGTTGGGTGAAGTGGTCTATAGATGCTGTTAGGACAAGTTGATTTATACTATTGTCCAAGTATATTTCCTTGCTGATCTTTTCTCTTTTTTTGCCACACTGTGGGTCATGTGAGATTTTAGTTCCCTGACCAGGGAACCCATGACCCCTGCATTGGAAGTGCAGAGTTTTAACCATTGCACCACCAGGGAAGTGCTTCCTTGCTCATCTTCTGTCTACCTGTTCAATTCACTGTTGAAAGTGGGATTAATGTCTCCAGCTTTCATTTTTAAACTTCCAAATCCTCTTCAATTCTGCCGTGTTTTACTTTATGTATTTTGGAGCTCTATTATTAGGTGTGTATTATTCATGTCAATGTATGGCAAAACCCACTAAAATATCACAAAGTAATTAGCCTCCAACTAATAAAAATAAATGGAAAAAATATTTTTAAAAAACCACAATTTATATTTTATTTTACTTTTCATTTATTTTTATTAGTTGGTGGCTAATTACTTTACAATATTGTAGTGATTTTTATCATACATTGACATGAATCAGCCATGGATTTACAAGTATTCCCCATCCCGATCCCCCCTCCCACCTCCCTCTCCACCTGATTCCTCTGGGTCTTCCCATTGCACCAGGCCCGAGCACTTGTCTCATGAATCCAGCCTGGACTGGTAATCTGTTTCACCCTAGATAATATACAAGTTTCGGTGCTGTTCTCTCAAAACATCACACCCTCACCTTCTCGCACAGAGTCCAAAATTCTGTTCTGTACATCTGTGTCTCTTTTTCTGTTTTGCATATAGAGTTATCGTTACCATCTTTCTAAATTCCATATATATGTGTTAGTATGCTGTATTGGTCTTTATCTTTCCAGCTTGCTTCACTCTGCATAATGGGCTCCAGTTTCATCCATCTCATTAGAAGTGATTCAAATGAATTCTTTTTAATGGCTGAGTAATATTGCATGGTGTATATGTACCACAGCTTCCTTATCCATTCATCTGCTGATGGGCATCTAGGTTGTTTCCATGTCCTGGCTATTATAAATAGTGCTGCAATGAACATTGGGGTGCATGTGTCTCTTTCAGATCTGGTTTCCTCAGTGTGTATGCGCAGAAGAAAAACACTTTTTTTTTTGTCATTGATTTTTATTAGTTGGAGGCTAATTACTTTACAATATTGTAGTCGTTTTTGTCATACATTGACATGAATCAGCCATGGATTTACATATATTCCCCATCCCGATCCTGCCTCCCACCTCCCTCTCTACCCGATCCCTCTGGGTCTTCCCAGTGCACCAGGCCCGAGCACTTGTCTCATGCATCCAAACTGGGCTGGTGATCTGTTTCACCATAGATAATATACATGTTTCAATGCTGTTCTATCAAAACATCCCACCCTTGCCTTCTCCCACTGAGTCCAAAATTCTGTTCTGTACATCTGTGTCTCTTTTTCTGTTTTGCATCATTACCATCTTTCTAAATCCCATATATATGTGTTAGTATACTGTAATGGTCTTTATCTTTCTGGCTTACTTCACTCTATATAATGGGCTCCAGTTTCATCCATCTCATTAGAACTGATTCAAATGAATTCTTTTTAATAGCTGAGTAATATTGCATGGTGTATATGTACCACAGCTTCCTTATCCATTCGTCTGCTGATGGGCATCTAGGTTGCTTCCATGTCCTGGCTATCATAAACAGTGCTGTGATGAACATTGGGGTGCACCTGTCTCTTTCAGATGTAGTTTCCTCGGTGTGTATGCCCAGAAGTGGGATTGCTGGGTCATATGGCAGTTCTATTTCCAGTTTTTTAAGGAATCTCCACACTCTTCTCCATAGTGGCTGTACTAGTTCGCATTCCCACCAACAGCGTAAGAGGGTTCCCTTTTCTCCACACCCTTTCCAGCATTTATTGCTTGTAGACTTTTGGATAGCAGCCATCCTGACTGGCGTGTAATGGTACCTCATTGTGGTTTTGATTTGCATTTCTCTGATAATGAGTGATGTTGAGCATCTTTTCATGTGATTGTTAGCCATCTGTATGTCTTCTTTGGAGAAATGTCTGTTTCGTTCCTTGGCCCACTTTTTGATTGGGTCATTTACTTTTCTGGAATGGAGCTGCAGGAGTTGCTTGTATATTTTTGAGATTAATCTTTGTCTGTTGCTTCATTTGCTATTATTTTCTCCCAATCTGAGGGCTGTCTTTTCACATTGCTTATCGTTTCCTTTGTTGTGCAAAAGATTTTAAGTTTCATTAGGTCCCATTTGTTTATTTTTGCTTTTATTTCCATTACTCTGGGAGGTGGGTCATAGAGGATCTTGCTGTGATTTATGTCGGAGAGTGTTTTGCCTATGTTCTCCTCTAGGAGTTTTACAGTTTCTGGTCTTACATTTAGATCTTTAATCCATTTTGAGTTTATTTTTGTGTATGGTGTTAGAAAGTGTTCTAGTTTCATTCTTTTACAAGTGGTTGACCAGTTTTCCCAGCACCAATTGTTAAAGAGGTTGTCTTTTTTCCATTGTATATCCTTGCCTCCTTTGTCGAAGATAAGGTGTCCATAGGTTTGTGGATTTATCTCTGGGCTTTCTATTCTGTTCCATTGATATATATTTCTGTCCTTGTGCCAGTACCATACTGTCTAGATGACTGTGGCTTTGTAGTAGAGTCTGAAGTCAGGCAGGTTGATTCCTCCAGTTCCATTCTTCTTTCTCAAGATTACTTTGGCTATTCGAGGTTTTTTTGTATTTCCATACAAACTGTGAAATTATTTGTTCTAGTTCTGTGAAAAATACTGTTGGTAGCTTGATAGGGATTGTATTGAATCTATAGATTGCTTTGGGTAGAATAGCCATTTTGACAATATTGATTCTTCCAATCCACGAACACGGTATGTTTCTCCACCTGTTTGTGTCCTCTTTGATTTCTTTCATCAGTGTTTTATAGTTTTCTATGTATAGGTCTTTTGTTTCTTTAGGTAGATATACTCCTAAGTATTTTATTCTTTTTGTTGCAATGGTGAATGGTATCATTTCCTTAATTTCTCTTTCTGTTTTCTCATTGTTAGTGTATAGGAATGCAAGGGATTTCTGAGTGTTGATTTTACATCCTGCAACTTTACTATATTTGCTGATTAGCTCTAGTAATTTTCTGGTAGAGTCTTTAGGGTTTTCTATGTAGAGGATCATGTCATCTGCAAACAGCAAGAGTTTCACTTCTTCTTTTCCTATCTGGATTCCTTTAACTTCTTTTTCTGCTCTGATTGCTGTGGCCAAAACTATGTTGAATAATAGTGGTGATAGTGGGCACCCTTGTCTTGTTCCTGATTTTAGGGGAAATGCTTTCAATTTTTCACCATTGAGGGTAATGCTTGCTGTGGGTTTGTCATATATAGCTTTTATTATATTGAGGTATGTTCCTTCTATTCCTGCTTTCTGGAGAGTTTTAATCATAAATAGATGTTGAGTTTTGTCAAAGGCTTTCTCTGCATCTATTGAGATAATCATATGTTTTTAATCTTTCAATTTGTTAATGTGGTGTATTACATTGATTGATTTGCAGATATTAAAGAATTCTTGCATTCCTGGGATAAAGCCCACTTGGTCATGGTGTATGATTTTTTTAATATGTTGTTGGATTCTGTTTGCTAGAATTTTGTTAAGGATTTTTGCATCTATGTTCATCAGTGATATTGGTCTGTGGGTTTCTTTTCTTGTGGCATCTTTGTCTGGTTTTGGAATTAGGGTGATGGTGGCCTCATAGAATGAGTTTGGAAGTTTCCCTTCTTCTGCAATTTTCTGGAAGAGTTTGAGTAAGATAGGTGTTAGCTCTTCTCTAAATTTTTGGCAGAATACAGCTGTGTTGCCATCTGGTCCTGAGCTTTTGTTTGCTGGAAGATTTCTGATTACAGTTTCTATTTCCTTGCTTGTGATGGGTCTGTTAAGATCTTCTATTTCTTTCTGGTTCAGTTTTGGAAAGTTATACTTTTCTAAGAATTTGTCCATTTCTTCCAAGTTGTCCATTTTATTGGCATAGAGCTGCTGGTAGTAGTCTCTTATGATCCTTTGTATTTCAGAGTTGTCTGTTGTGATCTCTCCATTTTCATTTCTAATTTTGTTAATTTGGTTTTTCTCTCTTTGTTTCTTAATGAGTCTTGCTAATGGTTTGTCCATTTTGTTTATTTTTTCAAAAAACCAGCTTTTAGCTTTGTTGATGTTTGCTATGGTCTCTTTAGTTTCTTTTGCATTTATTTCTGCCCTAATTTTTAAGATTTCTTTCCTTCTACTAACCCTGGGGTTCTTCATTTCTTCCTTCTCTAGTTGCTTTAGGTGTAGAGTTGGGTTATTTATTTGACTTTTTTCTTGTTTCTTGAGGTAAGGCTGTAATGCTATGAACCTTCCCCTTAGCACTGCTTTTACAGTTTCCCATAGGTTTTGGGTTGTTGTGTTTTCATTTTCATTCATTTCTATGCATATTTTGATTTCTTTTTTGATTTCTTCTATGATTTGTTGGTTATTCAGAGTGTGTTATTTACCCTCCATATGTTTAATTTTTAATAATTTTTTTCCTGTAAATGAGATCTAATCTTACTGCACTGTGATCAGAAAAGATGACTGGAATGATTTCAATTTTTTTTTTTAATTTACCAAGACTAGATTTATTGCCCAGGATATGATCTATTCTGGAGAAGTTTCCATGTGCCCTTGAGAAAAAGAAGTTGATTGTTTTGGAGTAGTATGTCCTATAGATATCAATTAGGTCTAGCTGGTCCATTGTGTCATTTAAAGTTTGTGTTTCCTTGTTAATTTTCTATTTAGATGATCTATCTATAGGTGTGAGTGGGGTATTAAAGTCTCCCAGTGTTATTGTGTTACTATTAATTTCCTCTTTCATATTCGTTTGTGTTTGCCTTACATATTGCGGTGCTCCTATGTTGGGTGCATATATATTTATAATTGTTATATCTTCTTCTTGGATTGATCCTTTGATCGTTATGTAGTGTCCTTCATTGTCTCTTCACAGCCTTTATTTGAAAGTCTATTTTATCTGATATGAGTATTGCGACTCCTGCTTTCTTTTGGTCTCTGTTTGCATGGAATATTTTTCCAGCCCTTCACTTTTTGTCTGTATGTGTCCCTTGTTTTGAGGTGGGTCTCTTGTAGACAGCATATATAGGGGTCTTGTTTTTGTATCCATTCAGCCAGTCTTTGTCTTTTGGTTGGGGCATTCAGCCCATTTACATTTAAGGTAATTATTGATAGGTATGGTCCCATTATCATTTAATTTGTTGTTTTGGGTTCACGTTCATACAACCTTTCTGTTTCCTGTCTAGAGAAGATACTTTAACATTTGTTGAAGAGCTGGTTTGGTGGTGCTGAATTCTCTCAGCTTTTGCTTGTCTGTAAAGCTTTTGAATTCTCCTTCATATCTGAATGAGATCCTTCCTGGGTACAGTAATCTAGGTTGTAGGTTATTCTCTTTCATTACTTTAAGTATGTCATGCTATTCCATTCTGGCCTGAAGGGTTTCTATTGATAGATCAGCTGTTATCTTTATGGGAATCCCTTTGTGTGTTATTTGTTGTTTCTCCCTTGCTGCTTTTAATATTTGTTCTTTGTGTTTGATCTTTGTTAATTTGATTAATATGTGTCTTGGGGTGTTTTGCCTTGGGTTTATCCTGTTTGGGACTCTCTGGGTTTCTTGGACTTTGGTGGCTATTTCCTTCTCCATTTTAGGGAAGTTTTCAGCTATTATCTCCTCGAGTATTTTCTCATGGCCTTTCTTTTTGTCTTCTTCTTCTGGAACTCCTATGATTTGAATGTTGGGGTGTTTCACGTTGTTCCAGAGGTCCCTGAGGTTGTCCTCATTTCTTTTAATTCTTTTTTCTTTTTTCCTCTCTGCTTCATTTATTTCTACCATTTTATCTTCTACCTCACTTATCCTATCTTCTGTCTCCGTTATTCTACTCTTGGTTCCCTCCAGAGTGTTTTTTATCTCATTTATTGCCTTACTCATTTTTAATTGACTCTTTTTTATTTCTTCTAGGTCCTTATTAAACATTTCTTGTATCTTCTCAATCTTTGTCTCCAGGCGATTTATCTGTAACTCCATATTGTTTTCAAGATTTTGGATCATTTTTATTATCATTATTCTAAATTCTTTTTCAGGTAGATTCCCTATCTCCTCCTCTTTTGTTTGACTTGGTGGGCATTTTTCAAGTTCCTTTACCTGCTGGGTATTTCTCTGCCTTTTCATCTTGTTTAGATTGCTGTGTCTGGAGTGGGCTTTCTGTATTCTGGAGGTCTGTGGTTCCTTTTTATTGTGGAGGTTTCACCCAGTGGGTGGGGTTGGATGATTGGCTTGTCAAGGTTTCCTGGTTAGGGAAGCTTGCATCAGTGTTCTGGTGCATGGAACTGGATTTCTTTTCTGTCCTTTCGAAGACAATGGGCTGCTTTTCTGGGCGCCTGATGTCCTCAGCTAGCGATCAGAAGTTGTTTTGTGAAGTTTGGTCAGCGTTCAGTTTTTCTTTCGATGAATTTGTAGGGGAGAAAGTGGTCTCCCCGTCCTATTCCTCCGCCATCCTGGCTCCTCCCCCTCCTCCAGGGTATTTTTAATCTCACTTATTGTGTTGTTCATTGCTGATTTTCTATTCTTTACTTCTTCTAGATCTTTGCTAAATATTTCTTTTATCTTCTCCATCCGTGCCTCCAGTCTATTTATCTTTGCCTCCATTTTATTTCCAAGGATCATCTTTACTATCGTTATTCTGAATTCATTTTCAATAATTGCTATTTCCTCTTAACTTTTTTGGTCTTGTGGATTTTTATCACGTTCCTTCTTCTGCTGCATATTTCTTTGTCTTTCCATTATGTTTAATTTACTGTGTTTGCAGTCTCTTTTCTGCAGGGTGGAAGGCTCTTGTTCCTCTTTTTAAATTTTTTTAATACTTTAAAAATTATAGGATAATTACTTTATAAAATTGTAATTTAGAGGATAATTTAATTAGAGGATAATTACTTTACAATATTGTGATGCTTTTTGCCTTACATCTACATGAATCGGTCTAGATATACATATGTCCCCTCCCTCTTAAGCACCATTCCCACCTCCATCACTGTCCCCCCTATTCTAAGTTGTCACAGAACTCCAGTTTTGGGTTCCCTGCATCATACAGCAAACTCACACTCATTATTGATTTCACATATGGTCATGAATATGTTTCAGGGCCATTCTCTCAAATTATCCCATCCTCTCCTTCCCCCACTGTGTCCAAAAGTCTGTTCTTTATGCCTGTGTCTCCTTTGCTCCCCAGTATATAGGTTCATCAGCACTCTTTCTAGATTCCATCTGTATGTGTTAATATATGATATTTATCTTTCTCTGTCTGACTTACTTCACTCTGTATAATAGGTTCTAGGACAATCCACCTTATTAGAGGTGACTCAAATATGTTCCTTTTTATGACTGAGTAATAGTCCATTGTGTATATGTACCACTTTTTTATCCATTCAGCTGTTGGTGAACATCTAGGTTGTTTCCATGTCCTAGATATTGTAAATAGTGCTGCAATGAATATTAGGTTATGTGTGTCTTTTTCATTTATGGTTTCCTCAGGGTATATGCCTAGTAGTGGGATTGCTGGGTCGTATGGTAGTTTCATTCCTATCTTTTTAAATGAAATCCCCATACTGTTCTCCATAGTGGATGTATCACTTTACATTCCCACCAACAGTGCAAGAGGGTTCCCTTTTCTCCACACCCTCTTCAGCATCTATTGTTTGTACTTTTTAATGATGGTCATTTTAACTGATGGGAGATGATATCTCACTATAGTTTTGATTTGCATTTCTCTAATAATGAATGATGTTGGCATCTTTTCATGTTTTATTACCCACCTATATGTCTTCTTTGAAGAATTGTCAGTTTAGGCCTTCTTCCAAATTTTGATTGGATTGTTTATTTTTCTGGTATTGAGCTTCATGAGTTGTTTGCATATTTTGAAGATTAATTGTCAGATGTTTCATTTGCTATTATTTTCTCCCATTCTGAGGGTTATCTTTTCAACCTAATTGTGCAAAAGCTTTTAAGTTCAATTAATCCCTTTTTAAAAATTAACTTATTTATTTTAATTGGAGGCTAACTACTTTACAATATTGTAGTGGTTTTTGCCATACATTGACATGAATCAGCCATGGGTGTACATGTGTTCCCCATACTGAACCTCCACCACCACCACCTACCTCACCATCACATCCCTCAAGGTCATCCCAGTATACCATCCCTAAGCACCCTGTCATATGCATCAAACCTGGACTAGAGATCTATTTCACATATGATAATATACATGTTTCAGTGCTATTCTTCCAAATTATTCCACCCTCGCCTTTTCCTACAGAGTCCAATAGTCTGTTCTTTAAGTCTGTGCCTCTTTTGCTGTCTCACATATAGGCTCATCATTACCATCTCTCTAAATTCCATATACATGACTTAATATACTGTTTTGGTGTTTTTCTTTCTGACTTACTTCACTCTGTATAATAGGCTCCAGTTTCATCCACCTTATTAGAACTGATTCAAATGCATTCTTTTTAATAGCTGAGTAATATTCCATTGTGTATATGTACCACAGCTTTCTTATCCATTCGTCTGCTGATGGACATCTAGGTTGCTTCCAAGTCCTGGCTATTGTAAACAGTGCTGCAATGAACACTGGGGTACATGTGTCTCTTTCAATTCTGGTTTCCTCGGTGTATATGCCCAGCAGTGGGATTGCTGGATTATATGGCAGTTCTATTTCCAGTTTTTAAAGGAATCTCCACACTGTTCTCCACAGTAGCTATACAAGTTTGCATTCCCACCAACAGTGTAAAAGGGTACCCGTTTCTTCACATTCTCTCCAGCATATATTGCTTGTAGACTTTTGGATAGCAGCCATTCTGACAGGCATGAAATGGTACCTCATTGTGGTTTTGATTTGCATTTCTCTGATAATGTGATGTTGAGCATCTTTTCATGTGTTTGTTGGCCATCTGTATGTCTTCTTTGGAGAAATGTCTGTTTAGTTCTTTGGCCCATTTTTTGATTGGGTCTTTTATTTTTCTGGAATTGAGCTTCAGAAGCTGCTTGTATATTTTTGAGATTAATTCTTTGTCAGTTGCTTCATTTGCTTTATTTTCTCTCATTCTCAAGGCTGTCTTTTCACCTTGCTTATAGTTTCCTTCGTTGTGCAAAAGGTTTTAAATTTAATTAGGTCCCATTTGCTAATTTTTGCTTTTATTTCCATTACTCTGTGAGGTGGGTCATAGAGGATCTTGCTGTGATTTATGTCAGAATGTGTTTTACCTATGTTCTCCTCTAGGAGTTTTATAGTTTCTGGTCTTACATTTAGATCTTTAATCCATTTTGTGTTTATTTTTATGTATGGTGTTAGAAAGTATTCTAGGTTCATTCTTTTACAGGTGGTTGACCAGTTTTCCCAGCACTACTTGTTGAAAAGATTGTATTTCCCCACTGTATATTTTACATCCTTTGTCATAGATAAGGTGTCCATAGGTGCGTAGATATATCTCTGGGCTTTCTATTTTGTTCCATTTATCTATATTTCTGTCTTTGTACCAGTACCATACTGTCTTGATGACTGTAGCTTTGTAGTACAGTCTGAAGTTAGGCAGGTTAATTCCTCCAGTTTCTCTCTTCTTTCTCAAGCTTGTCTTGGCTGTTTGAGGTTTTTTGTATTTCCATACAAACTGTGAAATTATTTGTTCTAGTTCTGTGAAAAATGCCACTGGTGGCTTGATAGGGAATGCACTGAATCTGTAGATTGCTTTGGGTAGTGTACTCTATTTCACTATGTTGATTCTTCCAATCTGAGAACATGTTATATGGTATATTTCTCCATCTATTTGTGTCATCTTTGATTTCTTTCATCAGTGTTTTATAGTTTTCTGTATATAGGTATTTTGTTTCTTTTAGGTAGAATTATTCTGAAGTATTTTATTCTTTTTGTTGCAATGGTGAATGGTATTGTTTTCTAATTTCTCCTTGTCTTCACATTGTTACTGTATAGGAATGCAAGGGATTTCTGTGTGTTAATTTTATATCCTGAAACTTTACTATATTCATTGATTAGCTCTAGTAACTTTCTGGTGGTGTCTTTAGGGTTTTCTATGTAGAGGATCATGCGAACTGCAAACTGAGAGTTTTACTTCTTCTTTTTCCAGTATGGATTCCTTTTATTTCTTTTTCTTCTCTGATTGCTGAGGCTAAAACTTCCAAAACTATGTTGAATAATAGTGGTGAGAGTGGGCACCCTTATCTTGTTCCTGATTTTATGGGAAATGCTTTCAACTTTTCACCATTGAGGATAATGTTTGCTGTGGGTTTATCATATATGACTTTTATTATGTTGAGGTATGTTCCTTCTACGCCTCCTTCCTGGAGAGTTTTTATCATAAGTAGGTGTTGAATTTCGTCAAAGGCTTTCTTTGCATCTATTGAGATAATCTTATGGTTTTTATCTTTCAATTTGTTAATGTGGTGCATCGCCTAGATTGATTTGCAAATATTGAAGAATCCTTGCATCCCTGAGATAAAGCCCACTTGGTCAAGATGTGTGATCTTTTTAACATGTTATTGGATTCTGCTTCCTAGAATCTTGTTGAGGATTTTTGCATCTTTGTTGTAGTTTTCTTTTTTTGTGGCATCTTTGTCTGGTTTTGCTATTAGGGTGATGGTGGCCTCATAAAATGTATTTGGCAGTTTGCCTTCCTATGCAATTTTTTGAAAGAGTTTGAGTAGGATAGGTGTTAGTTCTTCTTTAAATTTTTGGTAGAATTCACCTGTGAAGCCATCTATCCTAGGCTTTTGTTTGTTGGAAGATTTTTTATTACAGTTTTGATTTCCATTCTTGTGATGGGTCTGTTAAGATTTTGTATTTCTTCCTGGTTCAGTTGTGGAAGGTTATACTTTTGTAAGAATTCGTCCATTTCTTCCAAGTTGTCCATTTTTTGGCATATATTTGCTGATGGTAGTCTCTTATGCTCCTTTGTATTCTTCTGTTGTCTGTTATAATTTCTCCATTTTCATTTCTAATTTTGTTGATTTGATTCTTCTCCCCTTTTTTTCCTGGTGAGTCTGGTTACAGCTTTGTCTATTTTATTTATCTTCTCAAAGAATCAGCTTTTAGTTTTGTTGATTTTTGCTACAGTCTCCTGTCAGGGGACATTCAACTTTAAGGGATCCAATATGTTTCCTTCCTTTGTGTGTCGTTTCTCAAGGACTCTCTGTTCTTTATCAGTTCCTGAAAAACAGGAATGAGCAGAGCTGCACTCAGTTCTCAGGACTGAAATCATGGGAAAGGGCACCTGCTTGGATTCCCTTCAGTGACTCTCATCAGTGACCTTCTACTTAAAGGACTGTTGGGGTCCTTTAATGGACCGGAACCTGGTGGTATGGAGTAGATGATAAGAAAGTAAAAGAAAGAAAGAGAGAGAGAGGAAAAAAAAAAAAAAAAGACCCGGGGACCTAAGCTCTGATGGAGCAAAGGTGCTTTAATGATTTTCCTATGAGTATATATAGGCTGTGGTACAAGAAACTTCTTTCGGGAATGATAGAGATCAGAAAACCAAACGTACAGCAACCATTACCAAGGGAACAAGGGGTAATGTTAGTCACAAGGTCAGGAGGCAATCCATATCTCAAGAAAGGGGAATGAGACTAAGCAGTTTTGTCCTAAAGAGAATGTTTACTAAAGGAGACCCAAGCCTGCCTCACACAATGACCTCAGTCCCTGGGAGCAGTGTGCTGTTCCGCTTGAAGAGGGACAAAGGACTCATGAGAGACAGCACGTAGGAATCCTCCCGTCAAACATTCCCTGACAAGGACTATCCATTTTGTTGCAACTGGTGGAATTTAATTCTTTTTAATGGCTGAGTAATCATATTATTGAAGATATATAAGCATGCGTTTCTGCAAATGAAGTACCCTTATTTCACTTGAGACTTGGGTTCCCTGTGTCCTTCTTCTTGTCGACTCCAGTCCCCAGGTCCCGGTCTACGAAGACTGTGACAATTGGCGCCTGAACAGGGACCTGGTGAACGACCTTGGCAAGTGGACGGAGTGAATGTTAGGACCTATGGAGGGCGGTAAGTGCAGGGGTTATGGGACAAATGGCTGGAAAGCCCCACCTCTTTTCTACTTTACTTCATCATTTATTGAAGGTTTAAGGACTTTTGGTTTTGCGTCAGCAGATACAGGCTTGTTTCCAAACAGTGGTTGAATATAATTCCTGGTTCCCTGATGAAGGCAGTTTCAATTTAAAAATTTGGAACTGGGTTAAAAAAAAAATGTTGAATGAGCCGCAAGACAGGGAGAAAATATTGCAATATATTTCTGGCCCTTGTGGGCCCTCATTGAAGCCATGATCTTGCCATTTCAAGGCAACTCTAGCCCCCCTGATATTCATCAACAAGTGGAATGCTCATTATATGAATATAAATTAGATGATAAAGCTTTACAAAAGGCCCAATTAGAGCAACATAAAATGTTCCAAAACTTTCCCACCATCCCTGCTCCAGCTGTCCCAAGTGCTCCTCCTCCTCTTTTAATGGGCACAAAACCAAAGGTCCCCTCGATTCAAGGACAAGATGAATCTGATGATGATTCTTCTGATGCTCTCTTTGACACTAAAGCCAACAATACTTTGTTTTTTGATGACAGTGATAAGCCCCTAGCATGCACTCATATTTATGAAGAGAGACCATCCACTCATTCTCCTTCACAACAAAGGCTTTCTGATTTACTGGCTTTGCAATCTTGAGTCTCTGAGGCTGATGATCTTTTTTCCTTTCCAGTGTTAAAAAATGTTAATGCTCAAAGACAACTAATACCTCAATATGAAGACATTAATTTTGCTCACATGCAACAAATGAAAAAGGCTATAACTATGCATGGCCCTCATTCACCTTTTACTAAAGAACTTCTAAACACTATGACATCTCCTATTGAAAATTTTATTCCTTATGATTGGCAAATTTTGATAAAAACTTTTCTTAAACCAGGAAAATGTCTTCAATAGAGAATATGGTTTCATGATGTGACCCAAGATCATGCCAATTCTAATGCTCAAGCTGGCACTCCCCCAAACCAAATTACTTTTAAAATGTTAACCGGTACAGGGCAATTTAATTCAATGGAAGCTCAGATACAATGTCCTCCTTTGTTACATGAGCAATTGAAAGAAGGTGCCCTTGAAGCTTGAGATCAAATTACTCCTCAAAAAGAACCTAAAGAGAGCTACACAAAGATGTTACAAGGGCCTAGTGAAGCCTATCTTGATAGGAGTTGCTATCTCCCATAGTGTTGTCAGAGAGGAGGCCAGAGTACAACTAGAAAAACTGCTTACATATGAAAATGTGAATCAGGAATGTCAGAGAGCTATCGCTCCGATTCGTGAGACCAGAAATGTTATTTATTTAAAAGCTTGTCGCAACTTAGGATCAAAAACTCAGAAAATGCAAATGTTAGCTGAAGCAATGGCTGCTACTTATAAAAAGAAAAATGGAATATGTTTTGTTTGTAGGGATAAGAGCCATTTAAAAAAGAATTGCCCACTTGTTTCTTTTACCTTACATTTCTATTAACTCCTCTAATGATATACGGACAGATGGATTTGGTAATACTAATCAAAAACAATCCTTATGGACATCAATAATACCTAAATATGCACAACCAAATGTAAATATCAAAATTAATGACAAAAGATTTTCTGGTCTTCTTGATACTGATCCAATATTACCATTATTTCCAAATATTTATGGCCCAAATCGTGGCCTATACAAAGAATTTCTTACCAAACTGCAGGAGTTTCTCAAACCAAAATACAAGAGGTTTATCAAAATGTCCAAATATATCCATGTGAGGGACCAGAAGGCCAGCCTACAACATTACAGCCTTATGTAATAGATGCACCCCTTAATTTAATAAGAAGATATTTACTTATACAATGACAAACTCAAATATATATTCCACATTTTTCCTAGGGGCCACTGCTCATTTAATAAACAATACAATTATTAAAATAACTTGAAAAAATGACAAGCCTATTTAGACAGAGCAATGGCCCCTTACAAAAGAGAAATTAAAGGCTACTAAAAAACTTATAGATACACAATTGAAATTAAAACATATTGAAAAATCTTGTTCCCCTTGAAATTCTCCCATTTTTGTGATAAAGAAGAAATCTAACAAATGGCATCTTTTAACAGACCTTCGAAAGGTTAATGCATCCATGAAACCTATGGATACATTACAACCAAAAATTCCATCACCTACCACTATTCCTCAAAACTGACAATATTATTATTATAGATTTACAAGATTGCTTTTTTACTATACCTCTACACCCTCTAGACCGACAGAGATTTGCTTTCTCTCTCCCTTATCCTAATCATATCAGCCCTCACAAATGATATCAATAGTCTGTGTTGCCTCAAAAAATGATAAATTCTCCCACCATGTGTCAATATTATGTAGCCAAAGCTCTTAAACCTATTTTTTAAAAAAAATCCTAACTTTCTTGTTATTCACTATATAGATGATATATTGCTTACAGCTCCTTCTATTTTAAAAACTTAACAGATGTTTGACATAGCTCAACAATACTTACCAGCTGAGCCATTTCCCTGGTGGCTCAGAGGTTAAAGTGTCTGCCTCCAATGCGGGAGACCCAGGTTCGATCCCTGCGTCGGGAAGATACCCTAGAGAAGGAAATGGCAACCCACTCCAGTATTCTTGCCTGGAGAATCCCATGGATGGAGGATTCTGGTAGGCTACAATCCACGGGGTCGCAAAGAGTCGGACAGGACTGAGCGACTTCACTTCACTTGACAATAATACTTAAAAGATTCTAGATTAATCATTGCCCCTGAAAAGAGTCAAACCTCTACACCTTACCATTACTTAAAATTTATTGTTAATAGACAACGTATTACTCCCCAACTAACACAGATTCATGTTAATAAATTATCAACCTTAAGTGATTTTCAAAAACTTTTAGGTGATATAAATTGGATTAGACCCTCTTTAGACATTATAAATTATCAACTGACTAATTTATTTAACACTTTAAAAAGAGATTCCAATTTAAATAGCCCTCGTTCACTTTCACAAAAGACATGAAAACTCTGTTTAATACAAAATAAATTGCAAAAACAGTTTCTTACTCATATTAGATTTTATTTACCTCTAGAGTTATTTATACTCCCCTCTCTCCATTCTCCCACAGGACTTCTTACCCAACAAGAATACCTGATAGAATGGATCTATACCCATTTTAGAGGGACAAAGTCGCTTATACTCTATCTTGATTTGATCACTCTAATCATTATCAATGGAAAAAACAGAGCTAAGACTCTAATTGGCTCTGATCCTCATAAAATTGTAGCAACTATTAATAAATCTCAATTCAAAAACACATTATAAACTTCTACCGATTTCCAAATAGCCTTTCTGAAATATTTTAAAGAAATTTCATTTCATTATCCTTCTAACAAACTTTGGAATTTCTTCAAAAATACTGAATTTATTACCTCTCACATTGTCACATCACAACCTATACCTCAAACTGGTGTTTTTTATATAGATGGGACTAAAAACACTAAAGCCTCATTCTGGTCTCTCAAAGAATATAAAGTTTTTTATACTAAATTTCACTCTGCTCAACAAAATAAATTATATGCTCTCATTCAGGTTATTCACCTACATCCTTACCCTATTAATATAGTTTCTTATTCTTTACGTTCAGTTTTTGTAATACGATATATAAAAACTTCTACCATAAATTCTAATCAGTCTATTATTCAACAATTTTTCTTGAACTACAATCTATTGTTGAGAACCACACTTACCCCATTTATATTACCCATATTCAAGCACATTCTTCTCTTCCTAGCTCTATGGCTCATGGCAATGAGCAAGCTGATAAACTTGTCTCTTTTGTTACTCCTGAAGAGCAACATGCTCTATTAAACAATAATTCTGGCTCATTACATCAAATTTAGAAAATTCCATACCAACATGCTAAAAAAATCATTAATAATTGCTCTGCTTGTAGGCTCCTATATCTTCAACCCATTGCACAAAATACCAATCCTCGAGGATTACAACCCAGTAAACTATGGCAAATAAACATAACTCATTGCCCTAAACGTTCTCCCTCTTCCTTCTTACATGTCTGAATCGATACAAATTCTTCTTTTATATGGGCCACACCTCTCCAAGGTGAAACTACACAACATGTTATAGCCCACCTGTTGACTTGCTTTACAATAATGGAAACACCTAGTTCTATAAAAACAGACAGTGGCCCTGCCTATATTTCTAGGCAATTCAAAAAACAATTTTTACATTCATTCTCTATTAAACATATTACAGACATTCCTTATAATCCACAAGCACAGGACATAGTTGAATGAACACATCACACACTGAAACTACAAATAAAAAAAAAAAAAAATTACAAAGGGGGAATACATAGGAACACTTCTATCTTCCTTATCCAGAGCAGACTTTACTAGATTCCAATGCAATATATTCTTTAATCATATAACTATTGTTAATACAGCTTTATTTGTTTTAAATTTTTTAAACTTACCACAAGGAGATATTTTGACAAAAGCAGAAAAACATTTCAAGACATTGAAGGATACCTCCCTTCCTCTGCTCATTTGGTATCAAGACGGGTTGACTAAACAATGGAAATCTAGAAAATTAATATTTTGTATTTCTTGTATTTCTCCAGATAGATCCAACAAAATCAGTTGGCTTCCTCTTCGCAAGATCTGCCCCAGGGAAGCCACCAGCGTCCAAGATAGAGAAGAAAAGGCAAAATCCCCCGGAGGAGAAGATTACAGTACAAGCCATGGCGGCTTTAAAAATTTCCAAAAAATGCCACCCTCGACGTCATCAACCTTATGATCTCCCTACTTGGAGACAGATAAAAAACCCTTACTAATCAAGCTGAAAACCTGGTTTCTCAACAGGGAATGCTCGAAATCCTGAAAATATTTTTGTTGCTATGCTTGCTTTGCTTGTTTTTGCTTCCCCCGCTCAGGCTGACTTGATTAATCACACTTATTGGGCTTATATACCTAACCCCCCACCTCTTTATTGCAGGTTATAAAATGGACAGACATAGAACCGATCATATCCACTAATGACTCAGTACATATGCCTCCTCCTTGGAGCTTGGAGGGGCCCTCTCATCCTGAGAAAGAAGGGAGACTAATTAACATTTCTCTAGGCTATGAAATCCTTCCTTTATGCATGGGCCCAGCAGAATTATGTGTTAATGTTCGTCAACAAACGTGGACTTTTGTTCTACCTCCAAAAAAGAACTTCCACACATTGCTTGGACTGTTTACTGCCCTGTCCTTTTAATGAAAACCATGTCCATACTAACAAAACTCTAGGAAAAGGACAAAAGTTGGAATGTAAGGGGTTTATTTATAAGGACTTTAAATATATTCCTGTTTATTGGGATAGATGTCAAGCTAAATCAGGGAAATTAATGTTTGTGGCCAATTACACCATTGTTGATTAGGGACCCCATGGTATGTGGCTATCTAACTGCTCAGATGATATTAACAGTACTATATGTGATTATGTTACTCAAGTAGCATGGAAGATTACCAACAGTTCAATGAAACACTTCCATAACAAAGGGCTCCTTGGCTGGCTTGATGGCGAAATGGCACCTCCTTGCCCTCATATCATCCTCAATAAACGAATTGGGCCTGAACAATGGGATATCTGAAAACTTGCTGCAAGTACTGAAAAACTTGCAACTTGGACTAGATGTTTCACAGAGATCAGTTGTAGTCATAGTAACTATCCCTTCTGTTATAATCATTCATATTTTATACAAGCTTGTGTTCCCCTTCCTTTTGTTATAGCCATAGGAAACTTACAATTTAATAAGATTTTACATTCTGTGACTTGTATAGATTGCAAATTGTATACTTGTCTTAATTCCTCTATTTCTCTAAAAAAACGAATCCCTTTTGATTCTTCGATCTCAACATAGTCTGTGGTTGCCAGTAGATCTCCAACGACCCTGGGAAAAGGGTCCCATGGCAGGGCTTGCCTCCTGGTTACTCACTAAATTACTCCGACGATCTAAGCGATTCATTGGATAGCTAATTCTTGGCATTTTGGGGTTAATAGCCATTTGCACCACTGCTTCTGTTGCAGGCATTGCTTTACAAACTTCAATTCAAACACAAAACTTTATTCAAAATTGGACTAAAGATGCTCATACTATATGGGTCACTCAGGTTCAGATAGATGAAAAAGTTCAGGATAAAATTCAGGAATTAAAAACAGCCATCCAATAGGTTGGAGATCAATTAATAGATTTACAAAAACAAATATTATTAAATTGTGATTGGAATTCTACTCAATTTTGTATCACTCCTGTTCGGTTCAACCATAATGCTTACAATTGGAAACAAATCAAATTTCATTTGCAAGATATACATAATAACGCTTCCTTAAACGTACAATTGTTGCAAAAGGAAATCTTTGAAACTTTCTCTAAGAGTCTATCCTCTTCCAACAATTTGGAAACCTTAGTTAAACAGCTAGCTAATCAATTATCTGGGCTAAACCCTCGAAGATGGTTTCAAAACATTACACATAGTATTGGATCTGAAACTATAATGCTGATAATTATCCTGATGATTATATTTGTAGTATACTGATGCCTTTCAACTAAAATTGTTCAAACTAAACAAACTCAATTGGTCGGGGCCTTTTTCACAAAAGTATCTACAGTCATCCCCAATTATGAAAAATTAAAAAGGGGGAATTATCAGGGAACATTCAACTTTAAGGGATCCAATGTGTTTTCTTCCTTTGTGTGCCATTTCTCAAGGACTCTGTGTTCCTTATCAGCTCCTGGAAATCAGGAACGAGCAGAGCTGCACTCAGTTCTCAGGACTGAGATCATGGGAAAGGGCACCTGCTTGGATTCCCTTCAGTGACTCTCTTCAGTGACCTGGTACTTAAAGGACTATCCATTTTGTTGCAACTGGTGGAATTTCATTCTTTTTAATGGCTGACTAGTCATTTTATTGAAGATATATAAGCATGCATTTCTGCAAATAAAGTACCCGTGTTTCACTTGAGACTTGGCTCCCCAGCGTCCTTCTTCTCGTAGACTACAGTCCACAGGTTCTGGTCTACAAAGACCATGACCATCTCCTTTGTTTCTTTTTCATTTATTTCTGCTCTGATTTTTATGATTTCTTTCCTTCTACTAACCCTGGGGTTCTTCATTTCTTCCTTCTCTAGTTGCTTCAGGTGTAAAGTTAGGTTACTTATTTGATTTTTTTGTTTCTTGAAGTAAGCTTGTATTGTTATGAACATTCACTTTAGCACTTCTTTTACTGAATCCCATAGGTTTTGGATTGTCTTGTTTTCATTTTCATTTGGTTCTATGCATATTTTGATTTTATTTTTTATTTCTTCCATGATTTGTTGGTTATTCAGAAGTGTGTTGCTTAGCTTCCATATGTTTATATTTTTAAGTTATTTTCCCCCATAGTTGACATCTAATCTTACTGTATTGTGATCAGAAAAGATGCTTGCAATGATTTCACTTGTTTTTTTTTTTTTTTTTTTTTAATTTACCAAGGCTAGATTTATGGCCCAGGATGTGATCTATCCTGGAGAATCCTATGTGTGCACTTGAGAAAAAGGTGCAATTCATTGTTTTGGGGGAGAAATGTCCTATAGATATCAATTAGGTCTAACTGGTCCATTGTATCATTTAAAGTTTGTACTTCCTTGCTAATTTTCTGTTTGGTCGATCTATCCATAGGTGTAAGTGGGGTATAAAGTCTCCCACTATTATTGTGTTACTGTTAATGTCCCCTTTTTACTTGTTAGCATTTGCCTTACATATTGAGGTGATCCTATGTTGGGCGCACATATATTTATAATTGCTATATCTTCTTGGATTGATCTTTTTATCATTATGTAGTGTCCTTCTTTGTCTCTTTTCATGGTCTTTATGTCAAAGTCTATTTTATCTGATTTGAGTATTTTTACTCCTGCTTTCTTTTGGTCTCCATTTGCATGAAATATCTTTTTCCAGCCCTTCACTTTCAGTCTGTATGTGTCCCTTGTTTTGAGGTGGGTCTCTTGTAGACAGCGTATATAGATTGTCTTGTTTTTAATCCATTCAGCCAATCTTTGTCTTTTGGTTCGGGCATTCAACCCACTTATATTTAAGGTAATTATTGATAAATATGATCCCGTTGCCATTTACTTTGTTGTTTTGAGTTCGAGTTTATAAACCTTTTCTGTGTTTCCTGTCTAGGGAAGATCCTTTAGCATTTGTTGAAGAGCTGGTTTGGTGGTGCTGAATTCTCTCAGCTTTTGCTTGTCCATAAAGCTTCTGATTTCTCTTTCATATTTGAATGAGATCTTTGCTGGGTATAGTAATCTGAGTTGTAGGTTTTTCTCTTTCATCACTTTAAGTATGTCTTGCCATTCCCTTCTGGCCTGAAGAGTTTCTATTGAAAGATCAGCTGTTATCCTTGTGGGGATCCCCTGGGGTGTTATTTGTTGCTTTTCCCTTGCTGCTTTTAATACTTGTTCTTTGTGTTTGATCTTTGTTAATTTGATTAATACGTGTCTTGGGGTGTTTCACCTTGGGTTTATCCTGTTTGGGACTCTCTGGTTTTGGACATGGGTGGCTATTTTTTTCCTCATTTTAGAGAAGTTTTCAACTATTATCTCCTCAAGTATTTTCACATGCCCTTTCTTTTTGTCTTCTTCTTCTGGGACTCCTATGATTTGAATGTTGGGATGTTTAGCATTGTCTCAGAGGTCTCTGAGGTTGTCCTCATTTCTTTTAATTCTTTTTTCTCTTTTCCTTGCTGCTACATTTATTTCCACCATTCTACCTTCCACCTCACTTATCTTATCTTCTGCCTCAGTTATTCTACTGTTGGTTCCCTCCAGAGTGCTTTTGATCTCATTTATTGCATTATTGACTCTTCTTTATTTCTTCTAGGTCCTTGTTAAATATTTCTTGCATCTTATCAATCCTTGTCTCTAGTCTATTTATCTGTAACTCTATTTTGTTTTCAAGATTTTGGATCATCTGTACTATCATTATTCTGAATTCTTTTTCAGGTAGACTCCCTATCTCCTCCTCTTTGGTTTGGTTTGGTGGGCATTTATCATGGTCCTTTACCTGATGAGTATTTCTCTGCCTTTTCATTTTGTTTAGATTGCTGCGTTTGGGGTGTCGTTTCTGTAGGCTGGAAGTTCGTGGTTCCTCTTTATGGTGGAGCCTGCTCCCTGTGGGTGGAGTTGGACTAGTGGTTTGTCAAGGTTTCCTGGTTAGGGAAGCTTGCGTTGGTGTTCTGGTGGGTGGAGTTGGATCTCTTCTCTCTGGAGTGCAATGAAGTGTCCAGTAGTGAGTTTTGGGGTGTCTATGGGTTTGGCATGGCTTTGGGCAGCCTGTCTTTTAGTGCTCAGGGCTGTGTTCCTGCTTTGTTGGAGAATTAGCATGGTACATCTTGCTCTGGAACTTGTTGGCTCTTGGGTGGAACTTGGTTTCAAGGTAGGTACAGAGGCTTTTGGATGAGCTCTTGTCTATTAATATTCCCTGGAATCAGGAGTTCTCTGGTGTTCTCAAGTTCTGGAGTTAAACCTCCTGCCTCTGGCTTTCAGTCTTATTCTTATAGTAGCCTTAAGACTTCTCCATCCATATAGCACAGATGATAAAACATCTAGGTTAATGGTGAAAAGATTCTTCATAGTGAGGAACACCCAGAGAGTTTCAGAGTTACATGGAGAAGAGAAGAGGAAGAGGGAGATAGAGGTGACCAAGAAAGAAGAGGGTGAGTCAAAAGGGGAGAGAGCAATCTAGCCTATAATCAGTTCCTTATGTGTTCTCCAAGCCCAGAACACCCAGAGAGATCCACAAAGTAGGGAAGAGACAGGGGAGCGAGAATATAGAGGTGACCTGGAGGAGAAGAGAGAGGATCAAAAGGAGAGAGCAATCAAGCCAGTAATCACACCCCTAAGTGAAAATGAATACTGAAGATTAGATTCTTAAAGGTACAAAACTGATATACCAAAAAGCAGAGATTAAAAATCTAGATTAATGGTTAGACTCTCTAAAAAATATTCAAAATACAAAGCAAAAACAACCACAAAAATTATAAAATGTATATATATATATATATATATATATATATGAAATTTGCTTTAAAAATAGGGTCTTTTTTTGGCAAGGTAGTAGTAGGTTATAAAAATGAAATTTAAAGGAGTAGTAAATAAATTAAATTTTTTAAAAATAAAAAGTGATAATAGTAAAAATATATCTAGGAATTTCTCTGGTGCTGTTGTGGGCAGTGTAGGGTCAGTTCAATTTCAGATAGTTCCTTGTTCCAGCTTGTACTTGTTCTCAAGGTCTATGCTGCTGCTGCTGCTGCTAAGTCGCGTCAGTCGTGTCCGACTCTGTGACCCCATAGACGTCTGTCCACTAGGCTCCGCCGTCCCTGGGATTCTCCAGGCAAGAACACTGGAGTGGGTTGCCATTTCCTTCTCCAATGCATGAAAGTGAAAAGTGAAAGCGAAGTCGTTCAGTCATGTCCGACTCTTCGCGACCCCATGGACTGCAGCCCGCCAGGCACCTCCATCCATAGAACTTTCCAGGCAAGAGTACTGGAGTGGGTTGCCATTGCCTTCTCCACTCAAGGTCTACAGGCCCCTTCCAATGCTTAGTCAATGTTAACTACCGGGTTTTAATCTGTTGCACCTGTCACTTCCAGAACAATTCCCTCTTGTTTGTTTTGGCTTCCACTGTTTGCAAGTCTCTTCAGTGTCTAATTTAAACTGCGTTGACACAAGCGGACGAAGGTGGTCACTTATTTAGGCTCACTTGTTCAGTTGTGTTGTGGGGAGGGAGGGACACTGCAAACAAATATCATTGGTGCATGTGGGGAGTGCTCACAATGTATGGAGCACACTGGGTTTGCCCCAGCTCAAGGCAGCGTGTGCTTCCTGGGTCTCCACTGCTCAGGCTCCAGGGTGCTCTGCAGGGGCACTGTCCAAAACAGAGCCTGTGTTCTGTGCACTTGCTAGGTCTAAGCTGCTCAGGTTCTTGGGTACTCTGCAAGGGCACAGACTCAGCTGGGCGTGCATTTTTTGCCTTTCCCAGGTCTGAAGAGCTTAGGCGACCAGGTGCTTGGTGAGTGCACTGTCCCAGGTGGACCATGCATCTTAACCCCCCCTCCCCCACCGGGTACCGGCCGCTTGGTTTCCTGGGTGCACTAGGAAAGCACCATCTCAGATATGTCATGTGTCTCCTCTGGGGAGCTGATCTCAGGCTGTGACCCTCCTGGAAGATGTCAACCATCCAGGATCCAAGGGAGATGTGGTTAGCAACTAGGAGCCTGCTCACAGTTAGGTGGAGGATGTCAGTCTCTGGGGTTGACACTGGAGCAGCCCCTTTCAGCTCCTGCTGTGGCAAGCCTGCCACACTGCCTCCAGCGGGGGTCGGGGGGTGGGGGGGTGGGGGTTGGACTGTATGAAGCCGGCTAGCTTTCCTTTGGTATTCACTCAGTCCTTTGTTGAGGACTGAGGATTGAGGCCAGGCTGTACGTTAGAGCCTTCACAGGAAAGTTCTTTCTCTCTCTCTCTCTCTCTCTCTCTCTCTCTCTCTCTGGTGATTCCACAATTTGGGTTGCTATCTCATGCTAGCTCCCTCAGATTATCCTCAGGGCATTCAGTCCTGGTTCTTACCCTAAACACCAATTATGCAGCCTGTGCCTCCCTGTCTAGCCCCCACTCACTGGTGGCAGACATGGGCATCTGGGCTACTTCTCTGCTGGCAGCAGTTAGGCGTGTAATCTGTGTTTTGTTTTGTTTTTTTTCTCCCCCACTGATTATGTTGCCCCCTGAGATTCCAAAACTCCCTACGGATGCCTGTGAAAGGGTTTCCTACTGTCTGGAAACTTCTCTTCCTTCATGACTCCCTCCCATCCCTATGTATTTTGTCTCTCTTTTTGTCTTTTATATTTTGTCCTACCTCCTTTAGAAAAGAATGGGCTGCCTTTCTGGGTGCCTGGCGTCCTCTGCCAGTGTTCAGAAGTTGTTTTCTGGAAGTTACTCAGCATTCAAATGATCTTTTGATGAATCTATGGGGGAGAAAGTGGTCTCCCTGTCCTATTCCTCCACCATCTTTGGACTGCCTCCTAAGGTAGAATCTATTATCCCCTCTAATTTACAAGTGAGGAAATGGAGGGTCAAACAACTAAGTGACCTGTCCTGGAGCGTTTCAGAAGCTGTCAGGGCCCAATAGGGCCCCCAGGTCTGGGTGGTAAGGCAGAGCTAAACCAGTGACACCAGTAATATGCCAAGTGAAAGACTCACACCTGAGCTGTGTCCTTAAGGAAGGTATTATAGATCCTTAACATTTATATATCAGTCAGTCTGCAGGAAGATGTTTATGTAGATACAGAACTCAGAAAACTGGAAAAGCCAACTAGGGTCCAAATTTGGAAATGTCCAGGGATTGGATTATGGATTTAATTTGATGAGTGCCACCTCCTACCCTCAATGTTTCTATACTTATACTTGGAGGAAAATTTTTAAATCAAACTGTGACAAATTTGTAAATCTGGGCAACTTTTACTTATTGGTTGGTTTCTTCTTTTGGCCTCGTTGAACACTCATCAAACCAGCCATTTCTAGTGGTGACATGCTTTCCAGTCTTCCCTGTGCTAGTGGAAAAAATTCTGATTTGTTCACTCACAATTTCCAGTGTGATCTGCTCCTGCCATCATATCACATGACTTATATGCTGCTTCTCTGTGGGCACAGTGTTATATCTTTCTGATTCATGAATATGTCTCTGTTTACATGTTTTTAATTTTACACAGTTTTATAGTCCTCTCCCCAAAATCCTACATGAGTTTTGTGAGATTTATACAGTGTTAAACCATTTAATATATTTTCCTACTGCTATATGGAAAGATAATTAGCTTTTTCATATTGAGTTTTTTAAAGTAACCTAGTTTTAAATCTTATCAATTTTGATATATTATTAAAGATTAATTTTTTTGACAAATAAACATTTCATCGAAGAATAATGACAGTTTTTTCTTCCTTTCCAACCTTATACATATTATTTCTTTTTGTGGACACATAATTTTGTTCATATTAAAAAGAATATTTTTAACATTTCAGTGTTAATTACAGTAACTATTTGTTACAGGTATTTGGTAAACCCCTTTATTAGGAAACAAAACTCTAGCCCTAAATTGTTGAGCTTTCATCACTAATTTGATGTTGAATTTTATCAAATATTCTTGGATAGACTGAGATAATCATATGATTTTTCTCCTTTAATATGGTCAGTTATTGGGGCTTCCCTGATGGTTCAGCTAGTAAAGAACCCACCTGCCAATGCAGGACACTCAAAAGACATGGGTTTGATCCTTGGGTTGGGAAGATCCCCTGGAGAAGGAAATGGCAACCAACTTCAGTATTCTTGCCTGGAAAATTCCATCAACAGAGGAGCCTGTCAGGCTACAGTTCTTGGGGTTGCAAAGTTCCCATACATACATACACATGGACAATTATGTTGGTTGATTTCCTAATGATAAAATAAATTTGTAATCCTCTAACTCAAATTAGTTATATCTTTTTTACACATGAAATTGGATTCTGTTTGATAGTACTCTGTTTAGAATTCTAGCAGCTATGTGAGATCACTCTATAGCTATCCCTTCTCATGCTGTCCTTCATAATGTCCATGGGGTTCTCAAGGCAAGAATTCTGAAGTGGTTTGCCATTGTCTTCTGCAGTGGAAGTCCAGTGGAAGGACTGATGCTGAGGCTGAAACTCCAATGCTTTGGCCATGTGATGCAAAGAACTGACTCATTTGGAAAGACCCTGATGCTGGGAAAGATTGAAGGCAGGAGGACAAGGGGATGACAGAGGATGAGATGATTGGATGACATCACTGACTCAACGGACATGAGTTTTAGTAAGCTCCGGGAGTTGGTAATGGACAGGGAAGCCTGGCATGCTTCAGTCCATTGGGTCACAAAGAATCAGACATGACTGAGTGACTGAACTAAACTGATAGTGTCCTTCACAGAGTTTTATATCAGACTTATGCTATACTCAAAATATGAATAATAGAGTATTATATCTTTCTATGTATGTGGAAGAGTTTGTGTGAGATGGTAATTATTTCTCTTTAATTGGCCTGATGTGTCTCTGTGGGGAAATTTTGATAACTGATTCAACTGCCTTAATTCTCGTTGACATGTCCATGTGTTTTTTTAAATGTTATTAATTCAGTTTTTATAAGCTCTATTTCTTTAGGAATTCAATGATTTCTCTTAACCTTCCAATTTATTGCCATAAATATGCCATTAGAATCTCTGATTTTTTTTTAATATTCGCAGCATTTAATATATAGCATAATTAATTTTTTTCCTTGGAGAGTTGAATGCTGAAGCTTGGGTTTAACAGGCTTGACAAATAACCTCAAGGCAATATCTGGTTTTATCATCATATTTACCAAGCTTCTATTTCTTTTTTTTTCACTTCATCCTTTTGTTGTTTCTATTATTATTTGTTTTGCCTCTTAATGTTCTTTCTCTCCAGATCATCAATTTATCTAAAAACGTGTTTTAAAATAATTTCTCCAACATTTCTACTTATTTTCATGCTGGAGATGGGATTAACCATGCTATCTAGTGTACTAGCTTATGGAAACTAAAGTCGACTATTTGATATATTTTAAAGAAAGGCTAATAGTTTTGCCAAGAGAATGCACTGGTCATAGCAAACACCCTCTTCCAACAACACAAGAGAAGACTCTACACATGGACATCACCAGATGGTCAACACCAAATTAGATTGGTTATATTCTTTGTAGCCAAAGATGGGAGAAGCACTATATAGTCAGCAAAAATAAGACTGGGAGCTGACTGTGGCTCAGATAATGAACTCCATATTACCAAATTCAGACTGAAATTGAAGAAAGTAGAGAAAACCACTACACCATTCAGGTATGACCTAAATCAAATCCCTTATAACTATGCAGTGGAAGTGAGAAATAGCTTCAAGGAACTAGATCTGATAGACAGAGTGCCTGAGGAACTATGGATGGAGGTTCATGACACTGTACAGGAGACAGGAATTTAGACCATCCCCAAGAAAAAAAACACAAAAAAGAAAAATGGCTGTCCGAGGAGGCTTTACAAATAGCTGTGAAAAGAAGGGAAGTGAAAAGCAAAGGAGAAAAAAGGAAATATATACCCATTTGAATGCAGAGTTTCGAAGAATAGCAAGGAGAGCTAAGAAAGCCTTCCTCAGTGATCAATGCAAAGAAATAGAGGAAAACAATAGAATGGGAAGGCCTAGAGAGCTCTTCAAGATAATTAGAGATACCAAGGGACATTCCATGCAAAGATGGGCTCAATAAAGGACAGAAATGGTAGGGACCTAACAGAAGCAGAAGATATTAAGAAGAGGTGGCAAGAATACACAGAAGAACTGTACAAAAAAGATCTTCACAACCCAGATAATCACAATGGTGTGATCACTCACCTACAGCCAGACATCCTGGAATGTGAAGTCAAGTGGGCCTTAGGAAGCATCACTATGAACAAAGCTAGTGGAGGTGATGGAATTCCAGTTGAGCTATTTGAAATCCTAAACGATGATGCTGTGAAAGTGCTACAGTCAATATGCCAGCAAATTTGGAAAACTCAGCAGTGGCCACAGGACTGGAAAAGGTCAGTTTTCATTCCAATCCCAAAGAAAGTTCAAACTACCACACAGTTGGACGCATCTCACACACTAGTAATGTTCAAAATTCTCCAAGCCAGGCTTCAGCAATATATGAACCGTGAAATTCTAAATGTTCAAGCTGGTTTTAAATTAAAAGAGGCTTACTCCTTGGAAAGAAAGTGACGACCAACCTAGATAGCATATTAAAAAGCAGAGACATTACTTTATCAACAAAGATCTGTCTAGTCAAGGCTATGGTTTTTCCACTGGTCATGTATAGACATGAGAGTTGGACTATAAAGAAAGCTGAGTGCCGAAGAATCGATGCTTTTGAATTGTGATGTTGGAGAAGACTCTTGAGAGTCCCTTGGACTGCAAGGAGATCAAACCAGTCAATCCTAAAGGAAATCAGTCGTGAAAATCCATTGGAAGGACTGATGCTGAAGCTGAAGCTCCAATACTTTGGCCACCTGATGCGAAGGTCTGACTCATTGGAAAAGACCCTGATGCTGGGAAAGATTGAAGGCAGAAGGAGAAGGGGACAACAGAGGATGAGATGGTTGGATGGCATCACCAACTAGATGGACATGAGTTTGAGCAAGCTCCGGGGGTTGGTGATGGACAAGGAATCCTGGCATGCTGCAGTCCATGGGGTTGCAAAGAGTCAGACAGGACTGAGCAACTGAACTGAACTGAATTCAGGAAATGTCTCAGTGTTGTTTTTCCTGTTGTCTAAGTTTCAACTGAGGCTTCAAAATTGAAAAAAATAGGTGTCATATTTACCCACAAGTCTAAAAACAGTTTATGGACAACAAAATGTCATTCTTCACCTAAACTACACCTAAAGTAGTTTAAAAAAAATGACAGTACCAAATGCGGGTGAGAATATAAAATGGTACAGACACTTTGCAGTTTCTTATAAAACTAAAATATTGCTTCTTTTATAAATCTATGGATTCTGTAACTCAGCTAGTGCATCACTGTGATCCAAGTGTTTCACTTTACTGACCAGCCCATTCTACTTTCTTTTTCACCAGATTCCACTGGCCTGGTGCCAGTCAACCCAAAAGTTGTTAAACAGTGGTAAATATAAATATTAATCACTCTTTTTGGGTCCTACTTATGATCAATAGTCATAAAAATGATGGTCAAGAGTGAAGCTTGTGCAATTTGGAAGCCATCTGAATTTTTAGCTATTATTTATCTCAGAAAATTATCCCGTTTGAAACTGCCCCTTACACTGACCAGACCTGAGGCTATTGGCCAGAACCTCAATTACCAGTTATCCAAGAAGAGGGGTGTTGGTGTTTTCCTCTTATTAATAATTAACCTACATTGATTAGTAAAGTATCCTAAAAATGATTCACTGTCAGAATGACTTTGTATGAGTTACTGGAAAACATGGACCTTTCCTATCCTCTACCTCAAAGTGAAAAATAGAGGAAATGTTTTGCAGCTAATTTAGTGGTGAAAGATATTATATGCTGGATCAGGGCCCTTTGATTTCCTATTTATGGCTTCTACCTGTCTCCACAGACAGGCATGCTCACATCAAAAAGGCATCAGAACTTTTAAGTACTCTACTTGAAATGTAAAAATTCAATGTACAAAATCATCATAATTCAGCAATAAAGAGTATCAACTATCTATTCATGGTTTGAAAAGAGCAAAGTCATTTAAAAAAGATGTTCATCTGTCTTATCTATTAAAATATAATAGATCCATCCCTTATCTAAGAACACAGGGCTTTGAAATTCTTGAAAACATAGCTTTGAGTCAAGCTCAGGACTTCCTTGATGGTTAGTGGTTAATACCTCACATTCCCAATGAAGGGAGCACAAGTTCAATCCCTGGTCTGGGAAGTTCCACATGCCATGAGGTGCTGCCAAAAAAATAAAGAAAAAGCTCCCACACAGCAAATGTGGTACAGAAAAAAACCAAGCCAAACCAAAGCCTTAGAGATGAAGATTAAACTGACCATCCTAAGACATAGTGCTACATGTTACTGATAGGGTTAGCTTGCTTTTCCTCTGAATCATAGCTTTGTACAAATCTACAAATGTGGAGGTAATATCATTCCCTGGATATTTGAGACTTGTCTTATGGCCCAGTACACAGTAAATATTTGTAAATGCTTCACAGGGTTTTTTGATAAGAATGTGCATTGAGAAGTGCTATGTTCTTCACATTCATTACATCAAACCTGTGGATTGTGTTCTCTCAATTTTCTACATTTCTTACTGATTTCTGTCACTTTACTTATTAATAATGATTAATTACTGAATTCCTGATAATATTTCAGCCTACCCAGCTACCTCCTTGAAAGTTTTAAAGGCATCTCAACTCTGTCCTGAGCTCCACATCATCTCCAAAGAATTTGCTCCTCCCCAAATCTTCATCATTTTGGTTAATGGCAACGTCATCCAGTTTTTGAGGGTAAAAAGCTTGCAGTGATACTTGACACCTCTCTTTCTTCCCACATGTAATCTTTCAGCATATCTTGTCAACTCTTCCCTTAAAATAGCTTTGAAATCTGACCACCACTTCTTACTACTTCCACTGTTACTGCTCAGATCCAAGCCACCATCATCACATAACAGTACTATTGCAATCACTTCTTTAACAGGGAGACCTATTCACCCTTGCTTTTGTCACTCTTCTTTTCAGTGCAGTAACCAAAATGATACTGTTAAACTTAAGTCAGATCATGACACTCCTCTGTTCAAAAGTTGCCAGTAATTTCGAATCTCACTCTAAGTCAAGGTCTTTATGATGGACTTTAGGGCCATCCATGTGTAGATAATTTCCCATGGGTCTCTCGGATTTCTGCACAATTTTTGAGCATAGACTCTGCTGGCTTTGTTTTGAATTGCCCTTTCCAGTATACTGATGTAAAAAACATCCTTGGAAGAAAGAGATCAAACACAAATCTTCCTTCAGATCAAACACAGGCATGTCCACTGCGCATTATAAAAGATTTGAATCTCTAACCTCAGATTTCCTAAGTAAACAAAAATTCTGACAATTGGACTACTGTTAATACTGTGACTAATAAATTGCCCTTTGTTTCTTATCCAGTTAATAATTTCAAAAATGTTAATAATTTCAAGTGTGAAAGAGGATATGGATAAGCATATTCTGTCATCTGCTGCAGGTTGGGGTATAAACTGATGCAGACTACCTTTGGAGGAGACTTTGGCAGCATCTACTAACCCTAAAAATGCACTTGGACTGTGACACAGAGATCTCATTTGTCATGTTTATACATGAGAAACTTTCTCACATGTTTATAACAGGCATAACCAAGTATGTTCACTGTAGCAGTATGAGCAACAACAATATAGTATTAAGCAAACCAAGTGTCTATCAATATGAGAGTGGTTAAAATTAATCAAAGATAAACAATGGCATATCCAGAAGTAAAAGGAGGCCAGTACATCTGAATTTTAATGAACAAAGAAAGTGGAAAGACAGGACCACCGTGAAGGTTGTTCACTGAACATCTCTAGGGAGCACTAATCACAGACTGAAGTGTGAATGGCATCCCAGGCAGCTGTGCAGTGCATCATCTGCACAATATTTGGAGGACCTGCAGAAGGGGATGATGTTGGGATCTGACAGGAAACCAAATCATGGAAAGCATCAAGGCCATGGTAAAGAATCTGCATTTTATTCAGTGTGTGTGCATGCTAAGTCACTTCAGTCATGTCTGACTATTTGTGACACTATGGAATGTAGCCCACCAGTCTCCTCTGCCCATGGGATTCTCCAGACAAGAACACTGGAGTGGGTCGTCATGCCCTCCCCCAAGGGATCTTCCCGACCCAGGGATCGAACCCATGTTTCTTATGTCTTCTGCACTTGGCAGGCAAGTTCTTTATCACTAGCACAAAATCTTTAAAGATTATGAACAGGGAAATGAATTCATATTTTTAAAAGATTCTTCGGACAGCTATGTGAAAACGAATTACAGAGAGTTGGGAGCACAGTTGCACTCATCTCACACGCTAGTAAAGTAATGCTCAAAATTCTCCAAGCCAGGCTTCAGCAATACGTGAACGGAGAACTTCCAGATGTTCAAGCTGGTTTTAGAAAAGGCAGAGGAACCAGAGATCAAATTGCCAACATCCACTGGATCATCAAAAAAGCAAGAGAATTCCAGAAAAACATCTATATCTGCTTTATTGACTATGCCAAAGCCTTTGACTGTGTGGGTCACAATAAACTGTGGAAAATTCTGCAAGAGATGGGAATACCAGACCATCTGACCTGACTCTTGAGAAACCTGTATGCAGGTCAGGAAGCAACAGTTACAAATGGACATGGAACAACAGACTGGTTCCAAGTAGGAAAAGGAGTACGTCAAGGCTCTATATTGTTACCCTGCTTATCTAACTTATATGCAAAGTACATCATGAGAAACGCTGGGCTGGAAGAAGCACAAGCTGGAATCAAGATTGCCAGGAGAAATATCAATAACCTCAGATATGCAGATGACAGCACCCTTATGGCAGAAAGCGAAGAAGAACTAAAAAGCCTCTTGATGAAAGTGAAAGAGGAGAGAGAAAAAGTTGGCTTAAAGCTCAACATTCAGAAAATGAAGATCATGGCATCTGGTCCCATTACTTCACGGGAAATATATGGGGAAACAGTGAAAACAGTGGCTGACTTTATTTTCCTGGGCTCCAAAATCACTGCATATGGTGACTGCAGCCATGAAATTCAAAGACATACTCCTTGGAAGCAAAGTTATGACTAACCTAAACATCATATTAAAAAGCAGAGACATTACTTTACAAAGGTCTTTCAAATAATGGTGCTGAAAAAACTAGATGTGCATATGCAAAAAAAAAAAAAAAAGTCTACACAGACATTATTCTCTTCTCAAAAATTAACTCAAAATGGAATGCAGAGCTAAATATAAAAAGCAAAACTGTAAAACTCCTATTAGATATGACAAAAGTCTAAATAACCTTGAGTTTGGTAATGACTTTAGATACAACACCACAGGCAGGATTCATGAGAGAAAAGAATTAAGCTGGACTTCATTAAAAACTTCTGCACTGCAAAGGACACTTTCAAAACAATGAGAAGACAAGCCACAAGACTGTGGAGAAAATATTTGCAAAAAGATGTCTGAGAGAGGACTGTTATACAAAATATGCAAAGAACTTGTAAAACTCACCTACAAGAAAATGAAAAGCCCAATTTAAAAATGGGCAAAGGATGTGAACATAAGCTTCACTAAAGAAGATACAGAGATGGAAAATAAGCATATGAAAATGATCCGCATCGTATGTCATTAAGGAACTGCAAATTACACCAAATTCTGGCAGAGGTGTAAAACAACAGGAACGATTATTCACTGCTACCGGGAATGCAAAATGCTACAGCTACTCTGGAAGACAGTGGGCGATTCTTACAAACCTAAACATGCTCTTATGATGATCCAGCAACAACACTCCTTAGTATTTAGCCAAATGAGTTAAAAACTTGTGTATACACACACACACACACAAATCTGTGCACACACATTTCTAAAAACTTCATTCAAAACTGCCCAAACTTGGAAGTAGTTAGGATGTCCTTAAGCCAGTAAATGGATAAATAAGCTGTGATTCATCCAGATAATTATATATTATTCATTGCTGAAAATGAACTATCAAGTCATGAACATATGGAGGAACCATAAATACCTATTACTAACCATTCAGGTATGACCTGAATCAAATCACTTACTATAGACTATAGAGTGGAAGTGAGAAATAGATTTAAGGAACTAGATCTGATAGACAGAGTGCCTGAGGAACTATGGACGGAGGTTCATGACACTGTACAGGAGACAGGAATTTAGACCATCCCCAAGAAAAAAAACACAAAAAAGAAAAATGGCTGTCCGAGGAGGCTTTACAAATAGCTGTGAAAAGAAGGGAAGTGAAAAGCAAAGGAGAAAAAAGGAAATATATACCCATTTGAATGCAGAGTTTCGAAGAATAGCAAGGAGAGCTAAGAAAGCCTTCCTCAGTGATCAATGCAAAGAAACAGAGGGAAAACAATAGAATGGGAAAGCCTAGAGAGCTCTTCAAGATAATTAGAGATACCAAGGGACATTCCATGCAAAGATGGGCTCAATAAAGGACAGAAATGGTAGGGACCTAACAGAAGCAGAAGATATTAAGAAGAGGTGGCAAGAATACACAGAAGAACTGTACAAAAAAGATCTTCACAACCCAGATAATCACAATGGTGTGATCACTCACCTACAGCCAGACATCCTGGAATGTGAAGTCAAGTGGGCCTTAGGAAGCATCACTATGAACAAAGCTAGCGGAGGTGATGGAATTCCAGTTGAGCTATTTGAAATCCTAAACAATGATGCTGTGAAAGTGCTACAGTCAATATGCCAGCAAATTTGGAAAACTCAGCAGTGGCCACAGGACTGGAAAAGGTCAGTTTTCATTCCAATCCTTAAGAAAAGTAATGCCAAAGAATGCTCAAACTACCACACAATTGCACTCATCTCACACAGTAGCAAAGTAATGTTCAAAATTCTCCAAGCCAGGTTTCAGCAATATGTGAACCGTGCAATTCCCTTAGAAAAGGCAGAGAAACCAGAGATCAAATTGCCCACATCCACTGGATCATCAAAAAAGAGAGTTCCAGAAAAACATCTGTTTCTGCGTTATTGATTAGGCCAAAGCCTTTTGACTGTGTGGATCACAATGAACTGTGGAAAATTCTGCGAGATGGGAATACCAGACCACCTGACCTGCCTCTTGAGAAACCTATATGCAGGTCAGGAAGCAACAGTTACAAATGGACATGGAACAACAGACTTGTTCCAAATAGGAAAAGTAGTATGTCAAGGCTGTATATTGTCACCCTGCTTATTTAACTAATATGCAGAGTGCATCATGAGAATCACTGGGCTGGAGGAAGCACAAGCTGGAATTATGACTGCTGGCAGAAATATCAATAACCTCAGATATGCAGATGACACCACCCTTATGGCAGAAAGCAAAGAACTAAAGAGCCTCTTGATGAAAGTGAGAAGAGAGTGAAAAAGTTGGCTTAAAGCTTAACATTCAGAAAATGAAGATCATGGCATCTGGTCCCATTTCTTCATGGGAAATATACAGGGAAACAGTGAAAACAGTAGCTGACTTTATTTTCCTGGGCTCCAAAATCACTGCAGATGGTGACTGCAGCCATGAAATTAAGAGGCTTACTCCTTGGAAGGAAAGTTATGACCAACCTAGACAGCGTATTAAAAAGCAGAGACATTACTTTGCCAACAAAGGTCCATCTAGTCAAGGCTGTGGTTTTTCCACTGGTCATGTACGGATGTGAGAGTTGGATTATAAAGAAAGCTGAGTGCCGAAGAATCGATGCTTTTGAATTGTGGTGTTGGAGAAGACTCTTGAGAGTCCCTTGGACTGCAAGGAGATCAAACCAGTCAATCCTAAAGGAGATCAGCCCTGGGTGTTCATTGGAAGGACTGATGCTGAAGCTGAAACTCCAATACTTTGGCCACCTGATGCCAACAGCTGACTCATTTGAAAAGACCCTGATGTTGGGAAAGATTGATGGCAGGAGGAGAAGGGGACAATGAAGGATGAGATGGATGGATGGCATCACCGACTCAATGGACATGGGCCTGGGTGGACTCCGGAAGTTCGTGATGGACAGGGAGGCCTGGCATCCTGCAGTCCATGGGGATGCAAAGAGTTGGACATGGCTGAGGGACACAACTGAACTGAACTGAGAAAAGCAAACCTGAAAAGGCTACATACTGTGTGATTCCAATTCTACGGCATGCTGGAAAAAGCAAAACTATGAGGACAATAAAAATATCAGTAATTACCAAGAGACAAAGAAAAATAAGAAAAAGGTAAAAGGTGTTAACCAAAGGAAAAATTAAAATTATTAAGAAAGAAAATATACTCTATTACATGGCTCAGCTACGAATAGTTACAATGGAAATAATGTGAAATCTGAATATGGATCTAAGTAAGCCAAAAACCACTGAGTTGACTGTGGGGAGGTAGAAAATGGAGGAAAGGAAAGTTGGCTGGTAAAGGTTAAATCCTTGTCTTCCACACCAAGTTATCAAAAGATATTAGTTTTTTAAGTTAAAAAAAAAAAAAAAAGCATATACACGTCACTCACAAATATAAAGGTAAATATCCTAAAAATCATCTAACAGAGTTGAAAGCAGTTACCTCTGGAGAGCAGTGCTAGCACTGTTGGGTTTTGTTTGTAAACCTTGTAGAATTTCTTGACCATTTTAAGCCATGTACTTATATAACTGATCAAATTTTTTAACTTACACTTCATTTACGTTTAACTATTCAATTCTACAGGTCTCCAAACTGAGGTTAAAACAGGTTCTGAATAATGTTATTGAAAATTTTTGTCCTGATATCTGTACCTTTAAAAGCATAACTGAGGAAGTCCATTTTGCCCAAACATCCATTAGCAACATAATTGTGAACAACATTTGCACCCCCTTCCATTTAGACTGGGAGGTAGTTATCATTGCTGTTGTTACTTAACATTTTCAGTTTGGGATTTATGACAATTTTGCCACCAAAAAAACCACCTGACAACACATGACTGACAGAAAGTACTACAGGTAGAATAGGACAGTAAGGAGGAGAATAATCTTAGTAATAAGGAGCATGTGTAAAGTTGAAAAGAAAAAATCTGTAATTTAATCTATTAAATGGAGAAAAGATTTTACACACATAGGACTGATGCACATTTAACTTCCCAGTGCTATTAAAAAGCAAACTTGCCTGCCCAGGTTCCAGTCTATACAAAGAAGCTAGGTGAACAGTTTAAACATCACTGCAGAATCTGAGATTTTTTTTTTTTACTTACTTTTGCCCCTGTACTGCAATCAGAAAGCTAGTTTAGAAAAGTTCCAGAGCCAAAGTTAAGAACTTTCGTGTCATTTGATGAGATACAAATGCCCCCAAACATACTATTCCCATCAACATTACAAAGTGTGTGAGCAAAATATAATGTAAGGCAAAACTGCAGAATGTCTATGCATTGATTCAAAGGTTTTGTTTTTTAACAGAAACCACACAACTCCAACATATGCTGAAAAACTGCCTTAAATTTGCTTTAGTCCATACCATTTCATTAACTTTGGAGTTACTGAGATCACAAATGCTCTAAATACTTTTTGACAGCTGACTTTTAAAGGTACACATTTTACACGTAAAGGCAACAAAGTTGTTCTAGGAAGGTTATGAAGGCTTCGCCTAAATCACACACCCTTCACATTTGGCTTTTCTTTGAAGAGTCACTTCCCAAAGTGTAGTTGAAGGACCCCTGAGGACCCCTAGGTATTTTCAGGGGATCCACAAAGAGAATGATTTCTTTCTCAACAACAAATCCGTGGGAAGTCAGATTTCCTTCATCATATTTCGAACAAAAATGACATTACTACTAAACATTAAATGCAGAAGAGAGTCCAGCCATCTTAAGTCTGATATTAGAGATGTAAAAATATGAAAACCACCACTCCATTAACTAAATTGACTTAGCTTGAAAGTTATTTTATATAAAACATTATTAACATAGAATGAGATTACTGTCAAACAAGTATTTATTTTTACAATTAGAGCACTCAAAGCTGGTGTTCTGGGACAACCCAGAGGGATGGGATGGGGAGCTGATTCATGTCAATGCATGGCAAAAACCACAACATTGTAAAGTAATTAGCCTTCAATATAAATTAGCCAAGATAATTTTTTTTAAAAAGTGCTCATGATAAAATTTTTATTTCTAATATGCTAAGTATAGACAATTTATAAAAAAAAAAAAAAAGCTCTTTAGAGGTCTCAATAATTGTTAAGAGTGTAAAGGGGTCTTGAAACTAGTTATCCTTGAGAACTGCTACTTCTCACAGCTGGCATCTTACATTCAGATGCCTTCTACACCGCACTGCAAGCACTGCTCACCACTGAATTCCAACTGAGCAAATGCATGAAGAATAGGCACGAGACTGAAAATTGCAACCTAGAGTCTGTAGGTAAAATTCATAGGTCAAAATGGTAAAATATTTTTTTCACCTTAAAATGCAAAATTTCATGTGGTAAATTATCAACATTATAATTGTTTTTGCTATCCTAAAGTGATGATGGTGTTGAGGATGATTTCCTATGTGACATGCTTCCCCAGCACAAAATAAAAATAATTGATAAAAACCTTTCAGATAATTTTACTACAAATGGCATGATGCTTCTGTAACAAAAGTGTTGAATATAAACATGAGAACATTTTTTAAAGTAAGCTGAAATACCTTAGCCAAGAAATTGCACTTCTGGCTATTTATTTAATTTTTGTGTTTCAACTCACACATTCATGTACCCTCTTGCTCTACACATGAGAATTATTGAAATCCTTTATGAAACAAATCAAAGAAATCAGGGTGTTTGGCACCTTCATAATAGCAGTAACCAATTTTACTCATGATTTGCTTTGGGAAACAAACTACTTGTTAACTGGTTAAGTCACATATAGCTGTTCTCAGTTTTTTTTAACAGTGGCTGGGCATAAATCAAGTTTCGTGCATTCTAGGAGCTTGCTGATGAAGAACCAAGTCTTATTAAAGCAAATAGTTCAATGTATGAACACATCAGTTGCATTATATCCATCTCCTCAGATCCCTCTAAAACTTTAGGTCGGGTTGCCACTTACTAAAGACCACAAAGGGCAATAAACATAATCAACATCTGACTTTTATGTTATCACACATACAAAAACACGTGAATATTCAAGAAGCTTGTCACTCCATTTTCTTCTCTACTGTTTTTTTCCTTAATTTTTAGGCATTTACATGGCCTTAGATGTTTTATAACTCCAAAGACTTGTAATTAAGATCTGGTTCACTACAATTTAAGCAAGTTAATAATGTAAATAATGGCCCTCAAAGTTGTAAATCTCAATCCCTGGAACTTGTAAATATGCTAGGTTACACAGGGAAAGGAGACTTAAGGTCACAGATGGAATTCAAGTTGCCAATCAGTGGAGCATAAAGTAGGACTGTCCTGGACTATCTCTATAGACCCACTGTTCTCACAAGGGTCATTAAAAGTGGAACAGTAAATAAGAAGGGCCAGACATGGCAGAAAGTAAAACTCATGCTGCTGACTTGGAAGCTGGAGAGAAGGGCCATGAGGCAAGGCAGGCGGGTGGCCCCCAGAAGATGGAAAATGAAAGGAAATGAGTTATTTTCAAAGCCTCCAGATAAGGAATGCACCCTCTGACACCAGAGATACCCATCAGACTTTACTTCATAGAAGTGTAAGATAAATCTGTGTGATTTCAAGCCACTAAACTTGTCACAGCAGCAAAAGGAAACTAATAAAAGAGGACTGGCAAACGAGGATTTGAAATGAATACAAACTTTGCACATCTGTACAGAACCCACAGACTTTTGGCCATGTCTTCTTGCTCACTCTGAGGCATGGATGGTCCACAGGTAGATAAGACAGCAGGAAAAAGGGCTGTGAAAGGCGAGTGCACTCATGAGGCTTCTGTCCCTCTTCCTTTCTCCAGCCTCAGAGAACAACCACACCACTGGACTTTGGAGAAAAAGTAGAACTGAGCTAGGACTCCAGTTCTGACAATAGCAATATAACCTCAGGGCAGTACAGTTTCTGAGTAACAGTTTCCTCAGCTCTAAGGTAAGTCTTCATCTTGCAGGCTGACCAAAGTTCACATAAAGCACTCAGCATGAGGTCTGACCCACAGAGGGTACATGGAGGCTTTCTTACTGACACAAGGATTACAAGGAGTGGACTTGATAAGCACTGAGACATCCTCGTATTTACTTAGCAAGTATTTAAACTATCATAAGATTCTTCTATATTTTTTAAAGAGAGCAGGCTTTTGTTAAAACAGGAGAAACAGAAAGATGACTTTCACTAGTTTGTGTAAGGATGGTTGGTAGGTGAGACAAAGCATGAGAATGGCTTTGGAGCTACTGCTCCTCACTGAAAACTTCTCATTTTCCGTTTCTTGCCTCACAAAAGCCTCAAAATACTCAATATACCCATACTTACTCTCCACAGTAGCCAGTCCCTGGGGTTAAGAGACCTGGTTCCAGCATTCAGTAGCCCTGCAATCCCAGAGGATGGTCATTACTAACAGAGAGCTATATGAAATCTACCATGATTCTACTAGACATGAACAAAGAATTATATACATTTCCCAGCTATATGTATAAAAACTATTTGCTAAGAGTAATCAAAAACTGACTTAAAGGCTTTCCTCAGTTGGTTAACCCATTCTTCTTTACTTGTATCTTGCAGAAAGAAACCTGTTGTCTGATCAGCTGGATCAGTGAAAGCACATTTACTGAGATACATATAGTTGATTTTCTATACCTGTGGATTTTCATCTTTGAATTCAACATCAGATGGGGGAAAAAAATTCCAGAAAATTCCAAAAACTAAAACCTGAATTTACCGTACACTGGAAACTATTTACATAGCATTTGCCTCATATTTACAACTATTTATATAGCATTTACATTGTATTAGACTTACAAAATTTTAAGTAATCTAGATAGAGATGATTTAAAGTATGTAAGTATATAGGTTATATGCAAATTTATGCTCTTTTATATAAGGGAATTGAGCATCCATGGATTTTGGTATCGGTGGGAGTGTCCAGGAACCAGTTCCCTACTCATTACCCAAGGGATGTATGTGAAATAAAAAACCTAGGGTTTCTTTGGTTTGGGGCTTTTTTTTTTTTTTTTTTTTGGTAAAACCTTAATAACAATTTCTTCATAATGATGCAAAAGCTGACTGACCTTAGTTTTTTTAATCTGCACTGATTTGTTTTCTAACAAGCTAGTTTCCAAAAGAAAAGGTGCAAATTAAAAAAAAAAAACAAAAACACTTTAACTACAAATCCTCTTTGTTTCAGAACCTATGCTGTATGCTGTCCCTAGCCCCTCAGTTGTGTCCGACTCTTTGTGACCCCATGGACTGTAGCCCGCCAGGCTCCTCGGTCCATAGGGATTCTCCAAGCCACAACACTGGAGTGGGTTGCCATGTCCTTCCCCAGGGGATCATCCCAACTCAGGGAATGAACCCAGGTCTCCTGCATTGTGGGCAGATTCTTTACCATCTGAGTCACCAGGGAAGCCTGTTTCAGACTCCACATGATGATAAATTTCAGAGAATAAGGAAAACAAAAAAAGGGATTTCAAGTTGCTACAAATTAGACAAAATGATTTGGTTTTGAATTTCCACTCATTTTCTCTCCAGTTAAAAACAGCAAGGCTGATTCAGTTTCAAAACCCATTATCTGTAAAGTTTTTAGGAAAACAAACTTATCTTCTTAATTTTGTGAAGTCATGTGTATTTTTCTTCACTAATACAGGTAAATAAAAATACTGGCTTTTCTTTCTCTCCTTTTGGTCTCAAGGATTAGCATCATTTGGTAGCTACTACTTTAAATTAAAGCAATCAATACAGCATTATGCAATTTAGGGTGGAAATAAATTTAGGTTTGGATTAACAATAGCCTCCCTGTGCTTTCAAGAAAAATGAGCATACAACATTATAGTTATTTACTCCCCAAACAAGCTAGGGCTAATTATACATTTTACAGAGAGATTCACATGTTTCTCTTAAATAAAAGTTCTATGGTCTTACAATTATTAGTCAGTGTATCAAATTTTTGTGGTGCACCAGTTTTCAGAAACATACCTATAAATTGGATTACAGCTGCAGTTTTTCAGCAGTAGCTCTAAATTCTAGTCTTCTCAGAACTACATGATTTATCTCAATAGCCCATAATCTAAGATAAAGAAATCATTTTCCCCCTCATCTTACTCAGCCTATATGCTCTTGGTTGAGTAAGAGGAGAACAATGTCTAAAGGTATTTAAAGCCTCAAAGAAGAAACTCTTTTACTACTGAATTTCAAATCACACACACAAAATAGGTGAGAAATTCTTTTATCATATTTGGAATCAAAATATCCCTTAAAATATTTACATTTTACAGTAAAAAGGATAGCAAAACACAAGATCATGTACAAGCTTAAGTATTCAAGTTTCTGAAGAGCCAAAAAGAAAGGGAAAATAATGGACTAGCACAAAGCTGTAGCACAATAATAAACGCCATCAGTGAGTGCAGATTAAAAGCAATACATGTACTCCTTGGGCTTCCGATTCTTGGTCAAAAACTGCCGAATGAAATGATTAATATAATCTAATTACAAAGTTGTTTGGCTTTTTGTTGCTCCTCTAGAGTTTCTTTAAAAACAGTGCAATTTAAAACAAACTTACAGAGTACACATTACTCTCAAATTAGTCATTATAGAAAGGACATTCACTAGAGGTGGTAAATATATTCCACAGTTAAGCATATTTACCAATTAAGGAATAAAACTAAAATTTCTAAGCCTTTATTGCATATTAATAAAACAAATCTTTGAATATACAGCAATGTAAATTTTTAAAAATATTAAATTCCTGTAACTAGGGCTGTTGGTATGAAGAAGGGATGATGAGCACTGGCACAGAGCACTCTGCACCAACACACACAATTTATTCTTCTGCAAACCACCAATATTAGAAACTGAAAGGACGGCACGGTCCGAGCAGGCAGTCACGCAGGTTCAGACGCGACAGGGACAGTCGCTGAGCGCCCCGCAGCCGCCTCACCTCTTGCTCCTGGCTCTCTCGGCGTGGTCCCTGTCTCTGTGGTGCCGCTCCCGGTCCTTCTCGCCCTCTCTGTGCTTGCTCTTCTCCCGCTCCTTCTCCGCGTCCTCGCCCTTCGGCTTGTCGGCCTTCCTGTCTGCACTCCTGCTCTCCCTGCCCGCCCTGCCGTCCGCCCCTCGCTCCCCGTGAGGCGGCCGCGCCCGCTCTTTATCCTTATGCCCCTCGTCCCTGCCCTTCCTGTCTCTGTCCTTGTCCTGGGCTCTGTCTCTGCGCCTGTGCCTTTCAGGTTCCTGCTCCCACTCCTTCTCGTGGCGCTCTCTTCTCAGGTGGTGTGAGTCACTGTAAAACCTCTGACGATCCCCCTTACCCCTGTTAAATGGTCTGTCCACTTGCTGCTGGTCTTGCCTACCCCAAGGGTCACTATGGCGCCGTTCCGGCCTCCGAATGTCTTTGACTTGGTAAAAATTCTGTGGGGCCAGATACCTTGACGCTTGTGAGAGGGGACCCATCACACGCTGCGGCTGGCCGGTCAGATGAACAACAGGTGGCCAGGGAACCAAGGGATTTGGGGCAAAGCCAAAGCCTGGAGGGGGAAGTAATGGGGGTGGCAAATGTGGCGGAAATCCAAACATGCTTTGTGGGGGGAAATTAGGAGGTCCTGGAAATGGAAACCCAGGTGGGCTAGACTTCAGATGCTGAAGGTTGGGCTGCTGCGGTCTTATGGGTGAAAAGTTTGCACCTGTTCTGGGGCTGGTGCTTCTGGAAGTGAAACTGATGCTTTTAGAAGGAAATTCGGATTGACATGTGTTTCCAACCTCAAAATGAGATGCTGCTGCTGCTGATCCTCTTCGAAATGGGTGCACAGTTTCAATATTTTGCATTAAAATCTCCTGTAAGGGTTTTGCTTGCTCCACTTGAGAAGACTGTATGTTTTCTACCGATGGCGAGTCTTGTACAGCCCCTGAATCGTCACTCTGCTGAACACAAGGGCTTTTCTCTACAGAAGGCATCTTCTCCTCCACGCTGCTCTGCTCAGTTAAGTGCGATGGGCCAGGAAGAGGTGGTTTCTCTCCATGACGGCAGCCTTCTCCTTCTCTGTTTTCCGGAGCAGTCACCTGCTGACTTCTCCCAGCTGCTTGCCGAGGATCCCTTTTCAGGTTGATAAACTGCGGGGCCCTTGTCGTGTTAGTAACAGCATTTTCACTGCAACTCACATTACCATCTACGTTTCCTCTCCCTACACTAGACCTACAGGGAGGACTAGTATTTGAAGTCCTGTTATCTTGCAAATTATTCTCTTGATCTTGTAGCAGCTGTTTTTTTAACACTCTCTCTTTACTCTCCACAGTATCCTCTTGTTTTGACTGAATTGATAGATTTGTTAGGAATGCTTCTGTAGAAACATCTGGTGGTTTACCTCTGAGACTAAGACTTGTCATAGGCCCAGCAGAAACGGAAGAGACCCCCAGTGCAGACGCCTCTCCTCCTACTGCATTATCTGTCAATTCTGAAGGGTTATCTCCTTTAACTTTCACTTCCTTCGCTTCACCATCAGTTGCTTCTCCTGTATCTATCGTCCCTGCTTTGGGATTAGCTTGCTCATTTATAAATGGAATTTCTTTAAGAGTATTTTGCTCTGTCCCTAACTGAGCTTGTTCGTATGTTTGACCAGTGGTGCCCAAAAGGCTCTGAAGGATATCATCCACAGGAAGAGGTTTATTTGCCAATTCCAGAGTAGAAGGTTGATTTTCCCAGCCAATTAAGACCCCAGGAAGGAATCTTAAAGGTTTTGGTGGTTCCTGTTTGGTGACTTCCAATAAAGGTTCAATGACTGTTGGAAAGTCTTCCTGAAGAGTCTGCTGAGGCTTATTTCTCTGTTTATGCAATACGGTTGTAAAAGAATTAAAAAAGTCATTTTCTTCCTCTGCTGCTCCCTCTGTGGAAACTTCTATCTTACTTTTTTTATCAGGCGGCAATGTTACTGGTACGCTTTCAGACATCTCAGCTGTGTGACCAGCACCACCACTGGCACTATGCTGCCGCTTCAGTTTTTGACGAATAATTAAGCCCAACAACAGATTAGGTCTATGCAATTCAAGGCCTGTACAAAATCAAAAACATCAATCAAGAGTCATTTTCAATCACTATAATAAAGAGTAAAATTTTGCTTACTACAGTCTCCTAAACAGGTGCCTGTTCCTGTCTGGGCAGATTCTGAGGGCCAAGTCCCAAGAAGGAAAGCAGGCTCAGCTTTCCCACTCGGGCCCTCTCACCCCATTTCATTCATATTCTACTAATTAAACAGATACCTACCAGGTCCATCAAAGGGCACGAGAGGGTGTGGGATTTTATCCGTGGCACCCAGAGGGATGAGGTACATGTCTTTGACCTGCTTCATGTTGTTAGCGGCCACTCCATAGCGCTTCCTGCTACTGAAGTATGCAAACAGCAAAGTATAAGAAATTTGATCTTCTTCAGTCACAGGTGTGAAGCGAACCACACAAATCTCCTATTCAAGAAAATAACAAATAATAAAAATAATAACCTAAACAGTAGCTTGGTTTTAAATACCATTCTCAATTATAATAATCTATTGAGTTTTCTGACACTTACCAAGTAATAACATGGCTTACCAACTTAAATGCAGATCTGAATACTATAAGGAAACAACTTTTAGGGAAAGATCTTTGCTGATCCACAGGTGGATCTGTTTTATCTGAAAGTGTTTCACAGAAACTCAGTCCTAAAGTAATTAATTTGTTCAAGGTGACACACTTATCAGTGGCAAAGAAGATATTTAAAGCCACATGTCTTGATATCTATACTATGTCCTGATTTCCAATGTTATAACTTCTACAGAGAGCTGTTTATATTCTCAGCACACTGCAAATTAATAGCAGCCACCACTGCCCCACTATGTACAAACACAGAGAAATGCACAAGTTCACTGATAATCCAACTTAGAGGAACTGAATCTATGAATAAAGGGAGCTGAGTGAAATGACCTCAAATACACACAGGCCATACATTTTATAAAATCATTTGGCTTACTCAGAAACTTATTTGCTTGCCTCTGAGTTCTTGGCTTTGTTTCATATTAAAAAAAAAAAAAAAGTCCCAATTTGGTGTTAATTTGGTAGAATGAAAAACAGACATTTTTTCATGAAAGTATACAATCAAGAAGTGGAGAGCCAGGTGAACCACAAAGCCTAAACTGATGTAAGACCCTAGGAGGAGAGCAAGTGAGCTGGACTAAAACTCCCATCTCTTAGATCTGTCACCTCAAATGCTTTTATCTGGAGGCAACAACTGTGACAGTGTCTTGGTCAGTTCTAGATGGAGGCACACTATGCCGTATTTGTGGTAATAAATACCACATCTGGGGGGCAGATGAAGAGCAATTCCTCAAATGTCCAAGAGTAATACTTCCCAACACTTTCCTGATTTCCACTATCATAAGAAAGTGAAAGCAAATAAATAAAACTTTTCTTACAGTGCTTCAAAATTTTATCTGTATTCTAACACTGTATCAGTTTAAATTCTACAATCTATATTGGGAAAAAAAAATATTTTCAGCTGAAGAAAATCCATCTTGAATTTTTACTAACCTTACTAAAGACTTCTGATCATAAGAGAAAAAAATTAATGTTCGTTTATTCAAGATATATTTTTTGAATGTCTGTAACATGCTGAGTATTAACATCCTTGGAGAGAAAAATGATTTCTTCTAATGATTAAATATTCCTGTGTAGCAGTGTTCTATGAGTTAAAGAAATGATAGAAGATACAGAGAGAAAAGAAAAAGAGAAATATTGCTATAAAGGCTATTAACTAAATCCCAATATCTATCCTCCTCATTTCCTACTAGAGAGCCCTCTTAACCTTCAGTTGGGCACATGGCCATCCAACAGAGATCACACTTCCCAGCCTCCTAATGGTGTATAAGCAGTTGGAGGAAGTGAAAAGAAAACCACACATTCCAGCTCTTGCTTTTAAAACAACTCAACAGCCATTCTTCTTGTTTCCCCCCACTTGGAGCTGATAAATCAGCTTTGACTTTGACTGACTGCTAAGGGCCACAGTCTTAAAAACAGTAAGACAGAAGAGCCCAATCCATGAATAATCTAACAACTGCAAGACTGAACTACAGACCTACCTAATGTAACAGGAAAAGTTTATTTTTTGAGCCACTGTATTTTAGGATCTCTGTCCCAACAGCTTAGCCTGTGCCCCAACCAAAATAAATGTCTATACAAAGCAAGGCAACATTCCAGAATGAATCTCAATACTTATTCTACAACATTCCTTTTAAAACAATGATAGAAATCAGAGACAGCATATCAAAAGCAGGAAAAGATAAAAAACTAAAGGAATAATGGCTTTGAGCCTTAGCCAATGGCATATTATGTCAATTTAGGTCCACCCTAGGGACCTTGCATAGAAATCTCAGTGGTTTACTTTTCAAATATTTTCACATACTGGTAGAGAGAAAAAAGTTTTCCTCACCTTGGTTCCTGAGGCTTTAATTTTTTCCACATAATCCCAAACTGTCTGAGGTGATATCCTACCACCTACTTGAATACTATCTGGTAGGTCCTGTGGTAAAAAATGAAGGTGATCAATGTATACAGTTTATCTTCATTATAGTATCTATACCTCATACAAATTTAGCTCTAAGACTAATTTGAAAAAGTGACTTTAAAAAAGATTATAAAATACATCAGCGAATATAAGAAAATACAGGGATAGCAATTAGGCTTTACCTCAAATGTCAACTCCAAATGACTGAAGTGGATGCTCAAATACAATTAAGAAAGACTCTCAGGTCAAGAAAAGAAGCAGCGCCAGCATCCCATTCTGACAACCCAGGAAGAGTACAGCAGGCTTCAGAGTATTAGGGGGTACTGTTTTCCCCATCCTTTTTTTTTTGGTCATAGTGAACTGGGGTATGCCTTAATCACTAACAGCTGGATTTCAGAAGTTATCAAGTTTAACCATACAGTATACTTTTGCACAGAAGAGAATAATATTGTAATAATGCAAGGTTCATTTTTTTTTTAAAGGTTCAATCTTTCTGAGAACAGAGGACTATACGTAAAATCAATTATGAAGTGTGTAGTTAAGAATATTTGAAATTTTAATCAGTATATTTGTTTTTCAATGAAGACAGAAAAATCGTAATCAATATTAATTCAATTAAATTTAAATAATTAATTGATTTAAATAGTTTAATTGGAATTTTAGTCCAAATCAAACTAGAAATAAGTAGGAAGCAGAGGCGGAGTTCTGAGAAACAACCACATATAACCTGGCTCAGAAAAAAGAATAATATTTTTGTTTAAAATCAAAAGGTTTCCATAGTTTAGGACTTAATTACTCATTTCAAAGAAAAGTTATTTTCACTGTGGACTGATCTAGAAATTTAGAAGACTAATTATGCTATAAGAAAATCATAATGGGTCTATTGAATTTTTTTCTTATAAAATCAATGTGGTCTAAAATATTACTTCCCAAGCAAACTATATGCAAAAATAACAATTAAGTTGTTTATTAATCAAAAACACAACTGGACAAATAAGCTGATAGAGATTAGATAAGCAATATTACACGGACTTAAATTAATTTCATTCTAATACAAAGAAGAGTTTATCTTAGTCTTAAAAGAAAACTGGCATATGTTAAGATTTTTGTCTTATAAAATACTGAAAACTTTGCCTTTACGGTCAGCAGCCTGAGAATGGATAGAAAACTTAATGTTAAATAGCATAATAGCAAAATACAATCTCAACAAAAATAGAGTACACATATACTGATTTATTTTCCTTTTTGCATAAACACAGAAAAGTACAAACTATTCAAATGATATTTAAAAAGTCGACTTTCTCATTTATCACATTACTAATATCGTATATACCATAGTACTGCTGCTGCTGCTAAGTCACTTCAGTCGTGTCCGACGCTGTGTGACCCCATAGACGGCAGCCCACCAGGCTCCCCTGTCCCTGGGATTCTCTAAGCAATAAGTACTACAGCTGCTTATTTCCCATAAATGCTGCTTAATAGTCCTTTCCTATTGTCTCAGGTATAAAACCAACCAAGGGCACCACTGCAGCAACCAAGGTCACTGATCTCAGGACTGTCAACTAGCTGGAAAGTTTCAACTAGGCAGCTGACCCTTGAACAACATGGGGATTAAAGGTGCCCACCCACTGTGCAGTTGATCATCTCAGTGTTACACATAGTCAGCCCTCTGTATTCACAGTTTCATATCTGAGGATTCAACCAACTGAAGATAATGTGGTACTGTGGTATTCACTATTGAAAAAATTCATGTATAAGTGGACCCAAGTAGTGCAAACTCATGTTACTCAAGGCTCAACTGTGGTCTTTATCTCATTCACTGAAATGGGCAGGTAAGAACCACAGTCATGAAGTTGTGGAAATAGAAGCAATGGGGGAATCAGAAGACCTGTTAACAACGAAAAGCCTTCCCAACAGACTAGCACTGGAGGCCATAAACATGTTAATCTTTCATGTAAGTCTGCATTTCAAGAAAAACTTAGATATCCATGCAAAATATCCATTAATTTTTAATTGATATAGTGAGTACATCTTGGAGAGTACAAAACATGGATTTTAAAACTTTCAGAGCACAATTTTCGATAGTTCTAAAACTCCATTTGTGAACTCGTAATTACATTAATTCAATGTTTAAGAGTCACAGTCAATAAATACTTTTACCAAGAATGAAAATAAATATTTTTACTATTTTATTATGCTGTTTCCTTGCCTTTTGCCTTCAGAAACATATATGCCAACCCAGGCATAGAAGAGCAGAAAAGTTCACAGTACCTCTGTCAAGTATTCAGGGGAACCAGATACTGGGTAGGCTTTGGTAACAAATTTTGCTACAGACGGCATGTTGATAAAACCTTTCCAGATGAAGTTCAATCGAGCCAGGAAGGTACACTCAACTTCAACAGTTCCAGGCATCTCTGGACTAAAAAAATGACATTAAGAAATTTTGAGCCTAAAGATCTGCTCATGATAAATGCATATTCTACTTGCTCATCAATTGTTTCTACTTTAGCATGTCAAGAAGGCCAAAGCAGGACTTCTCTGGTGGTCCAGTGGTTGGGAATCCATCTGCCAATGCAGGAGACACACATTTGATTCCTGGTCTGGGAAGACCCCACATGCCACAGAGCAGCTGAGACCATGCACCACAAACACTAAGCCAGCACCCTACAATTACTGAAGCCTGCATGCCTAGAGCCCATGCTCCCCAAAAAGAGAAGCCCCACAATGAGAAGCCCATGCATCGCAGCTAGAGAAAGCCTACATGCAGCAAGAGACCCAGCACAGCCAAAAGTAAGTAAATGAACCAAAGGCCGAAGTACGTAAAGCTATGATTAAAGAGTTTATATTTTCACTTCATGAAATATACTCATATTAACATAGTCATGTTTTACATGATTTTCTTCTAGACTGGCTTAGGTGGACTAAAATGGGGTCCAGAGAATGCAAGCAATTTTTCTTTAATGACTTATTTCTTGCCTCTTAGGACTAATATAATGAAAGATAGCTTTAAAGTCAAGTCTGCACATACTCAATTCTAACTTTTAGAGTCTTTAAAAATCTCAATTAGTTGAAAATATAGGAAGGTACAGTTACCATCTCAAAAGAAAGGTTCCTTTCTTAAGAAACATGTCACTTTTCTGTTTCTGAAGACTTCCAAGTAAAATCGAGCAAAGAGGTATAAAGATTAGAATTTATAACTAAAGGAAAATTACCGTGGAGCAGGAGAGAATGTTGACTTCGGAGATTCTTGTTTCTCCTCTTCAAAGAATTCAGAGGCCAAAATATTTGAGGTCGAAGACAAAGCATCTGCTATACTTTCTGCTTCATTGTCTGAATGTTTACGAGATACACCAACAACAACTTTCACTTTTTTTGGAGAAAGATCATCTACAGGTGGTGCCATTCGACCTAAAGCCAGAAAACACCAAAATAGACCATTTTTGTAAACTGAAATTTCTGTAACTTTATCCATTTTCACTTCTAGAATTATTCACTTTCCCTGACTGCATTACTGCATAGCGGGGGTAGTTTTTAACTATCGTCATTTTCACAACAATTTATGGAACTTACCTCTCTTATGATGTGGAAAAGGAGAACATTAAACAACTCAGACAAGCTTTGGAAAAGGAAACATTATAACCATACCCTAAAACAGGTAGTCTAATACCCCAGAAAACATTTTTCAAACTAAACTACACCAAATTCCAACAGTCTTGAGAGGTAATGTGACCAAGTAAAACAAATCTGTATCCTACATCATACTACATACAACAGCAATTCATGACATATGCAAACTGCAAAGTGACTTAGTTATTTCAGTTCAGTTCAGTTGCTCAGTCATCTCCGACTCTCTGCGATCCCATGAATCGCAGCACGCCAGGCCTCCCTGTCCATCACCAACTCCCAGAGTTTACTCAAACTCATGTCCATCGAGTCGGTGATGCCATCCAGCCATCTCATCCTCTGTCATCCCCTTCTCCTCCTGCCGTCAATCCCTTCCAGCATCAGGATCTTTTCCAATGAGTCAACTCTTCACCATCAGGTGGCCAAAGTATTGGAGTTTCAGTTTCAGCTTCAGTCCTTCCAATGAATACCCAGGACTGAGCTCCTTTAGGACGGACTGGTTGGATCTCCTTGCAGTCCAAGGGACCCTCAAGAGTCTTCTCCAACACCACAGTTCAAAACCATCAATTCTTCGGTGCTCAGCTGTCTTCACAGTCCAACTCTCACATCCATACATGACCAGTGGAAAAACCATAGCCTTGACTAGATGGACCTTTGTTGGCAAAGTAATGTCTCTGCTTTTTAATATGCTGTCTAGGTTGGTCATAACTTTCCTTCCAAGGACTAAGTGTCTTTTAATTTCATGGTTGCAGTCACCATCTGCAGTGATTTTGGAGTCCCCCAAAATAAAGTCTGACACTGTTTCCACTGTTTCCCCATCTATTTGCCATGAAGTGATGGGACCAGATGCCATTATCTTAGTTTTCTGAATGTTGAGCTTTAAGTCAACTTTTTCACTCTCCTCTTTCACCTTCATCATGAGGCTTTTTAGTTCCTCGTCGCTTTCTGACATAAGGGTGATGTCATCTGCATATCTGAGGTTATTGATATTTCTCCCGGCAATCTTGATTCCAGCTTGTGCTTCTTCCAGCCCAGAGTTTCTCATGATGTACTGTGCATATAAGTTAAATAAGCAGGGTGACAATATACAGCCTTGACATACTCCTTTTCCTATTTGGAACCAGTCTGTTGCTCCATGCCCAGTTTTAACTGTTGCTTCCTGACCTGCATATAGGTTTCTCAAGAAACTTAGTTTCTTGAGATAACTAAGGTAAAAACCTTAGTTCTTTTTTACAGTTTTACCTACAGAACTAGTTTTACCTATAGAACCACAAGAAAAAAATCATTCCACCTTTCTAAAAATAGGTCAAGTCTAGTAGGGTTTAACAATTGTATTGTGGGCTACCATTAAATCTGAGATATTACAATATTAAATATTACATTAATTATAAGTGTTACACTGTTAATCATTAAAATTAATAGGTTCAAAACAATAGAAAAATTACTAAGATTTTTCCCAGACAAAACAAACTAATGAGTATACTAAAAATACTATGACACTATAGGTAGCTTTCTTCAGAGATAACAATATCTAAAAACACCCTGTCTTTAAGTCTTTACCATTGTATACATTGTAAAAATGTGATCACACCATTCTGAGAAGACATGTTATTCCTATTATCAGAAAGTTACCAAATTTATAATACATTTCAGTCAGTCTCTAATATAGTGGAGGGTAGCATACTGATTAACCTGAAGAATCTTTCATCTTACTGAACAAAGTATGTTCAGTATTCCTTTTGCATACCACAGTAAAAAAATTAAAACTGAGAGCAACTCTAGAGTTAATTTAAAAAACTCTTAATCCCCCATCTCTACCAATAAACTGAATATAAACTCTTTGTCAACACATTCCATTTTCTTTTCTTCACATCCCCATTTCTTATGCCCTAAATCCAGCATTCTGTCAGTATTACCTGAGTATCTCAAAGCTTACTGACCTCCACCTCCAATGCTTCCACTTTGAATAAAACCATTTCATCTCCGTCTTGTACCAGTGCATAAAGGTCTACCACTTAGCTTCTTTCACCATAATCTCTACTCAAAGTTAGAGAAGTCTTCAAAATTCCAATCTGATCATGTCATTCCCCTGCTAAACACCCTTCAATCACTATCTACTGCTCTTAGATAAAAGACTAAAATCCTTAACATGGCCTACCAAAGTAGTCTTTCAGTAGTTTTCATTGTAATTTGTAAAGTATATTTTATATCATGATCCATAACTCACATACATACACACTCCACATACCCCTGTGTGTTTATGATGTGTGTAATACATGTATGTATGCATGTGTGGAGGGAGTTTTTTGGAATATGGCAAATAGATAGGGAAACAATGGAAACAGTGACAGACTTTATTTTCTTGGGCTACAAAATCAATGCAGATGGTGACTGCAGCCATGAAATTAAGACACTTGCTCCCTGGAAGATAAACCATGACAAACCAACACAGCATATTAAAAAGCAGAGGCATAACTTTGCCAGCAAAGCTGCAGTTTTTTTCATTAGTCCTGTATGGATATGAGGGTTGGACCATAAAGGCCAAGCACCTTCATTGGAAGGACTGATGCTGAAATTCAATACTTTGGCCACCTGATGGGAAGAGCTGACTCACTGGAAAAGACCCTGATTCTGGGAAAGATTGAAAGCAGGAGAAGAAGGGGACGACACAGGATGAGATGGTTGGATGGCATCATTGACTCAATGGACATGAGTTTGAGCAAGCTCCGGGAGATGGTGAAGGACAGGGAAGCCTGGCATGCTGCAGTTCATGGGGTCGCAAAGCGTCAGACACAACTGAGCGACTGAACAACATAGTCTCTCAAAATTGTACTTATCTTTATCAGTGCATTCACTGCAATGTTTCCCATTTTCTGTTTTTGTTTGTTCTGAAATGCTAGTCACTACTCACTAAACTGGTTTCAGTACTACCCTTTAAGTCATAGACTGACTCACACCAACACTGGGGAAACAAAAACCAACTTAAATCACAAGTGTCCAGATTTCAAAATAAAAGCAACATTTTAGAAAGAAATAATTCCAATTACCTATGCAAATTTTGCAGTTAAGATCAAAAAGATGCTGTCTGTGTTGACCAGTGGTATCTTTAGACATTGAGTCAACCTCTCCTTTTTGTTTTTCAGATCCTTCTGTCTTCTCCATTGACTTACTAGCTGTAGGTTCCTAACAAAAGTGAAAGTAAAAATTAGGTTAACAGAAAAAGTTGGCCTCAGTTATTTATGAACTTGTATTTCATACTGTTATTTTTTTCCCAAAATTAAACTGTACCATTCATAGGTTGTTTCTCACTATTTGTTTAAAAAGTAAGTGCTAGATGTTAATTATAACATAAAATGGAGTAAAAACTCAAACAATCCTATTCTCCAAGGCCTCAAATAAGATTTCATATTATTACCTCACTGATATTTGAAAATAAGAAAAGTCACACGACATCTCGAAATACAGTCGGCCTAAGAAGCACCTACAGAGTTTAAGGACTAAAATTTCTAAGTCATAAAGACCCAAGGAATCTACATTATCAAATGTTTAACTGTCTGTGTCTGTGATGCAGGTGGTCTGTACGCTTCATAGAGAGAAACAATACTTTAAACTCTCTCAAAAAACCATCAAACTACATAATAAACACACAGTTTAAAAAATTATTTTTTCTACTTTAAGAATGTTAGCCAAATAAAC